>NC_138178.1:111223496-111934481 GCF_964165515.1 Mesoplodon bidens
ATCATCAACATTTATTAGACTAAGTAAATCAATCGTTCTACATGTATACAAGAACTCTTAACTAACTTAAACACATCGAAAAAAATAATCTATGTAAGAGGAAGAAAGGGACTTGGGTTGAAAAGACACTTTGGGTATAATGTGGTTTGAGATTTGACCATGGAACCATTTAAATGTTTTCTATAATTATAAAATGACTTTTAAAAGAGCAGTCATGAAAAATCAAACAAATGAACTTAACCATATATCCAATCGGCAGTATAAGCACAAAGAAATGAAATACTTCAAGTGACTTTTAAAAGCACAGTAATTGGGCTTCCCTGGTGGCGCAGTGGTTGGGAGTCCGCCTGCCGATGCAGGGGACACGGGTTCGTGCCCCGGTTCGGGAGGATCCCGCATGCTGTGGAGCGGCTGGGCCCGTGAGCCATGGCCGCTGAGCCTGGCGTCCGGAGCCTGTGCTCCACAGGGGGAGAGGCCACAACAGTGAGAGGCCCACATACAGCCAAAAAAAAAAAAAAAAAAATTATAAAAAAAAAGCACAGTAATTAGACTGTCCAACACTAGTAGAATATACTCTATTATCAGTAATGATACCGTTGTTGTTGGTGTTGCTATTATTATTCGGAGATGACTGTATCTGTACTGTGAGATAAATCAAACAAGAAATTATGATGATTTTGCTGAGAACCAAGAGTTTCAACATTGTTAAAATGAGATAAAGATATAAAATCAATGAGATAAATCTGAATTAGAATTGGAAGTATTTGTATAAATTTATCAGTCTTTTTCTTTATTAAAAATGTACTTCTAGCTCTGTCCACTGAGAAAGTCTAAACCAATGACCAACTCAAGAGACATGAAAGCCATGGGGACTGACTCAATAGCACAGCACCTATCTTGTAGTCTCTAAATGCCATTCTCCACTAAAAGAAACCATGGCTCCTTAGAGAAATGGCTGATTTCAGATCTGGGGTGCAAAGTGAACAAGATGAACCTAGAACACCTTGTCATCTCAGAAGGTAAGAAAACCATCAACAACTAACAGGGTCATGTCAAAAGGAGGACTCAGGAGCCAAGCTGAATAAGCTCCCACTGGCCAAAGATGAAATAATTGGAGTAGCAATAAAGATAATACCTGCACCAGACTGAAATACATAAAATACATTTGTATCCAAGAAAGATTATAATGCTAATAAAAACAAACAATACCCAAAAGACTCACTGGTCACCTTTGGAGGATGCTAGGGAACTACCTCATCATCTTAAAGCAATCATTTATCTTGCTTTTCCTTTATAACTACTAACTCCAGGTAACCAAATTACTGATGAGAGGTGTCCCTTTTTATAGAAGCATTCTAGCTAATAATGGAGAAGAAATGATAGAATTAGAAAATAATTTTTCAACAGTTAATGAATTAATGGACCCAAGCAATGACTGGAAACATAAAAAGATAAACCAGACAATATTTACTTCTGAAAAAAATTCAGATTACTATGAAATAATCTTGCCAAAAACACTTAAAAACTTTAAAATGAAGACAAATAAAAACATTGAACCTGAATTTGAATAAGCCTCTAGATCCACAAACAATTTACAGGAAATAAAATGAATAGAGAAGCGCATTAAATGATACCACAAGGATGTAACTGGCAAAATCCAAACTATGGGAAACTATAAGACAAACTACCCAATTTCTTCAATTAAAAAATGCAAGGGAAATAAAAGAGATGGAGGGGGGACCTACAGATGAAAAGAGACCTGAGAGACTTACCAACCAATCACAATGCATGGGCCTTATCTGGATCCCTATTCGAATAAACTGTAAAATACATACCATGTCCTATACTTACAACCTTGGCCATTTACACATAATTATTGGAGCTGGATGATGAGTTCATTTGGTTCATTATATTTTCTCTACTTTCACATGTATTTTCATTAAAAACTTTTAATTATTTCACTTGCTTTCTTTTACCTTAACATTGCTCTACTCACTTCTCTGTCCCCACATACTCACCCAAGCTTTTAAGCATAATTTGAGGAAACAGCAGAAATAATAAGTACACAGTGAAAGTAATTATTTTTCCATCCTAAATACAGTCAAAATATAAAAATTGAAAGGTTACCCTCTATTGTGAAATAATCCTTTTTAAGGTTCCAACCTTACCAGAAAACTTACCGGAATCTATCTGTGATGAAAGCATCACCAATGACTGTGATGTTTCTAAATCATAAATTACTGTACTACCAGTGTTGAAAGAGGTCACCATATGAGCTGGATCACAGCCTATAAAGTCAACTGATGTAGGTATTCCATGCTCTGAAAGGAGCACAAAGAGACACAGTGTAAACACAATAATTTAGAAATCTCTGATTTCCTAGTAAGAAAAAGGAGTTTGAATATTCTTCAAATAATGTTAATAATGAAAAAGAAAAAAAATGTGTTAGGATGGTAAGATATAATGGGTAACTTTTCCTCAATTATTAGGAGTTTTTATAACATCACAAGAAAAATATAGCTAGAAGACTCTTAAAGTTAACAGTAGATATATACAAAAGTTATTGTTCTCCTATGCATTTTCTTCTGAGAGAGAAAAAAAAAACCTACGTTAGTTTACTGGCCCACTTGCAATTTTATTTCTTACTGTATAATGATAAAATAGCATTCTCACATCATTGTCTTCAGAGACTGTTCACCTGTCTGAGACTGGTAAGCCTTATCAAATAGCTAATACAAGTCAAATTTTTGGATCTGTGAAAATGAAGGTTTGGACTCTGGAATCCACTGATGCAGTACTATCCTAAAGTGGCACAAGCAGCAATTTTGCTCTTTAACATATTAAATTCAACTGTCCAGATCAATGCATAACTATGTGAAATCTGGAGTAAGCAATTAATTACCTGGATGAAGCAAGAAACAAATTACCTAAATGAATTTTCACCTCAAAAGCTTATTTAGGCAATTCAAAAATTAGTAGAATCACTAAGGTATCTAGAGACCCAACAAAATTAAGCATAAATGTTCATCTAAAATGTTTTAGAAAAATTATTTTTAGTAAAAATAAAAGGTATGATTAAAAAAAATTACTTGTGTAACTCAGTTTGCACTTCCCAGTTAAGGGTGCTATTTCAATGATTATGGTTAGACTTCTCAACCAGTGTGCTCATATGTGGTTTATAGGTATGCTTGAGACTGTGATCCCTTCAATCTTTGTAAGCAGCCACTTGGATGGAGCTGGTGGAGGGCCTCCTGCTGTTCCTATAAGTACCCTCTGTTTGTCTACTCTACTGTTACATACAAATAATTCTATTCTTCACATAGGACATGTCCTGAAAAAGGTCAAAAAAAGCACTGAGCTACAGGATATACTTGCAAAGCACCTTTCTTATTTATAAAAGAAATGACTAGGAATAAAAAAGATTATCACAGCTTTATAAATTTTTTTCAATTATCTCTTTAAGCAGTCAGGAAATAGTAAATCAACTACTTTGTCTTTTTTATCTTCCAAATTTTTTAAAAAATTAGCTTTTTTCAAAGAGGCAAAATTTACTCACCCTTGTCTCCATTGTAAGTGCAAATACATGGCAATTTTTCTTGTGGATTCCATAATCTAACAGTGCCATCTGCTGAACATGACAGTAATTGATTTTTTATGCCACTATAAGCAAGACCCCAGACAGCATCTGTATGAGCAACTAAAGTGCCAGCTAGAACATTTGGCTCTGTAACAAAAGAAACAAACAAAAGTTAGCTGAAAGAAGTTTTAAAAAAATGCTTTTGTATATAAAGATAACTTACTACATAACTAAGTATAAAGACTACACATACAGTCATAATAAGATAAACCAAAGTGCACATAGCCATCTCTATGCTGTGGAGTTATGGGTTATTTTTATTCCCCTTTCCAATACTTTCCTACATTTTTGCAATTTTCTAAAGGAACACACACTTAAAAAAACTAAAAAAACAAAAACAGCTTTATGGAGATGTAACTCCCATGCCATAAAACCCACCAATATAAAGTGTCAATTAAATGGTTTTTAGTATATTCAACAAGTTGTGCAATCATCACCACAGCAACATTAGGACACCTTCATTGCTTGTTAGCTATTTCCCCCCAATCTTCCTCTCTGCCTTTCTGCAGCCCTAGGCAACCATTATTCTACTTTGTTTCTATAAATTTGCCTATTCTGGACATTTTACACAAATAGCTTTTTGTGACTTCTTTCACTTAGCGTAATGTTTTCAAGGTTCATCCACGTTGTAGCATGTATCAGTGCTTCATTTCCTTCTATTGCCAAATAATATTCCAGTGTATGGATATACTACATTTTACTTATCCATTCATTTGATGGACAATGGGGGCTAATAATATTGAACATCATTTGTCCTACAATCCTGTTTCTCTACTAAATTCCCACTTTGCACAGATATTTCTCATCATCTCTGCAATACTCACAGTTCATAACCTCCCTTACTCATGAATGATTTTCTCTCATACTTCACTGGGGAAATACACCGTTGAAATAGAAACTTTCCCCCTACCTTTTTGTCACCCAACCTATAAATCTACTCGTATCTAAAACCATCTTCTCCGTGTTTCCAGATACAACTAAGGAATTATCCTTCTTCCCTCAAAAGGCTAATTCCACCAGGTATTCTGGATTCCATTCAACACACTAACTTGCTTTCATGTTTAGTTTTTCTACTACACAGATTATCCTCCTCCCTGGGATCATTACCACAGCAAACGAATATGCTCCAAAATCTCTCAACCTAATAAACAAACCTTACACCACCCGGGATCCCACCAAATAACAGAAAACCATATTGAGTAAATGTGCTTTCTTAAGTCCCATTTACTCTCTAAATCACTCCAATACCATCACCACACCAAAACAACCCTTGCTAAAATCACCAATGACAAAGTCTATTCTATCAAATTTAATAACATTTCCCTTCCTTCCTTCCTCTTTTCCCTCCTTTCCCTTCTTTTCATCACAGTGCTTTTCATCTAGAGTGTACCTTGAAAGGTCATCCAGAGGTCCCTTTACCTTCTGGTCTTAGCCCCAACATCCAACCTCTGTCTGGCCCAAACCTGGACGATCTATTTGTTACTTACAAAAAAGAACCTTTCTATCCTTATATTATTAGACCTCTAAGCAACATTTGAAAGTGCATACCATTTCTTCTCAAAATGGTATGCTTGCATGATTCCACATTTTCCTGGACACCCACCTACCTCACAGGCCATGCCTTCTTAGTTTTTTTGGTTGGCTCTCTTGCTCTAGCCACCCCACCCGCCATGTCAGAGCTCCTCAGGATTTGCCTTCTCTTCCTACCCTATACAACACATTCTCCCTATGTAATGCCACCCATTCTCACATCTTGACACTGATGGTACCTACTTGATATTGCCATCTCTTAACATGCATAAAAACCCAAACTCAGCATCCTTTATCTTCTCACACCTGTTCTGTTCCCATTCAATATGCTACCATTGTATACTCAGTTGCTCATGTCAAAAATGCAGGTGTGGTAATGAAAAAGTTCTGAATTAGACAGTGGTAATGACTGCACAACCCTGTGAATATGGTAAAAACTACTAAACTGTATACTTCAAAAGGGTGAATCTTATCATATGTGAATTATACCTCAATAAAGCTGTTAAAAAATAAACAAGAGCCACTCATCCATCACTATATCCACTCAACCCAATTTATCAATAGATTCTGTCTGTTCTACCCTATCTCCCCAGTATGTCTTAAGTCTATTTCTCTCCAACTGCTCTACTACCCACTCTAATCTCGGCAACATCATCTCTCACCTAGTCTACCAGATCACTACATTACAACTTTACAACTTCACATTGGTATTCCTTTCTCCACTCTTCCCACCCCCAATCTATTCTCCTTGCAACAGCCAGAGTTATCTTTTTAAACCCTACATTTCCAAGTTGCTTCCTGGCTTAAAACTCTTTACTAAAAGTTAACTTTTGTTCTTCAGATTTTGGCTTGAATGTGATTATTTTAGACTATATCTAAAGAAGACTTTGGCTGTTACTCTCTCTCATAGTACTGTATCTTCATACCACTTACCACAATTTGTAACTATCCATCACCTTGTTTGTGTTTAAAGTCTGTTTTTTCTATTAGACTAATTCTTATTTGATGTATGCTTGACATCTGGCAAATTTAGGCACCAAGTGTGTGTTAAATAAAAAGACCAAAGAGCTCTTAAATTCTTTTTTAAAAAATATTTACTTATTTATTTGGCTGTGCTGGTTGTGGCACACAGGATCTTCATTGCAGCGAGTGGGATCTTTAGTTGTGGCATGTGAACTCTTAGTTGTGGCATGTGGGATCTAGTTCCCTGACCAGGGATCAAACCTGGGCCCCCAGCATTGGGAGTGCAGAGTCTTCAACACTGGACCACCAGGGAAGTCCTTTAAATTCTTTTTAAATGAACCAACCATTAAGTAGACAACTATTTAACCATTCTCATATGAATAAACATTCATTTTGTTTTAATTTTTTATAATTACAAACAATGCCCTTGTAAATATATTTGAATACATGTGCAGGTATTTGTTAGCCAGATTCTAAAAGTGGCATTTGGGAATAAAAGGTTTTTTTTAAATTAAGGAATTTTTTGTCCCTCAAGTTGACTGATTTATACCCTTATGTCCCTAATTTGTTTCTGTCGTCTCCCACTAAATATTTTTTGAACTACATAAAGTATTTAAGTTTTAAAAATTATTTCCTGTATTAAATTTTATTCTCCTTTCTGTAACTAGTACTGAAATTAATGTTTTAATTAATACAGTTTTTAATTTTTGAACACCACAGAGGAAGTACCAACTCGCAGGCTAAAATATTCATGGCATGATATTTCTTAATTTTTCTCTTTAATAAAGCATATTACTAGTAAATGGAAGGACTAAATGAAGAGACTAATACATATTTAAATAATCTTATAATATTTGAGGTGATTATTTTTGTCAGCCCCATTCACTTTAAAAAAGACATCTTGAGCCTTTTACTTACCATATGTATCATATGGATCCACATTAGGACTAGGCATATTCCACCACTGGATAGTTGCATCAATACCACCACTAAAACACTGTTCTCCATTAGAACTAATAGCTAATGATAGAACAGGACCACTATTATAGGAAAAGAGGAAAGAAATTACTTATAAAGCCTAAGGAGAAACTCATATCTGCACCCCCCCAACCTCTCTGTAAATTTATGTGGTATCTAAAACTGTTTAGGTAAACATGTACATTTGAACAGTACTGATTATATTCTCACTAATACAATTATTAATCAAATGAAATATTGTTCAGTATGTCTTTCCTAATATAAAACAAACATTACGAGAAAATTATAAGGTTTTACAATTGATAAATAATAGTTAACAATAACTATCATTGTTAATTAAGTCCTAATTCAATAAAACTTACATGTGGGCCCTAAATGTGTAGATAGGCTCTACATCTAAAGAGGCACTCCTAAAAGAGGGGGAAAAAAAGCGGGGGGGGGGGAGAGAGAAGATAAATAATGGTAAATCACTGGTTGACATACAAGGGTCATTAGGAAAGATCAAATGAGTACATAAAAGATATGGGACCATAAAGAATAGTAATTATTTATAATTAGCAAATTCAGAAGGAAAAAGAATAGGCTAACATTAAAATACTTGCTTTTTGGCAGGAACTGTTTTTTGCAAGTTCCATAGTTTCAGAGTATGGTCCTCAGAGGCAGTAACCAGCACAGGTTCTACAGGATGAAAAGCTAATGCCCGTACTCCATCAAAATGACTACGTAGTGTATACTTGGGATTCCATGTCTTTCGAAAGGCATCTTTATTGGCAGGCAACTAAAAAGAAAGAGTGGGATATTTAGTGGTAAAAGTAGTTAATTGATAGGCATGTGGAATTTTTGTTTGTTTTGGCGTGTTTAAAATATATATTCAAAACTGCTTTGCTAAAATAAAATGTCCAGCGGAAATTTAGTATACCTTAAAAACTTTATAACAAATCTTTATCATTTAATAAGAACTAAGAAGAATAATTTCATTAGCTTTCAAATACTTAGATCAAATCAGTCCCTTAATCTGTTTTACCTAATCATCAGGGTAAACCCAAAGTCCTAAACATCAAATGAGAACAAAAACAAAACAAAACAAAACAACTACCATGCTGCAATACTTTACATGAAAACAATAAAAATTATATAAATTACTACTAAAAATCCAAGGGTACAACATTAACAATACAGCTGTCATTTAGAAAATCAGCATGTGACATTTTTCAAGGCAGCAAGTACTTTCCAAAAGTCTGAACTAAAGACACTTTATTGATACTGATAAGAGGTTAATCTTTTTACCTTCATTTCTCCATCTGTAAAGACAGGCTGTGAAACCACTTCTAAAGTAGTCAAAAGTTTATTGGAATTTAGTTGCTTATATACTTTAAAAGTATTAATGAGAATAATCCAGCCCACCAAGGCTGATGTCTCTAAAAAAGCATTCTAACATAAGTATAAAATGTAGAAAAAAGGACTTTGTTATAAAAGGAAAAAAATTAATTTGCTGAAAAACTGCAAATTCACTAATACAAAATCTAAACAAGTATAGTTAACTCTCAATTGAGTGTTTATTGTCTATAAAAAATTTAATCCAAGACTAGTTTCACCTCTAACACTGTCCTTCCCACATCCTCTCCATCCTCTCCCCATCCCTCAAATGAAGGACTAAATATTCAGGAAATGACAAACTAACTCTAACATTATCCTTTAAAAAAAAAGTTCAACAATAAAACGTGCTTTTTAAGAATTATCCTGAAGGCAAATAAGTGATTCGGGTTACCTACTTTTCTCTTAACAGCAAAATATGGCTTAATTTGAGTAGGTAATTGAGAGTTGACTACTCAGGTAGATATTTATCAACCAATATTTTAAGGTAATCAATCACCCCAAACTCCTAACTAATCCACCACAATACCTAAGAAAAAATTTAAACACCACAAAGAAAGTAGTTATAAGAAAAAAACTACGTCACTTCAAATAAACACAATGTCACACTTAAACTTATCTTTTCCATGCACCTTGACATTAATTCTGTTTTATAAGTGTTTCCAAAAAATAAGGAGCCTTCTATTAAATCATTAAAAAATTAAAAATAAAACTGCACTTACATCATAACTATAGTCTGCATCATTTGTTACCGTCAAGTCTGCAAGGTCTCCAAGGCCCAGTACACTTAACAAAACATCATCAGAACCCATAATAAATGACTTGCCTCCTCCAGATGGAAACGTTATTGGTTCAGCTATAAAGAACAAAACCGCTTCTTAAATGCTGAAAAATCATACAGTACAAGACAATATTGTGGGGGAAATGTAAGTACGTAACAGTTACAATATTCAGTAATATAATTAATTTTTTCCCACTTTCCCTCATTTCTTCCACTCAAAAAATCCTATTACTGTGTAGTAATAAACAAGTGTTTATTTTGGAACTAAGCATAATTTCCCACAAATCAAATGTGCACTAGATATATTATTTCAGGGTGGGAGATGGGGCACAAAAGCTTTGTCTATTTACATCACTTATCACTTTGGTACAACTATAATTATACTATTTAAAAAACATAATAGGTTGTTGCTAAGTCCTTTTCCTTTCTATCATATTTGCTTGAAAGTGCTAGGTATTCTAGTCCCTGGTAAAAATTAATATAAGTATTCACATGTAAATGGTTTCCAGTCTGCAATACAGTGTATCAGCTTACTAAAGTGAAGCCTTAAATTGCTCAGATTTCTTCAGTAACAGCAATGGTCTAGGAAAAGGGCAGTTCTACCATCACTGTCCATTTTCTTTCCCTAAAAGGTTAATGTATGTGATCTTCAGAATGGCTTCCAGCTTTCAAACTTTGACTATGTTTTTTTATTTTAACTTCCCTTTTATTTACCATTATACTTCTAAAATAAAATAACCAATCTATACTGACTATGGATAGCACTTTAAACTTCTGATACTTAGACCAATTAAAATCAAACACTGCCATAATTAGAATAACTACACTACTATATATTTTGCTATTACAGTTATAGTATAAGCAATAATTCTCTGTATCATTTTAAACATGCTTTGAAAGCAAACTTTTAATCTTAAAATACAAGGGGAAAGTACATAAATCATTGTAATACAAAACAACTCAACATATCAATACATATTTAAAATCCATGAGCAAATTTAAAAGGGAAAAATAAAAATTCAAGCTGTTTATCAATTTTGAAAAATTCCTATAAAAGATGATATAAATTTAATACACTATAGGAAACATAACAGATGTCATAAAATTTGTCAGTCATCACTAATACTACTGAGAATATTCTGAGAAGATACAAGTCAACTTCTCCTAGATATATACTATGGCAAAAGTAAAATTCATCCTTATTTAGAATATCTTATTATTTATTAAAGTAATCTGTAATATCAAAGTAAGCTATATGATTTGATTCAAATAGGGTCCTGAATGACATTTCTAAAATGAAGCTGTGTGTCAGCAACTGATACAGGGTAAATCGGATAGAAAATACACATAGGGATAGTAGTATTTAATTTATTTTATAATGACTATACCTACTGAATCTAAATAATCTATAGCACTGATCCTTCCTACCACTATCTAGTATGCAGTTATTGGTAATACCAGAAGAAGCTGAGAATTATAAAATCAATAGTTTAAAATTATGTTTAAGAACAATTATATAAAATTCATTAGGTATTACTTTCTCAAAGCATTTTTAGCCAGTACAAAGACATGTTTTTCTTTTAAGCTCAGAATTTGTTTCTAAGACAAGTTAGAACAAAATGCCACAATTCCTCCCACTCACAATTATACAAACACTGAGTAACAGAACTTTTGATAAATGCCCAATAAAGAATTGGTAACTTTAACATGGAAACTAATTCTTCTGCATTATTACATATTCTTTTTGCAGAGATATTTCTTATCAGTTACTGACCAGTTTAAGAGCATGTGAAGGGAAGTGTCTAAGCAATATTAGCTAGTTTTATTAGTTTTAGATTAATTGTATTAAATAAAAAGTATACCAATTTCTAATTAATCACATAACTACAGTTCCCTATCTCTATACACATATATCCATTTATATATAGCAAGTTACCCTGCTCACTCAGCATTTACTACATATACATCTCAGTGAAAAAAATCTTTTAAGCTGTACTTCTCCTTTCCACAATCACCCATTTCTGTGGCATATAGCAATCATAATAAATACTCAATTTATCTGCCCTTGTTTCTTTGCAGAGGGAATTAATTTCTATTCTATAAATTCATTTTATTAACGTTAACATAATTTACCTATAGCACATGATTACATAAGCATAAAAATGTTATTAGCAATTCAAAGAAAAATTATTAAAAGGAGCAGTTTTTAATGATATAAATTATGATACCTTTTATTAGATAGCCTAAAAGATTTCATCAAGCAATTTAAGAAAACTATTATCATATTAGCATTTCCCTTTACGGAAACCTTAGGGTCTACAAAACGAGGTCTTACAACAAGGTCCTTTGTGTACTTTTTAAATTAATCCTCCTTTTTATGGACACTAATGACCAAGGAAACCTGTAGCTCACATATCAAACTCTTCCTATCTCCTTCAATATTATCAAATCTAAAGAACACAGCTCAGTAACTGATTCCATCCATGCCGGTGGCAACATGGTATACCTTAAGTCTTAACTAAAAATAGTCTAAAATGTTGTAATGTGTAAGTTTCTCTCCTTGAAAACAGACATTTTTTTCTTTATACAATGAGGTATGACACGGCCTTCAATAGGAATGCATAAAGTTGGAGATGGCCACTGAAAATAAGAGATTATGAACTCTAATGTTCCCTTCTTAGCTCTAAGTCAAAGCTGAACTTAAATCTTTTTTAGTAACAGACTCTAATAATATTTACCCTTTAAAAAGTCTAATAAGGTTATGCTTATCTTCCCACCTCCTAGACCTTCCACTATTAATAGTCAGATCACTGACTTACATTTTTTTCTTTAAAAAGCACAATTAGACACCAACATACATACAAGTTCTAAATTGGTTTTTGTGTAGCATGAGTCTTGACTGTTTTTTTTCTATAGGTCATTGGTTTGAAACATTTAAAAGGGTCCCTAATTCCTGCTAATATGGCCTTGCCTTAAGCTGTAAAATCTGCAGTTTATGTACAGTGTTAACTACAAAAATTTTAGCAAGTTTTCCTATACACTGTTTGGTAAACCATTACTAAATGCATAAAATGAAGAATAATGGAGCTGGTATATGCATTTTAGAAAATACTTCCTAAAGTAAAACAGAAAAATAGCTTAACAGTGGGAAAGAGATCGAGGAAAAATCAATAGACTTTTACTTTTCCTGTTGCTTTTCATGAATATGTTTTGTTTTGGTTTTATTATTTTAGTGATTTTCTTTATCCTTCCTCAAATATTCCTAGATTATGGCAAGTGGTAAATGCATGCAGAGATGATTGACTGTAAAGGAAAAATGCAAAATTATTTAACTTTAAGGAAAATGTACTAGTAGAGAACCCTTAGAAGAGAATAAGATGTATTGAAAATTTTTTGACTGGGGTATCAAATTACCTTACAGAGCAAAAGCAGAAATATCAATGAAATTCAATCTATATGCCAAATTATTAGATAATGGATTATCTTTTATATATGTATTATATATCACAATAAGCCTTTGGTAAGAATTCAGTCTCATTACTTAGAATTATAACTATCTAGACCTAGATTTATAAATTACTCAAGTACATCTATGTATCTTCAGCTAAAATCAATTATGGAAAAAAATGCCTAAATAGTATTTTCATTTCCTGCACATTTCGAGTTTAGGTAAACTTTAGAAAATTCATTACAGGTAGTATATACCTGGTACCAGGTTAAAGAATAATGATGTTGCCTTATTCTAAAATGATTAAATCAGGCAATTGTTTTATATATATATATACATAAATACATGTAAAGTTCCAAGCACAATCTCTGGCACTTAGTTGTCTCCTAATCAGTGACAGTTATTATTAGTTACTAAATGTAAGCAATATGACAAAATGACTAAGTAGTTCTTTTCCATATGTACTATTTCAAGTCTACTATTTCTCTGCTACTAGATCTGTAAGCTAAAGTCACAGTTCAGAAAGGTACTTTGAAATGATATATGAAACAACTCCACCTAACATCAAAAACAAACAAAAAAATTATAAAGACACAGAAGCCAAAAATTTCAAAATCTCTTAGGACAATTACACCAGGAGCTTGTCCAACACCTTCTCTGAAGATCATATAAACTGATCATTTTAAAACAGCAGCAAGTTTATAATATTAAGGAGATGTGATTTGGAATTAATGTCTTCTGCAATGTAAATAAACATGATAGCTAAATTTTGTACCTTCCTCTGCTCTTGCACCTTCATGATCAGTTCTAGT
The DNA here is from genome assembly GCF_964165515.1 of Mesoplodon bidens. Lineage (NCBI taxonomy): Eukaryota > Metazoa > Chordata > Mammalia > Artiodactyla > Ziphiidae > Mesoplodon > Mesoplodon bidens. Next base: position 111,237,020 of record NC_138178.1, read on the forward strand.
AGAGGCTGACCTAGACTGATTTATGAATCCTGAAGGCATGAGGGGCAGCTCATCATCTCCCAGATCAGCTATCATGTCGTAGAGTTTTGTCCTGTTGACCCCTGTAAATTAATGTCAGCAGCAGAGGTTCATGTAGCAGCTACCGCTTGACTTGCTAGCAGCCTTAAAAACCTACTTACTAACAAAAGAGGCTATTTTTAAGAAGTTCCAGTTATAAAAATCTCCAATAATCAAAGATGTCTTCAATTTTCCATACCAACCCCCCCCAAATAAATAATTTAAATATTTAAGATATTCACTATTTTTGTGGAGATACATATATACATAAAATTGAGTCTTCTGTCACACAACCAAAGTTCTAAGCTCACAGACACAGAAGGTACCATTAAAACAAAAAATTTTGGTGTTTAAGTTACCATTTAACAGTGTAAAGAATAAAACGTGAGTTTTTCCAACTTAATCCATTATTTTAAAACATTAACAAAGAAATTAGTACAAATGATTTTTATGAGGGTGCAACAAACAATTAACTTTCCCTGTGTTTATGTGGATATTTTCCTGCCATATTCACACAAATATGTCATTAACAAATCAACTCCAATTTTCCTCAAAATGTTTTTCACTTTTCCCAAATTTGAAAAACCTGATTTACCCATGAGCTCTCTTAGTTTCTCATCTTAGTATAAAAAGTCAACATTGTCATAGGCCATAAGTTTGAGGAGAGAATTTCAGCTGTTGCATGGATAATTCAGGCCCAAATATGCAAAACTCAGTAGCATCTACAGTACTGTGGGATCTCTTTAACTGTGAAATTCAGAAATGACAGGAGAATCATTTCTCTTATGTATTTTGAAAGAAAATAATTTTAAGAATGTCAGAAAAAATAATTTGAAAAGACAAAAGAAAATGCTTTATAGTCAATATAAAGTAAAAAGAATTAAAATAGGCAAATCCAAGGCCACACTTTATGACCTTATTTACTAATGTCAACATTAATGGACTAATTAGACTACATAATTATTAAATTTCACTATGGCTATGAGAATATTAGTAATTCTATAGGAACTATCATTATCCCTAACAGAATGCCAGATAATGAGATTATAAGGCTTAATGGAAATAGGTGGAATCTTATACATTTATTAACTCTATTTCACAGTAATCCCTAGCTTCTCTGAAATGCTTAAGCAACTCTACTGTATGGAAAATGTCAAGTAGTCTGAATTTCCTAAAGTAATTATAATGGAGAAAACTCAGTTATTATCTGAGGATTTTCCTCCTGAACAATGAAGTGACTGTAAACAAATTCTCTAATAAATGAAAAACTGCCAACTGGAAGTCTAACCATCAGTGAAATTCAACATGAAAGAAGATGAATGTTATCCTTTCTCACAAAATAGCTCTCCTTTATAACTTTCCCACTTATGAGTACCAACATCATTGACTTGATTTTTATTCTTAAAATTCTGCAACCACATCTTTTTTTTTTTAATTTATATTTTTGGCTGTGTTGGGTCTTCATTGCTGCTCGCGGGCTTTCTCTAGTTGTGGCGAGCAGGGGTTACTCTTTGTTGCAGTGTGCGAGCTTCTCATTGTGGTGGCTTCTCTTGTTGCGGAGCATGGGCTCTAGGCAAGTGGGCTTCAGTAGTTGTGGCACGCGGGCTCAGTAATTGTGGCTTGCGGGCTCTACAGTGCAGGGAAGCCCTGCCATCACATCTTAAGAATTCCTTTTCAACTTATAAATGAGGAGAGGGGGGAGATCTGTTTTTAAATAGAATCCTCCTTTAAAGTATTCTTCAGGGACTTCCCTGGTGGCACAGTGGTTAAGAATCCGCCTGCCAACGCAGGGGACACGGGTTCGATCCCTGGTCTGGAAGATCCCACATGCTGCAGAGCAACTAAGCCTGCACGTCACAACTATTGAAGCCTGTGCACCCTAGAGCCCGCAAGCCACAACTACTGAGCCCACACGTCGCAACTACTAAAGCCCGTGCACTCTAGGACCCGTGTTCCACAGCTACTGAGCCTGTGCGCCTAGAGCCTGTGCTCCACAGCAAGAGAAGCTACCGCAACGAGAAGCCCATGCACTGCAACAAAGAGTAGCCCCTGCTCGCTGCAACTAGAGAAAGCCTGCGCACAGCAACAAAGACCCAACGCAGCCAAAAGTAAATTTAAAAAATTAAAAATAAATAAAACATATTATAAAAAAGTATTCTTCAGGGCTTCCCTGGTGGCGCAGTGGTTGAGAGTCCGCCTGCCGATGCAGGGGACACGGGTTCGTGCCCCGGTCTGGGAAGATCCCACATGCCGCGGAGCGGCTAGGCCCGTGAGCCATGGCCTCTGAGCCTGTGCGTCCGGAGCCTGTGCTCCGCAAGGGGAGAGGCCACAACAGTGAGAGGCCCACGTAACAAAAAAAAAAAAAAAAAAAAAAAAAAAAAAAAAAAGTATTCTTCAGATTAATCTCTTTCTTGCTATTGACTTTATTCTAGTCAAAGCTTTCATTCTTATGAATTACTGCAGAAGGTTCCTAATTGGCTTTCCTCTCTCCCAGCTCCATTTGTCTTTAATCAAATTTGAATACTACAGCTAGATTAGTTTTCCAAAATTATCACATTTATCATATCACTCCTTACTCTGAAAACACAAACAGCACTTCAACACTCTTTGAATCAAAGCTAACTAAAACCTTGTACTTAACCCTGTATGTGCTTCATATGTGCTGATCCTATTTTCCTAACCAATCTCATCTTTTAGTGCTCCACAATACAAATCTCCCTAATTTTCAAATCAGAGCAGTTTCCCTATAGTATCAATATTCACCAAGGTTCTTTCTACCATATTTTGTCATATCTGTCCTTACCTATCCCTTAGAAAGGTGAGAATACTTCCTGCACATGCTTCCATCTCCTCTGTGAGCCTCTGTTGATCTTTCTCTGCTCACTCTTATCATACTTATGTATACCATAAATTTGACTGTATTAGATATTACTTATAAATAATTTCATCATATGATAGCTAAATATAATAGAGACAAGAAAAAGTTTTATCACTACAGGTAAGTCATATCTTCCTGAACACATGGACTGGGAAATATGGAAGAAAAGGAAAGCAGAAGACAACATGAAAGTTAATTAATGTTCAAACTGAGGATCCCAAATTATATAATTATTACTTTTTTTTTGGCTTGCATACTATAGCCAAACATTAGTTTCTGTTTGGCACAGTGGCAAGTTTAGGAAAGATGGAATGTCCCTGCTTTAATTCTAGTTTCTCAAAAACTGCTAAAAGATGTAAGCAGATTTCTTAACCAGCTGTAACAGTCCTATTTAGCACCGACTTTGTAGAACATCTTTCAACTAACTACATTTAATGCTCTTTCATTCTCTTTCTAAATCTATCCTCCATTCTAAATACAGTAATTGTAATGAAATGCAATTTCAAATAAAAAATTTGAAGTCTGATTAGCAATAATGAGAAAATTGTAATCATATTAGTGTAATAGAATGTTATACATAATATTATAAAAATATTCAAGGGCATAATTGAAGACTCATTAAGTATTAATTAAACAAAAGTTGATTCTCAATTGTTACTCTAATCTATAGAAGAAACACTCTTTCTAATTGTAACACCAAGAAAAACTGTTCTTTCACCACTATGAATTATAAAACCACCCATCTACCTCTTAACCACGACCATCAAGTCTATACAAATGCACAATCATCTAAACAGATTCTAGGAAAACGAAAAACAGTATGCCATGTATAAGCCAAACTATGGACTGACAACTGCTGTGTTAGTGTTTTTGAATTCACACTCACAAACATACACACTCATGACATGAAATCTATCTTTCCATGACTCTATTATTTTAAGTAAAACAGTATTTTTTTTTTTTTTTTTTTTTTTTTTTTACTGAATCTACTGTTTTCCCTTTGTTAATCAGCCTTATATTCTGAAGTGAAACCAAATGTTTAGCAGGCAATCTGGAAAGATAAGTTTATTTTAGAATAAGGTTTAGTTATGTCATGTTTGCTTGATCTGTTTTATTTTCTGACTATCATCTTAATTAAAAGAAAGCTTTGACATGACAAATGTCATCTTAAAAAAAATGACATCACAATATTAAGGAAAAAATAATTTAGCTGCAAAGTGATTCTGCAGTTTAAAAATGTGTCCTGACTGAAAGAGCATCAAAATACTTTCTCCCCCTTGTCAAAATACCTAAATTATTTTCTTGGGGGAGGAAAAAAAAGAGAAAGAAACCTGAGTTGAAGAGCGGTCTGTTTTATAAGTGTGAAATTGAAGCCAGAAATATAAAACAACTGCATTTCTTAGCTGAAAATAATATCCCTTAACTATGAAACAACTGTTCGTCTTTGATTTGATGCAAGAGAATAGTGAACAGTTTTATGGACTCTCTCCAAAACAGAAGCAGGTTAATCATCACAGTCATTTTATAGTATGTGCCAAGGTGCTTTTATAGGCTTACTGAAAGTTACTGCTACAAAATAATAATTTCACCTTAAATGTTCTAAAATGCCTAATATATAGATGATTGGACTTAAGTTACAATTTACAAAAATATTACATTCCCTCTAGACAGTTTGTCATCCTGAATCTGGAATAGCAAACGACAAATACTAATATGAAACTTTTTTTAAAAAAGGAAAACTAGAAAATGATCCAGGGATGCTCATTTATATGTGAATCTTTGAAACAGAAATCTTTTGAAGAAAGGACATGAAATAATCTAATCTTTATAAGCCTCAATTTTATAAGTATAAAATAGCATAGGAGTAACAATAAGCAAGAATAAGACTATCTATTAAAGGAAAACATATTACAATCCACAATTTAAACTTTCCATGTTGAAAACCGAAACAAATACCAAAGTCTTAAAAGATTTTTACCCTCCTCCTTCATATTCTAAATAAAAGTTCCAAATTTCAGATGCTTTACTCTTACTTCAGTTGCTATACACAGTGTGATTTTTGTTACTGATTTACATGTTTTTACTGAGACATAAAATACTGCAAAAAAGGAGACCACAGAAAGCTAGAAAAATCCTATCACACCAAGATTTTGACAAAAGATTAATTCAGAACCCCCCCTCACTCCCTTTCCCAATTACAGAAAGCTTAGAAATTATTTAAAGATTACAGAAAACAGAGTTTTAGATTAGATAATAGTATTATATCACTTAATTCCCTGATTTTCATCATTGTACTGTGGTCATATAGGAGAATGTGTTTGTGGTCAAGTAACATGCACTAAGGTATCTAAGGAGCAACATGTCTACTACTTACTCAGTTTTCTGAACTGTTCAAAATAATAAAGGTACATATTTAAAGAGATAAGGGATAAAGCAAATGTAGTAAAATGTTAACATTTAAAGAAACTGTGAAAGTGCATGGAATTCTTTACACTATTCTTGCAACTTTTCCTTAAGTTTGAAGTTATGTCAAAATAAAAAGTTACAAAGAAAAGGAAGCTCAACCCTTCTGAAGCTTGAGACCAGAATAACTGTATCAAGTCTCTTTTGTTTCATGGTGTTGACTCTTAGAAATACTAATAGAAAAAGTAAGAAAAAGAAAAAGAAAATTAATACTGAATTGTATCTACAGTCCAAGGCAAGGATGTCACTTTTATTTTCTTTTGCCTTAGGTGGGAAAAAAGAAGGGTGAAATGGAGTGAACAAACTGAAAGATAGATAAACATTAGCTTCCTGGCTCTTGATTTTAGAAGTCTTTCCATTTTTAAGAGTCAAATAATGGTTGAGTCTTTACAAAGTTAAAAAGTTGGCATTCTCACCACTTTTTCTCCCGTTAAAAAAAAAAAGGCATTTAGATTGGATTGTATCTGATTTCATATGGTAAAGTTAGCAAATAATTTTCTTCCCTTTAAGAAGCTAGAAAAAACTCTGTAGAAACTTAGTTCTATGATCCAACAGGTGTGATTCATTCACATTTTGGAATAAAGAAAAAAAAAGAAAAGGCTAAAGTTCATTATTCTAACGTATACAAAGCCACATCTGCTAAAATATCCGAAGAAAACCCAACAAAAATAGATAATAAGAATGCTAAGGAAATTCACGAATTATCTTTTCATGTAAAATTGTATCTTAGCATTAACATGATGTTCTACCTGGATTAAGACCTAAGTTTATTATCCATCAATTAAAAAAAATTTATTTCCATGGAAGGGATTCAGAGCCAACATTTTCAAGGTGAACTCTATATTAAAGAGCAAAAAGTTTTTATTTAACTAATTCACAAAGGAAGTGTAAAGAGAAACATAATTTATTATTTCCTAATTATCCACTCCTGAGACAGTGTTGGAAACCTCATCTTTATATCTACATACATGGGTAAACTTAAAAGCACTGGTGTTTTTAAAAACAGTAAAAATGAGAAACAATCTGAAGGATTAACTAATGGAGGCTACATTAAATCCACAAAATGCAATACTATGTAACCACTAAAATTATATTTTATTTAGATGACTACGAAAATTAAGAAAAAATGAGTTAAAAACAATATGATATTCTTGTTGGAAATTGTTAAAGGAGGTTTCTGTATAAAGACATTTAGAAGTTGGAAGAATATATGCCAAATATTAATATCTGAGTTGTAGGACTGAAGGTGATTTTTACTTTTTTGTGTCTCTACATACTACTTGTATTGTTTGAATCATAAGCATGTGCTATTTTTATGGCTATATAAAGTTAATTCTTTTTTTTGAGAAAACAGATACAAAATCAAAATGAAAGGGGACTGGTTGAATAACACAGTACACATTTTGGTAATAAAATTGTACTGAGACATGAGAACCTCAGGGCATGGCTCTGAGGTCTCCAGATCCTGATTTAATCACAGTAGCTCCCTTTCACCCATTTCACATATTAGGTTCTGCAATATTCTGCTTGACAACAGGGTAGCTTGGTATAAAGAAATTGGAAAACGTTATACAGTGGAATATTTATTGACATGAAATGGTATTTTCTGTGAACTGTTAGCTAAGTAGGCAAATAACAAAACTGCATATTATGATCCTACAAAAGAAAATTAATTAAATTAAAATTTTATGGGGATTTTAGACTTTAGTTTCAGTTCATCTGTTTCTAATAGTTCTTAATTAAACAGGTATTTTTTTCAATAAAAAACATTTTTTAGAAAAATGTAAAACCTACAACTAAAAAACCTTAAGTTGACTTATATCTTCTTTCTAAACCTCAAAAAGGTACAGGCATATATCTTGGATATATTGAGAGTTCAGTTCCAGACCACTGCAATAAAACAAATATCACAATAAAGTGAGTCACATGAATTTTCTGGTTTCCTGGTGCATATAAAAGTTATGTGTACACTATACTGTACTGTATTAAGTGTGCAACAGAACTATGTCTCTAAAAAATGTACATACTTTAATTTGAAATACTCTATTGCTAAAAAAAATGCAGGGTTGCCACAAACCTTCAATTTGTAAAAAAAGAAAAAATATGTGTATAGATCTAAACACATTCTATCAGGAAAAAAATGCGGTATCTATATTTTAAATTAAAAGCAACACTACCTAGCATTTTCTAAAGAAATCTTCAGCAGGTAAGTCAGTTTATGAATAACATACAGAAAATAAGTAACCTAATATTCAAATAAACTACTTTATTTCTTTAAAAAAAGATCTAAACCCTAAAATTCTAATGTCATTGTGTCTATATTAAAATGGTAAATCATGCAAAAGTACTTTTATACTCAACATGCATTAATTATATAGGTAAGTGATGTTAGAGCTGAATACAGTCCCTGCCCAGCATTAAACATTTTAAAATATGGTAAGCAGTTCAACATAAAATATGAAACTTCTTAGAGAACAGTTTGTCTTTTTATTCACATGCAATAACATAAATAAGCATAAGGTTATAAAAGTGCACAACACGTAAAATCCCCCAAATTCCTTATTTACCTCCACAATAAATTAAACCATTCAAAAACTGCTTCACTGAAGGAAACTTACACCCTTTTCCACTGCAACTGCCATTTCATAAATTAATATACTTGTCACCAGAGAAAGGAATATGAAAGAATGCCTATATGGTTTTTGCCATTGAAGTCTACTGTTTTCTCCTACACACAGTCAAAAAATTTAGACTGGCATGATTCAATGGTCAGTTCAAAATAAAGTTCCCCCAAAATAAACTTGAGTTTCTCCATTTAATACTCATAGGTCTGAAGATGATTTTCATGTGACTGTTCTTAAGCTTGATTCACAAAATGGAAATGAATTACTTCTTTGAGATGTGCTGTAGCTAAATTTATACTTTTACAATACATTGGTCAGGATATTAACAGTGAAAAATACACTGAGGTACCTACCCAAAGACACTCAGCTATTGACCAAACAAACCCTACTGCCACCACTACCCTCTCCTCTGGCCTTACTCCATCAGAGTAGCCAAGAAAATACTACCTAGGAGAGCTTTTTTTTTGCTACTGTTGTTGTTTGTGGTTGGATTAAGGCCAGAAAGCACAAACTATGGAAAGGGCTTTCCTATTCACTGTATTTTGGAATTCTCAAACTAAGAAATGTAACCTGGACATGAGCTGGTTATAGCAGTAATACCCTATGTATCAACAATACAGAAATTTATACTTTCTTCCTTTTGAACAGATTTCTATTATTTTTCATCCCAAGGCCAATATTCCTTACAGTTTGGTAAACTTTTTAAAGCTTAAAATACAGACAAAAACTCTGAAATCCTTCCTTCATCCTTATCCACATATTTAAAATGATTTCCCACTTGATCAATAACACAACCTAAATTATATTCAAATAAATTTCAATTATACAACAGACAAAGTTTAAAGTTAGTTGCCCCCTTTATAAAACAAAAAGAAGTAGACAAAAAATCAGAACTGAAGAAAATTTTTTTTCTCAAAGATTGGTATACAAAAATTATAATAGAATCTGCACTTACTCTTTACCCCTTTCTTCCCCTTTCGTTCCTTCTTGTACTGTTCCTTCAGTTTACTTATTAGTCCCTGGTCTACATCCCAAACCTCAGTAGTTGGGGAGAGGTCATCTTTATCTACATGCAGCATATTATTAAAAGAAAAAAAATCAGCAGTTGGCAATGCAAGCTGTTGGCAGTAAACTGTTATAGTTTTATATAATCATAATAAAAATGTACTAATAGCATATATTCAAAGTACTTTAAAGGTGCAGTCTCAGTTTTGGTATTCACAACTCAAACTCTAAAAGCTCATCTAATAAGTTTCTAAACATTTAATACCACTAACAAAAGTTAAATGGTGCTTCATTTCTATGAATCACAAATTTGAAGGTTATTATTCTTTCAATAACTGATATTCTTACAATGGACTGACATTAGAAATCTAATGTTATACAAAAATAGATCACTGCATCTTTATAAAAATGTTAATAAAAATTATTCAGCCAGCATCATAAAAGCAAATGAATGAATTACATGCGAACTACTCATAAAAGTGCAAGCTAGAAAGGTCAGTGCCATTTTATTGATGAAAATATTCATGCACCTTCTGTCACATTGATTCTGCATGCACAAAATAACTGTACTAATGGAGAGGCATTCTAGTCCAATATAATACATACATATATTCCAAACTACAATGTTTCGAATAATCCATACAAAGCATTCAGAGAATCCCACCTCTGCCCCCACCCCATCCAAACAGTTCAACATCTCATTACCTTCTTCCATTGGTCTACAACTAAGATTAGCAAAAAAAAAACAAAAAAACAAAACTCAAATTCCACTGAAGAACTTTTTAAGAGCTGATATTTTTAGGGTAAGATAAAAGCAGTGACAAGTATGGAGAAGTGAAAACATACATTGCTGTACATCTGCTAAGGATGATACTTCAGCTATTTTAGCTGAATAAACAAATCCGTATTTGTTTTAAGTAAATACTTGTGCCTGGAATAAATTTACCCTATAGTAAACTAAAGGAAAAACAGCATTAAAAAGAAGCAGAATAAAAATATGTCTATTCGAATTATTTTAGGCATTAAAGGCTTTTCCATACTTTAAGTTTTAAACTTACTGTTTAAGTTGAAAGCTGTTATTAGGAAGTTTAACATTTTGTTAAAGAACAACTAAGAGTTTTTTTAACCCTGTTATTAAATAAAAATTATACCAAAACACATAGGCTAAGTCAATCAAGAAGATTGACATAAGAGGAAGATTTTAGAGAAAACATACTTTAAAAATTTTTGTTAACTCATTATATTCTGGCTTACAAGCCTTATAAACTCCCTAGGACTCACTGATTGCATCTATACAGTGGACATTAAAAAAAGCCTTTTTTCCTTATAGACAGTTGTATGTAGTAAACATAAAAAATTCTCATATTTAAATGGTACACAGGGAAATTCCCTGGCAGTCCATTGGTTAGGACTCGGCGCTTTCACTGCCGGGGCCCGGGTTTGATCCCTGGTTGAGGAATCATGATCCCGCAAGCCAAAGGTACATAGAAATTCAATTTACTGTACCTTGAGCTTTTCCTACTATAATTGTCATCACTTTCTCCCTATGGTACTATGATCTTAGGTAGTCAGTATGTAAAAAGCTAAATCCAAAAATTTGCTAACTTGAATTACCTGAAACTAGGTTGTTCAAGCCTGAAATTTACACGATTATTTGTCAAATCTGCAAACTGTAATACTGTTTGTAATACAGATGTAGTAATGATTTAAAGAGAAAATCTACTTTTCATGTACTCTAATCATGAAAACAATGCTATATCAGGAATCCGTTCTGTCACCTTATCAAATACTCTAAGAAAAAATGTGATCTAAAGAATCGCTTGGGGACTTCCCTCGTGGTCCAGTGGGTAAGACTCCACACTCCCAATGCAGGGGGCCCGGGTTCGATCCCTGGTCGGGGAACTAGATCCCACATGCATGCTGCAACTGAGAGTCCGCATACTACAACTAAAAGATTCTGCATGCTGCAACGAAGATTCCCAGGTGACCTGGGGCAGCCAAAATAAATAAATATTAAAAAAAAAAAAAAATTAAAAAAAAAAAAAAAAAAAAGAATCGCTTGTACTCATCTTAATAAAACTAACAATTCTTATTTTTAAAAGTGACAAATTTTGAGCAAACTTTGTTAAATCTCACAGAAACAACAAAAAATTTAAGTGGTATATACTTTACACAGGAAGTTAGATAAAACAGTAAAGTTTAATAAGTTTTTTAAAAGACCTTTGTAGAAAAATAAATCTGTGCATAGCTCTAACTGGAGTAGCAAAGGGTAGTGAAGTGAAAAAGCAAAGGGAATAAAAAAGGATAAGCTTAAGAAAAATACAAATACTACTTGCAAGGTAACCTCAAATCTAGAAAACAAAGGTAAACTTAAGGCAGTGCAAAGAAAAGGTTGGTGAATGCATATGTGCACAAACATCCTGAAACTTGCCTGGTAGGTAACAGCTGATTTGATATTACTTATAAGAAATAGTTAAGAGCAAAAGGGAAGAAGCAGCATAATCTTCTACATATTAATTGTTTTTAAAAAATCTAGGGGAAAAAAAATACCAAGAAATGAGGTTGAATCAGTTGCGGGAACTTTCTTGTTTAAAAGAAAACACAAATATGCACCAAAAAAATGACCCTTGACAACTCAAAACCACAAAGGCCTAAAATTTTGTTATGGTGATTCTAACTACCAAAGCAAAGGAATTATACAAATCTACTTAATATAGCATAAATTGGTAACTAACTTTATGCAAATATTCAGTACTTTATTCATTATATTTAAATACAAACATTTGGTATTTTGTAGTCCTATATATTCTACAGACCACAGTTTCAAAGTGTAGGAGACAATAACTACACAACCTTAAAATGCCTAGTCTCCATGAGAGAAATACCAAAATTAGAAATGCTCACAATATTTCTGATTATGCCAAGAAGTAAAAACTACTAAAATTAAACCCAGACTACCTATTGTAGATGACAGAAGAAAAAGATTTAAAAGCTCTCTAAAAGCAGTGGTTTCATAGGATAAAAGCATTCAAAATTAGGTACCCGAGTAGACTGCTAGTATACAAAATAAAAAATAACACAGATTATCCAATGTGGGTGAATATTGGGATGTTTCATTATGACAGACTATTTACTTTAAAAAACAACAACAACTGTGTCCTTTACACAGTAATTTAAATCTGAAAAGCATCACCTTCCCATTTGTAAGTAAATTCAAATTTTAAGTAAATGAATTAAATAAATATAAAGGGGTATTTGTATATCCAGCCTCTGTTTTGAAAAAAACTGAGTATGACACCTGTTGAGTAAAAATGATAAATTCAAAATCACTGCATAGATCCTTTGATAGTTTTCATTTCTTAAGGAAAGAAACTACTTGAACCATTTTGTTCTTAACAGAGTCCTTTCCTTCTCAAGAACTTAGAATGCTTTAAAGGTGTTTTAGACTTGTCCAGAAGGAAGACTTTGTCGGTTACTTCCAATTACACAAGAAGATTCAGGTCACTCTCAAATATTAACAGTAAAAGTAAATAAAGTATCGACACTTGTCATTCACACTAATTAGGTCCTCTCTTGAAACTTTGCCCTATAGTCAGAAGTCTCTGGACAGAAGGACCAATCAACTGCACATAATATAGTACTTTTATTATAGAAATAATGCCATTTTATACAAATTACATTCCTGAAATTTTTATATATTCTTCTGATGGACAGTTAAATTTCCAGCAATTTTAGGTGAAGAAAATAGGAATGGATATGTGCCAAGATTTAGCTATACAGATGTTTGAAAACTGCTTTTGATCTTTTTTTTCTTTAATAAAAATAATCTAAATGTGCAACAGTACAGCAGAGTTAAAGAAATAGTGGAACATATTCCATCAAGAATACTATGCAGTTATTGAAAAAATGATGTTGCAGAAGAATAATATATTAAGTGGAAACTGTGGTTTATAAATCAGCACGCAGCAAAATCCTTGTTACATAAAGATAGATATAAATATTAACCATGATTCTCTCTATATAGCAGTGTTACAGGTGATTTTTAATTTTCTTCTTCACATGTATCTGCGGGTTCTAAACCTCCTAAAAAACACAGGAATTATAAAATAATTATGTATTTATACAATTTAAATATATTTATATAATTATTTTAAAATCCAGAAAAAAATAAACAGTATTTTAGAAACTTTTGGAAAAAAATAAGGTATTTCCAACTTTGAATGGGTTGCACAGAGAAGTTAGAAGAAAACATACTTTTACTTTTCTGGAGCAAGGTTAATTCTTGCTCTTGAGCAAAGCTAATTCTTAAGAAGGGAAAATTTCTATAACATAGCTATTTTCAAATAGTAATTACAAAAATGTACATTCAAAGTCTAGAAAGTAATTGTGGAACTTTTTGATATTTTCAATTAGTATGTCTCCTCTTTCCCCTTAGAAGACAGCAGTAAAGATCTGAAAACAATGCTTGAGAATCATAAACAATGAGAAAGCTGATAACAAAATTCAGATCTTTTAAGTACTCAATTTGTATCAGGATAGTCAATAAACATTATATTAGGTCTTGTCTCTCCTGCTGTTAGCAATATTCAGCTTCAATAAATAAATGAGGCATTAAAAAAAAATCCAAGAGTGCTTCCTTATTACCAAAGTAGTTTTTAAAAATCTAGTGATAATTCCCCTTGTTAGTAACTAAGCAACTTTGGTATTCATGTGAAATATGCATTAAGGTACTTAGTAACCTTCTCCAATAAAGCTCTGTAAACACAATTTGAGTTCTCCCTACCAGGTAACATGTTGATATTAAATGATGATTAAATGAACATTTTTAATAGGAATAACATACTGGACCTCAGCTATTATCTTAAAATACTTCGTACACTTTTATTTTACTTTCTAATGGGGTTTTTAAACCCTGTATAAATAGAACTGTTTTATCCCTTTTAGTTATGGCTGGATTATTATTAGCAGTAGGTATCACTTCCAAAGGCTAGGCTCTAATGCATTTGTACACTGAATATTACATGTAATGAAGTTTAATACTTCAATAAATCTTGCTCAATATAGAGCTATAATTCAAGATTAGTAGCTTTATTACTTCCTAGCAATAAATCAGATAATACCATACAGGCATACTGAAAAGAGTTATCTTCTTGAAACCCAGATTCATTACCAAATTAAATCATAGGAATGTTTCAAACTGTATACATGCTTTTTAAAAAAATCTGCTAAGAAGAAAGGAATTGGATCTCTAAATTGACTAAATATTTCAACTTTAAATCAAGATAAATTTCAAAAATCAAAATCCACCAAAAGCCATATATTAAAGTTTAGTCACCAAATCTAAATAAATTGGTGCAAAATACTCTGAAATTATTCAATACCACTCTTCTCTTTGCTCTCAGTTTAACTGCCATCATACATTCAGATATACACATTCCACATATTATATTTAATAAAATACAACTTTAAGGGCTAGATGATTTCCCACCCCCATTTCTTTATCACCTTACCCCATTCTGTGCCATCCCCTGAACTCCGTGCTTCTCCAGCTCCTTCACCGTCTTCAGCAGTCACTAAAAAATCAAATTCTTTCAGTGCTTCCTCAGTATCAGGATCATCGGTTAGGTCAGCAGCTAAACCTTCATTACCTATCTGTAAACAGAACATAAGCCAAGAATTACCTTTATGCTAATTTGTAAAGGAGTCCTTTATGTTTTCACACAATTATCTTTACATCTGCACTCCCATTTTTAGATGAGATACAAAATTTTAGATTTTCCACATAGTTCACCAATCCCAAATTATACCCTAGATAAATGGTTGTCAACAGTGCTGTGTGAACACTGTTATAAAATGTGATGCAAGCAATGTGGTAATAAGAATGGTTAAAATCTTAATCTTCAAGTATGATGATTCTTACAAAGAACTTCTCTAATTACAATAGATTCACAGGTACCAAAAGACCCATGCACTAACTTACATTCTAATGTGTTGTGTTGAATTGACCTCATTCACTGAGAACTGCACAGGTAGTCCGTAACGTATAAGGATATGGCATAGTTAATAAGGACATTAATGCAAGTCAAGAGCTGTGGTATTTATAGTAGTGCTTCCCAGAACAAAAAAATAGGGAAGGATCAAAATCTCTGTTCACCTATGCTCCACATATGAGTGTGTTACACACATGAAATTTGGCAGAAAGGTTGAAAACTGCTTTTATAGACTGGAAGCTTCTGAGAAACACTGGCATTTTCCCCATATTACTGTAAAATCCCAAAGAACCACAACAGAACCCATCCACTTTTTTTCTTTAAAAAACATACTTCAAATACTGTACACTACTATGACAATTCACACATGGATCATTTAATCTACTTTTGCTCTTACAGCTAACCTGCATCAACACTAAAATACATAAACCTGTTTCTTAGGTTATGAGCAAAAGCAAATTTTTATTAATCCTTAACAAACAATGAGAGTGTTGACACGTATATTTACAATTCTTAGTTTACTCCCTCACCCAGGGTGGGAGTGCCACCCCACTTCAGTTACAATTTACCACTTGTTTACTGTACAGGAAGAGAGAGACTTCAGCAGTGATTCTTAACTGTGACAGGAGTGGAAAGGATGTAACTTTTTAAAAAAAAGTTTCAAATCACTGGACTAGTCCTATAAAAACAGACCCTTTCTTGCCATTTATAATACAGCAAATAATTTCTACTATGTGTAGGTTAATTCAATAAGAACTGACTATATAAAACTTTCAAGTGACATAATAAAAAATAATCAATCACTCCCAATGTAACAAAAGACATCTTGAAATTTTCTATTCCAAATACATGACTACATATATTTTACCTAATAAGAATAGAAAATTGAATTCTTACTTTGTGTTTATTTATCCGATGTTTGTCTTTTCCTTCTGGGATGCCTTCAATCATGTCATTTTCCTCTTCTTCGTCGCTGTCATCAGCATTTTCTAAGAAATTGAATGTCTCAAGAACATCACCAGAAGGCCTGTAAGAGAGGAAAAATGATGAATCAAAATACTCCAATGATTAATTCTAATATTTCTTTCTGTCTCCTATTTTAAAATAGTACTTGAAGGTAGTAAGAGAGATTCAAATGAAAACTTACTTATGATGTATTATCTAAATATTCTACATAAAAATGTTTTGAAAGATCATTTATGTTCTACAGTTAAAGTATCAATAAAAGTAGTTAAGTTTCTACAATGAAAATACTTTAAGTAATTGCTGCATCAAAATAAAAACCCTATAGTATTAGGCACTCAAATGTGCTATTATTTCTCAAAATAAAGCCATCATGAGCAAGCAACTTAAACTCAGCATTTCTTATAGTTCTACAACCTCTTACAGCTTGGTGCAAATGTTTACGACTAAAACCGAACTTTAGGGGTTTCCCTGGTGGCACAGTGGTTGAGAGTCTGCCTGCCGATGCAGGGGACATGGGTTCGTGCCCCGGTCTGGGAAGATCACACATGCCGCGGAGCAGCTGGGCCCGTGAGCCATGGCCTCGGAGCCTGTGCTCCGCAACGGGAGAGGCCACGGCAGTGAGAGACCCGCGTACCGCAAAAAAAAAAAAAAAAAAACAAAACGAACTTTAATTTATCGGGCTGCTCAGATTTAAAGTTATGGTAAATCAGATATATAACATTCCAATCCATATTACAGATTTCCTTACCTAGAAAACAGGATTATTAATATACTAAAGAAATACTTTCAGGACTTACCTGGTGGTCCAGCGGTTAAGACTCGGTGGTCCCAATGCAGGGGGCTCGGGTTTGATCCCTGGCCAGGGAACTATTAGATCCCGCATGCCACAACTAACAGCTTGCGTGCCACAAGTAAAAGATTCCAAATGTCACAACTAAGACCCGGTGCAGCCAAATAAATAAATACTTAAGGGGGAGAAAAGAAAAACTACTTAAAAAAAAAAACTTTGAAGTGTTTCAGAACCACTCATATAATAGGTAACAGTGATAATCTATTTTTATCTCTTACGAAGTCATTTTAAAACTATAATTTGAATTCCTCCTCTGTGTACAAAAAAGGTTTTCAAATAGTTGGTTAAGTGTCTAAAAACAGAGGCTGCAACAGAACGGTGAAAGCTTCAGCTGAACACAGACTCTCATAATGAAAGTCTCAACTCTTCCACTGACTTAGCTGCTTGAATTTGGCCAAGTCACTTAAACCTTTTGGCCTCGACTTCTTTACCTGTAAAGTGGGGGGGGGGGGGGGGTTAAACTAGATGATCTCAAATATCCTTACCAATACGAACAGTACATGGTAACAAAAAGAATAATAGTCTAAAAGTTAGGATTTTTTCCCTCCCTGATTGGTTCTTAGTCCAAATTAAGGATATAATACAATTCAGACATTTTTTTAACACCTTTATTGGAGTATAACTGCTTTACAATGGTGTGTTAGTTTCTGCTTTATAACAAAGTGAATCAGCTATACATATACATATATCCCCGTATCTCCTCCCTCTTGCGTCTCCCTCCCACCCTCCCTATCCCACCCCTCTAGGTGGTCACAAAGCACCGAGCTGATCTCCCTGTGCTATGCAGCTGCTTCCCACTAGCTATCTATTTTACATTTGGTAGTGTATATATGTCCGTGCCACTCTCCCTTCATCCCAGACATAGGGTTTTAATAGGTCTATTATACTCTGCCTAATCCAGCACATGGTTCTAGGACCTGTATCAACACTGAATGTAGAAAGAGATGTGTTTTTCAAGTGCAAATTAGTAAGAACAAACAAAAAACTACCACAATAACAAAACACATACTTTTCAGTTCAACATTAGTAATACGTCTCGATATCTGGGGATTAAATGAAAGGCAAAGAAAATATTTGACAAAATTGGCACATCAATGATAGAAAAATAAAAAATAGAAAATTTAACACATGAGAGTTTTGTTTTGAACTTTGATAAAGTATTATTGTTCCTTGGATAGAAGTTCCTGTCTCTAAAGTGAGAACTCACGTTTCAGGTTTTAAAAATTGTATTTGATCACAACAATACATGTACAAGGTTTAAAAGTCAAACAGCACAATCAATAAAAGAAAGAACAGGGCTTCCCTGGTGGCGCAGTGGTTGAGAGTCCGCCTGCCAATGCAGGGGGCACGGGTTTGTGCCCCGGTCCGGGAGCATCCCACATGCCGCAGAGCAGCTGGGCCCGTGAGCCATGGCCGCTGGGCCTGCGCGTCCGGAGCCTGTGCTCCGCAACAGGAGAGGCCACAACAGTGAGAGGCCCGCGTACCGCAAAAAAAATAAATAAAATAAATAAAATAAATAAAAGAAAGATGAATCAGACTTCCCAAAATTAAAAACTTTTGCTCTTTGAAAGACACTATAGAGAATTTAAAGAAAAGTCTATAAATTGGGACAAAATATTTGCAAGTCACACATTTAATGAAGGACTATATAAAGAACACTTAAATCTCAACAATAACAAAACAATGAAAAAATGAGGAAATTATTCAAACAGATCCTGTAGCAAAAGATATGTGGATGGCATACACAGATGCTCAACATCATTAGTCTTTAGGAAAATAGAAATTAAAGCAACCATGGACTGTGAAGGGTCTGAGACTTCGCCCTACTTGCAAGCTACCATGCTGTTTCTCTTGAGATGTTTTCTTTTTAGCATTCACAATGATGGCCTTTGTATAGATTTTTAAAAATTAACTTTATAGTGTAACTGGGAGAAATCCTTTCAATGTGGAAACAAACATCCTTGGAAACACATTCTATAAATATATTCCAGAATTTTTTTTAAATTACTCTTTAAAAAATTTTTTCAACACCAGCTTACCTGTTCTCTTTTTGAAACTCCTATTCAGATGTTGTCCCTCTTGGACTGATCTTTAGATTTTCCTCTCTTTTCAGTCTTACTTTTTTTCCCCTTTTCTCTTTTCTGGGAGAGTCTTTTATCTCCCAAGTCTTACATGAAAATTATTTAAATCACACTTTAAAATTTCTATTAGCTCTTTTCTGATCTCTTACTGAACCGTATACAATAACATATTACTGTTTTATAGACGTATTATCTTCTCTCAGTCCTCTCAGAAGAGTAATTATAGTTTTGAAAGTCTTCTGCTCCCTCTTTTCTCTGAGTTCCTTTTTTATGTTTGGTTCCTTTGGTCTCCAATTTTCATATTAAAGTCTTTCCTTAACTGTTAATATTTAACAGTGAGGCA
The DNA here is from genome assembly GCF_964165515.1 of Mesoplodon bidens. Taxonomy (NCBI): domain Eukaryota; kingdom Metazoa; phylum Chordata; class Mammalia; order Artiodactyla; family Ziphiidae; genus Mesoplodon; species Mesoplodon bidens. The sequence goes on from NC_138178.1 coordinate 111,256,277, forward strand.
CAGAAAAACTAATTGGATATATTGTGTACATGGGTGAGGCTTGTCAAAGTAGCTAGCTTCACTTCTGTATAACAACAGGGCACAGTCCCAGCCATTTCGCTGGCAGATCCCAACTGTCGGATCATAAGGTCTTCTCTATTAATGTGATCATATTCCTGCCTGAAAGGGATTTAAGACCAGCTACCAACATACCTGAAGCCAAGTAGAAGGAAACAGGGAATCTCACCGTTCAGCTAGAGATTTTCAGATAATGCTCCTGTCTTCAGTATAGTAGTCCACCCTACAGTTGCTTGTTTTCTTAAGAAATCAGCAATCACTGGAATTCACCAGAAAATATACCAACATTCTTTGGGATAGGGGAGGGATGTTCAAGCGGCTACACAGGATTAGAGAGGGGGTTTGAGATTCTAACTGCCTCTTACATAAACTTGAAACTAATTCTCTATTAATAACCCCCTCTAAACCTGACTCCAGATATACCTGATACCTCTAACTCCTTAGCTTTTGGAACTTTACTGGCATTTTGGGACTTGAATTGGCTTGTTCCTTTTCTTCTTTCCAGCTTCCAAAATTATTAGGTTCTCCCTATCTGATGGACAGTATATCCTCTCATTCTTTCTATATATTCAATTTTTTGTCCTTATGTGTCAACCAATGTGTCTTAAAATGTCTTTAACTGATATTTTAACAGAGGTTCCAGAAGGCACACAAGTAAATCTGCCTTTAATCCACATGCTTAAGTGGACATCTACATCTATGGAATTTTATAATAATTTTTTTCTTTGTCAACTATTTATTTACTATCCTTTCTCATTCAATGAAAAGCAATCAACAGAATTTTTAAAATTATATATCCAGATGAAGGGAAAACAGAATGAAGCCAAGAGTAAGGTTCGTAAGTAAAAGGGTAAAAAAGAGTCAGTGTTTTCTAGAGATAAGGGAAACCCACAAATATGGCAAGATTCCAAACAGTCAGAGTAAAAAGAAAGAGAGCAACTACTGGAGGTTCAAAGGTAAATCAGACCAATCACTAAGAAGCAGCACACCTTTTCAGTTACAAGACCTATCAGAACTCTCTTCCCCAATGAATCCTTACAAGGTGGAGGCTGTGTGATATGATACACTATATACCCACAACATCCCCCTACAATAAACCAAAGAATAAACCAAGAAAGACAACAGTAACATTTACTCAGCAGAATCTAGTAAATATTACTCTTGATTGGGTCACATTTCAACTGGATAAGCAATATTTCATCATAGCTAACACTTATTATGTACCAAGCATTGTTCCAAATGCCTTACATTAATTCATTTCTTCTTCACATCAACCTATCATTACCATTTTACAAATGAGGAAACCAAGGCACAGGAAGGTAAAGTACCCTGCCCAAAGTCACAGCTAGTAAGCAGCAAAGTCCAGATTCAAACCTAGTCTGTCTTCAGAGTTCCTATTCTAAACCATTAAGCATACTGTCTCTAATAATATGATCTACAATTTACCATTCTTCTACTGTTGAACATGGAGACTGCTTCAAATTTTTTATTGTTATAAATGAGAATACGATAAACATCTTTTTGTTGACACCTCTATCAACATGTTAGGTCATTTTCATATTTCTTAGGAATTTTCAAAGGCCCTGATCATAGCTGAACCATACACACCTACATTAGTACAGACTCGCAATATACAGCTATACTCATTAAGAAGGAAATCACATTGATTAAAAACAATTATTACCTAAATGTCTGTGGACGGATAAATGGATAAAGAAAATGTGGTAAATACATTCAATAATTATTCAGCCATAAAAAAGAAGGAAATCCTGTCATATGCTATGACACTGATGAACCTTGGGACATTATGTTAAGTGAAATAAGCCGGTCACACAAGGACAAATACTGTATTAATTCCACTTATATAAAGTATTCATATATTATATAAATATATATAAAGTATTTGAAGTAGTCACTCGTAGAAACAGAAAGTCAAATGTTGTTTGCCAGGGGCTGGGGGGAGGAGGAAATAGGGAGTTGCTATTCAATGGGTATGGCGTTTCAGTCATGAAAGATGAAAATGTTCTAGAGAAGTGCTCTACAATATTGTGCTTACAGTTAACAACACTACACCATACACTTAAAATTTATTAAGACAGATCTCACGTTATGTGTTTTTTATCACAACAGAAAAAAAAAAACTATTAAACTCTTAATCTTGCAAAGGGAAGAAGCTTTACAAGGAGAAGATACCATCTGTTGTGGATTTTTAATTCAGATTCAGGTGTGATATAGTAAACTGTGTTCCTCTAAAGTATTTATAAATCCTAAGAACTACTTAGCCTGGTTAGCTGACAAGTTTAGTTTAAGATAACAGAGTAATATCCTTGCTTTTTCTCTAAAGCTATGAAAGCTCTATGATTCCTGAAATTCAGAGTAAAGAAAACAAGGGCTCTGTTAGATGTCAAATTGTTTTTATTAAAGAGACCTTATTTCTCAAAAATAAAACCCCTAAACTAAAGGCTTATGTTAACTTGAAAGTCATCAACATGTTTTAAATAACTGCATGATGTCATAAAATATATCTAAGGTATGAAACAATGCTAGTTTATAAACTGTACATATTATTAACTTCTTAAGCTCTAACCAAACTAATGAATTCATTCTGGTTTTTTCCACTCTCTTTCTTTTCTTTGTCCTTCCAACCTATGTAATTCAAGGTAATATCTAATGGTAAAAAATGAAAAAAAAGTTCCACCTGCTTGACAGCTTGCATTTATCAAATCTGTGCTATAATCAAAAGTGTATCTGGTACACAGAAAACAAGTGTTAATGAGGATGTAGAGAAATCAGAATTCTTATACATTTCTGATGGGAATGTAAAATAGTCCAGCCACTTTGGAAATGAGTTTGGAAATTCCTCAAAAAGGTAAACACAGAGTTACTGTATGACATAGCAATTCCACTCCTAGGTATAAACCCAAGAGACTTGAAAACATATGTCCACACCTGCAGACCAATGTTCAAAGTAGCATTATTCATTATTCCAAAATGTGGAACCAATCAACATGCCCATCAATTGGACAAGGAATGGATAAACAAAATGTGGTATATCCATAGAAAAGAATATTATTTGGCAATAAGAAGAAATGAATTACTGACACTTGCTATAACATGGATGAATCTTAAAAATATTACACTAAGTAAAAGAAGCTACTCACAAAATAACCATTTACATAAAATATCTAGAATAGGCACATCTATAGATACAGAAAGTATATTAATGGTTGCCTAGGGTTGGTGAGTGGGAGGAGTATGGGAAAGAATGGGGAGTGGCAGCTAACGAGTACAAAGTTTCTTTACGGATTAATGAAAATTTTCAAAACTTAGATTGTGGTGACGGCTGAACAACTCTGTGACTATCTTAAAAACTATTAAACTTATATACTTCAAGTGGGCACACTTTATGGTATGTGAACTCTATCAATAAAGACATTAAATTTTAAAGTATATCTGGTAGCTTTCTGAGTCCAAACACAATGCAAAGCCTTGTTTCTTTTCTTTCCTTTTTTTTTTTTTTTTTTTGCGGTACACGGGCCTCTCACTGTCGTAGCCTCTCCCGTTGCGGAGCACAGGCTCCGGACGCGCAGGCTCAGCGGCCACGGCTCATGGGCCCAGCCACTCCGCGGCATGTGGGATCTTCCCGGACCGGGGCACGAACCCGTGTCCCTTGCATCGGCAGGCGGACTCCCAACCACTGCGCCACGAGGGAAGCCCCAAAGCCTTGTTTCTTTAACACCAGTGTCTAAACAACCATTACTATTCTAATTATATAGTATTATAATTTACTGAAAATACTCTAACAAAAATTTAAAGATCAAGACATTAAAATAACTCTGAACTACATGAAATCACCCTCAAATTTTAATTTTGAACCTATTTCAGAACTACAGTCATTCTCTTGGCATCAAAATTTAAGATAAATAAATCTTTAAAAAAATTATTTATTTATTTGGCTGCACCGGGTCTTAGTTGTGGCATGCGGGATCTTTGCTGCCGCATGTGAGATCTTTGTTGTGGCATGTGGGATCTAGTTCCTTGACCAGGGATAGAACCCGGGCCCCCTGCACTGGGAGCATGGAGTCTTAACCACTGGACCACCAGGGAAGTCCCAAGATAAATAAATTTAATATATATTTTTAATAAATTTATTTATTTTATTTTTGGCTGCGTTGGGCCTTCGTTGCTGCATGCGGGCTTTCTCTAGTTGTGGCAAGCGGGGGCTACTCTTCGTTATGGTGCGTGGGCTTCTCATTCCGGTGCCTTCTCTTGTTGCGGAGCATGGGATCTAGGCATGCGGGCTTCAGTAGTTGTGGCACAGGGGCTCAGTAGTTGTGGCATACGGGCTTAGTTGCTCTGCGGCATGTGGGATCTTCCCAGACCAGGGCTCGAATCCGGGTCCCCTGCACTGGGAGGCGGATTCTTAACCACCACACCACCAGGGAAGCCCCAAGATAAATAAATTTAAAAAGCACCCAAATAAAAAGTTTCTTTGTCCATGGTACCATTTGGGGGGTGGGGGGTAATCTTTAAATCTGAACTCCACATGCTTCAATAACTGTTAACAGCAATAACAAGAAGCTAAAGAAATTCATAATATCTGTTATATAAACAATGTTAACCTATAAGTATAGGTCATACCTTTTGATTTCTTGTCCTTTTTGCTTAGGAGATTCACCTCCATTCAGGATCTGTTCTAAATTCTTTGTCTCTACTGATCCATTTGGTTCTGAATTAGATAGTCCAAGTAATGATCTTACCCGCTGAGACCGTACATCTAATATTGTATCTGTGTAACCTACTTCCTGAAGATATCTATAAGAGAAAATTAAAAATATTAAATCCCACATATTGTTAATACATGCAAACTTGTTAAATCAAAATCACATCAAAGAATTTTAGAAAAATCCATAATCCTATAAAATTTACTTTTCCTTTGTCCCAGTAACTTTCTTTTCTCTAGACTAGTTCCAGTTCTACCAAAAAAAAAAAAGTCCAATTAAAAACCATAGTTTAATTAAAAAAGCATATAGATGGCTAACACTAATTAAGGGCCAATTATCCTGAAGCCTAAAAAGACCTAGAGTGCTAAAAAAACTTTTAGGAGTTGATGATATATATTACTTAAAAAAAAAAAAATTCCAGAAAGTGGTAAAGGATGAACAGAACTAAACCTCAGAACAATGACATGCTACGTTTAAACCCTGGCTCTTAGCCAGAGGTTGATGGATAGATTAGTTCTCCTTCTAGGATCTAAGGTCTTATAGCAGTCCTACAGTCCCGTGGTTTTCAAACTTTCCTTGTTATCTAAACCAGGGTACCTAACCGAGGATATAGGATGAGACTGAAAAAGAAGAAAGGGACTGAATCATGACATAAGTATAGATAATGGGTCATGAACGGCTTTGTGTGACAAATTTAAAAATTTCTTCCTAAAGTATTTGACAGGCTAAGGGAAGATGTTAAAAAGAAGCTTTTTTTGTTTCTTTCTATATGTTGCTGACGAAATAACAGAGGATTTTTAAGTGAAAGCTAAAGACAGGGAGACTGGTTAGGACACTAACACAGCAAGAATTAAAACTAGAGAAGAGGAGAAATGTGAGAAAAATAAAATATCTTAGTGACTTGGTACACAAGTAAATACGGCAGTAGAATAAAAGAAGATATAAGAACTTTGCAAAATTTTCAGGTTTCCAGCTGGGATGGTTGCAAGGTGGTTCTACTGAATAAAATGAAAAATAAAGGGTCAGAATATGGTTTAGAGGGTACCTATCAAATAATCAAGTAGTGTCTATGAAAGTGATAACATTTATTAGGCACAGTGGTAAGAAGGTCAAAAGCTCAGAAGGGACTCGACTGGGTATACAGATTTGGGAGTCATTAGTGTTTGGGGATATCTGAAGCCATGGATTTAAATGAAGTTACCCAGAGAAAAAGCATAAGTAAAAACAAAACCTGGGGACACAAACATCTAAAGGGCTGGAAGAATAAGAAACTCAAAGGAAAATTAAAAGAAAGAACTTGACAAATGAGGGTAAAAAAAGCAGAAAGTAGTTTCATGAAAGTAAGAAAAACAGAGTTTCAAAAAGAAATGAAGAGTTAATGTCAAATATTTCCAAAAGATCAATATGAACAAAAAGGGTCTCATAAATATGTTTGTGATAGAAGCTTCAGGGGAATATCAAAATGGAGAACAAACTAGACAGTTGAGAAATGAATAAGGAAGACTATGAAGATAAACTACTGTTACAGAAAGATGAGAAGAGACACAATATAAAGCCAGGCAATGGGATTAGGCATTTATGAGAGAAATACTGTGCAACTGATTTCTCTATATCCATCATACTCTTCTAAAAAACGCGATCCTCTTTTTTTTTTTTTTTTTTTTTTTTTTTTTTTTTTTTTTTTTTGCGGTATGCGGGCCTCTCACTGTTGTGGCCTCTCCCATTGCGGAGCACAGGCTCCGGACGCGCAGGCTCAGCGGCCATGGCTCACGGGCCCAGCCGCTCTGCGGCATGTGGGATCTTCCTGGACCGGGGCACGAACCCGCGTCCCCTGCATCGGCAGGCGGACTCTCAACCACTGCACCACCAGGGAAGCCCAAACGCGATCCTCTTTTGAGGAAAGAACTCCCACCACACTCTAGCCATGTGGTCTAAAGGAACTGTCAAGATCTTAAACAACCCAGGTAAAAATAACTGACTCGTGGGCAGTTATTTGATCAAGTCAAGACAAATCCAATCCTCAGAAATTATTCTGACTAAAATAAGGGATCCCCTGCCACCTGGAGAAAAGTGGTTTTCAGTAGAAAAGAATAAAACTGATACACAGAGGAGCAGAACACCAGAGAATAAGAACATATTCTGGATGTTTCCAGTCTCTGAGAAATCTTCAGTGATACACTAGCTCTTAAGTTTCTAACACTCAGTTAATCAGTACTTACTTCCCTCAACTCTGCTAGCTATCCCAGCATCCTTCCAGACAGTAATCTGTTTTTGAAATTTGTTGGAGTTTTAGTCACTAACTGTCCAGATTAATAAATACTTCTTTGAATGGAACATTAGAAACTGAGATGATGAATATGAGGTTTAAATACATTTTCAGAAAGGAAAGCAAAAAGTGAAGACAGTTCTCGCCTGATAGCCTTCATGCTTTCAGTGAAGTAGAGCTTGAGGTGCTCTAATGAGAGTAAGGGAGAATGGGCTGAGATGTGGTAAAAGTTCAGAATATCCACTGAGGGCAATGGGAGCAGGAGATGACCAGGGATATGGAAAAAGGCTCTATGCAATGTTTGGACAGGAAACCATGAATGTGAATTGGCATTCACACAATTCTGTGATTTTTCTCTAAGAATTAATTAGAAACAGAAGCAATAGACAGTAAGACTGATTAGGGCTGGGATACTGCAGGTAGGTATAGTAAAATGACTGGTGGTGGGGGGTAAGGAGTGGGAAGCAGGAGAGTTAAGGGTACCAGCAAAAGGGTAAAGGATCATGGGGTCTAAGCGGGAGCTAGGGAAACAACAAAAAGAAACAACAAAAAAACCTCACCGCCAAAAAAAAAAAAAAAATTAAACCAACAATAGGTAAAGGAGGTAAGGGAAATGAAATAGTCATGGATCTAAAGATCAAAGTAAGGTCAGAGGACAAATAACATGGGAACTGGAGTAAGAAAAGTGGAATATGATTACGGAATATTCCAGAGGTAGGGCAGTTCTAGGTTATAACAAGATCAAGGGTCTGACCACACTTCACTGGGTTACTGAAGTGATGGTAAAGATGTCTAGAGTTGAGAAAGCTGAATTACCTAAGATTTCAGTAGTACGCGAGTACCAAAGTTTTCAAAATACAAGGGAAAAGAACAAATAGATAAGACAATAATATTTGCCACATAAGTACTTCTAATACGGCAAAGAATTCAAACATCAAAAAGGTTCCTAAAAAAAAAAAAGCTTCCTCAAAAATTCAAGTAGAAGCAGGATTTAGCAAGCCACTTCTGAAAAGTTTCTGATAACCAGTTAAATTCCTTCTCTAAGCCAGTCACAATTTCACTTAAAACCAAATATGTAGATTTTCCAGTGATGGAAATGAGCATGTCTGTAAGTATGAACTCCCTATTGTTTTTGTTCTGGTCTTCAAGACATACAGTCTTTATGACATGTTACTCCACAAATAAGAAAAAAACATCATTCTGAGAAATGTTTTGAGAAACATTCAGAGGAAACAAAACTTTAAAAAGATCCAAGCATCTAACAAAACAAAAAAGAAGCAATATGAAAACTATACACATTGTCCCATTATCATTAAATAATTTTCACTTGCAAAGTGACTGAACAGAAGCACCTTCATACCTAGATCCTTAAAGAAAGGTGAAAATGAACCATTACTCACTGTCTTAACAGCTGTCTGCCCTGCTTCCACGTTAACTGGCTATTCTGAGGTGCTGTGGGAGCCTCTGTGTCTTTGGTTTCTTCTAAAAATTAACAGTAACAACAACAACAAAAACAAGACAAGTTTCATACACATTATTTCAACTCCTGATAATACTGCCAAAGTTCTCTTAGGGATAAAGTCCCACAAGAATATACCAAAATATTTTATAAAGGATAGAAGAAAATTAACTTTTATTGAGTGTTTACTGTGGGTCACTCATTTTAAGTGTGTTTATCCTCACAGCCCAAACACTTAGGCACCACCCTCCTTGTTTTAAAATTGGGAAAACCCAAGTGTACATTAACTATTATTACAAGTGATTTAAAAATCAAAAGCCCGGGCTTTGAAATGAAATTCTATTAAAATCAATTTTCTAAACTACCAGAATTCTGCTGAGTTGAATGCTTTTGAAAATAAAAAGTGATATTTACTATTTATATAAACTTTTCAAAATCAACATTGTTTAGAAATTATATATTTATAAAACTAGTGAATAACTTAGAGTCTGTATCAGTAGACTCTAAGTCTACATATGAGACTCTATACAGTCAATTTCATTTTTAGAACTAAAAGTTAGACCAGAAAACAGTTTTTACTATATGTAAAAAGTCGTATTTTATTCTCCGGTAACGAAGTGTATGCATTAAAAAAGAGTTTAATAAACAGTATAACTTCAGATGAGTTAAGCTCTCAACAAGTATATCCACAGTGATATTTAAAACTATTCATTGGCACTAATGATACAGAAATATTTTCCTATAATTTCCCATTATAAAAATTATGATAAAGCAAAGAATATAGGGCCATAGAAGATAAGCCCTCACACTGAATGTTGAGAACTCTTACCATGGCTTACAGTCATTAGGCTCCTAGACTCCTCAGAGTCACATGAACAAACAGTTATTGGTAGCAATTCAAATATTCTCTGCAGGCATTACTTCTCTAACCTTAACAATCCGTTATTAATATCTTCTCATTCTTCCCCTGCACGTAGAAACATCTATAATTTCCAGAAATAATTATCTCATTCTAATAGCCCCGATTTTTTATTTATAACTTTTTCTATTTATACCATTTTGCTTATTTTTAAATCACATATAACACATAATTAACTGGCCAAAAAAATACATTTAAAAAAAAGAAGAAATACAAATTGCCCCAAATCCTATCACCAACAGTGTTAGTACTTGAGATTTTATCATTCCATATTTTCCATCTGAAAATAACATACATCAGCTTCTCCCCTCATTAAAAAAAAAAAAAAAAAAAAAAAGCCAAAGTGTGTGTACTGCACTACAAGCTGCTTTCAATACTTAATGTATCTTGAACATTCTATGGCAATAAATATAGATTAACATCATATAAAATAATTATATAATCTACAGAAAGTATATACCTATTTAATTTAACCAGCTCCCTAATGGTGAAATGTTTCCATTTTTCATTATTATAAATAATGTTGCGAAGGATATTCTTGAAGTACATCCTAAGTGTACAGCTCAATGAATTTTTTAACACACCCATATAACCAGTACCTAGATGAAGAAATAAAATGTCATCAGCACCCCCAAAAACTTTCATCGTGCCCTTTCCCAAGTCTAACTAGATACTCCTAAAAGGATATTAACACTACCCTGATTTCTAAACACTAGGTTAATTTTTGAATTTGATATATATGAAATCATTTCTATAAATTTTCAATTTTATGTGATCCACATAAAATTTAGTTAGTTTATTCACTTTTAGTTATAGCTTAGTCTAGTTATAGTTTATTCATTTTTTTTTTGCTAAACAGCATTTCCTTACACTAAAATATCACAATATATTTATCTATTCTATTGGTGAAGAACATGTGAATTGTTTCCAGTTTTTTGCTATTAAAAGTAATGATAGGGCTTCCCTGGTGGCGCAGTGCTTGAGAGTCCGCCTGCCAATGTAGGGGACACGGGTTCGTGCCCCGGTCTGGGAAGATCCCACATGCTGCAGAGTGGCTAGACCCGTGAGCCATGGCCGCTGAGCCTGCGCCTCCGGAGCCTGTGCTCTGCAACGGGAGAGGCCACAGCAGTGAGAGGGAGAGGCCACAACAGTGAGAGGCCCGCCTACCGCAAAAAAAAAAAAAAAGTAATGATGCTATGAACATTCTTATACAAGCCTTGTGATGAACATTTTAAGGAGTGGAATTACTGGGCCACGGGGCATGCTATGTTCCCTTTAGCAATACATTTATCCCCCGCTTTTCGAAAGCTCTCTTTAGGCCACCTCGCTTTTATGAAAGACCTACATTTAGTACCTGTTTTTGCTAGCCTAACTGAAAAAATTCAGAGAGAATTTTCACTCTTTATGAAAAAAGGCAAAAAGAAAAAATAGCCTTCAGCATTTGTTTTGCAGTGACCCGTTACAGTGGTAGCACGCACCCCCAAGCAGCAAGAGGCACCACCAAGCTCCGTAACAAGCCCATAGCTTTGAACTGTGTCTATTATCATTTGCGCTTTATCTTGATTTATTTTGTACATCATTAGCAAGATGTGTCCAAAGGTAAACTGCATCTTTGTTTTATGTCATTTTGGCTTATGAACAGGAATTGCTCTACTTTGGGATAGTGGGGGAAACTTGTACTGACAAATCACTTTCAGAGCAGTTTTATCAATCTAGAATTCCAACACCAGAAGGTGTGCAAATCCTGGTTGATCCACATCCTCAGCAACACATGACTTTTTCTCTTTTGCATTTTCACATTGTGGTAGGTGTCTAATTGTACTGTGCTGTGGTATTAAGTTGTATTTCCTCAAATAAGTTGTATAAACTAATACATTTGAACATTGTTTCATATGTTTATTGGCCATTTGGATATCCTCTTTTATTGGTGGCTTTTCAAGTCTTTTACCCATATGTCTACTGTTGTAGATTTTTTCCCTTAAATGTTGGGAAATAGGAGCTATTTACAGATTTGGATACACCCCCTTTTATAGAGTTAAGTTTAGGATATATATACCGGTATTACTAGGACGAGGGTATAAAAACACACATACCTTGTACTTCTTTCATAACAGTATTTCGTACATTTTCTCTTTTTTACATTTTGATTTAAGTATATAAAAGGCAACAATGATTCATTTAATGTTTATTTCTGTCTATACTTTGATGTAAATAATTTTATCCCATTGTTTGCATGGTGTATTTTTGCCCATTCCTTTGTTTGTTTTCCACTAAACATCTTGAGTAGTTTTTCTACATCAGTAAAAATAATCTACTTTATTATTATTGTTTCCTATAAATAAAATACTTGGTTGTTATTTTATTCTTCAATTTAAGGAAGTTTTAATAGTTAAGTTTATATAGATAAAAACAGACTTGTTTTTATCTCATTTCAGTTGGGGGCAGGAGAGATTACGTGCTAATGATTATCCTTTATACCAACTTGTACCAAGACCAGTTAGCCAATTCCGACTCTAGTTTCAGGAACAGTGGGGCTGTTCCTCACATTTATACAGACCAAGTTAGGGGGACAGCCCTCAAGTTATACAAAGTGGGGAATTCCCTGGTGGTCCAGTGGTTAGGACTCAGTGCTTTCACTGCTGTAGCCCGGGTTCAATACCTGGTCTGGGAACTAAGATCCTGCAAGCCATGCGGAGTGGCCAAAAAAAAAAAAAAAAAAAAAAGTGATTCATTATTTTCTGAATATTCTAGTCATATTAGAAAAAGAATGAGTTAAAGAAAAGCTATGAAGCCATCAGGTTTTCTCTATGGTGAAACCACTGTACTCCCTCTAACTATAATGGGACTGCTGCAGTAAACATGGCCCAAAATATACAGGCCTTCCATCTTTTTATCATTTATTGTAGCTTTTCCAAGGAGGAGACCATAATATTGTCCCCTGGCATCTGAGTCTTCGTAACCACCTAAAAGCTAGATCAAAGGAAACCTATGCCACTCCTATCTTGGTCTCTTAATTTTGTATATGACAACTAGGAAGATATGGTTGTGGTGCTAAAATTGGTAAGTGGAGAAGACCTAAGAATAAATCAACTACAGGTTGTACATATAGGGTGTTTCTGCGAAGTTTTAAGTACTTGATATTAAACCAAAACCAATTAGCTAAATTTTAAAAATTTACTGTAACACTTAACTTAAAAAAAATCCCTATTCGTTTTATTTTCCCTACCACGTACGCTTTGACTTTATTAGGAATGGAAACAACTATACAAGGAGAAGAAAAATCGTATATCAAAATAAAGACACATTTTTTTCCTTATCTTAGTAACCAGCAGCTGAGAACAGTATAGAATTCAATTTGCCTGCACCATCAAACTGTGTATATAAATGGGTTCTACACATACCTCAGAAATAGAAAATTGCAGTAATATTCCCAAAAATTATATAATATAAATCAAAATATTTTTTCCTTATTAAACTTTTAGATTACTCAAATTGTAATCATATGGAACCCTAAAATTAACACTAAACTGTTATAGCCTTTTCCTACATCCAGCCCTCTCTTCCTGCATAATTGTTCATCAGATACTACTCTCACACTCACGATTTTAGTAAAGAGCAAGGCCAACTGGAGATAATGTTTTACTTCTCTTATCCTTATCTGGCTGCCTCCGTAGTTTCCAAATTCCAATCTGTAATTTCTTTAGGACTAAACTGAGTTAATCACAGCTTCTCTAGAAAAAAAATTACTTTTTAATAATACAAAATTAAGCTTATATAGACTTGGATAAGAATTGCCTACAGGTGGTACAAAGAGTTACTCATTACCTTCCACTTCTAATTACGACCAAAAATACACCCAGTTTTACATAGGTTTCAAAACAAGAAAAATAAGACAACCTCAGAATTATGTAGATGAAACTATTGACACTTACTTTTATTCATTTATTATTTTCCCCCAAATTCTAGACAGTATTACAATAGGCAACCATCTAACTAACTGATGCTATCAAAGCAAAATGGGGGTAAAGAGAACATGTTTGTTACATAAAAATGAGCTTAAACCAGTTTTTCTTGCATGGGGTGTGTGTGTGGGGGGGGGGGGGCAGGGAGATTAACAGAAGAATCAAGTTTACCTGATTCAAAGGTTGGCATTTTCAAATCACCTTGGTTCAGTTCTGTGCCGTATTTTAATTTGTGATATTTTGCCCTGAAAATTTAACAATAAATTGTTGAAAGAAAAACAATTTTTTTTTCCTTTTCTACATAGGTAAGTAACTAACTACTGGTATATATTTCTCCAATGACAAATAAAGCATAATATGAATGTCTGTTTCTTTAAACTTTACTTGCAAAAGAAGTTGGAGAAAAAAAAATACTGGATGTAAAAGAAAAAAAATAGGATAAATTACCCAACTAAAATATACACCCAAGTAAAGATAAATTTTTCCTAATCTGTAAAAAAGAAAAAACTTGGACTCTATAATAAAAGATATTATTTCAATTTAAAGATTTTAATCTTTTTTTCTTTTCCCATATAAGAATCAAATCAAAATATCATCCTGTATTTTGGGCAAAACTTTGTATCTTTCAAAAGGCTTTAAATACACTGTATATAATAATACATAAAGAGAATAATATTGTTCTACTTTATTTTATTCATATAAGAAAATGAGGGACACATACCTTTCTTGTTTTAATGCATATTCTAACATCTTTATTCTTCTTACTAAATCCTTCTTCAAGTTTTCTTGACCTTTTCTTTCTCCTTGCAAAAATGCTATGCGGGCCTAAAAATACAAAAAGTTCATTTATTTTCATTTTTTTCTTAACTATACATAGGAAATTGAAAAAAGGAAAACAATAAATGTAAAATTCTGCACTTTTATTCATGACAGCAAGATTTAAAATTCATAGAAGCAGTTTATCAAACTTTCTCTGTTAGATAATACAATCACTTTAAAATAAAGATAACTATAAATTAGCTATTTGCTTATAATCTTTTTGGTCTCTAATATTAAGTTTTACATACTTTTGAAAGGAAATTTTATGTGTAAAAATTGCACCTAATTCCTAACAAACAAGTCACAAAGAACTAAAAAATATATTCACAAGTAGATAAATATTTTTCCTCAAATTAGATATTGCTTGTATAAAAAACAGTAATATTCCCTCAAAAGCATTTCTTTCATGAAATACTTAAAAATTTATAATCTTTTCCATTCTATCCACCACACTCCAAATTGTTTTATCTCTTGAAACAATTATCCAGAGTATTGCAAACAGTTTAAGTTAAGCCACTTTATGTTCAATGACCTCATTACTTTCTGTTGTCATTTTCTACAGTGAGAGAAATTTTTTTTCCTTTTAATTGCCTTATTTTCTCAGAGAGACAATTCTCCATCGTTTTCTGGACCTTCCCAGCATGTCAGCCTCCTTTATACACCCCATACTAAAGAGTAATGTTTAAGGAGGCTGGCATCTACATGGGGATATTTGCTGTTATGAACCCATTTACAATAAAATTAACTTTCATGCTCTTGCCGAGATGACCAATAGGTGTATTTGCCCATTAAGAGAAAGTAAGCTACTTTGTAAGCTAAATTATGGTTAATTAAAATTTTTTTTTAAATTTCAGTGAACATGGAACCAGAACAAATGAATTCATCTGAATAATTTAACACATTAAGTTCAGAAAAATTAAATGAAATCATTCACAACTCCGTAAGACCTGAGAAATTATACATAGCTATATAACACTTAGTCTACATACAAATTTCAAAACAAAAATAAAGATTTAGGAGAAATGGTAAAGATTCAGAACCTAATAATAGTCTAGATCCTAAAGAGAAAAGTAGCACTTCTGACTCTCTTAAGCTATGGAGCAAAGGTAGAATATATCAGTTTCATTACACAGCTTCAAGAAATTCTGATTGAGGGTTTTCTCCTGTATTGGCTTAAAAAACAAACAAACATGAATCACATACTGTAGAACCCTTATGTGACTCTAATTTCCAGATCTCATAAGTGTTTTACAATTAGCAACAGAAAAAAATGAAAGAAGCTCATTTTATTTTGCTTCTTAAGAAGTAGTGGACTTCCCTGGTGGTCCAGTGGTTAAGACTCTGCGCACCCAATGCAGGGGCCCCAGGTTCCATCCCTGGTCAGGGAACTAGATCCCACATGCATGCCACAACTAAAAAAAAAAAAAAAAAAAAGAGAAAAAAGATCCCACATGCCGCAACTGAAAAGATCCGCGTGCCACAACTAAAAAGATCTTGCACGCCACAGCGAGATCTTGTACGCAACAACGAAGATCCCACATGCCACAACTTAGACCCAGCACAGCCAAATAAATAAATAAATAAATTTAAAAAAAGTAGTAGTAGTAGTAACTGGTAATTTTCTGGTTGAGAAAGACACTGCACTCCAATAAAGATGTAAAATAAAATAAAGAAAAAACAATAGAGAAAAATAAAAAAAAAAAAGAGAAAGACACTGCAAACTAAGTGCAAGTCATACTGTCCTCTAAGGAATTAAAAAAAAAAGACTACAATCCTTCCTATTAGAATCTTATACTGTTGTGAGAATTCATTTCCACTTCTTTGGCATTTTGGTATTAAAAATCATCCATACCTAGAGAATCCAGTAAATTAAACAAAGAAGCACAAATCCTGTAAAATAGCAAGAACCCCAAAGCAACTTCTGAACAGGAGCTGAAGGGAGATAACTCACAAAGACACAAGACAAGGAAATGGTAAGAATTCATTAAAATGAAACCTTAAAAGGACATAGTCTAACATAAAATACTGGAGAGGAGAGTAAAAAGCAGATAACAACAGAAAAGTCAAGACTACTGGAACTGACCTTATGACCTGTACAGACTAAAAAGGTAAAGATTATGCCTGATAGTGATAATAAGGACCAATTAAATAACAGATTTGGCATTTAGTAAAGGATCATGGACAGTGGACTTTTCGACTGCTTTTACAGGTCATAATGCACCATGAACAGCATCATCTTTGCAAATAAACACTTTAAAAAGTAACCGCAAAAACCATATTTACAAAGACACTAACAATAAAGAAAAGGATGGATAAATTCACTATAATTAAAAAGCTTCTGTTCAAGATAAAGTAGGAATTGGCAACCTACCTGTTTTTGGACAGCCACAGAGTGAAAAATGGTTTAAAGAAAAACAATAAACAAAATTAGAATAGGCAACACAGACCCAATGTGACCTGCAAAGCCTAGTATATACTATTAAGGTTTGCAAACCTTCTACATTAATATTAGACAAAATAGACTTTATATGAAAAAAGACAAAGGACATTATATACTAATAAAAGGCTTAATACAGCAAAAAACAAAAAACAATTATAAATATTTACATACCTAATGAGACCATCAAAATATATGACACAAAAATTGACAGAATTAAAGGGAGAAATAGTTCAATAATAATAGCTGGAGACTTCGATATCCCACTCTCAGTAACACATAGAAGAACCAGACCGAAAATAAGGAAACAGAGGACTTGAACAACTCAATAAACCAGCTAGATCTAAATGACATATATGGAACACTCTACCCAACAACAACAGAATACACATTCTTCTCAAATACACAAGAGATATTCTCAAAGACAGACCACATGTTAGGACACAAATCAACTCTAATCAATTTTAAAACATAAACATCATTTAAAAAAATCTCCTGTGATCACAATGGATAAAGTTAGAAATCAGTAACAAAAAAACTTGAAAAAGCCACAAATTTGTGGATATTAAACAACACCCTCTTAAACAACTAATAAAACAAAAAAATCATAAGGAAAATTTAAAAATACTTAGAGAGGAATGAAAATGAAAACACAGCTTACCAAAACTTATGGGACACAGCAAAAGCAGTGCTAAATGAATAATTTATAGCTATAAAGGCTTACATTAAAAAGAAAGAACTCAAATCAACAACCTAACTTTACAACTTAAGGAATTTCAGAAAAAGAACAAACTAAACCCAAAGCTAGCAGAAGGAAAGAAATAATAAAGATTAAAGCATAGAAATAAAATAGAGCAGAGAAAAACAATAGAAAAAAAATCAACAAAATCAAAACTTGGTTCTTTAAAAAGATCAACAAAATTGACAAACCGTTACCTGTATTGACTAAGAAAAAAAAAAAAAGAAGACACAACTAAACTCAGAAATGGAAGTGGGGATGTTGCAACCAATTCTACAGCAATAAAAAGTATTATAAGAGTATACAAACAATTGTACACCCACAAATTGGATAACCTAGAAACACAAAATCCACCAAGACTGAATAATGAAAAAACCAGAAAATATGAAAAGGTCTATAACTAGTAAAGAGATTGAATTAGTAATCAAGAATCTCCCAACAAAGAAAACCTTTAGACTGATTGCTTTATTAGTGAATTCTACCAAATATTTAAAGAATTAACACCAATCTTTCTAAAACATTTCCAAAAATTTAAGAGGGACATTCCTTAATTCAATGAGTCCAGCACTGTGCCAAGAGCCAAAGCTAGATAAAGATACTGCAAGAAAACCAGTATCTCTTATAAACACTGATGCAAAAACTCTCAACAGAATACTAGTAAATCAAATTCAGTAGCATATTACAAAGATTACAAATCATGACCAAGTGAGATTTATTCCTGCAATGCAAGGATGGCTCAACATAAAACCAATTAATATAATATACGACATTAACAGAATAAAAAACACATGACCATGTCAACTGATGCAGAAAAAGAATGACAAAACTGAACACCCTTTTCTTGATTAAAAAAACCTCAACAAACTAAGAATAAAAGGAAACTCTCATGACATAATAAAAGCCATTTATGAGAAAAAACAACAAACGTTGTACTCAACGGTTAAAGACTGAAAGCCTTCTCTCAAAAATCAGAACAAGGACGCCTGCTTCTAACACTCATGTTCAGCATAGTACTAGAAGTCATAGGCAGAGCAATGAGGAAAGAAAAATGAAAGGAATCTAAGTTAGAAAGGAAGAAGTAAAATTATCTCTGTTCACAGATGATATGACATTATATGTAGTAAACCCAAACAATTCCATAAAAGTCTGTTACAACTACAAATTCAGCAAAATACCAGGACACAGTCAACACACAAAAATCAATAGCATTTCCATACATTATCAGTGAACAATCATGAAAGGAAATTATGAAAACAATTCCATTTACAAAAGCATCAAAAAGAATAAAATACTTAGTTAACATAGTATTTAAATAAGGAGGTGAAAGACTGGTACAATGAAAACCAGAAAATATTGCTGAATGAAATTAAAGACAGAGGGGCTTCTTTCTTTTTTTTTTTTTTGGCCACATTGTGCCCCTGGCAGTGGAAGCATTGAGTCCTAACCACTGCACCACCAGGGAATTCTCCCCAGTGACATTTCTCAGAGAAATAGAAATACACACTCTTCTCAAGGTCACATGGAACATTCACCAAGACAGGCCACATTATGGACCAGAAAACACACTTTCAGCAAATATAAAGAATTAGAAATCATACAGACACGACCTCCACTCTGAGAGCTTTTAAAATTGGCTTTAAATTCACATTTAAAGTGATTATTAATATAGTAGGATTAATATCTACCATGTTTGTAACTGTTTTCTATTTGCTGCACTTGTTCTTTGTTTCTTTATCATCCCCTCTTTTTCTGCCTTTTGTAATTTCCATTTGTATGTGTGCTCTTGGACCACAATGGAAATAAACTACTAATCAATAAAAGAAAGTTGCAAAATCTCAAAATTCATGGATATTAAACAACACAGTGTTAATTAATACATGAATCATCAAAGCATCAGGAGCAATTTGTAAGTATTTTTAACTAAATGAAAACAAAAATAAAACATCAAAATTTGTGGAATGTAGGAAAAGTAGTGCTTATGGGAAAATTTACACCAGTCAATGTATATATTAGAAAAGATCTAAAATCAACAATTTAGCTTCCATCTTAGGCAAATAGAGAAAGAATAGCATTATAAACCTACAGCAAGCAGAATAATAAAATTAGAGCAGAAACCAATAAAGCTGAAAGTATACCAATAATCAATGAAATAAGATTCTTTGAAAAGACCGATAAAACTGATTAACTTCTTAGCCAAGCTAACCAAGAAAAGAGAGAAAAAACAAATTAATACCAGAAATGAAAGAAGGATCATCACTACTGATCCCAAGGACACTGAACAGATAATAAAGGAATATTATGAACTCTATGCCCACAAACTTGATAATTTACATGAAATGGAACAATTTCTTGAAAGACAATCTACCAAAATCACACAGGCGAAAGAGATCATGTGAATAGGACTGTATCTATTGATATTAAAGAAATTAAACCAATAGTTAATAACTTTCTATATCAGAAGGAACGAGGCCCAGATGGGTTCAATGGTGAATTCTACCAAACATTTAGGGAAAAAATGATACCAATTCTCTATAATTATTCTAAGCAACAGAAGCAGAGGGTACACTTGCTAACTCATTCAATAAAGCCAGCATTACCCTACTATCAAAACCAGACAGATGTCACAAGAAAGGAAAACTACTGATCAATTATCTCTCATGAACATGAACACAGATGCAAAAACTCTCAACAAAATATTAGCAAATTGAATCCAACAATATATACAAAGAATTATGTAACAAGTGGGATTTATTTCAGGTATGTAAGGCTGGTTTAACATTTGAAAATCTATTTATGTAATCTATCATTTACTGGCTAAACAGGTTAAAGAAGAAAAACCATATGACCATATTAATAGATGCAGAAAAAGCATCCAATAAAATCAAACACTGATTCATGACAAAAACTCTCAGCAAGCTAGGAATAGAGGGGAACTTCTGCAGTCGATAAGATCATCTATCAAAAACCTACAGCTCAATATCCGATTTAATGGTGAGAAACTAGATGCTTTGCCTCCTAAGACAGGGAACAAGGCAAGGCTATCCCCTTTCACCACTCTTATTCAACGTCATACTCAAAGTCCTAGCCAATGCAGTAGACAAGAAAAGAACATTTTAATCGGAACCATAAAAAGAAGATAAGCGTGGCCCCTGAGCAAGGAGGAGATGCAAATTCATGAAGTATTCCATGTTTTTAAAAAAGAGAATTTTAAAGTACACATATTGAGAAGGAAAAAATAAGACTCTGCAGATGACATGACTGTCTATGAAGAAAATTCTAAAGAATTAACAAAAAACTCCTGGATCCAATAAGCAATTATAGGAAGGTTAGAGGATACAAAGGTAAGACAAAAATTAACTGCCTTCCTATATATACTAGCAATGAATAATTGGAATTTGAAAATTCAAACTGAAAACACATGCTCCTTGGTATCTATCTAAATTAGCTGAAAACCTGTGTCTACACAAAAATATGAACATGAATGTCTGTAGCTACTTTATTCATAATTGCCAAAACTTGGAATCAACCAAGATACCCTTCAATGGGTGAATGGATAAACACTCTGGTACATCCATACAGGGAATATTATTCATCAGTAAAGAGAAATGAGCTATCAAGCCAAGAAAAGACATGGAGGAACCTTAAATGCATATTCCTAAGTGAAAGAAGCCAGTCTAAAAGCCGACACACTGTATAATTCCAACTATATGACATTCCACAAAAGGCAAAACTAGAGAGACAGCAAAAAGAGCAGTAGTTGCCAAGCATTTGAGGGTAAGGAGAAAGATGAACAGGTGAAGCACAGGAAACTTTTAGGAATGGTGAAACTGTTCTACGTGGTACTATAATGGTAGATCCAGGACATTATGCAACTGTCAACACCCATAAACCAGTACAACACAGAATGTACTTTAATCTATGGACAAACATTAATAATAATAATGTATCAGAACTGGTTAATTGTAGCAAATGTACCACACTATTGCAAGATGTTAATAACAAAGGGAAACTGGAGGGGAGGCAGGCAGCAGTGCTATACCACATATGGGAGCTCTGTCCTATCTGCTCAATTTTTCTGTGAATCTAAAATTGTTCAAAATAAAGTGTTCGTTAACAAGCATTGGTGAGGATGTGGAGAAATTGGGACTCTTGTGCACAGTTGGTAGAATTATAATATGATGCAACCATAATGTAAAACAGTATGGAGGTTGCTCAAAAAATTAAAAATGGAACTAACATATAATCTAGCAATTCCACGTCTAGGTATATAGCCAAAAAAATTGAGAGCATGGTCTCAAAAAGATATTGCACACCCATAATTCACAGCCAGCCTATTCACTACAGCCACTGTCCATCAACTGATGAACGGATAAACAAAATGTGGTATATACAAAGAAATATTATTCAGCCTTAAAAAGGTAGGAAAACCTGTCACATGCTACATGAATGAACCTTCAGGACATGCTATGTCAAATGAGGAAGTCACAAAAAGACTACATAATTCCACTTTTATGAGGTATCTAAAGTAGTCAAGTTGAAAGAAACAGAGTGTAGAGAGGAATTCCCTGGCGGTCCAGTGGTTAGGACCCTGTGCCTTCACTGCCAAGAGCGCTGGTTGGATCCCTGGTCGTGAAAGTAAGATCCCGCAAGCTACGTGGCAGGGAAAAAAAAAAAAAGTAGAATGCTAGTTACAAGGTGGGGAGGAAGGAGGAAAGAGAATTTGTTGTTTAATGGGTTTAATGTTTCAGATTTGCAAGATGAAAAAATTCTGGAGATCTGTTTCACAACAGTGTGAATACACTTGACTAAACTGTACACTTAAAAACAGGTAAGATGATAAATATTATATTTTTAGCACAAATTTTAAAAAGTATTTTATAAGTCTTTCTTTGAAAAGGCAAAACAGATAGAAGAAATTTGCAAAACATATACCTGAGAATGGGCTCATATATATAATTCCTGAGAATGGGCTCATATATATAATTCCTGTCTGCTCCCCCAAAAGGTATACAACTTAAAAAAAAAAAAAAAAAGCCTGATAGAAATATTGTAAAAAGACTGACAATACCAGGTCACAAGATACCAAAATGGCCAATCAAGATATGAAATAGTTCTCAACCTCATTAGTATTCAGAGAAATACAAATTAAAAATACAATAAACACAACACCAGGTTGGCTAAAAATTTTTTAATCTGACAATACTATTTGTTGAGGAAGATGTGAATCAACAGAAACTCTCATAAATGACTTATGGGACCATAAAATGGTATAGCCGCTTTGGAAAGTTTTATATTATCTATTAAGGTTGAAAATATAAATACATTAAAGCCATATATTCCTAGCTACATACCCAACAGAAATGCATGTATGTATGTGCCTACTAGAAGACATGTAAAATATTCCCACAACCATTTTTTATAACAGCCAAAAACTGCAAACAATCTAAATAACCATCAGATCAGAAAACAGATAAATTGTCGTAAGTTAGTACAATGAAATACTACCAAGTAAAGTAAATGAACAAACAAAGGTTCTGAACAACAAAGATGAACCAATATTAACACTGAGGAAAAGAGCAAGACACAAGAGACAACATCCTATACGATCCACTGATATATATAAACTTCACTATCAGGCAAAACTAAACTAATACATTTAAGCAATGAACACTTAGATAGTAACATACTAAAAAAAAAAAGCAAGGAAATGATTACACAAAAAGTCAGGATAGTGGTTACCCCTATGAGGGAAGGAGGTAGTGGTGATTTGGAAGGGGCAAGTTTTAAGGCTTCTAGGGTACTGGCAGTACTCTATTTTTTGACCTCTCCAAGAGTGGTATCATGGTTGTCCTCTTTATAATAAATTGCTAATCTGTGCAATTATATTTTACACACTTCTGTAAGTTATATTTCACAATTTTTAAAAATTTTAAAAATTAATCTCACTCTTAAGAGTTAGATTTAAGAAGTATATTTTTATTATGAAGATAATGTCAAAGACCTAGGTCCTTTAGTTAAGAAAAGAAAAAGGTTCAAGAATGGAATATGTAGTAACTTCAATAAAAGATAAACTTTTTAAAGAACCATAAATTTTCATTTTTTATTTGCCAGAATCAACTAATTTTAATGTTTTTAATTATTTGACTTCAAAAGTATAAAACTGAGTAGATAATTAACTTGAAATTCATTACTACATACACAGTGTAAGGCAGAAATGAGCTTTTTTATAAATTTGTTTCCATATCCAATCTCAGTTAATTCAGAGTAACAAAACTTTATTGTTAAGACAACTTTTCTTCCTCTGAATATAGATAAAGGTACCCATTAGGGCTATATTTTATCATCTGAGTTATTCAACAATCAGTAGGTGATTATCACATGAAAATCTAAAAAAATTACTTGACACGACAGCAGAACAACTTTTTTAACTGCAAGACCACTAGAGGTCACCAGTGCAAAACATCCAACATTGATTCAGCTAATACTATCAACCTAAAGTATTTCACAATTACTGTAGTTTCCAATATTTCTAAATAAGAACATTGTGCTTAAAACAAATAAATTACTTAAAAATATGTTTTATTGTAAGATGCTTCTTACTTTAAACAAAATGTAAACTGAATGCGAACACTGGATACAGGTGATTTTTATTAATTATTTTAAAAGTCTTCACAGCTTATTTTAAAAACAGATATATTCAGAAACTACAATATCATTAAGGAGCAAACTAATATGCAAGGAATTTAAAAAGACAGTGTTAAATACTTCAGATTTGGAAGCAAATTAAAGACAAAATCAGGTTATAGCAACTACTAATAAATTCATATTATTACTATTTAAAATAGTAGGCTCTCAACAAATGTTAGGAACCTCTCCCCTTACGGATAAACTCAAATAATACAGGTGAGTCTATTCTAAGCACTTAAATATTTTGGGCTAAGCAAGGTTCAGCTGTAAATAATTTAAGGTAAAAATATAGAGTCAGCTGACCCATGGAATTTTATTTGAAATGTAAAATACAAGAAAAATTCATAACATATAGAGGTTTCAAAGCCTGCACCACAATGAAGAGTAGCCTCCGCTCGCCACAACTAGAGAGAGCCCCCGTGCAGCAATGAAGACCCAACGCAGCCATAAATAAATAAATAAATTTATTTAAATAAAAAAGTACACGGCTTTTCAAGAAGAATAAACAAAAAAGCATGCTTTCAATAGCCTGTAACATTTTTCATAAAAATAACATTTTCCAATTTTATATACTGCTAACAATTACAGGGAAAAGAGAAACAAAAAATACTAAGATTTCCAGAGGCAAATAAAACCTTTATTTTATTTTTATTTCTGCTCTTTATAATAGAGTCTAAAACAAAATTTAATAGAAATACTGCAACCATCCTCTAAAATCTCAATGTAATTTTAGATGGCAGTAGTTGGCTTAAAGCATAAAAGATTTTCAATTTTTAACTATAAAACCTGTATTTCAGTAAGTTCTCATTTATCTGGCATTTGAAAGCATAAAGCTCCAGGTATAAGCCCATTTTCTATAAATAGAAGAATTTATTTCTTTATTTATTGAAGGATCAAGGTATAAAACTATAAACCATTTTAATGGACTTTCTAAAAACACGTTTAGGGAATTCCCTGGCAGTCCAATGTTGGTCAAGCTTGTTTTCTATACTACTGAGGTACTGGCAACAAGCTTCCCTCTTTCCTCAATCATTCTATTTTGTACCAGGCTAGGAAACCAAAAGAATAAATGGACTCTACTCCTCTAACGTATTTTATTGCTATTTATGTATCTTTGAAAAGAGAATGAAATTCTTTTAAAAATATGGCTGGGTATAAACTTTTAAAAAACTAAGTGGGAAAAGCTTCTGTATAAGTGACTTTCACCTTTTACTATTTGCTTCATTGTTTTCTGCTGACAAGATTGATTCTTTGGGGAAGCCAGTAACAAAAGAATGTTGACTTAAATGAAAGATTACAGTTCTATCATAAAATAGCAAAATGGCTTTCACATGACTACAATTAGAGGAAAAAAACATTTTTTCTTGTTATTATTGGAGAGCAAACTTTTGTTCTCAAGACTGGTATGTTTCTTGAAACCATTTTTTTAAACCAAGAGATATTTCTAATTTTATAATGAAAATATGTAATTACAAATAATAATTTTACAAGCAAGTTTTTAAGAACAGCTTAATTTATTATTCTTCCTCTTAAAGTACTTTTAGTAATCAATTAAGGCAATACAGATCAGGTAAGTTATTTAAAATTACAAATCTTGAGATTGCTAAAGTGAGAAAAAGATTTAGTTGTGTAGTATGATTTTCATTAGTAGGGGTCCACATTCCTTCACTAAAACCCTTTAGGCCAGATGTGTTCCGGAAATTATTACTAAAATGTATGTACCACAAATTACTTAACGCCTTATCCAATGCAACTTGCAGCAATAACAAAATCAAACAAATACAACAAAGTAAATGAGTGTTCAGTATGTGGGATAAAGACTATAAATAGCTGTTACCAAAACAAACTTGGGTCCACTTGCCCAACACACAGCAAAGCCAATTTACTGACAATGGGTGTGGTGAAGAAAAGTACAGAGTTTACTGCAGGGCACCAAACAAGGAGAGCAGGCAGCTCATGCTCCAAAGACCTGAACTCCCCAGTGGCTTTCAGGGAAGGGCTTTTAAAGGCAACATTAGAGATGAGTGTTGCAAGGTGCTTCACAAGCTTGTAGACACTCTCCTAATTGGTTGGTGGTAAGGTAACAGGGTGATGCTTCAGGAATCTCAATCACCAACCTTCTGGTTCCAACTAATCTGGGGTCTACTGCTTGAGTCCAGCATATAATCACCCCTCTCCACCAATGGATGCAGAACAACTCAAAGATATGCATCAGATTGTTATCTATATCCCTTCAGGAGGAACTAGGAGGCCTGTGACTCTAATAACTGAGTCATATACTAGTCAGTCATTAACTACTTGAGTCTGCTCTTTAGAACTTGGGTAAGGCTAGGAGACCAAGGCCTTTTTTTTCTATAAACAAGGAACAAGGGACACAGAGGTGCTTTTGAATCTAGGAAGGCCCTGAAGGGTACTGCTCAGTTTCAACCGCCCCCCCCCCCTTCTTTGATTCTCCTCAATCCTGAGGGAAACAAGGGCAGGACAAGAAAGGAAATAACATTTTGGATACAAACATTAATCATAAATTTTGGCAGGGGGACTCAGTTTCAATTCCCTACTCCCGTTTTAACTTTCCCCCAATCTTTAAGGGAATAGGGCAACAGCCGCTCTGGCTACTTCCTGATGAAATGGGGGCATAGTCCTGCTTCAATTTGGGGAATGGACCATGAGTTAAAGATATTCCCGAGTTCCAAGCCTTGGATCTGAATCTTGCATGATTAAGATCTCAGTCTCTTGATCCATCATTGTGGTGTAACAGACCCAATTAGAATTAAGACGAAGAGTGAAAACCCAAACTTTAAATAAATCTTGGAAAATAGATCTCATTCCCTGAGGAATTCAGAAGACTAAGCCTGAAAATCAGTCTGGACCTGGCACTTCTGGGGAGACTTGTTGTTGCCAGGTAGCCAGCTGCCTAATTTTTTTTTTTTTAACATCTTTATTGGAGTATAATTGCTTAACAATGGTGTGTTAGTTTCTGCTTTATAACAAAATTAATCAGTTATACATATACATATGTTCCCATATCCCCTCCCTCTTGCGTCTCCCACCCACCCTCCCTATCCCACCCCTCTAGGTGGTCACAAAGCACCGAGCTGATCTCCCTGTGCTATGTGGCTGCTTCCCACTAGCTATCTACCTTACGTTTGGTAGTGTATATATGTCCATGCCTCTCTTTCACTTTGTCACAGCTTACCCTTCCCCCTCCCCATATTCTCAAGTCCATTCTCTAGTAGGTCTGTGTCTTTATTCCTGTCTTACCCCTATGTTCTTCATGACTTTTTTTCTTAAATTCCATATATATGTGCCAGCATACAGTATTTGTCTTTCTCTTTCTGACTTACTTCACTCTGTATGACAGACTCTAGGTCCATCCACCTCATTACAAATAGCTCAATTTCGTTTCTTTTTATGGCTGAGTAATATTCCATTGTATATATGTGCCACATCTTCTTTATCCATTCATCCGATGATGGACACTTAGAGCTGCCTAATTTTATCTAAGTAGGTTTAACTTCTGATGTGGTATTAACATATACATAACAGGAGCTACTGGCCACTACACATACATCTCTTTTTCCTACTAAAAATCTAAATCTAATAGAATCTAACAATTTTATTGTTATGTAATACTCTGGCTAAAGAACCTAGCACCTCCTGCTAGGAAGCTAGGGCTTGAGCTGTCTCATTTGTTACTATTATAAAAGAAAAAATTTAATAATTACAAGAGATCTTGAGACTATAAGGTTGCAGCTGGCAGGTGCCAGCAGACACTGCTTTGAGAACAGCTGGTGCCATCCGTGAGTCCAACACAGTTCAGAAAATGCAAATTCCCAGCTAAACAGAAATGTGTCTAAAATCATGTCCACAATGGCCACCAAGTTCCACCTTGGATGCCTGAACCACAGTTACTCAGTTTTGATTTCTAAATGCATTTTTCTCCCTTAATGGTTAAAGGAGATGTACAACATATGTCTGACAGGCCACAAAACAGGCTATTCTACTTTAAGTTAAATCATGATGTATAAGGCAGAAAGATTTCCCCATACCTCAATGTGGGAAAATTTCTTCTATCATTTCCCCTTTTGTTTGCAAATCTTTCCGTAGATCAAAATATTTGTTCCTAGATGCTAGGATGGTTGTTGCTTCCTCTGGGTCCATCACGTCCTTCGGTGCTAGGCCTAATTCTGTGTGTGTGTGTGTGTGTGTGTGTGTATTTACCTAGTTATCCACATTGGATGAAAACTAATCAGACATAGTGAACAAGCTCAGAGCTATGATAATAGAGAAGCATTTTGTACTCTATACATTTTATCAATTATACCAAATTGTAACACAAACACTGTACATGTGCTTTTAGCAGTGGACTTAAAGCAAGCAGCAATACATGTTATGAGTAGTTATACTCTGTGACAACTTTACTAGAGAATTTTTTCATCCTTAACACTGGGGCCACCGGTATGGTGTGAAGTAAAACAATAACTTTCAGTGTTGCTAGGGAGACAAATATTTGGTAATCAATTCAATTGAATTAGTAGGATAGGTCTTACAGGCCTGGTCTGGATTCCTGGATCAGCTGCTTACCACTGCTGTCATCTCCTTCTCATCCTGGTGTGGGTGTCACTTGGGGTCAACGGTCCTTTCTATAGCCCAGCCCACTGCAGAAGCCTAATTTCTTAAGTGGGAAGTATGAATTAAAGAGTCAATGTCCTTCAGTTTCGTTGTGCATTAGCCAATTAAGAGTAATTAATAAGGATCCTTTTCTCTAGATTGGAGACAGTCTTTTAAACTATGCCTTTCCCAGCATGCATAATCTCCTGGTTGCAGATCACGGGGTATTTGATTTTCATCCAAAGATAGCTTGTTGCGATAAACTTTAGAAACAAAGTTAAGAGTGTCCTTTTAATAATTCAACTAAACTTTACAATTATGTGACTTAACAAAGAGCTAACTGGGAAGTGGGTCTAAGGCAGTAAAAACAGACCTCAATTAACAAAACTAGAATATCCACTGAAACAATCTTTTTCTCCCTAAAATTGCCTTCATTTCTACCAAATATAGCCAAATTAAGACTAATTTAATCACAAAATAAGTCTGATTAATTGGTCACAGAGGCACTAACAGGCCATCCAGGAACTTTTCATAAGGAATCTCAGATTGAATTCTTTAAAAGCCTCTCAAGGCCAGGAAAGCCACACCAAAGGCTTGCCACAGTCTGCCTGTGATATCTATAGATCTGAGTGAATTCCTCTCTTCCAGAGGTCTCCAAAATATCTTGAGATTCCTGCACCTGCCAGGAGGTGTTCTTCCTTATTCACCTGTTAAGGCTCCTGGGAACCTAAGAGTTTTCAATTTCTGGAGGAATCAGATATAGAGAAGATAAATGTTTCAATTCTGCTTACAAAGGTATAATTTACCAAAATTTTCTAAGTTATAGCTGAAGGAGACAGGTTTCCTTATATCTGGAGAACACAAATTAAAAGCCAGTAAGATTTCAAAAAAAACCCATAAAAATTATATAACTATATTAACCAATTCACTCAGTCCTGTGTAACTAATATATATATATATATATATATATTTTTTTTTTTTTTTTTGCGGTATGTGGGCCTCTCACTGTTGTGGCCTCTCCCATTGCGGAGCACAGGCTCCGGACGTGCAGGCTCAACGGTCATGGCTCACCGGCCTAGCCGCTCCGCGGCATGTGGGATCTTCCCAGACCGGGGCACAAACCCGTGTCCCCTGCACTGGCAGGTGGACTCTCAACCACTGCGCCACCAGGGAAGCCCTGTAACTAATATTTTATCTTAGTCTTTTGTTAATGGTTTTATGAAGCCATCAGGTTTTCCACTAGAATTCTTTTTTTTTTTTTACCCAGTTCAGCAGTATGATTTGAAATTTATCAGAAACCTATACTTGTCAAAAAGTTATTTCTATGAAACTTCTTGAAGGTGAAGCATTTGTGCAGAAGCATCAGAGTAAAACTCTACAAATGACAAAAGACTTTAAAAGGTATGGTTTAAGATCTGATGACAATGCAATTCACAAAGAAACCTGGTTATTGTTGTGACCTGCAACTTTTTAAGATAATAACTAGAATTATGACTGATAATATTATAACAAGACACATCCAAGGGCTTCCCTGGTGGCGCAGTGATTGAGGGTCCGCCTGCCAATGCAGGGGACACGGGTTCCTGCCCCGGTCCGGGAAGATCCCACATGCCATGGAGCGGCTGGGCCCGTGAGCCATGGCCGCTGAGCCTGCGCGTCCGGAGCCTGTGCTCCGCAACGGGAGAGGCCACAACAGTGAGAGGCCCGCGTACCACAAAAAAAAAAAAAAAAAAAAAAAAAGACACATCCAAATTTTAGAAATTTTACATTATTTCTGGAACACTTACATTAATGACATTTACCCATAATAACTAAAGGTTTATCACCACTCATTTGACAACTTTTCCCATGTAACTTAACAAATCAAGTAATCCTAACTAACTAGTCTAATATCTCTCTGAGGTGCTTCAGGGGCCCTATGGAGCATCCCAAAGTTAGTGAGAAATCAGAACATCAATCAGAATTTGATCTTTGCTAAAAACATCAATGAGGCTTCAAAAAACACTCAGTCAAATAGGATTAAAGGTCACTATGAAATAATACTCACTTAACCAGAAGGGAAAATCCAATTAAAGTGGCATTCCACTCAAAACCAGATTACCAAGTCCTATGCCTTCCCCCTCCCCACAGAAGGAAATTTCCAATTAAGGCAACCCAGTAGGAAAGAATACCCTGGTGTCATCACATGGAGGTTCTGTCAATTACCAGAGATGACTTACAGATCAGGACCAGAGCCTTGTTTCCTTCACCACAGAAGCACCATGGACGGTGACGCCTGGTCGACAGCAAGAGGCTGCCCTTAAGACAAAGGTGTTCAGGAAGCTGCTGGACAGGATCTGAGAGCTGCCACCAGCCAGGCGCCGATGTGCCACAGGCAAGATGCCCACTCTGGATGACAGTCCATTTGTGGTTTCCAAAACTGTTACTGAACCAAACTTGGGTCCAGTCACCCAACACACAGCAAAGCCAATCTACTGACACTGGGCTATGGTGAAGTAAAGCACAGCATTTATTGCAGGGCACCAAGCAAAGAGAAGGGGCATCTTGTCATCAAAAGACCCAAACTCCTTTATGGCTTTCAGGGAAGGGTTTTTTTAAAGGCAACATTAGAGGTAAGGGTTGCAGGGGGCCTGATCAGCTCATGAACATTCTTCTGACTGGCCAAACCCAAAGCCAGACATCAATAACTTTGCCTTAGAAAAGAATTCTTAACATAACTTAGACTCCAGGTGGCATAAGAAAACTATGAATTGGCAAGCAGGATGAAAACTATTTGTCAGCCCAAACAAACATCATACTAAGAAAACTGGATTACTAAACCAAATCAACTGTCTTTGTTTTACCACCAATTAGACAAATGTTACTAGAATATAAGCTCTATTAAAGTATGAATATTTGTCTTTTGTTCACTGATATATTCCTATTATCAAGAACATTGCCTGGGGCTTCCCTGGTGGTGCAGTGGTTGAGAGTCCACCTGCCGATGCAGGGGACGCGGGTTCGTGCCCCGGTCCGGGAGGATCCCACATGCCGCGGAACGGCTGGGCCCGTGAGCCATGGCTGCTGAGCCTGCGCGTTGGGAGCCTGTGCTCCGCAACGGGAGGGGCCACAACAGTGAGAGGCCCGCATACCACAAAAAAAAAAAAAAAAAAGAACATTGCCTGGAATATGTAAAAACTCAATAAATATTTGTTGCTAAATAAATGAATTAAGTCATAATTACAGTTTCTCAGTTTACTCAACTGTAAAATATGGGAGTGACCATATATATACAATCTCTTCCTGAATCTCAAATCTCAAAGTATGTAATTCATCTATGGTAGGTAATATTTCTTTAAAGAAAATGTAAAGTTTTTCACATGCATAAAGGAAAAATTTACTTTGGTCAAGTAACTGTGTTTGTGATTTGGTAATTTTTAAATCTAGTCTATGTTAATTCAGTATATTAATGACCAAAAATTAAGAAAATATTTAAGACATTTAAGAAACTAAGCATGAATAAGCTGAAATAATCCTAAACTTAGGAGTCTTACATATCTATGCTCACATTTGTTGCTACAGTACTAAATCTAATCAAGGTACAGTTTTTTAACCTAAAATTTTACATTTTCAAGGAAAAAAGGCCTGAACACAATCCCTAATATATAACTAACCTTAAGAATGTCAACTAAGAAAACAACTTTTTTTTTTGGAAATCCCCTTTAACAGTTCAAGTAAGACACCATTACTCAATAGAAGTTTCCACAAAATAGGATGTCTCTGATGTAGCCCACAGCTACCACAGTTGTTCGTCTAAGAAGATACCTTGGGCTTTAGTTCTCTGGAATTCTGTGGAATACCCTGGGTTAAATTTAGTTCATCTTCCCACAAGGAAAGCTTATAAAAGGATTAAATTTACTCTTCTTCCTGAAAAATCCTTGGTAAGAATTAAAACTTAGCTGTTAATAAGTCAGCTAACTTTTAAAAAGAAAGGTGCCTTTTACATATCTAGGGGAAAAATTATTCATGTAACTTACTAGCTCATTAAAACCACTCATATATTTAACAAAATGCAGTGCACTGCTCATGCAATTTTGGCACCAGGAATTCTAATAGCTTAATTTGTTGCACATCTTTAAAACTAATGGAAAAGTAATGATATGAATATATGACAGGTATATAGAAAGTCCTAGAATGTGCATGGCTTGCCATGGTTATATACCTCGAAGTGCAATTCTCTTCTGATCCCCAATAAACCCATCTTTGCTAAAGAAGTAACTGTCAGTCTATTTGTTTTTTTAAACTAACTCAGGTTCTGCTGCTCACCACTCAAAAAGCCAATACTCAACAGGGTGTTGGTTGGAAAGGAAAAGTTCCTTTATTCAGTAGGCTGGCAAACTGGGGAGAAGGTGGACTCGTGTCCAAAAACCAACTCTGAAGATTCTGCTTGACCATGAAAGTTTTTAAAAGGAGAATCATTTTGAGAGGGGGTAGAGTCTTTGTTGTCTTCCACTGTGTGCAGACTTTCTTCTGATTGGTTGGTGGTGAGGTAATAGGGCAGTGTTCCAGGAATCTTGTGCTCAGCCTGAAGTTACCATCCTCCACATGTGTGGGGGCCTTAGTTCCTACAGAAGAACTCAAAGGTATTGTTATATATATTCCTTGAGGAAGAACCAGAACCCTGCACTATTGTTCTTGACTATTGCTCCTTTGTTGCTGCATTCCCTCCCTTCTCTGATAAGCAACTGCTTGAATCTGCCCTTTGGATGGAATTCAGGACCACAGTATAATCAGCTGCTTCAGGGTCAAGTTAGCAATACATAGTACTAGGTTCTATTTTCATCAGCCTTTGACCAGATACGATCACATCATTTAGCCCTGTTAAATTAAACACGGAAGCCATTAGACTGAGTTGGTTATAATGCCTTAGGAGCCTACAAAGCCAAACCAAAACCTAAGCCTGTAATGCCTAAAGGTTAATAAATCAAACCTAGGACATCCCTGGTGGTCCAGTGGTTAAGATTCCGTGCTTCTGGGAGTTCCCTGGTGGCGCAGTGGTTAAGAATCTGCCTGCCACTTCAGGGGACACAGGTTCGAGCCCTGGCCTGGGAAGATCCCACATGCCATGGAGAACTAAGCCTGTGTGCCAGAACTACTGAGCCTGCGCTCGAGAGTCCCTGAGCCACAACTACTGAAGCCCGCGCTCTGTAACAAGAGAAGTCTTGCAATGAGAGGCCCGCGCACCACAACGAAGAGTGGACCCCACTCACTGCAACTAGAGAAAGCCCGTGTGGGGCAGCAAAGACCCAATGCAGCCAAAAATCAATCAATCAATTTATTTAAAAAAAAGATTCCAGGCTTCCACTGCTGGGGGCGAGGGTTCCATCCCTGGTCAGGAAGTTCCACATGCCACACAGTACAGCCCAATAATAATAATAATAATAATAGTAACAATAGTAATAATAATAAATCAAACCTAAGGACAACCAATCACAAACAGTCAACTAGGCTTTCCCAAATAAAGGAACTACTACCTAAGCTAATAACTTATTTGCTTTACTTTCACCTCCTCTCTGTAAGTCTTCCCCTGGCTCCTGTCCAGAGTGCTCCTATGACTTCTGGTTTGTTTCTGTTCAATTTGAATAGACATTTGCTCAAATAACTCTTAAAATTTTTAATGTGCCACAGTTTACCTTTTACCAGACTGTAGTTCTCACTACTAAAAGGTGATGTAAAGTAGGACAAAGCAAGAGGAAACCTCACTCTCCTCCATTAGATTTTAAGCTGCCTGAACAAAAAAACTTGTGTTCTACTTTGTATTATTACCCAGCGTGCCCTACACATATTAGAAATCTATCGAAGTAATACTGGTATTGGTGTTCACTGCCACAATTGTTTACTGAGTGCCCCCTATGGCTCTAGGGATACAACGATGCATTAGACCAATACAATCCCTACTCTCAGAGCTTACAGAGTACCGTGAGAGAGACAGTACATTCATTCCTTCAGTATCCCTCAGGGGATTGGTTCCAGGTCCCTTATATAAAATAACATAGTATTTGCATATAACCTACAAACACTGTCCTTTATACTCTAAGTCATCTGTAGATTACTTATAATACTTAATACCATGAAAATGCTATGTAAATAGTTGTAAATACAATGTTAATGCTATATAAATAGTTTCCAGCATGTGCAAATTCAAGTTTTGCTTTTTGGAACTAACTGCAAACTTTTTTCCTGAACATTTTCCATGTGCGGTTGGTTGAATGCATGGATACAGAACCTGAGGACGTGGAGGGCCGACATTAAATAGACTAGGCATGTGCAATGCAGCTTAATGAATATTATGATAATGGAAATTCACCACATAGGAGGCCTTTGTACTTGCAAGCTCAAAGATAAGTTCCCAGAGCAAATGACAGCTAAACTTTAGACTGAAAAGGAGCAGAAGAGAGTTCAAACAGGAGAGGAAGTATTCCACATAGAGAGAACTGCATGTGTGAAGGCCTGGAGGGGAAAGAGGATACACTAACTTTACAAGTTTAAAGAAACAAAGAATAACTAGAACATGTATGTCTGGGAGAACTGGGAGGTGGGGGGGAGGAGAAGAGGAAGAAGGTGGAGAGATACAAGGGATATAAAGCTGAAAGGTTAGCAGAAGCCATATTGTGAAAGGCCTTATTAGAAAATACCACTAAAAAGCTGTATTTGCATATATCAATACATATAACATAATGTATAGACACTAAAAAAGTTTATAAAGACCTCTTCTGGATACTCCCCGACAAAACAGTGGAGATAATACATAGTACAGGGAAAGCTCAATAACAACAAATAACCCAAGTAAAAATGAGCAAAAGGGCTTCCCTGGTGGCGCAGCGGTTGAGAGTCCGCCTGCCGATGCAGGGGACACGGGTTCGTGCCCCGGTCCGGGAATATCCCACATACCGCGGAGCGGCTGGGCCTGTGAGCCATGGCTGCTGAGCCTGTGCATCCGGAGCCTGTGCTCTGCAATGGGAGAGGCCACAACAGTGAGAGGCCCGCGTACCGCAAAAAAAAAAAAAGAGCAAAGGATGTGAATAGATACTTTTTCAAAGATACAAAACGGCCAATAAGCACATGAAAAGATGATCAACACCACTAATCACTAAGAAAATGGAAATCAAAACCACAGTGAGATATCACCTCATATATATTAGGATGATGGCTATCAAAAAAACAGAAAATAACAAGTGGTGACAATGACACAGAGAAACTGAAACCCTTGTGCACTGTGGGTGGGACTGTAAAAGGGTGCAGGTGTGGGAAACAGTACACCAGTTCCTTAAAAAATTAAAAACAGAATTATCATGATCCAGCAATTTCACTTCTAGGTATACATCCAAAAGAATTGAAAGAAGGTTTTCATAGAGAGATCTGTGCACCCATATTCATAACAGCACTATTCACAATAGCCAAAAAGGGGAAGCAACCCAAGTGTCCATCACGGATGGATAAA
Organism: Mesoplodon bidens; assembly: GCF_964165515.1. Lineage (NCBI taxonomy): Eukaryota > Metazoa > Chordata > Mammalia > Artiodactyla > Ziphiidae > Mesoplodon > Mesoplodon bidens. The sequence goes on from NC_138178.1 coordinate 111,292,437, forward strand.
CAAACTGTGGTATATAAATACAATGGAATATTATTCATCCTTAAAAAGGAAGGAAATTTTGATGCTTGGATATACCTTGAGGACACTATAGTATATGAAATAAGCCAGTCACAAAGAGCCAAGTAATGTTTGATTCTACCTACAGGAGGTATCTAGAGTAGTCAAATTCACAGAAAAAGAAAGTAGAATAGTGGTGGCCAGGGGCTTGAGGAAGGGTAACTGGGTTGTTGTTTAATGTGTACAGAGTTTCAGTTTTACAACATGAAACAGTTCTGGAGATTGGCTCAGCAACAATGTGAATACACTTAACACCACTGAACCGTATACTTAGAAAAATGATAAATTTTATGTTATAGGCTTCTAACACACACACACACACACACACACACATCCCTTGTATCCAATACCTACCTTTCCAAAGAGTGTCAATGCATGATTGTCTTGTTTCACCTCCTCACCTGAAGTATAGTTGATTTACAATGTTTCAGGTATACAGCAAAGTGATTCACATTATTTATGTGTATATATATATATGCATATATATATTCATACACTTTTCAGATTCTTTTCCATTATAGGTTATAAGAAGATACTGAACACAGTTCCCTGTGCTACACAGTTGGCCCTTATTGTTAATTTTATATGTGTGTGTGTGTGTGTGTGTGTGTGTACCTTAATCCCAAATTCCCAAGTTATCCCTTTGCCCTCCACCTTTCCCCTTTGGTAACCACAAGTTTGCTTTCAGTGACCCCACTGGTATGTTTTAAGGCAATTCTCAGATATCTTATTTCACCCAAAAATACTTCACTATATTTTGCTAACAAATAAGAATATTTAGTTTACATGGAAAAAATGCCATTACCACACCTAACAAAATTAAATACTATTAATATTTTTATTATATTTGTTATGGTGATCTGTAATCAGTGATCTTTGATGTTACTACTACCACTGCTGAAGGCTCAGATGATGGTTAGCATTTTTTAGCAGTAAAGTATTTTTAAAATAAAAAAAAAAGTCTACAGATAATAAATGCTGGAGAGGGTGTGGAGAAAAGGGAACCTTCATACACTGTTGGTGGGAATGTAAATTGGTGCAGTAACTATGGAAAACAGTATGGAGGTTCCTGAAAACCTAAAAAGAGTTACCATATGATCCAGCAATCACACTCCTGTTAATATATCTGGAAAAGACGAAAACTCTGATACATGCACCCCAATGTTTACAGCAGCATTATTAACAATAACCAAGTGCTCATAACCAGAAAACTGGTTTAAGAAGATGTGGGGTGTGTGTGTGTGTGTACACACACAATGGAATATTACACATATACATATATATTCTATTTGTAACAACATGGATGAACCTAGAGAATATCATACTAAGTGAAGTCAGAGAAAGACATATTATATGATATCACTTATATGTGGAATCTAAAAAATGATACAAATGAACTTATTTACAAAACAGAAACAGACTCACAAACATGGAAAACAAACTTATGGTTATCAAAGGGGAAGGGGGGGTATAAATTAGGAGTTTGGGATTAACAGATACACACTACTATATATAAAACAAATAAACAACAAGGACCCACTGTATAGCACAGGGAACTATATTCAATGTCTTGTAATAACATATAATGGAAAAGAATCTGAAAAAGAATATACATGTATGTGTATGTATATAGATTTAAAACAATCTTTTTGCTGTAACCTGACACTAACAACACTGTAAATCAACTATACCTCAAAAAAATACATACACATATTTTTATAGGTTTTTTTGGTCAAATCAGGTCCACATGTTGCATTTGGTTATGGCTCTTAAGGGTGGGGAATATTAATACCATGGAAAATTATTTTTAAGTGAAAAAAGGAACACAGGAATAGAAAATACAATGTTGAGATTGGTTCAAGGTGGCAGAGTAGAAGGATGTGCACTCACTCCCTCTTGCAAGAGCACCGGAATCACAACTAACTGCTGAACAATCATCGACAGGAAGACACTGGAACTCACCAAAAAAGATATCCCACATCCAAAGACAAAGGAGAAGCCGCAATGAGACGGTGGGGCGGGGGGGGCGGCAATCACAATAAAATCACAACCCATAACTGGTGGGTGACTCACAAACCGGAAAACAATTATACCACAGAAGTCCACACACTGGAGTGAAGGTTCTGAGCCTCATGTCAGGCTTCCCAACCTGTGGGTCTGGCAACGGGTGGAGGAATTCCTAGAGAATCAGACATTGAAGGCTAGTGGGATTTGACTGCAGGACTTCGAGAGGACTGGGGGAAACAGAGACTCCACTGCTGGAGGGCACACACAAAGTAGTGTGAGCATCGGGACCCAGGGGAGACTGAACCACACCTACCTGCTAGTGTTGGAGGGTCTCCTGCAGAGGCAGGGGGTGGATGTCGCTCACCATGGGGACAAGGACACTGGCAGCAGAAGTTTGGGAAGTACTACTTGGCATGAGCCCTCCCAGAGTATGCCATTAGCCCCACCAAAGAGCCCAGGTAGGCTCCAGTGTTGGGTTGCCTCAGGCCAAACAACCAACAGAGAGGGAACCCAGCCCCACCCATCAGCAGTCAAGCGGATTAAAGTTTTACTGAGCTCTACCCACCAGAGCAACAGTCAGCTCTACCAACCACCAGTCCCTCCCATCAGGAAACTTACACAAACCTCTTAGATAGCCTCATCCACCAGAGGGCAGACAGCAGAAGCAAAAAGAACTACAATCCTGGGCTACCCCGGTGGTGCAGTGGTTGAGAGTCTGCCTGCTGATGCAGGGGACACAGGTTCGTGCCCTGGTCCGGGAAGATCCCACATGCCATGGAGCGGCTGGGCCTGTGAGCCATGGCCGCTGAGCCTGTGTGTCCGGAGCCTGTGCTCCGCAACGGGAGAGGCCACAGCAGTGAGAGACCCAAGTACCGCAAAAAAAAAAAAAAAAAAAAAAAGGACTACAATCCTGCAGCCTGTGGAACAAAAACCACATACACAGAAAGATAGACGAGATGAAAAGGCAGAGGGCTATGTACCAGATGAAGGAACAAGATAAAACCCCAGAAAAACAACTAAATGAAGTGGAGATAGGCAACCTTCCAGAAAAAGAATTCAGAATAATGATAGTGAAGATGATCCAGGACCTCGGAAAAAGAATGGAGGCAAAAATCGAGAAGATGCAAGAAATGTTTAACGAAGACCTAGACGAATTAAAGAATAAACAAACAGAGACGAACGATAAAATAACTGAAATAAAAACTACACAAAAAGGAATCAATTGCAGAATAATTGAGGCAGAAGAACAGATAAGTGACCTGGAAGACAGAATGGTGGAACTCACTGCTGCAGAACAGAATAAAAAAAAAAGAATGAAAAGAAATGAAGACAGCCTAAGAGACCTCTGGGACAACATTAAACACAACAACATTCACATTATAGGGGTCCCAGAATGAGGAGAGAGAGAAAGGACCTGAGAAAATATTTCAAGAGATCAGAGTCGAAAACTTCCCTAACATGGGAAAGGAAATAGCCACCCAAGTCCAGCAAGCACAGAGAGTCCCATACAGGATAAACCCAAGGAGAAACACACTGAGACATACAGTAATCAAACTGGCAAAAATTAAAGACAAAGAAAAATTATTGAAAGCAACAAGGGAAAAATGACAAATAACATACAAGGGAACTCCCATAAGGTCAACAGCTGATTTCTCAACAGAAACTCTACAAGCCAGAAGGGAGTGGCATGATATACTTAAAGTGATGAAAGGGAAGAACCTACAACCAAGATTGCTCTACCTGGCAAGGATCTCATTCAGATTTGATGGAGAAATCAAAAGCTTTAGAGAGAAGCAAAAGCTAAGAGAATTCAGCACCACTAAACCAGCTCTAAAACAAATGCTAAAGGAACTTCTCTAAGTGGGAAACACAAGAGTAGAAAAGGACCTACAAAAACAAACCCAAAACAATTAAGGAAATGGTCATAGGAACATACATATCGATACTTACCTTAAACGTGAATAGATTAAATGCTCCAACCAAAAGACACAGGCTTGCTGAATGGATACAAAAACAAGACCCATCTATATGCTGTCTACAAGAGACACACTTCAGACCTAGGAACACATACAGACTGAAAGTGAGGGGATGGAAAAAGATATTCCATGCAAATGGAAATCAAAAGAAAGCTGGAGTAGCAGTACTCATATCAGATAAAATAGACTTTAAAATAAAGAATGTTACAAGAGACAAGGAAGGACACTACATTATCAATCCAAAAAGATATAACAAATATAAATATATATGCACCCCACATAGGAGCACCTCAACATATAAAGCAACTGCTAACAGCTCTAAAAGAGGAAATCGACAGTAACACAATAGTGGGGGACTTTAACACCTCACTTACACCAATGGACAGATCATCCAAAATGAAAATAAATAAGGAAACAGAAGCTTTAAATGACACAACAGACCAGATATATTTAATTGATATTTATAGGACATTCCATCCAAAAACAGATTACACTTTCTTCTCAAGTGCACACAGAACGTTCTCCAGGATAGATCACATCCTGGGTCACAAATCAAGCCTCAGTAAATTGAAGAAAACTGAAATCATATCAAGCATCTTTTCTGACCACAACACTATGAGATTAGAAATCAATTACAGGGAAAAACATGTAAAAAACACAAACACACGGAGGCTAAACGTTACTAAATAACCAAGAGATCACTGCAGAAATTAAAGAGGAAATCAAAAGATACCTAGAGACAAATGACAATGAAAACACAACGATCCAAAACCTATGGGATGCAGCAAAAGCAGTTCTCAGAGGGAAGTTTATGGCTATACAAGCCTACCTCAAGAAACAAGAAAAATCTCAAGTAAACAATCTAACCTTACACCTAAAAGAACTAGAGAAAGAAGAACAAACAAAACCCAAAGTTAGCAGAAAGAAAGAAATCATAAAGATCAGAGCAGAAATAAATGAAACAGAAACAATGAAAATAGCACAGATCAATAAAACTAAAAGCTGGTTCTCTGAGAAGATAAACAAAATTTGATAAACCTTTAGCCAGACTAATCAAGAAAAAGAGAGGGAGGACTCAAATCAATAAAATTTAAAATGAAAAAGGAGAAGTTACAACAGACACTGCAGAAATACAAAGCATCCTAAGAGACTACTACAAGCAACTCTATGCCATTAAAATGGAAAACCTGGAAGAAATGGACAAATTCTTAGAAAGATATAACCTCCCAAGACTGAACTAGGAAAAAATAGAAAATATGAGCAGACCGATCACAAGTAATGAAACTGAGACTGTGATTAAAAATCTTCCAACAAACAAAAGTCCAGGACCAGATGGCTTCACAGGTGAATTCTATCAAACATTTAGAGAAGAGCTAACACCTATCCTTCTCAAACTCTTCCAAAAAATTGCAGAGGAAGGAACAGTCCCAAACTCATTCTATGAGGCCACCATCAACCTGATACCAAAACCAGACAAAAGATACTACAAACAAAGAAAATTACAGACCAATATCACTGATGAATATACATGCAAAAATCCTCAACAAAATACCAGTAAACAAAATCCAACAACACATTAAAAGGATCATACACCATGATCAAGTGGGATTTATCCCAGGGATGCAAGGATTCTTTAATATACACAAATCAATCAATGTGATACACCATATTAACAAATTTAAGGAGAAAAACCATATGATCATCTCAATAGACACAGAAAAAGTTGTTGACAAAATTCAACAACCATTTATGATAAAAACTCTCCAGAAAGTAGGCACAGAGGGAACCTACCTCAACATAATAAAGGCCATATACAACAAACCCACAGCAAACACCATTCTCAATGGTGAAAAACTGAAAGCACTTCCTCTAAGATCAGGAACAAGACAAGGATGTCCACACTCGCCACTATTATTCAACATAGTTTTGGAAGTCCTAGCCATGGCAATCAGAGAAGAAAAAGAAATAAAAGGAATACAAACTGGAAAAGTAGTAAAACTGTCACTGTTTGCAGATGACATGATACTATACATAGAGAATCCTAAAGATGCCACCAGAAAACTACTAGAGCTGATCAATGAATTTGGTAAAGCTGCAGGATACAAAATTAATGCACAGAAATCTCTTGCATTCCTATACACTAACAACGAAAGATCAGAAAGAGAAATTAAGGAAACAATCGCATTCACCACTGCAACGAAAAGAATAAAATACCTAGGAATAAACCTACCTAAGGAGGTAAAAGACCTGTACTCAGAAAACTATAAGACACTAACGAGAGAAATCAAAGATGACACAAACAGATGGAGAGATATACCATGTTCTTGGATTGGAAGAATTAATACTGAGAAAATGACTATACTACCCAAAGCAATCTACAGATTCAATGCAATCCCTATCAAATTACCAGTGACATTTTTACAGAACTAGAACAAAAAATCTTAAAATTTGTATGGAGATACAGAAGACCCCAAATAGACAAAGCAGTCTTCAGGGAAAAAAATGGAGCTGGAGAAATCAGACTCCCTGACTTCAGACTATACTACAAAGCTACAGTAATCAAGACAATATGGTACTGGCACAAAAACAGAAACATAGACCAATGGAACAGGATAGAAAGCCCAGAGATAAACCCACACACCTATGGTCAACTAATCTATGACAAAGGAGGCAAGGATATACAATGGAGAAAAAGACAGTCTCTTCAATAAGTGGTGCTGGGAAAACTAGACAGCTACATGTAAAAGAATGAAATTAGAACACTCCTTAACACCATACACAAAAATAAACTCAAAATGGATCAAAAACCTAAATGTAAGAGTGGACACTATAAAACTCTTACAGGAAAACACAGGAAGAACACTCTTTGACATAAATTACAGCAAGATCTTTTGTGATCCACCTCCTAGCTTAATGGAAATAAAAACAAAAATAAACAAATGGGATCTAATGAAACTTAAAAGCTTTTGCACAGCAAAGGGAACTACAAACAAGACGAAAAGACAATCCTCAGAATGGGAAAAAATATTTGTAAACGAATCAACGGACAAAGGATTAATCTCCAAAATATATAAACAGCTCATGCAGCTCCATGTTAAAAAAAAAAACAACCCAATCCAAAAATGGGCAGAAGACCTGAACAGACATTTCTCCAAAGCAAACATACAGATGGCCAAGAAGCACATGAAAAGCTGCTCAACATCACTAATTATTAGAGAAATGCAAATCAAAACTACAATGAGGTATTAACCTCACACCAGTTAGAAAGGGCATCATCAGAAAATCTACAAACAACAAGTGCTGGAGAGGATGTGGAGAAAAGGGAACCCTCTTGCACTGCTGATGGCAATGTAAATTGATACAGCCTCTATAGAGAACAGTACGGAGGTTCCTTAAAAAGCTAAAAATAGGGGCTTCCCTGGTGGCGCAGTGGTTGAGAGTCCGCCTGCCGATGCAGGGGACACGGGTTCGTGCCCCGGTCCGGGAAGATCCCACATGCCATGGAGCGGCTGGGCCCGTGAGCCATGGCTGCTGAGCCTGCACGTCTGGAGCCTGTGCTCCGCAACGGGAGAGGCCACAACAGTGAGAGGCCCACGTACCGCAAAAAAACCAAACAAACAAAAAAAGCTAAAAATAGAATTACCATATGACCCAGCAATCCCACTACTGGCCATATACCCAGAGGAAACCATAATTCAAAATGACACATGCACCCCAATGTTCATTGCAGCACTATTTACAATAGCCAGGTCATGGAAGCAACCTAAATGCCCATCGACAGATGAATGGATAAAGAAGATGTGGTACATATATAGAATGGAATATTACTCAGCCATGAAAATGAATGAAACTGGATCATTTGTAGATACATGGGTGGATCTAGAGACTGTCATACAGAAAGAAGTCAGAAAGAGAAAAACAAATATCTTATATTAACTCATATATGTAGAATCTAGAAAAATGGTACAGATGAACTGGTTTGCAGGGTAGAAATAGAGATACAGATGTGAAGAACAAATGTATGGACACCAAGGGGGGAAAGTGGTGGGGTGTTGGGGGGGTGGGGGTGGGATGAATTGGGAAATTGGGATTGACATATGTACACTAATATGTATAAAACAAGTAACTAATAAGAAACTGCTGTATAAAAAAATAAAACTCAAAAATTCAAAAAAAATAAGTAAAAATAAAACCATTGCTCAAAAAAGAGAAAATACAATGTTGAGTGGAAAAAAATCTAGATATTTACTGTAAAATTAGTGTTAAAATGTAAAAACAGACGAAATAATCTGTGATGTAGAAGTCAGAATAGTAGTTACTTCTAGGGGTTGGCGGGGGAGACTAAGTGAAAACAAGGTGGACACATATAGGGCACTGGCAATATTATCTTGATTTGAGTGGTATTTACATTGGTGTATAATTTGTAAAAATTCATCAAGTTATATATTTAAAATTGGAGTACTTTACTAAGTGGATGTTATACTTCAATTTACCAGTTCAGGCAAAAATACATTAAAAGTATCACTCACACATACATACCCGAATGTCAAAATATTAATAATGGTTATCTCTGGGTGTTGAGATAAGCAATTTTTGTTTTCTTTTGTAGGCTTTTCTATAGTCCCCCCAATTAAAAGAAAAATATTTTAAAATCAAGAATGTTGCTATTGAAAATTCCCTGGCTGTCCAGTGGTTAGGACTCGGTGCTTTCACTGTAGTGGCCTGGGTTCAATCCCTTTCTGAGAATTAAGATCCTGTAAGCCGCAGCATGGCCAAAAAAAAAAGAAAATGTTGCTATCAATTTTAACATCCCCTCTAAATATTCATTAATCTTCTCTCTTCTCACACTAATAAAAATATGCATAATTTTTTTCTTCCACACAATTTGTCCTCCTGCTGGATTTCAGGTTTTGAACAGCCCCGTTACTAGTTAAATGAGCATTAAAATCCAACTTTTGATCCCTGGCTTAAGAAATATAGACCTTATATTTACACTCTGCATAATATATAGTTGTCTAAGTGCAATGCACTTGTGTAAGCATGGGAGATACGTGCGTGCGTACACACACACACACACACACACACACACACACACACACACACACACACACACACACACACACACACACACACACACACACACACACACACACACACACACACACACACACACACACCTTATTCTCAACTCAGCAGCCAGTGCACTCCTCCCCGCAAAAAGCCAGACACATCACTTCTGCTTAAAACTCTGCAATGGCTACCCATCTTACCCAGAATAAAAGCCCAAGTCCTTATGATGGCCAACAAAGTCCTAATTGTCTGGTCCTTTTTACATCTCAGGTATCCTTTCCCACCACTCTTCCCCCCCTGGACTTCACTCCACCTTAACCACATGGGTCATCTTTCTAGTTTCTGAACCCATCAAGCACACACCTATTTGCCGTGGGGCCGTTTCCACTAACAGCAATGCCAGTGAGTTTTTCCTTCACAAATTAACTCCATTCCCAAAACTTTGCTCAAATGTCCTCTTCTCAGTGACACCTATCCTAACTATCCTTTTTAAAATATTTATTTATTTATTTGTTTATTTATTTATTTATGGCTGCGTTGGGTCTTTGTTGCTGCGCGTGGGCTTTCTCTAGTTGCAGTGACTAGGGGCTATTCTTCGTTGCGGTGCATAGGCTTCTCATTGCGGTGGCTTCTCTTGCTGCGGAGCACAGGCTCCAGGCGCGCGGGCTTCAGTAGTTGTGGCGCACAGGCTTAGTTGTTCCGCGGCTTGTGGGATCTTCCCGGACCAGGACTCGAACCCGTGCTCCCTGCATTGGCAGGCGGATCCTTAACCACTGCGCCACCAGGGAAGCCCTCCCCATATACTCTTTTATTTTTTTTTGTGGTACGTGGGCCGCTCACTGTTGTGGCCACCCCCCCCCCGTTGCGGGGCACAGGCTCCAGCCGCGCAGGCCCAGTGGCCATGGCTCACGGGCCCAGCCGCTCTGTGGCATGTGGGATCCTCCCGGACCATGGCACGAACCCGCGTCCCCTGCATCAGCAGGCGGACTCTCAACCACTGTGCCACCAGGGAAGCCCCCCATAAACTCTTAATTGCCTTAACCCTCCTCTACTTTTTTCTCTTACCACAACAATCACTTTCTAACAAAAATTTTTTTTTTATCTATTCATACAGTTTCTCAACAATTTATTTACATGTTATTGCTTGTTTCTTCCCATCCTCAGACCCCACAAGAATCTAAGTTTCATGAGAGCAGGAATATTTGATTGTTTAGTTCATGGTTATATCCCAAGCATTTAGAACAGTGTGTGGCAACTAGCAGGCCAGGGAGAAAGGGGGGGGGGCAGGTGGAGGGGTGAGGAAGGAAGGAAAGAAAAAAAAAAAGGCCTGTGGAAAGTTTAATGACATACATATAGATGAAAATTAGAAGGAAAATGGTGGTGACAAACAATATCTTATTAAGATTATAAATTAAAATTAGTGAAATATCTCAAGAGTAAGTACTCACTCAATAAAACTTCTATACTCAGCTGAATTCATCACAATTATTTTCATATACATTTATATTCCCCTATTATATAATAATGTGAGTAAACTACAAGTTGTGCCTGACCCCAAAACAGGTATTTATCTACAATTAGATTTATCGAGTAGATCTTCCCAGGCAGATCATGACAGCCCATCATAAATACTTAAACTCTACTAAATAACAATCTGCCAAAATTTCAACTTACAAAACAAATTAGCAGGTTTTTCATTACGAGATTCACTACAGAATTTTTTTCAAGAGTTAGAACATTCAAAAGAATTCAATATAGCATGAGAAACAGAGTGAATGTTTGAAGACTGAAATTATCATAACTTCCTCCCAGGAGTCAACGGCATCAAACCCTTTTTATTCAGAAGAAACCTAATTCCTATTATTATAATTTATAATATTTTTCTTCTACACAAGAAAATCTCCCCTTTCCTCCTTCCTTGCCTACACACACACATATATTAATATGACTGCATGTTCATTAAAACCTTCATAAAGTTTAAGTATGTACTTTTAGGTAACCCAACGTCAACTTAGAACTCTGAAGAAAGACATTCTCAAACTTCAATAATTTAGAGACCCCTTAAAAAGGAGAAGCATTCCTGCAATTTCCAGTTATTTACAAAAGTTGTAATCCTAACGTTATTTAAACCTATGCAAACATTAACTTTTTAAAAATTAATTTTTATCACAGTATAGTTGAAAAACATAAACCTTTAAGTAAACTCTTTATGCATACAGATCTTACATAAATACAGAAAGTCAGATAAACCAAAAACCCAATACAAAACTTCTAAATAAAATTCAATTTAACATAAACACTTAAAAAAATAAATGGCATGTTTTTGCTGAATAAATCTGTGCTCACAACACAAAAATGGCACTAACTGAACCACCATAAGCTTCCTTTAAGATTGGAATGCCTGTACTACTAAATGGTAATAAAGCAGGTAAATTTTTCTCAGTTTCACATTATTATGAAACATTAATTCCTGATGCTAAAAAAGCATTTGGTCTTCACTTAACTCAAAAGCATCTTATTCATTAAGACTAGTACTTCTATTCTTTTCCTTAGGGACTAATAAGTCCCTAACAACCAAAACAGTAACACTTGGCACCACCAAAAACTAACACATATTTTAACCCCAGCATCAAGTGAAAGTATTCAATTATGACTCAGGTGATCCAGAACATGTTTAAGATAATCTACCATTGAAAATAAAATACTAAATTTTAACATTTGTAGAGCACTTTCAGACCTCATTTGAGAATCATATGTTCACTGTATGATCCTGCCAGCAAATAGTGAAGAGTTTCCATTATCTGATAACCCATAGTCATCAGGAAGAAGTTTCCAAAGATAACTGCGGAATCATCTTCCAGAAAGTTTAAAAATAAATCCGATTCATCTGTCCAAAATGATTTCAGGACTGATGAAAATGATATACTCCAAAAGTTGGCTTTATTATTATTGCTGTTGTCATCACTGAAGCATTTGCATACTGTTTACCATGGTTCCCAGGAGCAACAAAATGACTTTAAAGGCCATAAAAAAACTCTTGCTCAGTTTCAGAACCCTAATACTCTTTTCTTAGAAATTATTATAAGAAACTAAGATAAGGAATACTGATACAAGGATACTAGTCAGGAGTTTGGAAACCTATATTCTAATCCTTACTTGTCACTAACTAGCTTTATAACCCCTTAGCTCACTCATTCTCAGCTTACTCATTTGTCAAATGGGAGGGCTGAATTAGATGTCTTCTTAAGATCTGCTAGTTGTAAATTTCAACCACTAAGACTAGCATTTCAGAATTCTATGATGACACTTCTGATATTAAAATGACACAAATCAAAACTAAAATAGCTCAGTTTTTCAAAAATGCCTTAGGAAAAAATTGTCCATCTTATTATGAGTAAAAATGTATATAGTTCTTAAAAGAATTCTATTTTACAGCTTTCTCATGAGAAAAAACTTATTAATTAAAGTTACAATTAAAAAAAATTTTAGAAGAAAATTATAATTAGAAGAACTCACATAAAGCTATGTAGCAGACACTGATGTGCTATCCAGACCTCCCTTCAGAAATGAAAGATTTATTGTCCAGCTGCTGTCAAACAGCCTTCACCTGTCAGGCCTTTTCAGGAATTGCCTCAGCTAAAGACAGCTGCATGCCCTAGCAGCCTTCATGGAGGGACTGATCAAAACAGTCGTATAAGGGCCCAGCACCCTGTCACAATTTTGTACAACTCCACAGGTTATCCCAGCTTCAGAGTTTCTCAAGGGGGCAACAATGGCTTTTGTTGATAATACATTACAGCCCAATTTACCCCTTCTGCTTCCTTTCCATTCCTTCTACAGATGTTGATCCTAAGAACATTTCTGCATGTTAATCATAGTTAGCCTACCCAGGGACCCAACTTGCAGCCACTGGTGTTGAGAATGGTCCAAGAAAATAGGCTGTAAAATGAAGTTTTGGAGTTGGATCATCATCCACGTAGCCACCCAGCTGGCAAAGGACACTATCAGTGGTGATGGCAGAACAGAAACCGAGCACAAACTGGCAGTGCAATGGCTAAAAGTTCCATTGTTGGTAAACTGGGTAGTTATCCAGTGGAAGAGAATGAAAATGTTGGCAAACTTTTTTTTTTTTTTTTACAGTACCAGATAGTATTTCATATTCTGCTTTTGTTTTACAACTCTTTAAAAATAGGGCATGACAAAAACAGGCAGACCCAAGGGTGGGTTTGGCCAGCAAGCCATAGTTTGCCGAACCCTGAACTTAAAAGGTGCAGTGTATCAGATATTTGAGAAATATAAGGAAAACAGTAATTATAAAGACCATGAAACTGGGTTGCTGTTGCTAAAGGCAACTGACTCTTTGGAAAAATATAACAAGAGGTTAAAATGAGTGATAGGGAATTAAAAACTAAATGTAAAAAAGCCAGAAGTTTTTTTGGTAGCACAAAATCTTTAAAAGCAGGAGGCCACAAAAGGCTAAGGGCCAAGACTTAATTGTAAGAGTGGCAGAGCTCCAAAGAAAGGTAAAGTCTCAATCTGGATAAGTCTGCTATGCCAAGGTTAAGGCCTGCACAGGAAAAGAGAACACACTGGAACCCTGAAAAAATGGGATAGAGAGATGGGTTGATTAACCTGAAAATTCTCAATCCCCAGGCTCCTTGAGCCCTCTGAGCTTGGAGAAAGGAATCCACACCTCCTTATTAAGTGCAACTGTTATTCTCATCGGCAAGAATTACCAAGTAAAGACCTCTGAAATTCTCTCCTTCATAAAAGCAGTGAGAACACTGGCAAAAGCTGGGAGAATCAACTTTTTCAGAACTCTGAAACTTACAAAGAATTGAAGCAATCTGGGGAATGCTTATTCACCAAATAATGGCTGAATCTTGGTAAGAACAGCAAGCTTTGTGGTGTTTAATTTACCCTATTTCCATTCTACCCCTTCCTAGTTCTGTGAAAACCAACAGCCTGCAGTCATAGTGAATGTCAACAGCCACTGGGGGGGTAGAATAGGATTGGATCTTCTTAAAAGTCCCACTCCCAGAGAACTGTCATTATTTGACATGTCTGGTGGTTCCTTGGAAGACTCTACTACTTCCAAAGTTGTCTTTATGTGGCCTGACTCTGAGCTCATCCAGAGCAAACAGGCTTCTTTCTAAAGGTCAGAGGCAACTGTCAAACACTGCAGCTGCCTGAGATTATGGACAACATTTGGGGCAAACAATAGCATAATCAAAAAGCTTAAAAAGAAAAGCTGGGGAATGAGATATCCATGGGGGCTTTGGAAAGCTCCAATATATTCCTGGGAATCTACACTCACACATAACCTGTGTACATTCTCAGGAAAGACCTGAGAAAGCCCTAAACTCTCACCTCTGGCTAACCCTTAGGCTCTGCACAAGCAAGAAAAGAAAGTTAAGACAGAGTTGTAAGTTGCCTAGCTGAGTGTTGAAGGCATGTCTCAACATACACATAGAGCCCCTTAGCAAAGACTGGAAGATTTACATGTTTCAGGCATCCAAGGAAACCTATGTCTATTCATTACTTTAACCACTAAGCTAACTGAGCAGAGACTTTAGTGACCACATAAAACAAAAGAAAAACAGAGTTTATAGTATTAGTACCAAAAAAGTCACATAAATAAATAGATAATCAATTAATCTTGGGGAGAGGAGAAAATCTGATTTGTACAGTTGTTACATTATTTAAAAATGTCCAGTTGGCAAAAAATTAAAAGCATACAAAGAAAAAGAAAGTACACTCTAAACACACACACACACACACACACACACACAGAGGTGGTGGGCTCATGCGGCAATATCCCTGAGGAAGCCCAGACACTGAACTTACTAGACCAAGACTTTAAATCAGTTAATTTATGTTTGTTAAAACAACTAAAGCAGGATATGAGAACAATGTTTCACCCAAATGGACAATCTCAATAGACAAAAATCATTTTCTAGGGCTTCCCTGGTGGCGCAGTGGTTGGGAGTCCGCCTGCCGATGCAGGGAGCACGGGTTCGTGCCCCGGTCCGGGAAGATCCCACGTGCCGCGGAGCGGCTGGGCCCGTGAGCCATGGCCGTTGGGCCTGCGCGTCTGGAGCCTGTGCTCCGCAACGGGAGAGGCCACAACAGTGAGAGGCCCACATACCGCAAAAAAAAAAAAAAAAAAAAAAAAAAAAATCATTTTCTAAAAAAGATCAAATAGAAATTATAGATTTGAATAATATAGTAATAAAATAAAAAATTCAATAGAGGGGCTCAATAGTAGATACGAGCAGGCAGAAGAAAGAATAAGCAAACTTGAAAATAGGTCAACTGAGATCAGCCAGTCTCAGGAACAGGAAGAATAAAGAATGAAAAAAAAAAAGATCAGAGACTCAGAAATCTGTGGGACACCATTAAGCACACCAACATACACATAATGAAGAGGAGACAGAGAAAAGGATAGAATATTTGAAGAAATTAAGGCCAAAAATTTCCTAAATTTGAAAAACACATTAATCTACACATCCAAGAGGCTCAAAAAACTTCAGGAGGATAAACTCAAAGGCATCAACACCAACACACATTAACTGCTGAAAGCCAACGAAAAAGAGAAAAATGCGACTCATCACAAATAAAGGATCCTTTCAAGATCAACAGCTGATTTCTCATCAGAAACCATGGAGGCAATGGGATGATATGTTCAAAGTGCTGTGGAAAAAAGACTATCAACCAGTAATTCCATATCCAACAAGACTATCCTTCAGAACTGCAGGAGACATTGCTGATCAACAAAACTGAGTAAGCTAGTAGACTTGCCCTAAAAGAAATACTAAGAGGAGCACTTCAGCTGAAATGAAATAACACTAAACAGTAATTCAAATCCATATGAAAAATACAGAGCACCAGTACAAGTAACTTCATAGGTAACTATAAAAAACAGTATACATGTATTTGTTTTTCTCTTTTTTTCCTCCTATCTTATTTAAAACACAAAAACACCAAGCAATAGTTAGAAAGATGGTTGGTAAGTATACAATAGATAAAGATGTAACTTGCAGGATAACAACACAAAGGAGGGGGAAGGGAATGGAGCTTTATAGGAAGAAAGTTTTTATATATTATTGTAATTGAATTGGTATTCAAACTAGATAAAATGGTAGTGACAACCCCCAGAACCATGACTAAGAAAACAACAACAACAAAAACACAGTAAAAGGGGACTTCCCTGGTGGTCCAGTGGTAAAGAATGTGCCTTGCAATGCAGGGGACGTGGGTTGGATCCCTGGTCAGGGAACCAAGATCCCACATTCCTGGGAGCAACTAAGCCCGTGAGCCACAACTACTGAGTTCGCACACCTCAACTAGAGCCCAAGTGCCGCAAACCACAGAACCCACATGCTCTGGAACCCGTGTGCCACAACTACAGAGCCCACATGCCCTGGAGCCTGCAAGCCATAACTAGAGAAGAGAAAACCCGCATGCCACGATGAGAGAAGCCCACGCACCGCAATGAAAGATCCTGCATGACTCAACGAAGACCCCATGTGCCACAACTAAGACCCAACACAGCCAAAATTTAAAAAAATAAATAAATCTTTTAAAAATATACAATAAAAGAACAAGGAGTTAAAATGGAACATTAAAAGATATCTGTTTAATACAAAAGAAGGCAGTTAAGAAGGAAGGGAGAAACAAAGGTATCTAATCTCAGCAGTGATGTCTTCCCCAAGGAACCTTTGAAATAGTAATCTCTTACACACAGATCCACTCCTTATCACTCTTCTCTCTGCTTTACTTTCCTCTATAGCACTTATCCTCATCTGACAAACTTTTCTTTCACTTATCCCGTTTCCTCTAAAGCACTTATCCCTATCTGACAAACAAAATTTTCCTTTCTCGACCCACTAGAATTTAACCTTAAGGAGGGCAGGAGTTTTACTTTGTTTATAGCTTTATCCTCAGTGCCTCTCACACACCTACTGAGTGCTCAATAAACACCCAACAAATGAACAACCAGTAGAGGTAAGCCTTATACGAAATGTCTCCCATTTTAAGAATGGCCCAAGAAAAACAATATATGTCTACATGTACAATTTGTAGATTTAGTAGCAGGAATATAAAGAACTCCCCATCTGATGGGTTTGCTATTTTCTCTGTTAAGTAGTAGGTAAAGACATCTGCTGAGTCAGAGGGGGAGGTGGTAGTGTTGAAGATTTACAGAGAGTACCTAGCCCTGCACATTTCTGTTGAAATTAGTATCTAAATCAAATTCTGATAGGTATTATTGGACACTGTTGTCTTAAATCAGCAGTCATGTGATTTCATGTAAAACTGTACACCAAAATTTCATGCATTCTTATAACTTAAAACAAAAAGTGCTCACACTTTAGAAGGATCAGTAAAAAGAAATGAATGTGTAGAACTCAGAGTTTGAAAAGAGTGCCATACCAGATGAAGAGTCTATAAAATATATCAATTTTTTTCCACTGAGAAGATATTTATTAAACACAAATTTATATCAAGGTTAACTTTTTTCAGGGCTTCCCTGGTGGCGCAGTGGTTGAGAGTCCGCCTGCTGACGCAGGGGACGCAGGTTCGTGCCCCGGTCCGGGAAGATCCCACGTGCCGCGGAGCGGCTGGGCCCGTGAGCCATGGCCGCTGGGCCTGCGCGTCCGGAGCCTGTGCTCCGCAACGGGAGAGGCCACAACAGTGAGAGGTCCGTGTACCAAAAAACAAACAAAACAAAACAAAAAGATTAACTTTTTTCAACCAGCTTTTAAGTGGACCTTTTCTTTCTTTTTTTTTTTTTGTGGTACACGGGCCTCTCACTGCTGTGGCCTCTCCCGTTGTGGAGCACAGGCTCTGGACGCGCAGGCCCAGCGGCCATGGCTCACGGGCCCAGCCGCTCCGCGGCACGTGGGATCCTCCCGGACCGGGGCACGAACCTGCGTCCCCTGCGTCAGCAGGCGGACTCTCAACCACTGCGCCACCAGGGAAGCCCTGGACCTTTTCTTTGTTAAAAAAAAAAACGAATGGTATGAAACTATATGTTAAAGATGTTTCCATAATACCTTATGTTTATATAGCGCATTAGTTTTCAAAGTGCTTTCACATGCCATCTCATTTAATCCTCACAACACCCCTGTGAGGTAGGTACAGCAGGTATTATTATCCTCATATCAGGATGAGGAAACTGCGGCAGAGAGAGGTTAAGTGATTTGCCCAAGATCACACAGCTGATAAGTGGCAGAGCCAGGACAAGAAATAGAGTTTTCTGACTCCTCACCCAGTACTCTCTCCACTATAACTACTTCCCCCAATTATGAATAATGTACTGCATATCAAAATTGAAAGGTTACTGAAGTTCATTTCAGTGATATCTTAACAGTAAAGTTAAATGAGAAATATGAGAACAGTAGGTTTGATGGTTTTACTTGACATAATAAAACTGGTGCAAAACCACTTTTGTCTTATTACTTATAACCTTTTGGTCCAAATACATAAAATATGCAATATTTACAGCATTTTCCTTTTTTTTTTGTAAATGCAATGCTTTAAAACACATTATAAAGCACCTTAGTTAAAACAGTCTACAAGTAAAAGTACAGAAGTAGGAAAATCCTACCCATACCACAGCTCACTAACGGAGTTATAATATGGACTCACCAATACCTCAGTTTACACCTTTACAAATAACCGATTGAGAAACAAATACTAAACTTATTTTTTTGATATTCATGTGTGGAAGCCTTAACCAAAACTTCAGGCAATGTCAACATTCTTTGAAGTGTTTCCCTAATCTTGGATATTGGGGAGACAGGAATGAGAAATACTGCTTTGATTCTTTTTTACAGTATTAATAATGGTTTAAATTGATTTTTAACACTAATAATCATTTTTTTAAGCAAATTAAAATGACCTACATAAATAAGGGAAGTTCCAACTACAGCAGAAACATTCTTAGCAAACGTGATCAAACATTTCAATAAATTTCATGGGACGTGATTCACAAAAACAAAGTACACACTGCCAAACAGTTAATAACACCATCCAGTAGTGGTGTATAATGCAAACCTCCAGGTGAAGGTGGAAGTAGCAAATGGATTCATCTTCATTCATGGTTAGTTGAAAAAAATGCTTTATCAAAAACAGTATCAGAGGGCTTCCCTGGTGGCGCTGTGGTTGAGAGTCTGCCTGCTAATGTAGGAGACACGGGTTCGAGCCCTGGTCTGGGAGGATCCCACATGCCGCGGAGCAACTAGGCCCGTGAGCCACAACTACTGAGCCTGTGCGTCTGGAGCCTGTGCTCTGCAACAAGAAAGGCTGCGATAGTGAGAGGCCCGCGCACCGCGATGAAGAGTGGCCCCCACTTGCCACAACTAGAGAAAGCCCTCGCACAGAAACGAAGACCCAACACAGCAAAAATTAAATAAATTAATTAATAAACTCCTACCCCCAACATCTAAAAAAAAAAACAACCAGTATCAGAACTTTTTCTGAAACTGTATTTCAGTATTTAGCCTTCAATTAGACCTGCTATGTGTTTATTTTAGGTGATGTGTAGGTTTTGTCCAGGCAGGAGGTTGTAACTCCCACCAAAATTTAACCAGGAAAAAAAAAAAAAAAGGCTGAAACTTAAACTTCCTAGACCACTGACATATCAGCCAGAATCTACTTCCTTGACATCACTGTCTGTATTCTAACTCGGTTCAATACAAACTGTCTTATATACCCATCAGCAATCCAAGTTGTGGAGCTGAGAACTAAGGTGAAGACAGGGTCAAAGTTGTAGTTCAAGAATCTAACTGCCACATCTTGTACTCAGTTCGATTTAGGGTAAATCTTTTCATAGAAAAAAATCTGTGCAAGGATGCAGAGGTCTCCATCTTTTTTTTTGTACAGCATGGGCTCTGATGCATTGGAACTGCTCTAGTGCCAACTCATTCTCCATTTTCCAAATGTCAGACTGCTGTAGTTTTGCAATGGTTTGTTTAAGTAGGGAGTTTCTTCTCTGTGGTTTTCCTAAGGTGAGATTTCTTTCCGTACGATAGCGTTCTGTAGCACCCCTGAAGAACCAGGGCGAAGCTGCCTCCAATAACATGATAAAATCTTCAAGCTCTTAAGTAACTCCCACCAGAAACTATACATTAACTAGGTTATATTTGGCTTGATCTGTAGCCCACCTGCTTCCTACATTCCAAAATTCTGAGCTGTGGCCACAGAAGAAAGGGATTTGAAGCCAGAGCTTCTCTGGAGCACAGTCTGAGCTGCCCTCAGCTACCCATTCATCAAAGGTCTTCTTGTCCCCTTGTTTTCGTGTTCTTAACCCCAGTCTATAATCATCTCCAAATCTCAGAAAGTAAGAGTAAGAAACTAGCCTCTCAATAGGATCCCTTATGACATTAATGTAAATTGGCTTCTTCTTCACATCAAATTTTGCAAAATCCAAATAAGAAATGTGTCTATGATAAAACCCTGGTTTCATCTCTTTCCAGGGAGTTATATTCTTTACAAAGCACACCTGATCTTGCAGTGACATTACTGGATTATTTTTGGTAGTGTTGATGTGAAGAACATGGTATTTATTCTTTGCACATAGATCATAAGCAATATTGGTAAAAGAGGTGCTTGCAGTTTTGGGGACTCTTATAAATGACCACCATGTCCTCTTCCTCATCTAAAGCTGCATCTTGCCAAGGGCTATCCATCGTATGTTGCTGCTCAATCTCTCGAACTTCATGTCTTGCAATAGCCCTTTCTAGCTTCAACTGGGACTCCTCCAGTTTCTGGATCTGGTTCTCCAAGAAGAGCACTGCCACTGCGAAGGCCACCACCATGAGCAGCTGCAACTTGGGCGGCATCATCCTGAGGAGCCCCATGAAACCTGCTGCTCACAATCAAGACATACCGCAGGGGGCGGGGATAGGGGCCCAGGAGGCGAGGGAAACACCGGGAGGAACCCACCAAGCCAGGAGAAAGGCAAGGAGAGCGCGAGAACCACTGCAGCGACCCCCCTTCTCGCCTCCCCAGTCCCCCGCCCCCAGGCGTCAGCACCTACACCACCAGCGCTGCTTCTCCTCGGCCGAGGCCACGGCTGCCCCCACAAAAGCCCGCGCAGCAAACACAGCGCGAAGCGGCAGCCCGGCTCTCGCCTCCCTCTACCGCCTCAGTCCCCGACCCCTGCGCCCGCCTGCCTGCCTGCCCACCTGCCTGCCCACCTCCCTCTCTTCCTTTCTTCCCTCCCTCCCGCCTTTGCTCGCGGCCACGCTCTCCTCCACCAGCGCTGTGGCTGCAGCTGCACCGCCCTTGGCCCCTGAATATATCAATTTCATTAACAAGTAAAATTCAGTTATATCAATAGAAGTGAAAGCAGAGTCTTGAAGAGATATCTGTACACCCATGTTTTAGCAGTATTATTCACAATAGCTAAAAAGTGGAAGCAACCCAACTGTCCATCAGCTGACAAATGGGTAAGCAAACTGTGGTAATGCATAAAATGGAATATTATTCACCCTTAAAAAGGGAGGAAATTTTGACACATGCTGCAACATGGATGAACTTTGATGACATAATGGTAAATAAAATAAACCAGTCGCAAAAAGACAAATACTGAATTATTTCACTTACATGAGTTACCCAGAGTAATCAAATTCACAGAGACATAAAGTAGAACGATGCTTACCAGGGACTAATGGGACAGGGGATACTTATTGTTTAATGTGTACAGAATTTCAGTTTTATAGCATGAAAAGTTTTGGAGATGGATTGTGGTGATGGTTGCACAATATGAATGTACTTAATACCACTAAAGTGTATACTTAAAAATAATTAAATAAAGCAGAAACTAAAAAAAAAAAATCTCAAAAATAATAATAATAATAATAATTAAGATGGGGCTTCCCTGGTGGCGCAGTGGTTGAGAGTCCACCTGCCGATGCAGGGGACACGGGTTTGTGCCCTGGTCCGGGAAGATCCCACATGCCGCAGAGCGGCTAGGCCCGTGAGCCATGGCCACTGAGCCTGCGCATCCAGAGCCTGTGCTCTGCAACGGGAGAGGCCACAACAGTGAGAGGCCCGTGTACCACCAAAAAAAAAAAAAAAAAATTAAGCTGGTAAATTTTGTTGTGTATTTTACCACAATAAAAAACTGGGGTTGGGGTGGGGAGGGACTTCCCTGGTGGCACAATGGTTAAGTCTCTGAGCTCCCAATGCAGGGGACCCGGGTTCAATCCCTGGTCAGGGAACTAGATCCCACATGCATGCCACAACTAAGAGTTCGCATGCCACAACCAAGGAGCCGGCGAGCCACAACT
Organism: Mesoplodon bidens; assembly: GCF_964165515.1. Lineage (NCBI taxonomy): Eukaryota > Metazoa > Chordata > Mammalia > Artiodactyla > Ziphiidae > Mesoplodon > Mesoplodon bidens. The sequence continues at coordinate 111,314,845 of NC_138178.1, forward strand.
AAGGAGCCTGTGAGCCACAACTAAGACCTGGCACAACCAAATAAATTTAAAAAAAAAACACCGGGGGGAAAAGTCAGTTATTTTAATATGTATTAAAGGGCAGTAAAAATGACATACTGTTACTTTAAAAGAAAAAAAACAACTTTTTTCTTTAGAGACTGAATTTAAATAAAAAGAAATTTATACCAGATGCCATATATTTGTTTATACCAGACAGCACAACAGAAGCTAAAGGTTTGACATACCACTGGCTTAAAGAAGGGGACTTAAAAAAAAGAAAAACTGAACCTGGTTTACAAAAACTGGTATTTAAGGACACCAGAAACAGTGAAAACAACAGCACAGAACTAAAGGACACTACAAACCAGAAAGATACAGTATGGCTACAGGAATAACTAAAGAAAAGTCAAGGAGCTGAAATTTATGTAAGGCTGGTAAACTGGAAATAAGAATCTAGGGAGAAAGTGACCACAATGGAAGACATAAGAAATAAGAAAGAAATTCTGGAAAGAACTAACAAGACTTGAAGAAAACTACAGTCCAAAAAGTTCAGCAGAGACAGAATATTATCCTGCAAGTAGGCTCTAAACAAAATGCAACACAAGAATAGTAAATTATTTCTATATAGATATAATTTGAAAAAATGACAATGATGGACATTTGAGACTGAAAGAAGTCTATACAAGAACTCAAAGAATAACTGAACCAATTACAAACAGTTAAAGATTTAAGAAAACAAGCCTGTGCAAAGGCTAAAGATTAAAATTCCAGTCAATGACTTTTAAAAACTAATATTAGGAAGAAGGCCATTCTGGAAAAAATGGAAATGAAAATGAGTTTTAAGAAAAGCGGCAAAAAGGGTCACAGCTACCATCCAGCCTTATAGTACTTTACTTTTAAAGACAGACAGTCAATGGTCACCAATATGTGAGGACAGCATGAGGTAAGAAAGAAGGGAAGCAAAAGAAAAACAAGAAATTCAGAGAAAACTGACAATTAAGGGAAAGAAAACTTCAACAACAAATATATATTAAATAAAAACAGAATAGCATTAATTTTAAAAATTCAAATAAGAAAATACCTTTACAAATTCAAGATAACAGGATTGAAAAATATAGTTGAAGAAAGTATCTCAGAAAACAGACCAAAAAGAGAAAATCAGGAAACAGAAGAAAAATTTTAAATCAGTAGGTCCATCATCAACTGAACAAAAAAGTGCCCTAAGGACTCGGGACTACAATAACCCTTCTCAAAAGAGATTAGTACTGCCTCTCCCAAGGGGGTGTTTGGAAATGTCTGGGGACATTTTTAGTTGTCCCCAAAACTAATGGGTTATTCTGGCATTTAGTTCTGGGAGCCAGGGTGCTCAAAGCCCCATAAGCACAATACAGTCAAACACAAAAATGGTACTACTTAAATGCCCACAGTGCCCTCTACTGAGAAATACTGGATTACGGAGAAAAAGAATTCTCTCAATGCCTGATACGATATGCATTTTCATAAAATTTAACAACACCAGTATAAACAAAAGATACCTAGAAAAAAATTCAAATCACATACAAAAAAAAAAAAAGGATCAAGAAACTGAACAGCGGGCTTCCCTGGTGGCACAGTGGTTAAGAATCCGCCTGCCAATGCAGGGGACACGGGTTACAGCCTTGGTCCTGGAAGATCCCACATGCTGCGGAGCAACTAAGCCCGTGTGCCACAGCTACTGAGCCTGCGCTCTAGAGCCCACGTGCCACAACTACTGAAGTCTGCGCGCCTAGAGCCCATGCTCGGCAACAAGAGAAACCACTGCAATGAGAAGCCTGTGCACCAAAACGAAGAGTAGGCCCTGCTTTCCACAACTAGAGAAAGCCCACGCAGAGCAACGAAGACCCAATGCAGCCAAAAATAAATAAAATAAATTTATATAATCAAACTCTTCAAAAGCAACATTGAAAGTTCAAAGACAAGAGAAATGTCTTTGAAATGCTGATGTAAACTTATTTCCAGCCAAACTACCAATCAATTCCAGCCAAACTACCAATCAAATGTGAAAATAAAATACAGATTTTTAAAAAAAGATACAAGTCCCTAAAATTTACCTCCTATGCAACTTTTCTCAAGAAACAACCAGATAACATATTTCAGCCAAACGAAGGACTAAATAAGCCAAGACAGTAGGCAGAAAGGGAGCCAGTGGGAAAAGAAAGGGGGTGTGGTGGGGGTGCAGGGGATTCCCTTTTTGAAAAGAGTACAGAAGTTACAGAATAATAACTCTACAACAAGCCTTAAGGACAAGTCTAGATCAGAGCAAGGAGAGTGACAGTTCTGAAGTCAAGTTCTCCCCACTCCAATCCCTCCATACAAGAGGCAGAACTAACAACAGATGTGATGTGCTTGAGAGTTTGAAAACCCTGAGAGATTTTTAACACCTTTTGGAAAAACAGCAATAGATACATAGAAAACTAAACAAATAAAAAATGGAGGCAAGGAACTCCAAGAAAAACAAAAAGTTGTGCAGAAAAGGAACAGTATTCACAGTATACTTTTTGACTCACAAATTATACTATACATAAATTATTATACTTGACACAGAAGAATATTATTTACAAGGTCACAATAACATAAAAGCTAATGATTTAACTAACTTTATTACCTATACTGAAATATGGTATGGAGATGTAAGAGGTGTGATAAACCGTCACAGCATATATAGGGTAAGGTACTATATCCATGGTTTCAGGAATCCACTGGGGCGTCTGGAATGTATTCCCTGTAGATAAAGGGAGACTACTGTACAGAAAAAGTTCTGAAAAGATATACACCCAAAATGCAGTGCTGTTCCTAGATTAAGATTACCAAAAAGGCACTACTTTATTTTTGACATTTCTGTAGCTTAATATTCATATATTACTTTAACAATAACTAAGAATTAAAAAGTAATGTAAAGGGCTTTGCTGGTGGCGCAGTGGTTAAGAATCTGCCTGCCAACGCAGGGGACATGGGTTCGAGCCCTGGTCTGGGAAGATCCCACGTGCCGCGGAACAACTAAGCCGGTGTGCCACAACTACTGAGCCTATGCTCTAGAGCCCGCGAGCCACAACTACTGAGCCCATGTGCCACAACTACTGAAGCCTGTGCGCCTGGAGCCCGTGCTCCGCAACACGAAGCCACCACAATGAGAAGCCCACTCGCAGCAATGAAGACCCAACACTGCAATAAATTTTAAAAATTAAAAAAAAAACACTAAAGTAAAAATTTACAAAATAAATAAAAGCAACTAAATCCAACCACAAAAAATTTTAAAACATCAAAAAATCTTCATGAGTAAAACACGGTATTTGTAAGTTTTTAAAGAAATCAATTAAAAAAGAAAATGGGGGCTTCCCTGGTGGCGCAGTGGTTGAGAGTCTGCCTGCTGATGCAGGGGACACGGGTTTGTGCCCTGGTCTGGGAGGATCCCACATGCTACAGAGTGGCTGGACCCCGTGGGCCATGGCCACTGGGCCTGCGTGTCCGGAGCCTGTGCTCCACAGTGGGGGAGACAACAGCGATGGGAGGCCCACGTACAGCAAAAAAGAAAAAAAAGAAAATAGGGAAAAGATAAACTAGTATATAAACTCATTAAAAATACTAAGCTCAACTTGCTGTTTTATGATAAAGTATTTTTCAATGGTGTCTGCTCATCTGTGTCTCCCTGTCTCTCTTTATATATATGTACATAAAGAAACACTCCAGGGGGCTTCCCTGGTGGCACAGTGGTTAAGAATCCGCTTGCCAATGCAGGGGACACGGCTTCGAGCCCTGGTCCAGGAAGATCTCACATGGCGTGGAGCAACTAAGCCCATGTGCCACAACTACTGAGCTTGCGCTCTAGAGCCCGCAAGCCACAACTACTGAAGCCCGCAGGCCTAGAGCCCGTGGTCTGCAACAAGAGAAGCCACGGCAATGAGAAGCCCATGCACCACAACGAAGAGTAGCCCCCACTCGCTGCAACTAGAGAAAGCCTGCACACAGCAACAAAGACCCAATGCAGCCATAAATAAAACAATAAAACAAAATAAACACTCCATTTCTGAAATATCCATTTCAGTAAAAGAAAATACCTACTTTATGTTTGCTGGGCCTTTTATTTATTTTTTAATAGGGAAAATAGAAAGGTTGCCAATAATCCCATCACCCAAAAATCACAAAGGTATTTTAAAACATTTGTATTGGGTTGTTCAACATAATTTTTAACATAGCTGATTTAGCACATAATATGGAACTCTGCTTTTTAGTTTATCATAAGCATTGCCTAGTCATCAAATATTCTTCATAAAAACCATTCATTACTATTTGACGGGAAAAAGTAACCTCGACCCCCATGCATTAATCCCAAGCACAGATTCATTTTAACTGCAGTTGTGATCTCTCTTATACTCTATTTCCCACAAGGGGGAGACAGGACTAAGGTATTTTGAATGCATTATAATAAAAAACAGAAAGCTTGGTTTCATTCCAATATCAAATGAGGGCATGAGGGAAGAGTAGTCATTTACTACTGGTGTTATCTCTATCTTGTGGGCTTTTTTCCGTATGGTACTATAAAAATTACAATTCATTTTCTCATATCTAACAGCTTAATCAAACATCCTCAGCAACTTCACTCATTTAATAAATATTTAGCAAACACCTATTATGTGCCAGACCCTTTACTGTCACACTGGGTATACATTAATTTTTGCAAAAAGACAGGTCCCTCCTCTCAAAGAGCTTACAATCAATCTTAAAAGTGTGCGTGAGGGGGGTAAGACAATTTTTAAAATTACAAGTTACATTAAATATTAAGAAGAAAATGACCAGGGTGCAGTGATATATGCGAAGTATAAAGATTCATAATTATATACTTTCCAGAGTCTCGACCCCACCCCCACCCTCTCTTATGAAATATAAGCTTATGGAAGTCTGGTCCATTTTTTTTTTTTTTGGCCGCTCTGGGCAGCATGTGGGATCTTAGCTTCCCAACCAGGGATCGAACCCGCATCCCCTGCATTGGAAGCATGGAATCTTAACCACTGGACTGCCGGGCAAGTCCCTGGTCCACTTTTTAAAGCTCTGGGAAAAAGCAAAAACACAAATGTTAGTTTAGGCCATTCTGAAATAGTTTTATTATCTGAGACAACTGTTAGTGGCATATTATCACACCCATCCACTGTTTCTCTATCACTGCCTTTATTCCTCTTCCCATCCACCCCACCCCCTTTTTTTTCTATTTCATCTTTTTCTTTGTTTTGTCTTTCTCACTCCTTTGTTCCTCAGGATTTCAGTAACAGACTTACAGCTTAAATGAAACTGGTTAACTAATGGCATTCACAGCTAAAACACTTGTGACCCCTAGTTCAGACTTGAGTGCAAGCCATGAAATAAAAAAAAATTACGAATTTGTATAATGCTTTGTTAACTGCTAATATTATAATCCTACAAAACAAAAAAGCAATATAATAGAGTTTATTTTTGGCAGAAGGCTGGTTGGTTGCTCACACATTTAAGAACACAGTTACAAATGTTTTCTGAAACTTTAACACAACCATTCAGCAGTAGTGGAGTAATTAAATCAACTATGGTGAGTACACAAAGTAGAATACTACTACTATGCAGCTGTTATAAAAAGTGAGAATGTTCTCTACTAACAGACTCACAATAATCTCCAAAAAATGTTAAATGAAAAAGCAAAGTGAAAAACAGGTATATAGTTTACAAACTGTTGTATCAGAAAGAAAAGAAAATCAACATACATATTTGCTTACATCTATTTGCATAAAGAAACACTGGAGGGATACATATAGTACTACTAATAAAAGTGGTTACTAATGTAGGACACTAAGGGTGGACAGGCTCATGGTAAGTACAAAATTTAATTTTGAACCATGCATTAACTATTCAAAAAATAAAATTAAGAGTCTGAAAATGTTTTAATTAGAATTTTTAAAACTTTTTTTACAAAATCTATCTAAACATGATCCAAAATTTCACTACACATTTATAATTACTTTACTTATATATAGCCTTTTAAATCTTGTGACACTGACCCTATTCATTAGTCATTTGCTTACAATTCTTTACCACCGAGGTACCAGTATTACCTTAAGATGGCATAACGTATCGGTCAAAAGCAACTTGGCAGCACCCGGTTTCATTACCTATTTACTGTTTTATGTTGAACAAGTTACTTAAACTCTTGCCCATGTTTCCTTCTCTCTAAAATGGAAATACTTGTTATCTATGATTTAGGGATGGTATACAAATTAGAATGAATCCAAACATACAGAAAGCACTCATTAAATGTTAACAGGTACTATTATTAATAGTTCTTTCTGTGGACATGTAATGCTTTCATCTATGTAATCAAACACCACAGGGTGCTTCAACTGAATCCAACAAAAATTCGCAGCATATTCAAAACCAGCAAGTTCCTGTTAACAAGTAGCTTCAATTTATTGGAAAGCAGAAAGTGAAAATAAAAAAGTGCAACAATGTAACCATACACAGTGCAAGCCACTGTGAGTGCAGAGAAAGGGTGATATATTGCTCAAGTTTAACATATCAATAGGAGGAATGACAATGTTAAAGTGAAAGGGGATGGAGAGCTGGATTACACCAAATTGTTAAGAGACTTTGATCATGCAAGTTCCCAAACCTGGTTGATTATCAGAATCACCAGCTATACATTTTCAAAACACAGATACTACCTCAAACTACTGAATCACAATGACCAGGGATAGAATGTGGGAATCTGTATTAAAGATCCCAGGGGATTATGATTAGTTACTAGGTTTTGGAACCACCACAGATCTCACTCTCTTACAGTTAGAGACTTCACAAGTATCTCCAGATAAAATAAATTTAATCATTGCCTTTGGTAGTTTCACTGGAAGGACAGCTAAAGGCAAGCTGATATTATAATTACTCATTCCTTTAAGTCATTAAAGTACTTTTTAAGGTAAATATATGTGTTTTAAGTAATAATATGACTGCCATTTAACGAACAATTACTCACAAATGACTGGAAACAAGGCCCAACACCATTCCATCCCAAAACAGAGTAAATGTCAAGAGGAAGGAGATACAGAGAATTTAATTTTAAAAAGGGCAAAAGCTCTGAACAGAACCTCACCAAAGAAGACATACAGATGGCAAATAAGGTGCTTAACACTGTTATGTCATTAGGGAATAGCAAATTAAAACGATATATCACTACACACCTATTAGAATGGCTAAAATCCAAAACACTGACATCAAATGCTGACAAAATGTAGAGCAACAAAACTGTCAATCACCGCTGGTGGGAATGCAAAAAAAGGTACAGAGCCACTCTGGATAACTGTTTGGCAGTTTCTTGAAAAACTAAACATACTCTCATCATACAATCCAGCATTCAAACTCCTTGGTATATACCTAAATTACCTGAAAACATACATCCACACAAAAACCTGCACATCGACATTTACTCATAATTGCCAAAACTTGGAAGCACAGAAAATGTCCTTCAACAGGTGAGCGGACAAATAAACTGTGGTACATATATACAATGGAATATTATTCAGCACTAAAAAGATCAATCAAGCCACAAAAAGACATTTAAGGAGGAACCTTAAATGAACACTACCAAGTCAAAGAAGCCATCTGAAAAAACTATGCATGGTATGATTCCAATTACGTGACATTTTGGAAAAAGCAAAACTATGGAAGACAGTAAAAAGAGCACTAGTTGGGACTTCCCTGGTGGTCCAGTGGCTGAGGTTCCGTGCTTCCACTGCAGGGGGCACGGGTTCAATCCCTGGTTGGAGAACTGGGATCCCACATGCCATGCAGCGCAGCCAAAAACAAACAAAAAAGCAAAAACAAAACAAAAAAGAGCAGTAGCTGCCATGGGCTTAGGTGAGGGAGGAAGGAATAGGGGGAGCATATGGGATTTTCAGGGCCGTGAAAGCATTATTTACTATAAAGGTGGATGCATGTCATTATATATTTGTCAAATCCCAAAGAATATACAAGACAGAGAGTGAACCCTAATGTAAACCACGGACTTTGGTTGATAATAATGGGTCAGTGTTGGTTCATCAATTGTAACAAATGTACCACAGTAGTGGAGCTATTGATGATGGGGGAGGTTTTGATGGGGGAGGAGTTATGTGGGAACTGTCTGTACTTTCAGCTAAATTTTGCTATAAACCTAAACCTGCTCTAAAAAATAAAGTCTATGAGAGAGAAAACACAACTTGGAAAAAAAAAAACCAAAGGAAAGGTGTTTTGTAAAAAAAGATTTTTAGTAATAAAAATATATTTCAAAGTTGACAAAAAAGTAACGGTGGCCCTGGAACCCTCCTGTATTGCTGGTGGGAAAGTAAAATGGTGTAGTCACTTTGGAAAACACTTCAGCAGGTTCCTCAAAAAGTTGAACATGAGCTGGCAATTCCATTCCTATGTACATACCTAAGAGAATTGCAAACATATGTTCACACAAAAAACTTGTGCAGAAACGTTAATAACAGCATTTTTCATAATAGCCAAAAAGTAGAAACACCCAAATATCCACCAACTGATGGACAAAATGTAGTATATCCATACAACAGAATACTATTCAGCCATAGTAAGGAACAAAGTACCATTACATGCTACACATGGATGGACCTTGAAAACATCACCTTAAGTGAAAGAAGCCATTCACAAAAAGCCACATACTGTATGATTCCGTTTACATGAAATGTTCAGAATATTCTTGATATTCTATGATAGAAAGACTATTCTTTCTATCATAGAGACAGAAATTAGTGATTGCCAAGGAAAGGGGGGAATTGGGACTAACTACTAACAGGTTAAACCGGGTTCATTTGTAGGTGATGAAAATGTTTCCAAATTAGACAGCGATGATGACGATACAACACAGTAATATACTAAAAACCAGAGAAATGTACAGTCAACCATCTGTATCCACAAGGTTCTGCATCCATAGATTTAACCAACTGTGCATCAAATACTGTCAGGAAAAAAAAAATTCCAGGGCTTCCCTGGTGGCGCAGTGGTTGAGAGTCCGCCTGCCGATGCAGGGGACACAGGTTCGGGAGGATCCCACATGCCACGGAGCGGCCAGGCCCGTGAGCCATGGCCGCTGAGACTGCGTGTCCGGAGCCTGTGCTCCGCAACGGGAGAGGCCACAACAGTGAGAAGCCCGTGTACTGCAAAAAAAAAAAAATTCCAGAAAGTTCCAAAAAGCAAAACTTAAATTTGCAACTACAGGCAACTATTTACATTGTATTTACAACTATTTATGTTGTATTAGGTATTATAAGTAATCTAGAGAAGATTTAAAGTATACGGAATAAAGTGCATGGCTTATACACAAATACTAAACCATTTTATATTAGGGACTTCAGCATCCAGGGATAGAGGGGAGAGGGGGGTGGGGGAGTCCTGGAACCAATCACTCCACAGATACTGAGGGATGAGTGTACACTTTAGAGGGGTGAATTTTATGTTACGTGAATTATATCTCAATTTCTGAAGTTTTTTAAAAACTAAGGGTGGCCCTAATGGATGAATGTTCCTAAACACTAACATCAACAGCTGCTAACATCAGGAAAGACAACGAACTGTTTTGTGCCTTCTGATGGAAGACCTCATCACCACCTGTGAAGTAGTCTTTTCCCCCACTACCATCCCAAAAAAGAAAATAAACCAATCTCTATCAAGACCCTGTATCCAACTAACCAAGTTACAGGGAAAACAAACAGGACAACAGAACATGTTAAACTGTATCAGAGATGCACTCAGCAAAACACAGACTCTGGGAACCTTTATAGCACCAAAGATCTGATTTCTTCAACAAAAAATGGCAAAGAAAAGGAAAGAAAGATGGAGGGGGTTCCAATAGCAATGTGTTATTTGGATCCTCATTCAAACAAACTCTTCAAAGATAACTGAGAAAACTGGAAATTCAAACAGCATATATTTGATAATATCAATAATATTAAGGAATTGTTCATTTTCTTAATTTGGTATGCAACTACAACAGTTATCTTTTTAAAGTCCTTATCTTTTAAATATATACTGAAATATTCATGGATGAAATTGTATGTTTCTGGGATTTGCTTCAAAATAATTCGGGACAGGGAAGGAGTGGACAGAAGTGTAAGTAAAATAAGACTGGTCATGAGTTGTTACTGAGTGATGAGTGACAGGTTTATGGGAGGTCACAGATCGCTGTATTATTCTTTAATATTTTTAAAACTCTCCATAATAAAAATTAAAGGGTATATGTAATACAATCATACAATATAAAGGATAAACTCTTAAGAGAGGAGCATGTATGGAGGGAAACCGTTAAGATTCCTCCAGAGAAATCAGGCAGGAGGAACACCCTGAACTAAAACAGTTGTAGTAAATAAATTTAAAGCACAGATTAAATCAGTGTTACTTCCTTAAATCAGTGGTTAGGCTTCAAGTATATTCGAAGCCAAAAAATTGTTTTTTAACTAGAAGGGCTCCAAAGTTTTTATGCAAAGGAGACTATATTTCCAAAAAATTAATAATCACTGAATTAAAATATATTTTAGGATACTGAGGCTATCTATATTAGATAGCCCACTGAATCACTAAAGTCCAGCTCACACTTCCAACAAAGTTCTTTCCTGCTTTAGAACTTATTTTAATGCTATTCCTTTCCACTGAAAAACCTACGGTTAGGTAGTCACACTTCAGATCTAAAAGTACACATCCTCCTAAGGGCTTCACAAAAATTAAATGCGTTAAGATATGTATTAACAACTTAAAATAATTCTTGGCATATAGGAACTGCTCAATAATTGCTTAGCTATTTACCTGAAAGCTCACTACCTACACATGTTTCCTATCACCATTTATTTTCTCAGCATCCTGTTAATTTCTGATTTATCACATTTTATTATTTCTCAAGTACTCCACCAGCAGCAAGGTCCTTGCTTCATATATCATTATATACCCAGTACGTAGCACAAAATAACACTGAAATATATTCACTGAATAATCATACTAGAATCAATAAGACCCAAAGACAACATTTTTAGAAGGACCCATTGATCTCTTTAGCATCTGCCAATGGGAAGGATGATAATAAACATTAGCAATAACAGGGGGACTTCCCTGGTAGCACAGTGGTTAAGAATCCGCCTGCCAACGTAGGGGACACGGGTTAAAGCCCTGGTCTGGGAAGATCCCACATGCTGCGGAGCAGCTAAGCCCGTGCGCCACAACTACTGAGCCTGTGCTCAAGAGCCCACAAACCACAACTGCTGAGCCCACGTGCCACAACTACTGAAGCCTGCACGCCTAGAGCCCGTGCTCCACCACAAGAGAGCCACCACAGTGAGAAGCCTGCGCACTGCATCGAAGAGTAGCCCCTATTCGCATCAACTAGAGAAAGCCTGTACGCAGCAACGAAGACCCAGTGTAGCCAAAAATAAATAAATAAAATAAATTTATTAAAACAATAACAGGCAATAAAGGAGAATAAACAAGTTAAGTGTCTTTTGTGGGGGAAAGAGGCAGGCGTTTGAGATGAACTGAATAACGGATGCATTGAATTTGAAAATTTAAACAGGAAGTTAGAAATATGTCTGAGACATCTGAAAGTCAAAAATACAGTAGTGACTAAGAACATGGCCTCTACAGTCAGCCTGCCTAGGTTTAAATCCCAGCTCTGCTACTCCTACTTATACGATCTTACATCTTAGGCAGATTACTTAATCTCCGGGCCCCAATAGTCCAGTGTCAAAAAACCCAAAAAAACCCCAAAAACCCACCACCAACAAAAGAAACCAATTGTGCTCACCTCATTGGGGTTTTTTTAGGATTAAAGGACTAAATACTGAAGCATCGGAATAACAGCAAAAAACAAAAAACACGGTATATTTCGAAATTTACAGTGAAAACAAAAAGAATCAGAACCCCAAGTAACCATAACTGAGACCAAAGGAGAGGAAACATATGAAGAAAAGTGATAAGTGGACCGAAGGGAAAATAAGAAATTACAGAATATAGGCCAAAGAAAAGGATTTTGAGGAAGAAACTCTCAAAAGCAGAAAGTGTTGGTTAAGTGCATATAATCTGTAAGAAGTCCTCAAGATTTGGCAATTTGAAGGTCAACCACCAACAGAAAGAAGTGTTCTACAAAGTGTTTAGATAGGTATAAGGAGAGAGAGCAAAAAAAGACTATACAGCAGGATTAAGGGGTAAATGGAGAAAAGAAATCTAGATTATGGGTCCCTAGACTTTCTGTTTCCAAGGACTTCAAAAAAGAAACAGGGAGAATATGACATAAGATTGTGGACTCTTAATTCTATCAAATAAAAATTTTTTTACTCTACTGCCACCACCATTTGAAAAAGGAAAACTGCATAACAGCAAGTCTTTATGAAGGCTAAAACTCTCGGAATAAAAGGAACACCTTTATGAAAAATCTCTATACTGTTCTTATTTTTTATAATTTCATAGTAGATTTATAAAAATCTTGTAATAGAAAAGGAACAAGGATTTGCAAATCATTATTCTAGACTACCCTAAGAAAACACTGGCAATAACAGATTAAAAGGGAAACAATTACTTCTCCCCATTAAAAATGAAGAAATCAAGTTATGTCTGAGAGAATCATCTCCTATTAACTTAAGATCTTTAGGTGGCAATATCTGTCACGTTATGACAAATCTGTATGCCAGAGTATGCAAACACAAACACTAATTAAAAGTTTACATTTGCTGGAGAATTAATAGTTTTAGAATACAAACTCTAGGACTACATTTTCTATGTATTACCTATGTCATATTTTTATAGTTGGCACACAAGCATTTTGTATATACCATAAGTGCATTTATTACACACTAACTACAGAAAAAAATATAAGGACATATTTGCAATATATATAAACTAGACCTGGCATGCCATGGGGGCTCAATAAAACTTTTTTGAAATGTACTGAAGTGGTGTGTGCCACATAATGAATTACAAGTCAGATTCCATTGCTACAAAAAAATACCAAAACAACAATACAACACAATGGTTTCAAGAGTGGTAATAAGACCAAACAAAGCCTTTGGATTCAGATAAACCTGGGTTCAAATCTCAGCTGCAATACTTTATAGCTGGCAAAGTTATTTAAACTGTTTGTGTTTCCTCATCTGTAAAATAGAAATGATACCTACCTCATAAGGTTGTAGTGCTGATGAAATGGCAGTTGTAATTTCTATTTAATGTGACTGCCAAAATCCCACAAGCAGTCCAGTCCATTTTTTCCCAAGTCCTAGACCAAATCAATCCAAATCTCTGGAGGATGAGACAAAGGCCTGCATACTTTTTATAGTTTTACAAGTGATTACCACTAGCACTCTCTTTTAGAAATCACTGTCCTAGAGCCTCATTAACAAAGCTTTACCTTAGTCCCAGGTAAGGAACCATCACAAAGATGAAAGAGCGTTAAGACATCCTTCGGTTTAGTTCCAATCTTCTAAGAAAGACCTTTACCCAAAATTCCTTTTACAGGGAAGAGAACCATAATGCAAACTTCCAGTTTAAAATCCTTTCCAAAGCCAGGAAATATAATTCCACACTGAAATTTTATATCAAAATGAGGTATACCTTAGCCTCGTTGTATTCACTATTGAATAGTTTTAATACTGAATACTTTAAATAATGTATAGATGAACAGTGTACCCAAGGATGTATACCATAACGATATGCAACTTCTCTTATTTCTGTTATCTTTCTTAAAATTAAGTTTAAGTTTACAATCTAAATCCATTCATGCTTCACTTAAACTTTCCCAATAAATTTTTTATTCAACACATACATTTTAAAATGTGCATCTCACAAGCATTCTTACTAAAGACTGAAGACGTGTAAAGCAAATTCAGCATTCCAGAGGCAAACCTGAAATCCTATTAACTAAGTAGCCCAATAAAACATTTTAGAGAAATATACAGAACAAAAATACACAATCATGAACATTTTATTCCAAAAAAAATCAATGTGAAATAATAAAAATTCCCGGAAAAAAATTAAGAGTCTAGAAACACTGCAGAACTTCTTCAAAAAAAAGCAAACAAAAAAAGTTTAGAATGGCTATATCAGAACTAATATGCCAACTGTAGATAAACTGAAAGCAAGCAAGCAAAATGAATCTTCCTTAAAAGACTTCGGTCAAGAATAGAATTAGAAGGGAAAGCAAGGGCTAGGGTAGACAATATAGATAGACCTCACTGTTGTACAGATTTTTTACTAATTTAGACACAAGACATTTTTCAGCTACTTTCACCAGTGAAACTTATGAATGACTAATGTAATTGCTAACTTGAAAAGTGTTTAAGTTCAAGTTTTTCTATAACAGTACAAAGGCTATAAACACTGTATCAGGGACTGGTGAAATATTATTTAGTGAACCCAAGCCTCAATGCATTAGTAAATGCATTTTTAAAAATAAATGCCTCACACCGAATATTAAGTTTGCACATGGTGTAGTAAAAGTTGTACATCAACAGAACTCTATACATCCCAGATATTTTAAAGCAGACTACACACACAAAAGAACAATTTTGACTTTAGCTTTTTAAATGTTATATTTTTAAGAGCCCAATAGTATATCAAAGCACTAAAACACTCAATTGACTAACAGGTGTTAATTTATAATTAACTTTCTCAAGACTTGGTAAAGTGTCAAAATATATGTTTCTCACTTTTCAAAAGTTTAACCTTCCCAACTTTGTAGAGACAAATAAAAGTCGACTGGTTCAAAATCAAACTGAAGATATACATATTTGTTTGAGGACACCCTTTTTAAGCTAATCCAATCTTCCTTCTTTCAACACTGCATTTCCCTAACCATTCACCCCAGGCATATATGACATGTATGTCAGCGAACAATACCTACTTACATTCTAAATATATACCAGTCTGAAGAACAGGTGCAACACTACTTAGATGCATGCCTTTTTTCTTCTAAGCCTAAATTTGCCTTAGAAAGTGATTTTAAAGTAAACACAAACACCCAAAAGAGTTGAACAATCCTTTTAAAAAGATGTAGTCCTTCTGAAATACAAGACATAAGTCCTTAAAACACCAACAATCTTCTAAAAGTTAGGTAAACCAACCTATCAAAGTTTCACCTTAAGACTGAGTCCGGCTCAATTATGAAGGATCCTGAGGATATTTAACTTTGCTTCCCCTGCGTGAGTTGGTAACGTGAGACAAGTACGCTTTACTCCAAGTTAATATTAAATCTTCATAAAGACGGCACAGATATTCTGGTTTGGCTTTTTATGTGTAAAGAAGGGGATGGAGGACGGCGAAGGTTATTCTAAAAAGAAAAATTCAGTACAGAGAAGCGTTGATGAGTCAGTCACTAAGAACTCAAAAGGAATCTAAGTGAATAAGGCAGCATCCCAGGTAAGAAGGTACTTAAAGTTGGCGGTAGGAAATGAAAACTTCACAGGTCAGCCGCAAGCCATTGTGCTCGGTAGCAGCCCTGGAAAGAAGCGTGGCTGTCAAGGAGTAAGGGTTATCAACTCCGGGGGAGGGGGGCAGACATGCCAAATCGGAAAAGGGGGGTGATCCGGGTAAAGGTGGTAAAATGCCCGTCCCAATCCCTCTCCTCCGGTTATCCATCTCAAGAGGCACAAACAAGAGCAAGCTCAGTGCCCAACAGCCCCTCGCCGGACGCTCTCCCACAGAGAGGAACTCGGCCCCAAGCCCCGGAGACCCGCGCAGGCCGCCTCCGGAGGAGCCCCCGCAGACGCCATACTAAAAGCCAAAATGGCTGCCCCAAGGAAGCCCGCACCGCGCAGCTAGTGAGGGCTGGGTAACAAGCTTCTGCGGGAAGGGGGGAGGGGGGCTAGAGGAAGAGCCGTCGCCAGGACCATCGCCCCCCGAGCCGCACAGGTAGGTTTCTCTCGGCCTCCCAAGGCCTCGAGCTCCGACTGAGGGGAGTCCCGGCCCCACCCCCCCACCCCCCGGCCGGGAACCCCGCCGCCGCAGCCGTCCCACACACCGACCCCAGCGAGGTACCTGCAGTTCGGCCCGCTCCACCTCCCAGTGCGCCCGCTCCATCTCGAACCGAGCCCACTCGTGCTGGATGTAGTGCAGGATCCCTGGGATAGTGTACTGCTGCGGCCGGGACAGCTCTGGGCCTGCCGCGGGACCCGATCCCTCGGCGGCCGGAGGACCCACGCCGCCCGCCGCTCCATTCCCCCCGGGCGAAAGGCTCATGTTCCCCCCAGGTCCCTGCTGCTGCCGTGGAGGGGCCGCCATCCCGGGGCCGCCACCACCGCCTCCGGCGAGCTCGTCCATTGTGTGTGGGGCCCCGGCCGGGGCGCAGGGCGAGACGCCGACCGCTGGGGGAAGGGCCGGAGAGGGTGGCCCCGCGCTGGCGGCGGGGCGGAGGCCGGCTGGGAGAGGGGCGGGGAGGGGGTTGTTGCTGAATGCCTGCCGTAGGTCAGAGCAGGGAGCTGCCGGCCGCCGCCATTACAGTCCCTCCTCCATCTGCCAGTTTCACTCACTCACTTTAGGGGAAGGGGGGGCCGCGGCGGGAGGGGGAAGGGGGGGCAGGGTTGGGAAGGGGAGAGACGTAGGGCCGCCGCTCCCGCGCAGCATGCCGGGTAGAGAACGCCGCTGCCGCCGCTCGCCTACTAGCCAAATAAGAGTCCGGCCTCACCCTACGCAGGCGTACTGAGGACGCAGTCGGCTTGCCGTTAGAGGCGGGGAAGGAGATTCGGCCCCGCCCCTAGGCCCGCCCCGCAGGCTCGCTGCGGGAGTCTGGCGGCTGAGTCAGGACGGTGGGCCACCGAATCCAATCTTCGGAAGAGAGTTGGTCTCTGCCTTCCCAGGAATCCGTATCCCTCTCTCAGTCAGTCCCCAGCGCCGTTCCCTACCCAAAGGTCTCAGCGGCGCGCCTGCCTTTGGAGCTGGGTTTTAACCTGGTTGGTCGCTCTGGCCGGCCGCAGCCGGTCCCGGATTCCTGACGTTTCTTTTGCATTCCTTGCGTGTTTTCAGTCAGTCCCAGAGGGTCGGGCCTCTTTCTCTGCCTGTCACTCTCTCTTCCTCTGGTTTCCTAGCACCAGTCAGTTCCCGGGGCTTTGGGGACGTTCTCTTTTGGCAAAGAGCCCAGATCTTCCCGGAAGTGGAGACTGATTCTCTGTCTCTGAGCTTTGGTCCCAATTCTGTGCTCCCTGTCGCGCGTCGCAACTTGTACCACTTTGCCTCCCTTATTTCCTATTCTGGGGTGGGCTGTGTTTGGGGAGTTTGACAGGGAAGCAGTAGCGATTGTTTTCATTTTTCTTTTGGGAGAAGAGAAGGTGAAAATCTTTAGATCTTGATAGTGGGCAGAGGGAGAAAGAAAACTGTGGAGGAGACTGGTTAAACTAACAATTTGATATTTTAGAAGTGAATGAGCTCACAAATACTGTCATTCGTAGCAGAATCTTTTGATGGAAATAGAAAATAAGAGCATTGTGAAGACAATTTAAAACCCTAGATGAACGGCTAAAAATGTTTTCCTGGGTTGTTTTAGTGAATGTAATATACACATAAAAGACAAGGTTAATCTTTTAAGTACCATAGTGTGTGTGTTTATGTGCTTAGGTTGCTCGGGAACATCCTTAATGAACTAGTAAATTTCTAAAAGTTAATGTAGCTAATAACCATTTGGTTAAAAAATAGGACAAAAATGATATTTAACAACATAATAAGGAAAAAAGTTTCATTAATTACAGCTATGCAGGAAAATCGCATATAACATTTATTGCATTCAAATTTTTTGCTTCTCTACTACCAATAAAATTTTCACTATGGAATATACACGACCACTCGGTGTAATTTCCCAGAGATAAAGTAGTACATCTTATTTTATCATGTCTGCTTTCTGTTATTATAGTTTAATGGAGAGCAGATTGGACTTGTTACCCATGCTGCCATGTTTTATTTACATATGAAATGATGTCTGAGATCACAGAATTATTAAGAACTATTTCTCCATTTCATAGCAACCAACATACAACCTGCTCATTCAATCTTGTTCATTTGCGAGGGGCCTCAGAGCACGTAAAAAGTTCAAAAATACTGTACTGCCTCAAGACCCATATATATCAAGAAAAATTTGTGAGAGGGTGTGACTGATCTCCCTTACATTGGCATCAAAAGAAGAGGAGCATACCCACTAATATTTCCTGCTGGTACGTCAAGTTCAAGTAAAGACTGGATTTATAATCCTTTTTCCTCCCCACTCACCTTCAAAAAAAACAAACTCTGCTCTTCTATTGCCTATCATATTAAGTGGCACTACATTCAAACCTGAGGCCTGGCAGTCATTCTAGTACCTTTCCTTCACTTGGCCCCCTCATCCAATCCCTTTCTCAGTAATATCTTTTATATCTATTCCATATCTTCATACATGTCTTAATTTAAACCTTCCCACCTCTACTGTTCCCCTGCCTTCCACTACCACTGATGCCTGAGTGATCTTCAAAAGTCAGATCTGATCCTATCATTCCCTGCTTAAAATATATTAATGATCACCAGACTTACAATAAAGCCCAAATTTTAGCATAGTATATAAAAGTCCTTATTGCCTAATTTACCATCACACCATCATGGTATCCCATTCTCTCCAGCTAATCTGCATCATTTTGGGTTCCTCAAATGTGTAATGCTGTTTCATTCCACAAGAATTTAATACATGCTGTATCCAATTGGCTTTCCTTCCCTTCTTCCTTCAAAACTCATCTCAAGTATTTCTTCCTCCAAGAAGCTTTCCAGATCCGTGAATTATTTAGTATAATATCCTAATAGTAACCCATGCTTAACTCCTAATACTTATTACACTGTATTTAAATTGTCTATATATGTACTCCTCGGTGACACTCATACTAAACACTATGAAAGCAAGACAGTCACATAACAGGTACTGCAAATCTTTGCTTCACTTATTTACTTTCTTTTTTTTTTTTTTTAAATTTCTGAATTGGCTACTATTTTTCAGATGCTCTCTTAGTCGCTCGTGAACCACTGTGAATCAAACAGACATAATCTCTGCCTTCACAGACTTTCCAGTCTAGTTTTAGGCAAATTACTTAGCACTAAGCACCCTTACTTCCTCAAAGTCTTATCCAGATCTGTCTCTTACACTCCCTATTTGAAGAATTCCAGTTGAACATGTCTGGATTCACTTTGTCCATGGTTTTATAAATGTCAACAATGCAATCCTAAACCATATTCTTCCCAGATCATAGTCATTTGTCTGCAGGATTGTAGCCTCCTAGAGGGGCAGGACCTATGAAAATTGTACCCCAGTGCCTGGGACAGTGAAATCCCCAATAAATGTTTGAGGAATAACTTAAATTCATACTAGACTAATATGAATACTTTTCCTTCACCTCAGTCTTTTTTTTTTACCAGTTTTTGCTACCATTGTACCAATTATCTCTTGAGGTTCAATGACCAAAACTGTCATGAGCACTAATAGTAAAAGACACCAAAATTTTCTCCTCTATTGGGAGATTATTTTTTACAGTATTGATGTTGTGCTTTGTGTACATGACTCCAAGGACAGTCTGCAGTGAGCTCCTAGAATCTTGTTCTCTGTAGGTAATGAGCTTTCCCAGGCTCACCTACAACTCACCTAACTGGAATTCCCTTCCTAAACTGTGACTGAGTCATTTCCTCTTTTCAGCATCAACCTTTGAAACTTCCTGTTTGTTCTGTCCTTTCATCAGTCTTGTTCATTTCTCCTCTACTCCCATTGATTATCTCAGTTTCAATGCCTGCCTATTTATATCTTTAATCGGTTTAGAATTTTAAGGGTTTTTTTTCCCCATTAGCTAATCTTAGACACCTGTGTTTTTATTCTACCTGACCAAAAAGAGACTTGTCACATTTCATGTGCATATATTATATCAGCAAAAGTATGTTAAGGAATTCTAGTCTTTTAAATACATCAGAGTGGTTAACACTCAGATGCCTTCTTCCCAGTTATTGCAATACCTGATGTAAAAAGTGTTTTGACCCTGACTTTGAGAACTATGTGAATTCCTTCCCAGACATCATATTATTTCATTGGTACATACTTCTCTAGGTATCTTTAACAGATTTTTTTTAACATACCACTATACCATTATCGTACCTATAAAATTAATGGTAATTCCATTGTACAGTCATCCTACTAACAAAGAGCTCAGACTGGTTCGTAATCACTGATCTAGTCATCTTTTTCCATCATCTGAAAAGATTGTGACAAGTATTCTTATCTCTATGAGGAGAGAAAGCTGAGATAAGAGTTCTGGGTCACTTCCGCAGCCCTTAGTAGAATAGGAAGTATTCCTACTCTTATATCAGTGAGTATACATGTTTATTTGGAAACAAGAAATAAGGTCTCCCTTTACAATTCTGCCTCCTTCTGTCCTGTCAATGGATTTAATATTACTACCTCTGTCTCCCAAATCATTTGCACTTTTGAAATCATTTTTTAGGTAGTTTCAGGGTGATTCAGTCACTTGGGGAAATTACATAGTGTTTACATTTATAAATATAGAAAACAAATGAATATTAGAGCCCAGAGAAATATCTTTGAGAAGAGTTGGCATATGTTCAAAAACCAAACGAGCGAAGTGTATAATGGAGATGGAACAGAAAAGGAGGCAGCTTTGACCTGCACTGTGGTTTAACCAGCATAATAAGATCAGGTATCTACTTTTCATTAAAGCAGTTGCTTGTGGCTAAGAAAAGTATAGAAATATATGCAGGATACCTGAACTATTCAAATAGTATATTGTGTGGAAAAGAAAAGGAAAAGGACCTTCACAGATTACAGAAAAATAGGCACCAAGACCTTCAGGAAACTCTGCATGCTATATAAAATTCTAGTCCAAGTTCATTCCTGAATTGTCTCCTGGGTAATATGAGTCAGAAAGCAGTAGGCTGTGATAATACTGTATAATAGCTAACCCATAGAGATGTCAAAATTGAAAGGGAAAAAGGAAAAAAGGATTGCCTGGAGCCAAGTCCCTCCTGAACATTGGGTAAAAGTGAACAACCAGCTCTATAAACATGAGAACCAAATGACTGGAAAATGTGACTGAATGGGAAATTGCCAAAACTTTCCTAGGTAATAATTTAACAATCTTGGAAATGTGGTTTGTCTCCTGTTAGAGCAGCAGGGGAGAATGTTCAGAAGAATGGTACCAGACATGGACACCTTGCTTAGGAAATCTCTGCTAAAGACAGTGTTTCCTTTGGAAAATGTTTTAAATTTGGCAAAAATTCACAAAACCTTATTTTTTTATGATAACATTTTTAAAGATGGTAACCTTTAGTTTTGTCTATTAATAGACTAACCTAAAGTACCTGACAATTACCCTACAAAAAAAGCTTAAAGAATTCCTTAGAGCATTTAAAAATAACTCCTATTACTCCTTTTGTATTATAGCTTTCAATATAGTAATCAGATGTTGTAAATCATGTTGTGCGTAAGGCTTTTTATTTTGGGCTGCACAGCATGTGGTATCTCAGTTCCCCGACCAGGGATTGAACCCATGCCCCCTGCAGTAGAAGCTCCAAGTCTTAACCAGTGGACCACCAGGGAAGTCCCTAGACATTTTTATTTAACTTTTTATTTTGGATTTCAGTCATTCAAAAGTAGGAAAAAAAAAGTCTAATGAATTGCCATTTTCACCAGTTATCAAGATTTTGCCATTCTTATTGCATCTATTCCCCTTTTCTCTGTGTGAGGAATTTTTTTTTTTGACTATTAAAAAAGTTTAACAAGAAAGTTTAATATGAAAGTGTACACTGCTCAATTTTTTATATGATAGTAAAACAGGCCCTTTGGAGATGGGACATGAGGAAGCAATTGATTTCTTTGATGAACACAACCTTTGTTTATACTCATTCCAAGGCTTCTAACATGATGATACTATTTTCCCTTATACTGCCATTCCAGTATTGTTCTGTCACCCACCAATTGCTGTCTCTGCACATTCATCTATTGAAAGATTCATAAAGAAATCAAATCCCCAAAGATTCCTTGGACATGTCCACCACCATTTGATTTCAGTGATAACTTCTTGTCCATAAATTTTTCAAGTCAGGAGGGTGAGCCTTGCTTATGGCGTCTACTCAACAAGCTCAAAGATACCTTGAAGTGGAATTCGTGGCCTCCCTCACACTTCCATGGCCGGCCCTCGGAATAATTTAAAGTAAATCCCAGACATCATATTATTTCATTGGTATATACTTCTCTAGGCATCTTTAACAGATTAGGACCTTTTTATTTTCAATATACCACAATACCATTATCACACCGATAAAATTAGTGGTAATTCCATTATACAGTATAATCCCTAGTCCATTGTCAATTTCCCCCAATTATCTAAAAAAAATTTTTTTTAAGAGTTGGTGATTTCAAATCAGGATCCAAACAAAATCTATATATTTCCTTTATTTGCTGTATCTTTAGGTCTTTTTTTATTTGTCTTCCCCTTCACCCCCACATCGTCATGCCATTTATTTGTTGAAGAGGTGAGGTTATTTATCCTGCAGAATTTCCCACATTTGGCTGGTTGCATTTTTATTGTATTATTTAGCATATTCCTTTCTCCTCCTTATTGTCTGTAAACTAGGAGTTAGACCTAGAGGCTAGGTTTCATTCAGGTTTTAATTTTTTTTGGTAAAAATATTTCTACATTGCGGATGCAATGTACTTTCTATTGCATCACACCAGGCAGCACATAATGTCTAGTTGTCTCAGTTTTAGTACTGGAGTGTACTAAACTTGATCAGCCTGATCTAGCTATTGTCAGCCTTAGCTAGCTAGCTAGCTGTCTTTTAACATATATATCGTGCTCTTACTCTCAGTTTCTGCTCAGCGCGGAGTCTGTCCTTCTATTAAAGAGCTTCCACTGGATGTTGCCGAGCCTTCGGGGTCCTGGTTGGGACCTTTCCTTGCACTCATTGGCAAAAGAGATCCTGCCAGATCTCCTCCCGGTTCTCAGTGTGGTATTTAGATTCCCTCCTGGGGTTCCCACGTCAAGGAGTGGGGGGCGCCCTTCCTTTGGATGATGACTTGGTGATTTCTGGGTTCCTTGGCTCTTTTGACCCTTACAGGACCACATTTTCAAACCTCCACTTCTGCTGGCACAGGTGTGGTTCCCCCTTACTAGTTGCTAAGGGTAGTTAGTGTTCTGGAGTTTCAGGGGATGTTTTCCCCTTGGTTTTTGGTAAAGATGTTACTGTATAGTTTTTTCTTTTTTTCCATCCTCGTGCTCTCACTGTTTTTTGTAAGGGGATCCCAGGAACTTCCAAAACTGCTCTGCTGCTAACACCACTCCCTTGCTTCTCTGCACTCTTGGCGTTTTAAGGTTTAAATTGCCTGCTAGTTAACCTAAATTTATTTATTAGAGCCCTGCTATTGAAATAACTTATTTGATCACTGCTAAAATAATTGTGACATTTTTGCTATTCAGAGATGTGAGATATAAGTGAGTGTAAATTTAAGTATGAATAATATCCTATGGGAACAGTTGGGCAGGCTCTTGTCTGACAACTTTGCTCTCCTATTTACATTTTCAGCCAGGAGGTGTAACATGTTGCTATACTTTACTGTGAAATTCAGTAAAGCAAAAAGTGCTCCTGGGCAAAGGGCAGCCAAGCAGTCCACCTGAAAGGCTCTGTATTTACCCTGACACCTGATCGGAACAAGAATGATACTAAATTCAGATACATGTCTGAAAACTTGCCTTGGAAGCATTTGCTGGGTATGTTTTATTTATTGGAAGTAGAAAGGGAGATTAGCTGAACTCACTAAGAGAGCGAGTCAGACATAAGAATTTTGGAAGTTTAGGTCTGATTACAAATGTTAAACACACTGTAATAAATGCAGTAGTATGAGTTTCTGTCCTAAAGTTTCACATTATCTGATTAAGCCACTTCTTAGGCTTTAGGCTCCCTGTTGAGATCAACTGAAAGCAAATAGTTTGTTAGAATTGCACCTTTTGTGATACACTCTGGGGTCAAGATTAAACCTGCCAAAATATGCACATATAGCCATTAGCCAGTGAAAGCTTTTGAATAGAGGGTACAAACTGGGTATACCTAGATTTACGCTAGTGAATGGAGAGTGAAATTGTACGTCCATGGTCACATTACAGCCATCACTGAATTACTGGAGTCTTGAGGCAAACCTGGAGGTAAAGAGCAGTGGGTGAGAGCACAGACACTGGAGCCTGGCTACCATGATTGAGTCCTTCCTCTGCCGTTTTACTTGGTGACCTTTGGCAAGTGACTGAGTTTTCATATCTGTGAAGTGGAGATAAAAACAGTCTCTAACTCACAAAGCTATTATGAGGATTGAATGAGTGAGGGTGAAGCGTTCGAAACAGTGCTGTATCAATTTACATTCCCACCAACAGGGCAAGAGGGTTCCCTTTTCTCCACACCCTCTCCAGCATTTATCGTTTGTAGATTTTTTCATGATGACCATTCTGACTGGTGTGAGGTGATACCTCATTGTAGTTTTGATATGCATTTCTCTAATGATTAGTGATGTTGAGCATCCTTTCATGTGTTTGCTGGCAATCTGTATATGTTCTTTGGAGAAATGTCTGTTTAGGTCTTCTGCCCATTTTTGGATTGGGTTCTTTGTTTTTTTGATATTGAGCTGCATGAGCTGCTTGTATATTTTGGAGATTAATCATTTGTCAGTTGCTTCCTTTGCAAATATTTCCTCCCATTCTGAGGGTTGCCTTTTCATCTTGTTTATGTTTTCCTTTGCTGTGCAAAAGCTTTTAAGTTTCATTAGGTCCCATTTGTTTCTTCTTGTTTATATTTCCATTTCTCTAGGAGGTGGGTCAAAAAGGATCTTGCTGTGATTTATGTCATAGAGTATTCTGCCTATGTTTTTCTCTAAGAGTTTTATGGTGTCTGGCCTTACATTTAGGTCTTCAATCCATTTTGAGTTTATTTTTGTGTATGGTGTTAGGGAATGTTCTAATTTCATTCTTTTACATGTAGCTGTCCAGTTTTCCCAGCACCACTTATTGAAGAGGCTGTATTTTCTCCATTGTATATGCTTGCCTCCTTTATCAAAGATAAGGTGACCGTATGTATGTGGGTTTATCTCTGGGCTTTCTATCCTGTTCCATTGATCTATATTTCTGATTTTGTGCCAATACCATACTGTCTTGATTACTGTAGCTTTGTAGTATAATCTGAAGTCTGCGAGCCTGATTCCTCCTGCTCCATTTTTCGTTCTCAAGATTGCTTTGGCTATTTGGGGTCTTTTGTGTTTCCACACAAATTGTGAAATTTTTTGTTCTAGTTCTGTGAAAAATGCCATTGATCGTTTGATAGGGATTGCACTGAATCTGTAGATTGCTTTGGGTAGTATAGTCATTTTCACAATGTTTGTTCTTCCAATCCAAGAGCATGGTATATCACTCCATCTGTTTGTATCATCTTTAATTTCTTTCATCAGTGTCTTACAGTTTTCTGCATACAGGTATTTGTCTCCTTGGGCAGGTTTATTCCTAGGTATTTTATTCTTTTTGTTTCAGTGGTAAATGGCAGTGTTTTCTTAATTTCTCTTTCAGATTTTTCATCATTAGTGTATAGGAATGCAAGATATTTCTGTGCATTAATTTTGTATCCTGCTACTCTACCAAATTCATTGATTAGCTCTAGGAGTTTTCTGGTAGCATCTTTAGGATTTTCTATGTATAGTATCATGTCATCTGAAAACAGTGACAGTTTTACTTCTTTTCCGAGTTCGATTCCTTTTGTTTCTTTTCCTTCTCTGATTGCTGCAGCTAAAAATTCCAAAACTATGTTGAATAATAGTGGTGAGAATGGGCAACCTTGTCTTGTTCCTGATCTTAGTGGAAATGGTTTCAGTTTTTCACCATTGAGGACGATGTTGGCTGTGGGTTTGTCATATATGGCCTTTATCATGTTGAGGAAAGTTCCCTCTCTGCCTACTTTCTGCAGGGTTTTTATCATAAATAGATGTTGAATTTTGTCAAAAGCTTTTTCTGCATCTATTGAGACTATCATATGGTTTTTATCCTTCAGTTTGTTAATATGGTATATCACATTGATTGATTTGCATATATTGAAGAATCCTTGTATTCCTGGGATAAACCCTAGTTGATCATGGTGTATTATCCTTTTAATGTGTTGTTGGATTCTGTTTGCTAGTATTTTGTTGAGGATGTTCATCAGAGATATTGGCCTGCAGTTTTCTTTTTTGTGACATCTTTGCCTGGTCTTGGTATCAGAGTGATTGTGGCCTCATAGTATGAGTTTGGGAGTGTTCCTCCCTCTGCTATATTTTGGAAGAATTTGAGAAAGATAGGTGTTAGCTCTTCTGTAAATGTGTGATAGAATTCGCCTGTGAAGCCTCCTGGTCCTGGGCTTTTGTTTGTTGGAAGGTTTTTTTGTTGTTGTTGCTTTTGTTTTATTTTGTTTTGCGGTACACGGGCCTCTCACTGTTGTGGCCTCTCCCATTGCAGAGCACAGGCTCCGGATGCGCAGGCTCAGCGGCCATGGCTCACAGGCCCAGCCGCTCCGTGGCATGTGGGATCTTCCCAGACTGGTGCATGAACCCGTGTCCCCTTCATTGGCAGGTGGACTCTCAACCACTGCGCCACCAGGGAAGCCCCCATTGGAAGATTTTTAATCACGGTTTCAATTTCAGTGCTTGTGATTGGTCTTGTTTATATTTTCTGTTTCGTCCTGGTTCAATCTTGTAAGGTTGTGCTTTTCTAAGAATTTGTCCATTTCTTCCAGGTTGTCCATTTTATTGGCATATAGTTGCTTGTAGTAATCTCTCATGATCCTTTGTATTTCTGCAGTGTCAGTTGTTACTTCTCCTTTTTCATTTCTAATTCTATTGATTTGAGTCTTCTCCCCTTTTTTCTTGATGAGTTTGGCTGATGGTTTATCAATTTTGTTTATCTTCTCAAAGAACCAGCTTTTAGTTTTATTGATCTTTGCTATCATTTCCTTCATTTCTTTTTTATTTATTTCTGATCTGATCTTATGATTTCTTTCCTTCTGCTAACTTTGGGTTTTTTTTTATTCTTCTTTCTCTAATTGCTTTAGGTGTAAGGTTAGGTTGTTTATTTGAGGTTTTTCTTGTTTCTTGAGGTTGGATTGTATTGCTATAAACTTCCCTCTTAGAACTGCTTTTGCTGCATCCCATTGGTTTTGGGTTGTCATCTTTTCATTGTCATTTGTTTCTAGGTATTTTTGGATTTCCTCTTTGATTTCTTCAGTGATCTCTTGGTTATTAAGTAGCGTATTGTTTAGCCTCTATGTGTTTGTATTTTTTACAGTTCTTTTCCTGTAATTGATATCTAGTCCCATAGTGTTATGGTTGGAAAAGATACTTGATATGATTTCAATTTTCTTAAATTTACCAAGGCTTGATTTGTGACCTAAGATATGGTCTATCCTGAAGAATGTTCCATGAGCACTTGAGAAGAAAGTGTATTCTGTTTTTGGATGGAATGTCCTGTAAATATCAATTAAGTCCATCTTGTTTAGTGTGTCATTTAAAGTTTTTGTTTCCGTATTTATTTTCATTTTGGATGATCTGTCCACTGGTGAAAGTGGGGTGTTAAAGTCCCCTAGTATTATTGTATTACTGTCGATTTCCCCTTTTATGGTTGTTAGCATTTGCCTTATATACTGAGTTGCTCAATGTTGGGTGCATAAATATTTTTGATTGTTATATCTTCTTCTTGGATTGCTCCCCTGATCCTTATGTAGTGTCCTTCTTTTTCTCTTGTAATAAATAATCTTTATTTTAAAGTCTATTTTGTCTGATATGAGTATTGCTACTCCAGCTTTCTTTTGATTTTCATCTGCATGGAGTATCTTTTTCCATCCCTTCATTTTCAGTCTGTATGTGTCCCTAGGTCTGAAGTGGGTCTCTTGTAGACAGCATATATACGGGTCTTGTTTTTGTATCCATTCAGCCAGTCTATGTCTTTTGGTTGGAGCATTTAATCCATTTACATTTAAGGTAATTATGGATATGTATGTTCCTATTACCATTTTCTTAATTGCTTTGGGTTTGTTTTTGTAGGTCTTTTCCTTCTCTTGTGTTTCCTGCCAGAGAAGTTCCTTTAGCGTTTGTTGTAAAGCTGGTTTGGTGGTGCTGAATTCTTTTAACTTTTGCTTATCTGTAAAGGTTTTAATTTCTCCATCGAATCTAAATGAGATCCTTGCTGGGTAGAGTAATCTTGGTTGTAGGCTTTTCCCTTTCATCACTTTAAATATGTCCTGCCACTCCCTTCTGGCTTGCAGAGTTTCTGCTGAAAGATCAGCTGTTAACCTTATGGAGCTTCCCTTGTATGTTATTTGTTGCTTTTCCCTCGTGGCTTTTAATATTTTTTTCTTTGTATTTAATTTTTGATAGTGTGATTCATATGTGTCTTGGCGTGTTTCTCTTTGTGTTTATCCTGTATGGTACTCTCTGTGCTTCCTGGACTTGATTGACTATTTTCATTTCCCTTGTTAGAGAAGTTTTCGACTGTAATCTTTTCAAATATTTTTTCAGACCCTTTCTTTTTCTCTTCTTCTTCTGGGACCCCTATAATTCGAATGTTGGTGCGTTTAATGTTGTTCCAGAGGTCTCTGAGATTGTTCTCAATTCTTCTCATTCTTTTTTCTTTATTCTGCTCCCTGGCAGTTATTTCCACCCTTTTATCTTCCAGCTCACTTATCCATTCTTCTGCCTCAGTTACTCTGTTATTGATTCCTTCTAGGGTATTTTTAATTGAAGTAATTGTGTTGTTCATCACTGTTTGTTTGCTCTGTAGTTCTTCTAGATCCTTGTTAAATGTTTCTTGTATTTTCTCCATTCTGTGTCCAAGATTTTGGATCATCTTTAGTATCATTACTCTGAGTTCTTTTTCAGGTAGGTTGCCTATCTTGTCTTCATTTATTTGGTTTTGTAGCTTTTTACCTTGCTCCTTTATCTGTAACACTTTTTTTTGGTCGTTTCATTTTTTTTTTTTTTTTTTTTTGATGGGTGGTGCTCTTTTCCTGTCTTACTGGTTGTTTGGCCTGAGACGTCCAGCACTGGAGTTTACAGGCAGTTGAATAGAGCTGCGTCTTGGTGCTGAGATGAGGACCTATGGGAGTCATCACTCCGATTGATATTCCCTGGGGTTTGATGTTCTCTGTTAGTCCAGCAATTTGGACTTGGAGCTCCTACTACAGGAGCTTGGGCCCAACCTCCAGCCTGGGAACCATGATCCCACAAGTCTTGTGGCACAGCAAAAAAAAAAAAGGAAGGAAGAAAGAAAGAAAAAAAGGAGCAGTACAATATCAAAGAATTTAAAACAAAATAAAATTAGAAAGATAAAAATATATTAGGAAAAATAAAACTATAATTGAAACAACTGCAACAAGGTAAAATAAAACCACAACAGAAAAAGAAAAAAATAAAAGGAGGGTTGGGAACAAGCCAAAAGGAGAGAAGAATAACAAAGTATAAAGAATAAAATAAAATTAGAAAAATAAAAGATTTATTATGAAAAATAAAAATATAAAAGAATCAACAACAATGAATCAACAAGGTAAAACAGAACCACAATCTAAAAGAGGAAAAAAGAAAAGAAGGAAAAAAAACCCTTGGCTATGGGGGCGGAGTTTAGGCAGGGTGTGGAACTTAGGCAGGGGCGGGTTTTAGGGTGGGGTGGGACCTAGGCAGGCGGGGTTGGTGACGTTTGAGCGTGGGGTGTGGCCTAGGCAGGTTATGTTCAAGCGTGGGGCAGGGCCTCTGCTTAGGACCTGCACAGAAGGGGAGAGGCAGATGTCGAAACGAGGGCCTCTGGAGTATGGAGTTCTGGAGTTTGGAGGCAGTGCCCTGGGTGTAGGGGCAGGGCTTGGGCTCTGCACAGGAGGAGGGAGGCTCCGAGGGCACAGGATTAGGCCCAGGAGCCCAAAAGGGTTCCCAGAGCCTAAGTGGACAGGGTAAGCATTGGCAGCGTTCTCTTCCATTCCTTTTCACCCTTCCCACACTGTCTCCCCCAGGGTCTCCCTGGTTGCTTCTGGACCCCTAACCATAGATGGGTCCCACTGTGTGTGGGAACTCCTCCCCTCCCGCAGCGCCCCCTCAGGGGTGCCGGTCCCATTAGGTCTGGACTTTACTTTTGCTCCTCCTTCCCACCCTCCCACTCCCTCAGGACCTGCGCAGCTGGAGGGTACCTAGGTGGGTAGAGGATCAGGCCTGGG
This sequence comes from Mesoplodon bidens, assembly GCF_964165515.1. Lineage (NCBI taxonomy): Eukaryota > Metazoa > Chordata > Mammalia > Artiodactyla > Ziphiidae > Mesoplodon > Mesoplodon bidens. The sequence continues at coordinate 111,345,124 of NC_138178.1, forward strand.
ATCCCAGCAGGTTCCTGGGGGCCCAAGTGGGCAGGGAAACCTGGCCATGCTCCCTTTTGATCCTTTGCCCTCCCAGTGGTTCCCCAATTTCCCCTTGGGACGTGGGATCCCTTCCCCTCCCCCAGCTGCCCTTCAGGGGTGCCAGTCCCATCCCGCCAACACTTCTCCTCCCCCTCACTCCCCCCACGGCCTACATCCTACCTGGTTGCTGGGGGTTCCTCCCATCCTCTTAGGTGTCTGTGGTCCCTCACCGGTGCCTGATAGATGCCCTAGTTGTGAGGAGATGCAAATTCCGCGTCCTCCTAGTACACCATCTTGATTCCACCCCCCTGTAGTATTATTTTCTTACACATTTTTTTGGAAAAATTCCACATGGTTCTAATTTTTCCCCCCAGGTAATGTGAACACTAAAGTAAAAGACTGTATAATGTTGAAACAAGTTAATTGTCGGTAAACTTGGAGTGATGGTTTTATAGAAACATTTTCCATAATTTGGGTATTGCATTTTAATTTATAGTCAACTTTTTTATAGACTTCATACTTCTATAGACTTTTTTTTTTTTTTTTTTTTGGTCATGTGGCATGTGGGATCTCAGTTCCCCAACCAGGGATCAAACCTGTGTCGCCTGCAGTGGAAGCGCAGAGTCTTAACCACTGGACCACCAGGGAAGTCTATAGACTTTTGTATAAAGTGAGATACCTCTGAATCCCAGTTGGGGTTTGTTTGTTTGTTTCTTCTTTGTTTGACATAAAACTATAGGAGCCATTAACAAATCAAATTTTAATTCTCAATTCCTTTAGTTTGATTTGAATTTAAAAATCTGTAACATTGTATTTGACCCTGTAAGAGTGCTTACAGGCTTATCACTTGAGTCCTAGTGCAAAGCTATTAGGAGATCACTACTCTTCAGAAGAGGGGAAAAATATGAGAATAATCTATCTCTGTATGTCTTTCACAGTTTTCACTGGAAATCAGATGTCCAACAAGAATTGACAAAACCTAATTTAAGAAATACAGAGTTGAGACTTCCCTGGTGTTCCAGTGGGTAAGACTATGCGCTCCCAGTGCAGGGGGCCTGGGTTCAATCCCTGGTTGGGGAGCTAGATCCCACATGCATGCCACAACTAAGAAACCCATATGCCACAACTAAAAGATCCTGTGTGCCACTGCAACTAAGTCTCAGCACAGCCAAAATAAATAAATAAATAAAATATTAAAGAAAAAAAGAAGTACAGAGTTAAATTTATCAAAATCCAAAACATTTTGTTTGAAGTATTTTCAATCTGAGAGGTAACTTGATACTCCATTTTATAGGAAAGGGAAGTAATACATAGTAATCCTACTTCTCTGCTGGAGTTCTTTCTTATTGACACATTGTAACATCACAATAGCAAGTCCTGGGAGGAGCCCATCCATAAGACCCCTAGATCTCTTGGTCCCTGCTTCCTCTTCTATAAAATTAAGATATTAGATGTCTTTGTTAATCCAAAATTTCAATGAAGAGTTTTCATCACTAAGCACAAATATTTAATTTGTATGGCTAATTAACCAATTTGGAATAAGGTTTACCACCAGAAGTGTTTCTTCACTAATGGCCCATGCCCATGTTTTCTCAAAGTAAACATTTAGTTCCCCTTTTTAATGTTATTTTAAATTTCAAAATAAGTTACCCTTGACATTAAAACCAAAAAGAATACAATTTTAGAAGAAAAATTTTTATTTTTATTTTGAAAGATGCCTGTCATTATCTCTGTTGTGTGTAGTAAAGGGATGGTTGAGTCTGGTTACTTACCCGAAAACAGCTTTTCTATTCTAAGAAGAGTGGAAGGTAAGATAACAACAATAAGAACAGACTCTATGAACTCCAGCCTTTAAGATTTTGTAGCTCTAAACTGCACAGCTCCAACCACCACCAGATCTGATAGTGAGCACCTCTTTGGCTAATGACTAATGGACAGTCTATTCTCAATCCCTCCATCCCCCACTCCACACACACATAAATGACTAACGAATAAAAATAAAACAAGTACTTTTGGACAGACAATGTAATGGTCTATTTATAGTATATAAACTCCTCATCCTCAGTTTTTGAAATATGGCTTTTCTCCCCTGCTTCAATCATATTGCTGTAAAGACCTTAAGAATTCCTCAGTTCACCCCCGCCCCCGCACCCTATTTAAGACAGAAAGTCTGATACTTGAACATCTCCAAAAATACAACATCCATCCGTTTTGGTAAAACTTCCAGCTTGTCTCTGCTATTATTATGTATGTGTTTTAAATGGGTGTGAAATGGTATCTTGTGGTTTTAATTTGCATTTTCCTAAGGATTAATGATGTTGGTGTACAAATAACCATTCTTATTTGGATATATATATATATTTTTTTAAGTCTTAATTTTTATTTTTTTGGCTGCGTTGGGTCTTTGTTGCTGCGTGCAGGCTTTCTCTAGTTGTGGTGAGCGGGGCCTACTCTTCGTTGCAGTGTGCGGGCTTCTCATTGTGGTGGCTTCTCTTGTTGCAGAGCACGGGCTCTAGGCACGTGAGCTTCAGTAGTTGTGGCACTCGGGCTTCAGTAGTTGTGGCTTGCGGGCTCTACAGCACAGGCTCAGTAGTTGTGGCACACGGGCTTAGTTGCTCTGCGGCATGTGGGATCTTCCCAGACCAGGGATCGAACCCGTGTCCCCTGCATTGGCAAGTGGATACTTATCCACTGCACCACCAGGGAAGTCCCTTGGATTTATGTTGTATATCCTAAACCAGAATTTGATGAGACTCTTCTTTCTATTTTTTTGGCTGCGCTTCATGGCACTCGGGATCTTAGTTCCCCGACCAGGGATCGAACCTCTTCCCCCTGCAGTGGAAGTGCAGAGTCTTAACCAGTGGGCCACCAGAGAAGTCCTGATGAGACTTTTTGATCAATTTACCAAAATGGCTTTAGATCAAGATCTGAGGATAACATGATGCATTAGAAAATTTTCAGATATACTGCTAGAAAAATGGTAGACCAGACTATTAAGGTTTATTCTCAAAGCACTTTCATAATTTTTCTGCAAAATTGTTATAGCTTCAGGATTCCTGCAAATCCTAATTTGTTTGGAATTTAACATTTTTAAATGTTTTAATTATTTTAAAACTATTTAAGTAAAATAGCACACATTCAGGGCTTCCCTGGTGGCGCAGTGGTTAAGAATCCGCCTGCCAATGCAGGGGACACGGGTTCGAGCCCTGGTCCGGGAAGATCCCACATGCTGCGGAGCAACTAAGCCCGTGCGCCACAACTACTGAGCCTGCGCTTTAGAGCCCGCAAGCCGCAACTACTGAAGCCCACGCGCCTAGAGCCCGTGCTCCACAACAAGAGAAGCCACCACAATGAGAAGCCTGCGCACAACAAAGAGTAGCCCCGGCTCTCAGCAACTAGAGAAAAACCGCGTGAAGCAGCAAAGACCCAATGCAGCCAAACATTAAATAAATGAATAAATAAATAAATTTATATAAAAAAATAGCACACATTCAAAATTAATCAAGTGTGGTTGAAATATTTCTTGAGTGGCCCAGGGATTTAACAGAAAGTAAAAGTGTCAGCTGAAGCTACTAAAAAAAATGTATTCTGAATCATAAAAGAGAGATTTAGAGAGGGGGGAGAGATAGGGAGCAGGGAGGAAAATGGATGGAAAGAAAAGCACGTGGTGATGGGTTTCTTGAAGTCAAATTTCAGTAGTCTTAGAACTGCAGTAGGAAGAAACCATTGGGAAGAATGTGCAAACTACACTGGGGAAGAGGATGAGGAGGGAAAAGGGGGACTCTGTTGAATGCTTTGCATTTCCTTCACCTCTTTTTGTCCTGACAGAAAGTCTGTGAAGTAGCTGTCTTTATTCCCAGTTGACAGGTGAGAAAACTGAATTATCTCAGAATTCCAGTAAATTTTGAAGCAAAGAATCAAACTGTTTTAGTGTATAAAAAAAGAGTGTATAACATATTACAAACTCTGAGGGAGGTGATGCAAATTAGATGAAAATCTGCTAATGACCAGTATTATTTCCTCTCACTTAAGGATGGAGAAATTCAGAAATAGCTAAATAACTTCGAGGCCTATGGAATGAATCACCATGCTGTGGCAAACAGAATCTAGCACTTGCTAGTTCCATGTTTCCTGAGTTAGGCCATACTGATTAGGTGCTCTCAGCACATCAATTTTTTTTTTTTAGAAATTTTATTTTATTTTTTTAGGCTGTGTAGGGTCTTCGTTGCTGTGCTCAGGCTTTCTCTAGTTGCCGTGAGGGGTGGCTACTCTTTGTTGCAGGCTTCTCATTGCGGTGGCTTCTCTTGTTGTGGAGCATGGGCTCTAGGCGCGCAGCCTTCAGTAGTTGCAGCACAAGGGTTCAGTAGTTGTGGCTCTTGGGCTCTAGAGCACAGGCTCAGTAGTTGTGGCACACAGGCTTAGTTGCTCCGCGGCATGTGGGATCTTCCTAGACCAGGGATCGAACCCATGTCCCCTGAATTGGCAGGCGGATTCTTAACCACTGCATCACCAGGGAAGTCCAGCACATCCATTTTGAAAAAGAGTACATATTTTACAGAAGTATAGCATTTAGAAATGCCACAATAAATGAAACAATAGCTTCATTATTAAAGTAAACATTTATTTTTCAGCTGGCTAATTTTGTAAAATTATATAATGCAGCTCAACATTTTTTAAAATAAATTTATTTTTATTTATTTTTGGCTGCGTTGGGTCTTTGTTGCTGCATGCAAGCTTTCTCTAGTTGTGGCGAGCAGGGACTACTCTTAATTGTAGTGTGTGGGCTTCTCATTGCAGTGGCTTCTCTTGTTGAGGAACATGGGCTCTAGAGTGCAGGCTCAGTAGTTGTGGCACACGGGCTTAGTTGCTCCACAGCACGTGAGATTTTCCTGGACCAGGGCTCGGACCCGTGTCCCCTGCTTTGGCAGGCGGATCCTTAACCACTGTGCCACCAGGGTAGCCCAGCTCAACATTTTTTTTTTTTTTTTTTTGCGTTACATGGGCCTCTCACTGTTGCGGCCTCTCCCGTTGCGGAGCACAGGCTCCGGACGCACAGGCTCAACAGCCATGGCTCACGGGCCCAGCTGCTCCGCGGCACGTGGGATCCTCCCAGACCGGGGCACGAACCCGTGTCCCCTGCATCGGCAGGCGGACTCTCAACCACTGCGCCACCAGGGAAGCCCTCAACATTTTTTAAACAAACTTTTTTGTGTGTAACACAAGAAGTAAGACATCTCTTAAAACTTGGGAAAGAAAGCAAAGTAAGGATAGAGAATAAAAATTGCCCCTAATCCTACCATCCAGATTTAAGCAAAATACATTTTGGTATAATTCCTTCCTTTTATGCTTATTATAGTAGTTCTGAACTTTATATAATATACATGTACATGTACTGTTTTAGTAACTTTACAAAGTTGTGCAAATATTACCATGCTAATAAATCCAGTGTTCGCAGATTTTCATCATCCTAAAAAGAAACCCATCCCCATTTTCCCCCAAACCTTTCTCTCCTGGCCCTAGGTAACTACTAATATGCTTTCTATCTCTATAGATTAGCCTTTTCTGGGCATTTCGTATTAATAGAATTGTGCAATAGTATTTTACATCTGGCTTCTTTCACTTAACATAATGTTTTAAAGGTTCATCCATTTTGTAGCATGTGGCAGTGTTTTCTTCTCATTTGCTGTTGAATAGTTTTCCCTTGTCGGTAGATACACCCCATTTATTTTAATCCATTCATTAGCTGGTGGACATTTGGTTTGTTTCTACTTTTTGTCTATTAAGAGTAATGCTTCTATGAACATTCATGGACAAATTATTTTTGTGGACCTATGTTTTCATTTCTCTTGGGTATATATTTAGAAGTAGAATCTCTGGATAATATGGTAAGTTCATCTTTAACTTTTTTTTTTTTTTTTTTTTGCGGTACACAGGCCTCTCACTGTTGTGGCCTCTCCTGTTGCGGAGCACAGGCTCCGGACGTGCAGGCTCAGCGGCCACGGCTCACGGGCCCGGCCGCATCTTTAACTTTTTAAGAAACTGCCAAATTGTTTTCCAAAGTGGCCGTATCATTTATGCATAATACAAAATTAATATACAGAAATCCATTGCACTTCTATAAACTAACAATGAACTATAAGAAGGAGACATTAAGGAAACGATCCCATTTATCACCACATCAAAATTCCCTGGCAGTCCAGTGGTTAGGACTCCGTGTTTTCACTGCTGAGGGTGCGGGTTTGATCCCTGGTTAGAGAACTAAAATCCCACAAGCCATGTGGCATGGCCAAAAAAAAAAAAAAAAAAAAAAAGAAGACCCAGTTCTCATCACATCAAAAAGACTAAATAAAATACCTAGGAATAAACCTACCTAAGAGGTAAAAGACCTGTACTTGGAAAACTAACAGACACTGATGAATGAAAATGACACAAACAGATAGAAAGATATATTGTATTCTTAGATTGGAAGAAGCAATATTGTTAAAATGACCATGCTACCCAAGGCAATCTACAGATTCAGTGCAATCCCTATAAAAATACCAGTGGGCTCGCCGCAACTAGAGAAAGCCCGTGCACAGCAACGAAGACCCAATGCAGCCAAAAAAAAAAAACAAAGAAATTAAAATAATAATAATTTTTAAAAAATACCAATGGTATTTTTCACAGAACTAGAACAAATAATTTTAAAATTTGTATGGAAATACCAAAGACCCTGAATTGCCAAAACAATCTTGTGAAAGAAGAACAGAGCAGGAGGAATCACACTTCCTGACTTCAGACTATATTATAAAACTACAGTAATCAGAACAGTATGGTACTAGCACAAAAACAGACATAGAGATCAATGGACCAAAATATAGATCCCAGAAATAAACCCATGCATTTGTGGTCAATTAATCTATGACAAACCAGGCAAGAATGTACAATGGAGAAAAGACAGTCTCCTCAGTAAGTGGTCCTGGGAAAACTGGACAACTACATGTAAAAGAATGAATTAGAACAGGGGTCCCCAACCCCCGGGCCATGGACCCGAACCAGGCCACGGCCTGTTAGGAACCAGGCTGCACATCAGGAGGTGAGCAGCGGGCGAGTGAGCGAAGCTTCATCTGCCACTCCCCAGCTCTCGCATGACTGCCTGAACCACCATGTCTCTGCCCCCTGCCCCCTCCGTGGAAAAATTGACTTCCACGAAACCAGTCCCTGGTGCCAAAAAGGTTGGGGACCACTGAATTAGGACATTCTCTAACACCATATACAAAAATAAACCCAAAATGGATTAAAGACCTAAATCTGAGACCAGAAACCATAAAACTCCTGGAGGAAAATATAAGCAGAATGCTCTTTGACATAAATTGTAGCAATATTGTTTGGAATCCGTTTTCTAAAACAAAGGAAATAGAAGCAAAAATTAACAAATGAGACCTAATTAGACTTAAAAATTTTGCACAGCAAAGGAAACAAAAAGACAACCCACAGAGTGGGAGAAAATATTTGCAAATGATATGACTGATAAGGGGTTAATATCCAAAATATATAAACAGCTCATACAACTCATTAAAAAAAATACACAACCTGATTAAAAAATGCACTGAAGACCTGAAAAGACATTCAGATGGCCAACAGGGACAAGAAAAAGATGCTCAACATTGCTAATTGTCAGAGACATGCAACTCAAAACCACAATGAGATATCACTTCACACTTGTCAGAATGGCTATCATCAAAAAAAGCACAAATAACAAATGTTGGCAAGGATGTGGAGAAAAGGGAACTCTCATACACTGTTGGTGAGAATGTAAACTGGTGCAGTCCCTGTGGAAAACAGTATGGAGGGTTCTCAAAGAACTAAAAATAAAACTACCATATGACCCAGCAATTCCACTCCTAGGTATATATCTGAAAGAAATAAAAACACCAATTAGAAAAGATACATGCACCCCAATGTTTGTAGCAGCATTATTTACGATTGCCAAGATATGGAAGCAGCCTACGTGTCTATCAATAGATGAATGGATAAAGAAGATGTGGTATATGTATATGCAATGGAATATTACTGAGAAGATATTATTACTGAGGAGAATACTACCAAGGAGATGTGAAGATTAAATATAATATGGGATCCTATAACTGAAAAAGGACATTCAGTAAAATGTAAGGAAATCTGAATAAAGTATAGACTTCAGGTAATAATAATGTATCAATTCATTAATTGTAACATATGTACCATACTAAGATGTTGATAATAGGGGAAACTGGGTGTGGAGTATATGAGAACACTCTATACTGTCCTTGCAATTTTTTCTGTAAATCTAAAACTATTCTAAAAAATAAAATCTATGGAATTAAAAAACATATATCAGTGGGCCACAACTAGCATTTTTCCTCAATATTTTTTTGTGATGATTTTCAAATATACTACAAAGTTGAAAAGAATTTCACAGTGAATTCCCATATACTCACCACCTAAATTCTACCATTAATCTTTTACTATATAGTCATCCATCCCTCAGTATCCATGGGGGATTGGTTCCAGAGTTCCCACACATACCCAAATCGGTGAATGTTCAAGTTCCTTATGTAAAATGGCTTAGTGTTTGCATATAACCTACGCATATCCTTCCATATACTTTAAAATAACTTAATCTAGAAATAACTCTAAATTACCTATAATATCTAATACAATGTAAATGCTATATAAATAGTCGCCAGTGCACGGCATATTCAAGTTTTGCTTTTAGGAACATATTGGAATTTTTTTTTCCCAAATATTTTCAATCCATGGTTGGTTGAACCTGTGGATACGGAACCCACAGATCTAGAGGGCTGACTGTACTTACTTTATCATATATCTAACCATCTATCCATCTGTCTACCCATCCATTAATTTATCTTAGTTTTTTTGGTGCATTTCAAGGTAAATTATAGGGAGTTCCCTGGTGGCCTAGTGGTTAGGATTCCGAGCTTTCTCTGCCTTGGCCTGGGTTTGATCCCTGGTTGGGAAACTGAGATCCTGCAAGCCAGGCAGCACAGCCTGCCCCCCCCCAAAAAAAAAAGTAAATTGTAGACATCAGTACATTTCCCCCCAATACTTCAGCATGTATATCGTTAACCAGAATATTAGTTTCTTTTTATATAAAATTTACATTTGGTGAGTTTTGAAAAATCCATACATCTGTGTAATCCAAACCCCTCACAACTGCATTTTTTACAAAATGAAAGGTCATAGAAGATACTGGAGTACAATACACAAAGGATGGGCGAGTATTGTTTTACAAACTTCCATTCAAGTATGTATGTACCTGTATACTGGGTCACAATGTAAAATATATCACAGCGTAAAATATATCACAGTAAAACAGTGAAAATCACTGGTCTGGTAGGGGAGCTCAGAATGTAATCAAATAGCGATTATTTAGGGTGACAGGTTTTGTAAGATACAGTGATGGATTCAAAGAAAAGATAGTCAACTTTTTGTGGTTAGAAAGAGGGATTGGGATAGGCAGGAAAGGCTTGTCTGAGGAAGAGGTGATGTACTATCGTAATGACATTGGCCAACACTTACATAGCACTCAGTTCATGCCAACTGCCAAACACTGTTCTAAGAATGTTACATATACTAACTACTCCTCACAACCTAGAAGGTCAGTACTAATATTATTCCCATTGTACCTCAGACTGAGTACAGAAAGATTAAGTAATTTTCCCAGGATCAGAGGGCTAATAAGTAGTAGAGCCAAACAGTCGAGCTCTACCTAGTTCATGCTTTTGACTATTATACCTTACGAGTACTATACATTTTTTGGTGGAAATTGGCTTTGTAACTTGGGGGATTTTATTTCAGTCATTTTCATGGGGCAAAAACAAAGTTTTTGTCTGATATTCCCTGAGTGTGTGTGAGTTTTACAATATTATGGTTCTGGGGGTACCTAGAAAGCATTTAGAGCTAGAAAGGATGTTAGCCATCATCAAATAACATTTTCATTTCCAGAAACTTCCTAGTCTACTGTTTTTGTGCAGTGAATTGTTTGATATTTTCCATTAATTATGCAGCAGCATTAGAAAAGATAATGTTGAGTTGATCATTCCCAAAGATACCTGAAGTTGATGCTTATTAAGCTTAAATGGACATTAATGACACTGATACACTGAGTGAGGCAGAGGCAATGTGATAAATTAAGGACAGCATTATGAGTCAAGAGACCAGAATTCAGGACTTCACTCTGCATCTCAGATTACCAGTTTTCCCATCTACAAAATGAAGGGAGTGCACATCAGAGATGACAGATACAAGGTGCATATGTTGCCACACCCTGCTTCCTAACCCACAACTGACGTTACTAATTATTCATGACATCGTCTTGCTCTGAACCTGAAAACAGCTTCGGAATCCTTCCCAACACAGTGCTCAATGCAGTTAGTACAGTTAATCAAAGTTGGCACCCAAGTTGAAATCTATTTGTCATCTTTGGGTATGACAACCTATAAAGATTCTTCCAGTTCTAACTCCCAGAAATACACCATCAGAAGTATGAAAACTGTGCCCAATTCAATACTTACTTCAGTCTTTCCAGTCTGTCTTTTCTCTAAGCATTAAGTTTACATCATGTAGGGGACTGGGACACTGATCTGTTTATATTCTACTGTGAATCTACCCACCACCCTAGTCTTGGCCTTTAGGCAGCCTAGCACCCTTTGTGTAATGTCTTCCCTAGTAAAGTTTTTTTTATTCTTCCTTGATTTTTCACACATATTCACACAAGTTCTTGGGTGTAGAATCTCCTAACTTCTTGGCAATCAAGACATCTTTCCCAGCCCATGTGTTGTTGAATGCAAAGAGTATATTAACAGAGGAAGTTCATATCTGCTCCCTGACCACTCCCAGCACTTGTCTAAGCATATTCCTTCTTATTGCCCTACCTCAGTTTCATAATTATTTGATCTCCCTCCTCCCTGATAATTAGTAACCAGGATAGGTGCTTATGTCATTCATCTTCAGTTCTCAAACATGTACCTGTCTCTGAGTCTCCACATTGTATATTTTGGTGTTATATATTTTATAATAGAAATACTTTACAGTTTTGCTTGTCTGCTTTATTACCACTGTGTAATCCTACAGTTGTAAATTGTGTAATTGTTTATGAGCGTGCAAAAAAACCCCACTGTATTCAAGTCTTTAGATGCCTTCAGCTACTATTTTCAAGACTTGTGTCCTAATGAGTATCAGTTCAGCACGTCCTTGTTTGTCATCCTTGGTCTTGAAGTCAGTGGGAAGGAATGCTGTGCTTGTAAGGTGGAAACCAATTTGATCCCTTGGTGTAGCATCTCAGTGGGATCATTTTACATCTCATTTTACCACTTAATGCAACCAGGGCATTTAAAGGCAAAGGTTTGGCCATGAGTACCTTTGAGACAATATTTTTTTCTTTTACCTGGCAGTTGGAATCTAGGGTATAGGATTGTCATTTCTAACTTTCATAAAGATGGTTTTAAAATAACTTTGCTGAAAGGGAATAAAGGAAAGGATGGTAATCTTTATTTATTAGTCATCTGCCATAATTTTTACTGGCAGTAATTTGTAAGGAGGATAAAAGCAGGACTTAACGCCAAACGATTAAATAACACAGAGTATGTTGCAATGCCACCTACAGTAGTGAGTTTATCTTCCTGGAAAAGGGAGTGAATGACCACAGGCCTCCCCCTGTGGCACAGCTGTCAAATCCCCAGCTGAGCTGGTCTAGATGACATCCTGTTCTGCACACCGAATGAACACAGCAGCCCCAGGCTTTGCCAGACTGGATCTGCCTCTAACCAGCTCGTAATGTTTGGAATTGTTATGAGATAACTGCCTGTCTGATAGGGTTTAGGAAATAAGAGATGAGCTAGGAAGGCAAAAAATAATATAAAATATTATCTCATCATCTGTTGCAACTATTCTGTAAAATTATTCCAAGTTTTAAAATTTCACTTAAGAACTATTGTTAACCTTGGTCTTTTGCACTGATTTTCAAAGATATTACAAAATGTGAATATGATATTGTAAGATTGGCCTATGAGACAGCTCTGATGCTCATGATGAAAGAACTGGCCATTGGTCAATATTGTGCGCTTTTGCATTGATTATTTCAAAAACTATATTAAGTATAAGAATAACAAACATGGGATTCAATACAGCTGAGTTTGAAATAAACCCACAAGCATGAATGATGAGGAGTGGGGTGTCATGGATCTGTGCATGCGCTTGGCCTCTGACCTGCATCTCACCCCTGACATACAGTAATCCAGGTATGCTGGGTGGCTTAACAACTGTAAAATTCAGTTTTCTTGTCCTTAAAATGGGGATAACAGAAGTCCCTGCCGCAGAAAATTGTGAGAACTAAATAATGTATGTAAATTGCTCAGTACAGAACCTTATAGGACTTGTTACAGGGCGTTGTACGAGCACTTTGACAAATAGTTGATGTTACTACTGCTTTCAACACTAAGGAAAGAAGAGCTTCACTACACATCCTGTCTCCATTGTCCATAGAATAAATTTCATATTCCTTAGCATAACTTCTAAAGCCAATTTTATCTTACGCGAGCAGCTCAATTTCCTGTGACCATTCTTCTTGCCCACTGACCTGCAACCGAAGTGAACTTCCAGAGCTTTCATACCCCTATTTTCTGTGCCTCAGAGTCTCTCCCTCTGGGTCATTCTTCAAGATCTTGCTTAAATGCCCCTTGTCTGGGAAGCCATTCCCAACTTTCCCATGATGCTCCTTGTCCCTCCCTTTTGTGCACCACAGAAGTATACCCGCCCCAGTTATAACTCATCACCTTGTACTGCTGTTATTTGTTTACCTATCCAGTACCTTTGCTAGGTGTCGTGATCTGAAGATCAGAAATCATTACTTCTTCATCCATATTCTCCTTCTTGTACTTGACACATAGTTGGCGCCCAACAAGATTGATGAAACAAAACAAAACAAAAAGATTGATGAAACAATTGAATGAATATGAGTAGAACTACTGTAGATACTCAAAAATGTTTTGGAGGATAACTAAGGAAAATTTATCTTTAGTTATTTATTAAAGTCTCATTTAGTTCATAGGAGTGAAGACCAATGTTATCAGAAGACGTTTTACTTCTGGTTCATCTATGGAACACATTTAATATGATTCTTGAGAAATTTGATCTTGCCTTTCTGTTGTTCTTTTATTCTTCAGGTTCTGGTTACAGCCACCCCTCGCCATAACTTTTGACCTATATTTGGAAAAATACTGGCCAGAAAAAAAAATGATAAAATTTTTCCTCATGGTGAATAAACAAGGGCAGACCCGACTTTCTAAGTACTATGAACATGTGGAGATTAATAAGCGTACGCTTCTGGAAACAGAAGTCATAAAGAGCTGTCTCTCTCGATCCAGTGAACAAGTAAGTTTCTGATTCTCTTTGATCTCTGCATTCAACTCAGCAGTGGCAGATTTATTATTACTGAGTCGCAGGGGCCATCGTTTTCTTTGAACTACATTCTTTCAATAGCTATTAGGGAAAATTAACAAATGAAGTGAAATGAAGACTGCCCATAGCTCTCTTTACATCCCCTTAAGGAAAATAAAAGCAAAGAAAATCAGGAAAAGTCTTGGGTTCATATTTAGGTCAGCATATTTGTCTTATTGCACTATGGAAGTGGCAGCTCAAATTTAAGCCTGCTAATAGACATACCTTTTTTTTTTGTTCATATGAATTCACCCCTTGGAACTCTTAGGAGTGCCTGTAGCAGACGGCTTTCTTTAAGCCAAAAGATGAAGGTCAGATGACCAGTATAGAGGGGAACAGTCAAGACCCACTTTGTGCTGGAGGATAATAACATGATTCTCATGTGGAGTGCAGTTTTTTTCTGCTTATCATTTTTATAAATTTACCACCAACATAATACTGGAACAAGTAATTTAAAAACAAAACAAACTTGATTTGAACTTGTCTTATTATATAGATGGGAGAAATGGAAGTTAAAAAATTCATATGAAACAACAAATCTATCCATTCTGCCAAAATTGAGGTTAAATTAAATCGTTAAAATAATAGTAAACAGGAATTGTAAAAACTGAGTCTACTTTTACAAAGGACTTTAGTTGGAGAATTACTTAGTCTAGGCCCTAAACTTGGAACCCTTTGGAAATCACTGAGCAAACTAATGCAAATACAGAAAGCTTATTTAAATCACCCATTAATTTTGCTAGTTCTCTTTTTCACTGCATATGTAGAAAGGCTGCTCGTGGGAACCACTGGTAAGTCATAAAATATTAAGCTACATCAGTGCTCACAAGTTACGCATTAGAACTGTGTTTCCCTTGGCTTCTAAATTGATTTTCCAGTCAGAACATCTCAGAGTCCTCTTTGAATTACTACTTTGGACTGCCATGGCACACACTGCTTTATGTAGTTGTCAAAAGAAAACAAAAACTATTAAAGGTCTGTGTTAATAGCCACATACTTTACGTAAAGGTAAACAAACTGCAGAAGCATTTCTGTTTGAATCTTTCTACAGAATGTAGGCACTCTACAGTTTCATAGTTTTCACTGATAGGTTACCCTCTGAAATATATGCTTTGAAATGAACATACCATTAGATATTTTTGAAGCATTCTAAATTATCTTAGATTTTAAAGGGAACCCACTGGGCTTTTAGCATAATCAGGTACCAAAGTAACACAATCTCAGCTTCATTTTTATTTTATCCACAAAGGTGCTTGGATACTTTTTTTTTGAATGTCAGAAACTCCTGAGAGGCTTTGAAAAATGTTCCTCAGTTCCTTCAAATAGATTGTGTTTCCTTGAAAGATCTGACTGAACAGAAATAATACTGTCTCTACAGTGAACCAAAAGCTGCAGAATGGTCCTGGACTTAATACTTTTATCCTAATGTCAAATAAAAGCCTCAAACGCCTCCATTATATAGATCATTGAATGGCTTTCCCGTGGAAGAAATGCCATAATCAAAACTTGCAGCTTCGGGGCTTCCCTGGTGGCGCAGTGGTTGAGAGTCTGCCTGCCGATGCGGGGGACGCGGGTTCGTGCCCCGGTCCGGGAAGATCCCACATGCTGCGGAATGGCTGGGCCCGTGAGCCATGGCCGCTGAGCCTGCACGTCCAGAGCCTGTGCTCCGCAACGGGAGAGGCCACAACAGTGAGAGGCCCGCGTACCGCAAAAAAAAAACAAACTTGCAGCTTCGGAAATTCCTTGACGGTCCAGTGGTTAGGACTCTGTGCTTTCACTGCCAGGGATGCGGGTTCGATCCCTGGTTAGGGAGCTAAGATCCCACAAGCTGTGTAGCATGGCCAAAAAAAACCACACCAAACCAAACCAAAATAAAAAAACTTGCAGTTTCATTCCCAGGTACATCTGAGCACCATAGAGCAACATATCCCATTGCAAAAAGTCATACCGTTCTTGCTCAATCACATTTGGACAAGCACACCCAAAAATCCAAAGGAAGGGCAACACTGTACCTTCAGCCTGCTGTCCAATTCCTGTCCACCCAGTGCCTTCCTCTCCCGCTTTGTACAATGGCTTTAGGAGAGAGATGAATGGGAAGGGAGTTGTTTCCTCCACTAGTCAGTAGTGGTAAGCTAGTTATTAATTCCTATACAGCAATATTTACAATGGGAGATTTTTGTCTAGTATCTGCCACACAAAAGCCATCTTTAAATAATTTATAAAAAGAGCCTACATTGATTCTTCTCAAAAAGAAATCAAGATTTTTCTTTTTTTGCATGTGTGTATGCTCTGTATATTTGGCTCTTGAATGACTATCAGATAGTACAAACAGAATCTCTAATTGCTTCCAAAAGAGCCCAGGGGAGATGGAAAGAAGAAAATCTTCTTTATCATGTTGGCTTATTTTCACTTTTGGAGGCAGTCTAAAATGCTGATTATTTAGTAGCCTTTTCTTTGCTGGCTGAGTGCCACACAGAGCCAAGCAAACGAATAAGAAGACGTACAGGTGGGAACCCATGTGAACACTCAGACATTTTTCCAAGACCACTTCTCCACCTCCCACTAGAGATGCTTCCAAGCATTCCCCTGAGTACTGTGAGGAGGCGGCCAGCAAAGATTGTGTCACATCTTAATGTTGAATATTTCTAGGAATGTGTTAACAGATACTCAAATCAGAACCTAGAAATTATGCATGCCATTTTGAAGAAATCCCTGTCAACCATAGGAATTAATGTCTAATTATGTTTTGTCTAGTGCTCTTTCATTGAATATAAGGATTTTAAGCTGATATATCGGCAGTATGCAGCTCTCTTCATTGTGGTCGGAGTTAATGACACTGAGGTAAGATAATAGAAGAGCTTATGGAAAATACAAGAAATTAGGAATAACAGTGATTTAAAAAAATTTATTTAATTTTGGCTGCATTGGGTCTTCACTGACACGTGCTGGCTTTTCTCTAGTTGCAGTGAGCGGGCGCTACTCTTTGTTGTGGTGCGTGGGCTTCTCATTGCAGTGGCTTCTCTTGTTGTGGAGCATGGGCTCTAGGCACGTGGGCTTCAGTAGTTGTGGCACGTGGGCTCAGTAGTTGTGGCTCGCAGGCCTTAGAGTGCAGGCTCAGTAGTTGTGGCTCACGGACCTAGTTGCTCCATGGCATGTGGGATCTTCCCAGACGAGAGCTCAAACCCGTGTCCCCTGCATCAGCAGGCGGATTCTCAATCACTATGCCACCAGGGAAGCCCAACAGTCTGATTTTTATTCCTCCTTAAGTTGACATTTTCTTCCCTACTTACCTCCATAACAATTAGCTTGACTCTTGAAGTATATTGGTTTTTATCAAGGCTGGGGAAACTGTGGAAGAGATAAACTTAGGATTTTTTTGGGATTAGATGAGCAATTTGTGGAGAAGCACAAAACCACAGAATGCCTTCCTCGACCCTAAGCAATACCAGTTTCCTGCCCTCATTCTGTGTGGCACAGTGGGGCAGCTTAGCCAAGGGTAGAGGCCAAACAACTGTGGCATTAAACATAGGCTGACATTTCAGAAGGCAGAACAAACTGTAAATATGGTTGTGTTATAATTACATCTCATCAGATATAGTTCACCTTTTCAGAAATGGTCAGTCCCAGATCAATAGCACCTTTGGCCATGGAATCCCTGAAAGGGTATTTAAGATCTAAAATACTTTGAAATCTCAGTTGATTGTTTTTTTATCCATGAACCAAACTTTGAGATGGTTTCCCCATCTTCACAGATGGAAAAGTGATGACATGAAGACCCCGGGGGAAAAAAAACCAAAAAAAACCTGGCTTCAGCCAGTTGGTGATGAAGTCAGGGAGTAGACCTCAAAACTCTATAATCACCAGACACAATCTGGTTTCAATTCAGCTAGATTCATTACGGACTTTTCAAAAAATCTTAGAGGTTAAAGTTTTGTACATGTCCCCTATTGATAAGCTGCTTTTAAACAAATAAGTCCTAGAATTATTCTGAATATTTGTCAACAGGAAGCTGCTTTGCTCACATTATCTGTTTACCAAATGCTCTAAAACCTGGTTGCTGACTGGGCAGCTCCATGTCTGATTTCCTCAATAGGTCATATTAAAACTAACTGCACCCGGGAATTCCCTGGTGGCACAGTGGTTAAGAATCCACTTGTCAATACAGGGGACACGGGTTCGAGCCCTAGTTCAGGAAGATCCCTCGTGCCATGGAGCAACTAAGCCCTAGTGCCACAACTACTGAGCCTGCACTTTAGAGCCCGTGAGCCACAACTACTGAGCCCGCATGCCACAACTACTGAAGCCCATGCACCTAGAGCCCGTGCTCTGCAACAAGAGAAGCCACCACAATAAGAAGCCTGCGCACCACAATGAAGAGTAGCCCCTGTTCGCCGCAACTAGAGAAAGCCCGTGCACAGCAACAAAGACCCAACGTGCCAAAAAATAAGTAAATAAATAAATTTAAAAATAAATAAATAAAATAAAACTAACTGCACCCTTCCCTTTTTATTTCAGAATGAGATGGCAATTTATGAATTCATCCATAACTTTGTGGAAGTTTTAGACGACTACTTCAGCCGAGTGGTAAGTCTAATGACTAAAAAATGGTTTTCGTCCTTAGCTCAATTTCCCAGAAATGGGTCTATGTCAAAAATATGTGTCAATGGGCCTCCCTGGTGGCGCAGTGGTTAAGAATCCACCTGCCAATGCAGGGGACACGGGTTCGAGCTCTGGGCCAGGAAGATCCCACATGCTGCAGAGCAAAGCCCGTGCGCCACAACTACTGAAGCCCACACACCTAGAGCCCGTGCTCTGCAGCAAGAGAAGCCACCGCAATGAGAAGCCCCCACACCGCAACAAAGAGTAGCCCTTGCTCACCACAACTGGACAAAATCCACACGCAGCAACAAAGACCCAACACAGCCAAAAATAAATAAATTTATATATAAAAAAATATGTGTTAATATAGAGCTTTAATGTGTAAAAGTTAAAAATCAAATGATGCCAAATTTTCATTACCTTTCCTTCTGGCTCATCCAACGTGTTAGAAACCTACATGTCTTAGATCTTTATAAAGAACCAGTTCTATAAGACTAAGAACCTCTTGTGTCTTTCTCTCAATTAAGATATTTTGCTATCAAACTTCCTCTCTCTTTTCTTCTTTCTCCTGCTTCCCCTCCTAGGACACCAGGACCCTTTTAGTTTAAGAATCATTTCCATCCAAACCCTTGCTTTGAAGATCAAAACCAAGTTCCCTTAAGGAATACATGAGTTCCTTTCCAGCAGTCCTTTATTTTAACAGTTGTACTGAAATGTAATTTAATAACATACAGTTCACCCATTTAAAGTGTATAGTTTTTAGGGCTTCCCTGGTGGTGCAGTGGTTGAGAGTCCGCCTGCCAATGCAGGGGACACGGGTTTGTGCCCCAGTCCGGGAAGATCCCACATGTCGTGGAGCGGCTAGGCCCGTGAGCCATGGCCGCTGAGCCTGCGCGTCCGGAGCCTGTGCGTCCGGAGCCTGTGCTCTGCAACGGGAGAGGCCACAACAGTGAGAGGCCTGCGTAACGCAAAAAAAAAATCCATCTCCTTATTGATTGCTTGGGGAGAGCACTATAGACCAGCACTTTCTGTCCAATAGAACTTTCTGCAGTGATAGAAATGTTTTCTATCTGTGCCATCCAATGTGATAGGTGCTAAGCCACATGTACCTCTTGAATACTTGAAACGTGATTAGTGTAAATAAGGAATTGAACTTATAATTTTATCTAATCTTAATTTATTTATATCACCATGTGAGGCAGGTGGTTACCATACAGACAGCATAGCTGTAGTTCCGGCTTATCTCCTGATGACCACTTTCTTAGACAGACTGGTTGCAAGTCAGGGTCTGTGATTCAGAGCTGGCCATGGTTAGTCACTTTAAGGGAACACCTATCAAGAAGAATATAATTTCCCAAAATAGCAATGTTTTAAACCTAGGAGAATAAAGCGTGGGTACAGGCACTATCATTGCTAAGGTTTTTAAAATTATTATATTCGGCAACTAAGAATAAATAGCAGGTTGCTGAATTTTAGCTGTTATTCTAGGGAGAGAGTCAGTGACCACATAAACCACAGAAGTAAAGATTAGAATTTAATTTAAGCCAGGTGATTATACAGGACTTGGCGAGTACTAAGGGATGACCCGGTTTAGGATGACAGTAGCAAAAAGAAGAAAAAGAGGAGAGAGAAGAGAACCCTGGGAAAGAAAATAGAATCTGTCCCACTCATGGAGAATGTCTTGTCATCTAAGATTTATTTTTAGGTTTGTGAGTTTTAAACAGTTTTTCTGGGGCTATTTTTAATCTTAGAGTTTCCAAATCTTAAATTTGGAGATCAGTCTCATGCTGTCTGGGCTGAAAGAAGCATCTTAACATCACATTTCAAAACAGAAAGCTAGCCCAGTTAGCTTCAAAAGAGGCAGTTTTGCAAGAGTTGAGGGCTGTTGCTGTTGAAGAAGTGGGATCAGAGTTGTCAGTGCTGCACCTGACAAACCTTAAGTCCTTTCAGAGATGAATTTAGCTGTTTCATCTTTTCTCCATCTATGACTTTTTCAGGACATAAATTTGTTCATTAAAAAAATTTTAAAAATTTAAAGGGCAGATCATCAGTGAGCATGCCGTTTATTGATACATACTGTTAGGTACATTGCCTTTTAGGCTTTATGTATCTGTCTGTATCTAACTATATCTGTATCTATCTACATATATACAGGGGATAATGCTGTATATACCATTTTATGACTAGCTTTTTAATTTTTTATTTATTTTTGGCTGTGTTGGGTCTTCGTTGCTATGCACGGGCTTTCTCTAGCTGCGATGAGCAGGGGCTACTCTTCCTTGCGGTGCGTGGGCTTCTCATTGCGGTGGCTTCTCTTGTTGTGGAGCATGGGCTCTAGGTGCGTGGGCTTCAGTAGCTGTGGCTCGCGGGCTCTAGAGCGCAGGCTCAGTAGTTGTGGCGCACGGGCTTAGTTGCTCCGCAGCATGTGGGATCTTCCCGGACCAGGGATCGAACCTATGTCCCCTGCATTGGCAGGCAGATTCTTATCCACTGCACCACCAGGGAAGCCCCAGACTAGCTTTTTTATTTAACAGTATGTCGGGACTTATGTACCTATGTCATCATTTGTGGATTTGCTATAATTTATTTAAGTAGTCCCCCCTTGATAGACACTTAGCTTGTTTTCAGCAGTTTGCTACTATAAATAACATTACCCTGAATATGCTGTCACACATCATTGTGCCATTATTTAATTGTTCCCTTAGGAGAGACTTCTAGAAGTAAAACTGATGGATTCAAACTGTGTGCACATTATTACGATGTTGTATATACCTATCAAATTACCTATTATCTGTAAAGGTTGAATTAGTTTATTCCCTCTACACTCTAAAGGTGAATTGTTCTAGCCTATAAAAGTCCTCTAAACTGCAGCCTATTTCTTTTTTTTAAATCACTGTCCCAAACTCAGGGCCTTCCCCCACTCAGGCTTCTGTCTACCGAGCAGCCTCTCCCACCTGCTTCCAGGCTGGCAA
Organism: Mesoplodon bidens; assembly: GCF_964165515.1. NCBI lineage: Eukaryota > Metazoa > Chordata > Mammalia > Artiodactyla > Ziphiidae > Mesoplodon > Mesoplodon bidens. The sequence continues at coordinate 111,366,195 of NC_138178.1, forward strand.
CCAGAGCAGCCGCTGTCTCTGCTAAGTGCATTGTGTCCCAGTGTCTCCTTCTCATCCTTGGACTCTTTTCTCTTTTCCAGAGTGAATTAGATGTATCCTTTTTCAGTGCTGTGAACCAAGTTTTCCATAGTACTTGGCAAAGAACAGGCTAGTCTTGATCAGGTAAGTGCCATGGGGCAGGAAACCAATTCAGCAGAATCCAGAATTCAGAAGGCTAATCATCAACAGCTCTGACAAGACAGCCAGAGGTACAGGTGCTTTGCAAAAACCCTCCACCCTTTTTCACAAAGACGATTCTTGTATTTTTCAGACAGGGCAATGCTATGGTGGTAGTTAATAATCACTCTTATATATTAATTTAACTTTTGCATATGGAATAGACTTTTGCAGAATTTAAATAACACAGCCAGAAAGGGCTTGGGCCTCCTAGAGAGAATGGATTTCCATAGCTCTAGGTATAAATCTCCAGAAATTCCCCACATGATCAGAAGAAGGGCTTCAGGGATGATAAACTGGAAAGTTAAAGAAATTGCCTGGCTTGTATTCATCTCCTCTTATAGCAGAGGAAGCTCTCCTTTTCTTCTCTTCTCCTTTTTAAATCAAAGTATCCAAGGGCCCCAAGAACAATCATGATTTACTTAGAATATTGCAGGCCTGCGGATTTTGGCAGGAGCCCACTGGGCTTTGTGTGAGTGCTCTGGAGGCAAGTTGTATTTTAAGTTAATTTTTACTTCAGAAATCTGCTTACCACTTGAACGCAATAAATAGGTGTCCTCTGAGAAAACATCAGGCTTGAATCTGAAATAGTAACATTAATTATAACAAATATATATTAATTATAACATGTTTATGTGTGTGTATACACACACGCACACACACACGCACATACACACACACACACATACACACATACACATTAGATACCTATGCCCAGAAACAGTATGCCAGAATATTCTGGGGAAGTGGCCATTTACCTTTTACTATTGATAGAAAATGTCATGTTGATAAACTTGATTTGCAGGCTGTATTTGAAGCCTCTTTAAATCAGTTGGGGAAATCTGAGTGCCCTCTAGTGGTGAGTGACCTAAATCTGTGGTCCTTTTGACCTAGGAGACCCAAGACCAGGCTGTATATATTAGGGTGTATTTTTATTCAGCATGTCACATTCCATTTTAACTAAGTTCTTTAAAGGAATTCAAAATAAATCTCTTCCTCCTTGTACAGGGTAATAAGAAAAATGACTTTTGATTTAAGAAGTCATCAGGAAGACAGCAAAAGCTAATAGACACTTTACTGGGAATATAGATACCCAACTTTTGCTTTCAGTGCTGCTACCAACTGTCTGTGTGTATCAGACAAGACACATAACCCCCTCATCTCAGAATGATAGAATTAAACTAGAAGAGCCTTAATACCCTCTCAACCTTAATGTTTGATGTTGCCATGACTAGGTAACTGAGCTATCTTACACCTAGAACAGGATGGGAAAGTCTTGTAAGTCTATATATTCAGAGAAGTAAAGTGAATCAGATATAGTAGGATGTGTATTATAGTTGGACTCAGTGTGTTGATGTGTCTTACATATTGACTAGGTGTTTATTAAAAGTAGAGAGCAGCTAACATTGTGCCAGGGAAGCTTCCTTAGGCCTTGAAAGGTTGAACCAGCAGCTGATATAATTGTAACTTGGAACCGGTTCTCCCAACACTCAGAGCACGTAACCTTTGTGTTTGCTCAGATTAAGGAAGCCTTCCACGTCCGTCTGCTTGGAACAGACACGATTTAAGCCTCAGTCTTGTTGCAGCAACAGGAAGGTGGGAGTCCAAACCTTATGGAACTCCCAAGAAGCCCTTTACTCGCAGTCTTTCTCCAGAGACTTTATGCCCTGAAGCCTTTTAAGAAGGGAGCAGTTTTCCAGAGCCTGTAGCGTTAGACATTGGGAAATTAAATGCATTGTTTACATTTTTCCCTAGTATGGGCTTGTTCTACTTCTAAGAAGACTAACATCACAGAGCAAGGCAGATGGGTTATTAAAAAGAAACGACATAAGCTCAGGAAATCAGGACAGAAGTTCTGGTTTGTCGAAAACCCTTCTACTAAGTGGAAACTCTCTGTTGCAGAGTAGTCTCAAGTGGGGCGGCCTGTACCCCGGGGACTAAGCACATCAGGACCTAAACCATTCACGTGCGCTAAAGCAGCTCTGATACCCTCTTTACATTCCACTCCACCTGCGGGGCTGAAATGTTGCCTGAGGACTTCTGTCAGGAAAGTTTGCCCTTCCTCATACTTCGGTAGACTTATTTAAGACTTCAAATTCCACGAATTAAGATAGTTTTCAGGAATCAACCGATGAGCTTCTCAATATGGGCTGAGCTCCGGAGCCCCAAGTTTGCTGAATTCTCCAGACAATTCATAATTCAAAGGAGCAATCTGATCCCCTTCTGCTAAATAGTCAGAGGATGGCACCCATGAACAGCACTGTGTAGAAGTCCAATTCCTCCCCAGTTCAGTGCACACCTAATGTGTGTGAAGGTACGAAAACCCTTGACACCCCTTTTGGTATTTGGTGGCCTTAAAGAGGCTTAAAGACTTGGTTAATTTTGGCTAGAATGGAATGCAGCAGTACTGCCTTCAGACCCAGACAACCAGGGTCCCCTTCCTGGGCCCTGTGCTTTAGAGGACCCTACTCTAGCTCTCCTTCAGCAGCACCCCTCTCCATGGGGTAAGGATGCTTACCCAGAGCCGGCAGGGCCCCCCATCCACTCCTTGACCACCCTCCAGCACCTGGGTCCCCAGAATTTAGCGGGTACCTGGTCATCCCAGTGCCTGCTGCTAGGGCCTATGCAGGTCTCTCTACCACCCCAGGACTGGAGGCAGGAATGATAGAGAGGCTGGGATGGTAAGGGGGGTATTCCACATGCATGCATGGGAGGAAAAGCCAGGAACAAGCTGGGGTTCCTATTTATATTCTTGTGCCCCCTCCCCGACAAATATAGGATAGCTCTAGAATCCAGAATGTTTTCTTCATTCAAAAACATCTTTAAAAAAATCTTTAGAACACTCATGTTTTTACTCTGTAAGTCCTTAAAGTCCAAAAGCTCGAGCAATTAATTCTAGAGCCTAAAAGCTCATATGCGTGATGTGAAACATGCTCACTTTACTGCAGCTGAGGGTGGGCGAGTAGGAAGGGCCTCCATCCTCTTGCACTCTCTATGACTCAGCTAGTTATCTACCAGGGTGTGCCCTGGAGGACTAAAAGCACCCAGCCAACAGTAAGAGCACCGCTAAGATTGCAGTCAGGCCCTGATCAGGCCCCCAGGCCCAGTAAGGGGACATCTATCTGTCGTTCCTTCATTACTTTCCTAAAATCCTAAACACCTTTAGAGGTCCAGAAACCAGAACAGGGCTTCTCCAAATGGGAGATAATTTCAGCCTGACTTAATGAGAAATCACAAAAGTAACTTGTTCAACTAGGGGCTACGGAAATACTGGCAAGAAGACCAAAGAAATTCTCTGGGGAAACCATCCAACACTGAAGTGGCAGCTTCTAAAGGAACTGAAATTTTCTCGGTGGTCTCTCACAAAGTTAAAATAATTGTTATTACAAAAGGATTTCTTTTGAGGTATGGTGGAGCATGTGACTACATCAGGAATAGCTTGATCATATCAGAAAGGAGTAAACTAGCCTTCCTCTCCCTGAAGGTTACTTTTGCGAGTCATAGGGTTTGACTGCTTTGGAGTTGGAAGAAAACTACACAATCATCAAGTTAAAATCTCACTTTTTAGACAAAGAGGCTAAGGCTCAGAGACGGATACCAGTTCTGTCCCAGGGTAGCTCTATGGATTGATTGTCCCAAACCAAAAGAGCTACTTTTGGCACAGAGCTGGTACTGGTCTCCGGGTTTGCAGAGCCTTTGATTCTAGGGCTACAAATGTGATTTAAGATTAAATTTGACACACTTTTTGAAAATTCATAATCATCTGGAGTAGATTGTAGCAAATTAGTCTCTAAGAAAACATTTATAAAGTGCCTGGCACCATGCTGTCTTGGTGTTTCCTGAATTAGGGAAGAAGTTTTAGAGAAACCCTGGTCTTCACTTGGAGGAGTCATAAATAATGAAAAATTTTGAAGCGAATACCTGAGTCTCTTGATAAGAGCATGCTTTCCAAAAGTGACGTTCACGTCAGAGATTTCTAAACATCTTCTTTTCCTTTTGAAAATATGTCCACTGAAGCAGGGCTGCAAGAGAAGAGAGCAGGCCCCTGGGCCCAAGGGAGTGTGTGCAGCTGGTCCAGTCTTTGGGAAGGGCAGGCAAGGAGGGGTAAGGGAGCCACAGCCCTCTCCAGCATGAGAGTTCTAGTCAAGTCATGAGTGATGAGTCTCAGAATCATGAAGAGTCTCCAAGGGAGTCAGCCATTCACCTGGGAAAGGGATGTGAAAGTTCCAGATTAAACAGTTTTGCCTCCCAGGCCATTTTGGCCCTCCCTAGCCTTAGCCATCTCTCTATATCCTTTAAGTGTGTTTCTGAGTTCTTTAGGTGCCATATTCATCCCCTACTATTCCTCCTATCCCTCCCTACCAGGTCCCTCTGCCTTACCCCTACTCCTTCTGTTCTATGCTTCTGGGTTCTGTTTTACTCAGGAATAGTGGCAGCAAGCTATGAGAAGCAACAGAGAATCTGGGGAAGAAAACAAGAGAATGACAGGCTCATTGACCCCAGTGCTTTGATATTTGTATAATTTTACATAAGCCTATATAAACTTAAAAAAAATTACACTGAGATGTCTTTGTTGCTCTCAGAATATGAATGGATCTTTCAGGAAAACCTACTTAACAACAATAAAAAAAACACTCCTTGGGGCTTCCCTGGTGGCACAGTGGTTGAGAATCTGCCTGCCAATGCAGGGGACACGGGTTCAAGCCCTGGTCTGGGAAGATCCCACATGCCGTGGAGCAACTAGGCCTGTGAGCCACAACTACTGAGCCTGCGCGTCCAGAGACTGTACTCCGCAACGGGAGAGGCCACAACAGTGAGAGGCCCATGTACCGCAAAAAAAAAAAAAAAAAAAAATTGATTTCAAGTGGCACTAATATTACTGGGGTCCTACGCTATTCAGCTCCAATCCACATTACATAGAAATTCAGAAAGGCTCTAGGTTTCCGGGTTGGGAGAAAGTGGGGCTTTACGAATCTGCTCTTTAAGAGGCTCTTTCTAGTTCATATCAGTTCCAACCTTAGGGTGCCCATGAAGGTAAACAAGTTTCCTCAAGGATCTTTAAGTCAGTTGAATTCAGTAAAACCTGAAGGTTGGACCCTCTTAAACTAGTCATTCTCAGCTCATCACCTTAATAGACCAACAGCTTGTGCCTTTCTTGCTTCCTCCTATTCCAAATGTCAGGGCTAAAGTATGATGCCTCTGCTTATTGCCACGGGACTTGGCATATAGGGCATTTTCTGGTCCCTGCTCACCTGGCTTGTAGCCCAAATGCCATTACTCTTGGCTTTTCCAGTGTGCACAAGTAACTCATAAACCAAATCAAGATGTGAACACCAGCTGGATTCTTATTTTAAAGGAATCACATGATTCCAAGGGGAAATCAGTTTTCAGGCTTTTGCCTCACATTGGATTTGGTCTGTGGTTTCCCTTTATAGTGCCAGAAAGTTGCATGATTATTAGGGGTTTGAGCCAGATACTCAGATAGACAGGCAGTCACATGCCCACAGTACCGAATGCCCTCACTGAGCAATTCATGTTTCCAGGATGTTGGGAAATTCAGACTTGCTGAAGGACCTTGTCCTTGCATTGTGAGGATGTCAGTGGTTGATATGATTCAGCAGTAAATTCTAATCTGAATTTCAAAACACTGAGCTAGTTGTTCAAGGGGACATCTGAATTACTGACCATATTCTTGCCAAAGATGGAGCAGTCTTCAGAGCAGCTTGATCCCTGCATCGATTCAAATAGATTAAAATGACATCTCCTTCTACCTCAGAATCACCCTGGATGGGTCGACATTTTTAAAGGCACTAGGCTTTAAACAACAAGGTCCTACTGTATAGCACAGAGAACTGTATTCAGTATCCTATGATAAACCATGATGGAAAAGAATATTTTAAAACAGAATGTGTATATATGTGTGTGTATAACTGAATCACTTTGCTGTACAGCACTAATTCATACAACATTGTAAATCAACTATACTTAAAACAAAAAACCTTGACACCAAAAAAAAAGGGCACTAGGCTTTCATTGCCCTTAGTGAATACAACAGGGGGATTCTACAGGGCATTTTTTTCATGCAGTCACCTGTGCTTCCCAGCTCTGCCTTCCTTTATACCTGGCTGTCATTCCTACCTTGTCCTGGCTTCTAAGTTCTGGCTTCTGGGTCTGGTGAAGAGGATAAAGTCAAGCGCCTAATATTCCAGTCCCAATTTGGCCATGGACAAAACAATCATCCATCTAATTGGAAGACATTATTAATAGGTGTAACAGAGTAAAGCTTTTTTTTTTCTGGGTCACTTAAGGACAGTTCCCATGGGCTTCTGAAAAAATTTATTCTGCTGGAGGACTATTTGCACAGAGCTTAATGAGGTATTAACACAAAGCCTAATAGAAACTTAAAAGTCATTCACAGGATTGTCTCATTCTCTATAGATGTACTTCACACAAATACAATAGACTTGAACATCTGGAATTATTGGGAAGAAAAATCAGGTGGTAATGGCTCATTTTACAAAGATTCACTAATTATGAACTCCCATAGTGCATTTAATCACTCGCTTGTTGAATGAAGTTTGTCTTTTTGAAACAATCTGTCAGCTGTTTTTTGTTCTGTTTTTTTCTAAAGAGACGAAGATTGTGCTCTTTAGTGATGGAAACTTAAGATAGTAAAGCATAGAATTTAGAAACGTTCAACCATTATCATCTTCACTCTCAAGAGTTAAATTCTCTCTTCCAGAACAGGTCAGTTCTCTCTTCCAGTTCAATTTCACAAAAGAAGAGTTAGGTACTCAAATGAAGGGACTACTGGAGGAAGGACTTGGCTCTTTCTAATTAGCTAGACATCATAGTCTAACAGTGTTTTCTTCTCCCATGCCCTGTACTAACTTTCCAATAAGAACGTCAGTAAGCTAAAGTGGCTCCATAATTCTCAAATGAGTATTTTTAGAATGCTCCATTTATAAGAGGTAGTCTCTTGAAAATCAGAATTTTTATCTCCTTGGGAATTAAGTCAGCATTGCCTTTTCTTCATTCATTTCTCCTCGTGGTTATTTTTTTCTTTAGCCTGTCTGACACAAAAGATGCTCAAAGTGCAGTATTGTAAAGGCATTTGTTTTGGGGTGGAGGTTTGAGGGCGGTGGGAGGATGTATACTCAGCAGCCTCAGGCCTCTCCTGGGAAGTCTGGAAGCAGAGCAGTTAAGCTCAAACTTTCGGTTTAAATTCCAGCTCTGACAATTACTAGCCATGTGACTGTAGGCAATGGCTTTGAGCCTGTTTGTTCCTGTGTAAAATGAGGATAATGTTAGCATGTACATCACCTAGTCGTAGAGGAGACTGAAATAATACATGTAAAACACTCAACACAATGCCTGGAACATAATGAGTATTCAATAAGTCATGGCTATTACTGTTGTTATTATTGTCTGGGAAGACATTGTTCTTGAGGTCAGGTCACACTCTTACCAAAATTTACTTGCTTTGTTCTCCAGCTCTTAGTAGAGATTCCGTCTCCCTCTGGCTAAAAGGTATAGCTGTTCCATTTCTATGTCTATTGTCCAGTTAGCCTAACCCAGGTGAAATTAGGTATATATGTGTACATGAAGGTAATAATTTCTAATATAAATACCAATTTTAAATTTAATTTCAGGGATTCTGTTAAAAAAAACAAACCTTCACACTTAGACTAATTTACACTGGAAAAATTCCAGGCAAAGTCATAAGTTACTATTTACTGAATGTTAACATTTTTGTAACTAATTTCCTTAAATGACCCTAGATAATGTTTAATTTGGATAAAGTACACATCATTTTGGATGAGATGGTGTTAAATGGCTGCATTGTGGAAACGAATCGGGCAAGAATTCTTGCCCCTCTACTAATTCTTGATAAGATGCCAGACAGCTGAAAACAGAAAGGCTCTGCCAGACAACATCGACTTACAGGAAATGAGGACACCATGGAATACCTCTCAACATCACTAGCCCAGAAGAATCTGGAAGACCAAACACTGCAAAATAGGCTGTCCTTCCAAAGACATTTTAAATAGGTGTTTTCCACAGTTCCTAAATGGAAAACAAAACTGTATTTTAAAACATGAGGCACAAAGAAAATTTTTCTCTAAACGGAGAGACAAGTTTTATTTTCTGAAGCATTTTTTTTCTCGCTTATTTAGATTTTGTGGAGTACTGAGGGAAACTCTTTTGGTCTCTGCTTCCCTTTGCAAAGGGATAAATTCAGGAACAGCATCATGGGGTGGGAAGAAAATGTGGCACCTATTGGCCAATAAACTTTTAAAATTGACTTGAACATGCATAGCACTTTGAATAATACTGTTTTCTGAATGCTATCTTTTTCCTTAAGTCAAAATGTGTGTACCTAATGAAAATTGCAGAATCAAATATTCTTTGCCAGTTTCTAAAAGCCTGATATCCATTTTATGGGTACTTGGCAATTACAATGACATCATGTAATTAACTCTATAGAGAATGTTACTACCTAATAATGAATCGCTAAGACAACCCTTATAGCTATCCTACATGCCATATTGTGAAGAGTTAGTCTTAGTAGTAAACTTATTTGTAAATGAAATTTAGTTCAAAGTTTAAAAAAAGAATGCAAGAGAACATCTCTGTTCAGGTTGCCATGAAATGACTCCGTCTTCCCCTCCCTTTTATTCCTTCAACCCCTTCTCCTGGAATGTGTTGAAGCAAAGAAAACTTCTAAGTCACTATAGAAGAGCAATGCTCTGATCCTCCCAAAGCTTTCTGTGTATATGCTCTTGTAGGAGATACAGAGCTGTCTTAAGTAAAAGCAGGTTCATGTGCATGTTAGGGTAGGAGGGCAAGTACATTGGAGGACACAGAAATATAGTCTTGATACATGAAGATATTGTGCCACCCTATGGAATTCCAAGAGTTCTTTCACCTACAACACTCTGTCCTGCAAGAGGATGTAAATGGGCATTCTAGGCAGTAATTCATTCAGTACTGTCTGATCTCTCTCCCTCTCTCGTGTGTGTGTGTATAGGGGGATTTTGTTTAAGTTCTCTGTGTTTCTAAAACTTCACTTACATATTTCAAAGTTTGCATCTACCAGGCAACCAGTCAATAATGGACTCCAGAAGCAAACCTTAATTGTTCTGGACTCATTCAGGAAGGCAGAGGAAAGGCTTCTGACCTGCCAGAACAGTGAATGGTATGCATTAAGTAGCCAAGGTCTGGGGAAAGCCCAGTCTAAATCAAAGTGCTTTGGAGGTCTTTCTGACATAATTAGTTGGGAAACACTGGCCTAGTTGGTAGGCACTTAATCAGTAGCACATTCGGGTAACTGCTGAAACTGGTACACCAGAAGTAACTAGGGAGTGAATAAAATTAATTTTGGGGTCACACCAAAATAGCATTCAAATAACATCTTGGCACAGATTTTAGTACCTTGAGAGAATAATAATTAAAAAAAATACTAGGTAGATACCACTGGAAAAAATACTCCAGAGGCTAGTGTATGTGAAGACCCAAGAAGATGTCTCACAGTACTTATACACAAAGTGAACTCTAATGTGACTCTCTGTTGTGTGACAGGCTGTCATCATCTCACTTCAGGTTTATTGCTGAACTGTGACTACCAGCTTTAAGTGATTTTCAGACTCATGAAATTTATGTCTCAGACTGGTCAGCTTTACCTTGTTCTTGGACTTTTAGTTCTACAGGAAGATTCCTGACATTTCAGAGTTACTCACTGTATAAGACTCATCAACTTTACCTGCTGTAGCAATGTGCTAGACCAGGATTCAGCAAACCTTTTCTGCAAAGGACCAGACAGTAAATAGTCTAGGCTTCGTGGCCCATACGGTCTTTGCTGTAACCACTCAGTTCTGCCACTGTAGTGCAAAAAAGAGCCATAGATTATACATAAATAAGTCAGCATGGCTGTGTTCTAATAAAACTTTATTTCTTTATGGACACAAATCTGAATTTCATTAAAATTTTCACATATTATTATTCTTTTTTATTTTTTTCAACCACTTAAAAATTTAAAAACCATGTTTAGTTCATGGGCCATACAAATGCAAACGGCAGGCCACAGTTTGCTGACCCCTGTGCTAGACGAGTCTTGGTAAAAGCTGGCTATTGACAGACATTTTAGAGACTTAAATAATACACATAAACTGGATTTTAATTCTACTGCTAGTGTAAAGTTCTAGTCATGCATCCATGTATTGAGACAATCGCCACCACTGTTTTCTGGATTAAAGCATAGGTCATACGTTTAAATATTGCTATTATGTTTTATTTTAACTTTTATTCTCGCAGAGAACTGTGAAGCTAACAATAAGGTAAATTATGTGAATGCTGCCTCTGATTACATAGTCACAACATTCTCATGCAGAGAACAGAAACACTACTCAAATGATTGACCGCAATGGGAGAAATCTCTTCTAATGTAGAAAGGGAACATACCTTTTAAACAGGTAAATTGTGGGCAATTCCAAAAAATGCTTTTCACGCCTATAAAATCCATTTGGCTAAATCAGACCTAGTGACATTTCTTTTACCTAGATGCATAGATATGATAAGTCACAGGAAAATGGAAATATAGCCCCTTTTCAAAACCAGGAAATAGCATTATCCCAGTGGTTTCTTTTCACACTAACACAACATTCAAAAATCATTCTTGGATCTCAGACTTACACATCGCTGAAGATACAATGGTAAGTAGCATACTTGGTGTTTAAAAAGTTAACACAAATAACTTGGCTATTTTTACCTGAAGAATACTTTAAAGACAGAACACAAGAGTTGGATCACAAGCATGTGAACATATATTTCTCCTAGCTTTCCAGTTTCAGTAAGTGTATTTACACAGAAAAATACATTTCTTCATGTAGTAATTTCAAAAAACTATATATCTCAATGATTCAAAATGAAAAGTATACAGTTAAGCTCTTAGGTCTGATGGCTGCAGTGAAACATTCACATGACACAGTTTTGTACGCTGCAAACATTTTAATGATTATTGTTGAGAATACATTTTGGAAATTTTTTTACTTCAAACTGCAACAAGTTAAATAAATGTTTATAATATACAAAGAAAATACAACCAAAAGTAAAACTTGCTTTAAGTGTGCCTTGCACCTAAACCAGTGTTTTCTCCCCCCCACTTAATATATCTTTATTTTTGAACTGCACAAACACACTTAAGAATTTGATCTTTATAGTATGGCATTTAGGAAATAAAAATATACTCCCCACCTCAAAGAAATAAAAAGGCTGTGCATGATTATATGCCAAACAAAAGAGAGAACACTAGATATACTCTGATAGTGCAGGCATCATTAAAAAGGAAAAGAAAAAGCTTGAGATGCTCATTAACTCTATGTTTTAAGGAAGCAGGATTTTTGACCGAGTAGCTTAAAAGCCAGCAAAACAGGCATCAGTGATGGCAACTGTAGTGTATGAAGTATGAAATGACAAACTTTACACAAATACACTGTTAGAAATTTACCAATGAACACTGAAGATCTGAGAAGCTGCTCTTTGGAACAGTCAAGTAGGACCACCTAATTCCAGTCACATGAGCCCTTGTAGCAACACAAAGTGTTCTGTGCTATATACTTGCTGGCTGGATAGTTAAAGGATTTGTTTTGTCATTAGCAGCTAACGAACTTATTCCATGTGTTCTTAAAGCCTTAATGGTGGAAAAAAGGCAAGTGTCATTAGCATGGAGGATCATATACTTCTCTGCACACAAACACAAGAGGCTTCACTAGAATTTTAAGTCTCTGATATCTCCCATTGCACTTCAAAGCTCAGTTGAGATGAAAGCCTTTCTCCATTGTAGCAGCTAGCAGGCGCTCTCTCATGATCTCCTCCGAAGAGTATTCCGGCAACTTTAGATAATGTACACATGTATTCACTGATGGGTAGCTTGCATCAGTAGCATCAACCTACAGAAACAGAAGTGAAAACAACAGAAGACCATGACTTTAAATATGTATTTCTTTCAATCCTTAAGTATCTTAATTCCATTTAGATTCCCCAGTAGCTAGAGTTTGTACCTTGCGTACAACTGTGAGCCTGGGATGCAAGTTAGCCAGTCCACCTGGGGGTAGAGTTGAACAACCAGTGGTAAACTGCAGGAATGCCTTCCTCTCATCTGAAGACATGCCACATAAAACCCTCACAAACCTAAGGAAACCTGGGCTAAAAGAAGAAAAAGTTATATTGATAGCTGATTTAAATGAAAAATACTACCATTACTGTATAAGCCAGCAATAACCCTAAAAACGAATATCCGCGTGTTGGAAGAACAACACTGTCTAGAGACTCTTGGGTAAGTATGAAATAAGCGGATACAAACTACTTGAAAAATATCCTTCAAAGACTGATACAGATAGACTGAAACACTGATGGAGTATATGCAACAAAGGCAGCAAATCAGAAAAGCTCAAGATGAACATGCATAATTCACCCAAATATGGCTAAACTAGCAACAGGGATCTGAAATAATAATTTTTGTTAACAGTGAAATAAAGTATCACTATATGCTACAACATGGATGAATTTCATAATTATAATATTAAATAAAAGAAACCAGACCTTAGAGAATACATACTTCATGATTTCATTTACTAAAGTTCAAAAAGCAAGCAAAATCAATGGGAATAGTGATTTAATGACTAGAAAAGAATAAGATGGGGATGGGGACTTCTAGAGTTGTTTCTTGTTCTGGGTACCAATTATATAGGTGTGTCCATTTTGTGAAAATTCTCCAGGATGTATGTGCAATTTGTGTACTTCTCTGTTATGCTTCAATAAAAACTTTAATACTTAAAAAAAAACTATATATACAATGTCATTAAATTTAAAATAATAATACTTTCTCATTTACATTTGAAAACTTAAAAAAAAATACAGGGCTTACAGTCTTAAAAAATGTCAGTGGTACGAAAGAAAAAACATCCGAGGAACTGTTGATTAAAAACATATCACACGGGCTTCCCTGGTGGTGCAGTGGTTGAGAATCTGCCTGCTAATGCAGGGGACACGGGTTCGAGCCCTGGTCTGGGAAGATCCCACATGCCGCGGAGCAATTGGGCCCGTGAGCCACATCTACTGAGCCTGCGCGTCTGGAGCCTGTGCTCCGCAACAAGAGAGGCTGAGATAGTGAGAGCCCCGCGCACCGCGATGAAGAGTGGCTTCCACTTGCCACAACTAGAGAAAGCCCTCGCACAGAAACAAAGACCCAACACAGCAAAAATAAATTAATTAATAAAAAAAAAAACTCCTACCCCCAACATCTTCTAAAAAAAAATAAAAAAATAAAAAAAATAAAAACATATCACAACTAAATACAATTTCCTGATGGAGGAGAATGGGAGTGAAGTGAGTGCTATTAAAGACATCACTGGAATAATCAACAAAGCTGGAATGTAGACTATAGATTAGCTAAGAGTATGGAATCACAAATTTTGCTAACTAGTATGGCTATGTGGGAGTATGGCCATATTCTGAGGAATGTACACTAATGTATTACAGAGTAAAGGTACAAGATATATGCAACATATCCTCAAATGGTTCAGAAAATATATGTGTGTGTGTGTGTATAAAGAGATAGTGTAAAAGAAATACAGCAAAACGTTAAGTACTGGTGATTCTGGTAAAGGATATATAGGAATTCTTAACTATTCTTCAGCTTTTCTATAAGATTGAAATTATTTGAAAATAAAGGTTAATATAAAAGCAATAAAGCCTAAGGGTTTACAAATGACCCAATTTTTAAAATGATGAACAGTTAAAACACAGTGAGAAAAGGAATGTTAACATCAGCCAAGATGACTTTTTGTGTGAACTCAGCCTTATCAGTGAATATACATCTTAGTAACGGTGAGACTTAACTCCTTTCTCATTTTATGCATATAATTCACTGAGTCATTTAGAGAACCCGCCATTTGATTTTGGAACATAAACAATTTGTTGATCTTAGAAAATAACCAATACATACCTATCACGTGTATAACCCAACTTAGGTTCAGTATAATTAATAATATCCTCTGCTGCCCAGGATGGCGACTGATTTCCACAAAGAATCATTTGGACTTCTTCATGGCTGAAGGAACTTAATTTCTCCATTGGAAAAACTTTATTAAACCCATCTACATTACACACACAGCAAAAAAACAAAAACAAAACACACAACTCAGTTTCTAAGTTATAATTTCAAAATAACAAATTTCAAATCAAGATACTCAACTAAATGGATAGAAGATAAATATTAATAAATATTTGAAAAAGCAAATATAAATGAAAATAGCTTGAAATAAAAACTGTGCTAGGGTTTTAAGTACAGAAATTTTTGCTTATTATCACAAATATAGACAGGGAGAGAATATTCAGACACTATGGTCAGTAGCCAAATTCTAATAATTTCCCAATCAGTTCTTATGTCATACAAGCCAGCCAAGGCCATGTTCTCATTTAAAACTAGTAAGTGATAAACAGTCCAATGTATTTTGCGTCAATCTTTATTTGAAGAATTTAGGTTCTAACATAGTTTAACTCATCTTGATCATGTAATATTGGAAGTACGCAACAATATTATATCCACTTACAAATGAAAAAACAGAAGCCAAAAGTGGGTCCCTCATTACTCAGGAGGACCAAGCTGAGGGTATGCTACAGCTTGAAAATGTTCCAACCTATTCTGAGTACTTTGCAGGACCTAACTGTTGGGAAGACAAAAAACTAGAGGGCAAATCTAGAGATTACTAGCAATTTTTGAGCATAGCAGTACGTTAATTTCAGCTGTCTCAAAGTAAAAGGAGAGGGATTCAACTAAAGAGCCTTAAAAATTACCTCTAAAGGCTTCCATCTGTTTCTGAATACCCATATGCATACAAAAGTCAAACATCAAATCCACATATTCTTCTGCATTATCCATTGTTACCATCTGCAAAGGAAAATTTATCAACGTAATTGTTAATATCTAGGAATATTTCAGTAGCGCCTAGTACAACTGGCCTCATTAAGAGGAATTTTCTAGACTTACAAATATATCAAAAGCAAAATTTGTACCTCATCTTCACCACTTGGCTTGAGATCCACAGCTGTAAAACCATATATTCTTGAGGAAGGGCAAAACTGGAAATTTAAACTGGGAGGACAGAAAAGGATTAGATTAACATTCAGCTACCATTGGTGTTTAATTTTTAAAACACTGCCGCCAAAACCATGAGCACCTCCCCCAACAATAACAAAATCATTATACCAGCTTAGATATTAAGTATGGGGCCTTTTAAAATGCAAAACTGTGTGCACAAAAACTATTTGGCCAACTGTTTACCAAACCTGGCTTTGCAAGCATTTCATGAAACATCACCTTTCATGTTTCACTTCCTCCTTAGGCACAAAATTAATCAACTATGGATTTTTGTAATGAATTATGGTAGCAACATGTTTACAAGATTTTTCTTTTTTTTTGCAAAAGAAACTATTTTTTTTTTACTAAAGTTGTTCATGCTCTGTTTTTACCCCTGCCTCAAGTCAAACCTTGAACATATGAACAACTTATCAAACACAACTTCTCAATGTTATCATCAAAGAAAGAAGGAAAGGAAGGAAGGAAAAAAAAGACAGCAAAGCCTTGCAGTCAATCCAAAATCAGTTTAACATACCAAGGGTATAATAATTACATGTATATAAATTAATAGAATTTTATCAAAAGATCTACAGCATCTGAGTTAGTTAATGCAGCCACTGGGGATAAGGCTTACATACAAAGCAAACTATTCTGAGGTTTTTCAAGTAGGCTATATATATCAATTAGCTAATGAATTTGTCAAAATATTATTGGCTTTGGACTGTTTATACAAGATATATATAGTTACCACATTTGATAAATCAGATAATCTTTCAGACGTCTGATGATTAATAAACTATATTCTGGTATTCTGAGTGCTCTCTTTATAATATTAACAAATCAAAGGATCAAATCAAATATCGATATTTCCTAAAGCATCTTATTATTAACAGACTGTATATTCATATATTGCATATCCATGAAGACAAAGGAACAAAAGCTTTAGAATTTATTCATCCATTAGGTTGAAGAGTATATATATATATATATATATATATATAAAGCTTACCCTAAATCCTCTATGCTAAGTGGAGGCCCAGAACCTGATGGATTCTTCAGCACTAGTTCTTGTAATTTTGTGTTCTTCTCATCTTCAGAAAGACCTTTGTTGCTTAAAATCTGGCGCCTCTTGATAGCAAGGTCTTTAATTTCTTTTAAAAATCTGGCTCTGTGTGGGTTTACTAGTTCAAAGTCTTCCCAAGTTAAAATTCCATTAAACCAAGCTGGGGGTTTTGGTTTGGGGGGATCTAGAATAAATTCTGATTTTGAATCCTCTTCAAAGCTTCCTACTGAGAGTGAATCATGACCTTCTTCTGTAGAGGCTTCAGACTGACTTTCAGTACAGTGTAAGTCTCTATCACCTCGTGACTCATAAATCAATTTACTCATATTGCTTTTAATGTCACCCATACACATAAGTTTAAAGAAAGGTTTAGAAATAGGTAAGTCCACAAGTCTATTGTCTTGAATGCATTTGGCCAAGAAAATTCCAAGGAAATGAAAGAGTTTTGTGATCCTTTCAAGCTCATCACTATCTTGTGGAAATGGAGCTGTAAACAGTCCACATGATCTCTGAACATAGTATCCAGGAGGTTTCAATCCACCTCCAAGATCGACCTAATTTTTTAGAGGGAGAAATGCAAAAAAAAATGAAAAGATCCATAAACATTAAACATCTTAATTCAGCTATCTAAAAGTATCTATAAACACATTTTATTAAATAGGTTTTATAGACTAAATTTTACCCTTTAAAAGCATTTTAATAATATCAGGATTATTCAATAATAAAAGTAGAGTCAGAAAACCTGGCTTACATTCTGGAAGCATAAATGATTTTTAACCCTCTAAAAGCAGAATCGCAAATCAAATCACAAAATGGGAAGTATATCTTACATGACGAGATTCATCATCTGGAAAGTTATCATCACAAAGCCAAGCTCCCAAATCAGTTCTCTGGAATTCTGCTGCCACCAGAGCATAAAATTCTAATGTGGGCCCCAAGCCAGTTCCTTCTTCTCCTAAAAATTCAACCTAAACATGAACAAATAAATTATGGGGGAAAGTAAGCTTAAAAAAATTTTAATGATCCCATTCTTGCCAAAAGCCAGTCCTACTGTAATATACTTTTTTTTATAGTAGCGGTATAATATAAGCCACACAGAAGTTTTTATTCCAGTTTTTCTAAAGAGAAATTTGATTTGTTGTACACTATTCCATATTTAAACACTGTGGTGAGCACTGTCCATGCATCAACTTACTTCTCGCAACAAACCTACAAAATAAATTAACATGTCCTTCCATACCAAAGGAAACCAAATTTCAGATAAAGAGGTTATATATCATTTGCTTGAGGAAATGATGGTATACAGATTTATGTGTGTGTGCATGCACACGTGTGTCTATGTGACACCAAAACCTAAACTCTTCCACTTATTTCTGACTTTAGGCAATCACTTTAAAGGTTTTTTATCCATACTCCATGTATTCCAAAAATTATTTGAGGCAGCTTACCAAAACACACAGTGCATGTTAAAAAAAATAATAATAATTGAGAATTATCTGGGTTAGAGGACTATATGGGTAAGAAGAATAAGATGAAGGCACAGAAAATTCTTGTTTTGGGGATGGGGGTGTGAACTGGCAGCACGTGGGATCTTAGTTCCCCAGACAGGGATTGAACCTGTGCTCCCTGCAGTGGAAGCACGGGGTCCTAACCGCTGGGCCGCCAGGGAAGTCCCAGGCACAGAAATTTTAAAGTGAAAACCATAAGCCTTATAAATTTTCTAGAGACGTATTGTATTTATCATAATCAGTCTGTGATCCAAAAATAAACAAACCAGGTGGCTGACATCTGTGACAGGAGAGGTATTTCTTTCCTTGTCTCTCATATATAAGGAATAATATGTATGTAGGATATAATCAACAATGCCCACAATAACATTTCTGCAGTAAATATACTGAATTTCTTACCGCCATTTGCTACAACATCCCTCAATATCTTCATGAGTGAAGATATTCTTTGCTGCTCATTAAGCCACGAGACCCTGACCCCTGAGGAGGTGAGCTGACATCCTCTTATGAAAGATGCTCTGCCAGAGGAGAAGGCCTTTGCACAGAGGGCAGAGAAATCTATCTACACTTCTATCTAATGCAGTTTTTTATGTGGTGGAAGACATAGACTGGTTCTCTAATTGTCAGTCCTGCACACTAAAAGAAATTATATAGAGGTACCTCAAGAACTGATTTCCGATCTGCATGTATTTGCATGACATTCTCAGCCCACTCCATCAGTGATTCACCACGTGGAACTTTCACTCTTTCATGCTTGAGACGACCAACACGAAACTCTCCAGGATCATCTCGCCTTACACTACTTGTGGTCCTTGTTCTTTCCACAGTGGCTTCACGTCGGTTTTGTAACCACACTATTGCTCTGAAATAGAAAAATACCTATGTAGCTGTAGCATACAGCAACAGCTGAATGTACTACTAAACCAGCAACAAAATTTAAAGATTTAAGAATTTTTTAAAAATCGTATTTCATCAGATGATCAAATATACTAACCTTATTTCCTCAAACAAATTGAGAAAATATTGAGTCTATATTTTCCCTTTTTACTTTAGCAATTAACAGATCAAAATAAAGGTCTGTGGTCCAACCCCACACAACACATAAAAATATAGACAAACTCATAATACATAAAATATAAACATTTCCTAAACCAGAGAATGTAAAACATGGTTAAGCTATCTTTATTACTGTGATACAAATTGAAAGCCAACACAGAAACAGTGTTGTGATTTTGAAACATTTTCTTTTTAACAATGCAGAGTTAACCCATCTAGGATGGGAGAAAGAATCTTGAATTAAGAATAAGAAGATGAAAGATCTACTCTCATGTGTGCTACAATTTTTTTGGTACTCTCAAGCCAATCAGCTATGTACTTTGAGAATCAGTTTCCTCATCTATAAAATAAAAATCAGGGAGTTCCCTAGTGGTCTAGTGGTTAGGATTCGGGGCTTTCACTGCCATGGCCCGCATTCAATACCTGGTCAGGGAACTTAAGATCCTGCAAGCTGTGTGGTGCAGCCAAATTTTTTTTAAAAAATTGAAAAAAAAAAAAACCAAAAAACAAACCCACACATATAAAATAAAAGTCATAACCAATGCCATTAATCACAGCGGGCCTATAGTGCTATGTGTGCAAATGCTTGGTAAATGATATGAAATGGTACAACAATGTAACTAAGGGCAACAGGCAGCTCCATTTAAATTATAACTTTTCTACATCTACTTTGAAAGTACCCTGGGTATTCAATCACTCAACAAATATTTACCGAGCACCTACAACGTGCTATACACTGCAGCTAGAGCAGTGAACAAAACTGCCAGAAATTCCTGCCCTCCTGAAACTTTCATCTAGTGAAGGAGACAGAAAAACAAAAAGAAGTAAAATGGTTTGTTAGATGGTAGTAAGAGAAAAATAATGGCCAGAAGATATATTTTAATGTTATCAAAGCTATTTGCAAGCACTAAATTTTGTATTCTTGGGAATTTCAGCAACTAATAATTTATGTAAGCCACTTAAATACTGTACAATAAATGCTAGCTAATGGAAAACACAGTACTTCAATCCACACTGCTTCAAGAGTGCTTATATCCAACTGGAAATCAAAAAATGTTTAAATGTTGGGGCTTCCCTGGTGGCGCAATGGTTAAGAGTCCACCTGCCGATGCAGGGGACACAGGTTTGTGCCCCGGTCCGGGAGGATCCCACATGCCGTGGAGCGGCTGGGCCCGTGAGCCATGGCCGCTGAGCCTGTGCATCCGGAGCCTGTGCTCCGCAACGGAAGAGGCTACAAGAGTGAGAGGCCCGCGTACCGCAAAAAAAAAAAAAAAAAAGTTTAAATGTTGACAACTCTTTTTTTTTTGTGGGGGGGGCCACACCTCACAGCTTGCGGGATCTTCATTCCCCCACCAGGAATTGAACCCACACCCTTGGCAATGAAAGTACAGGGTCTAAACCACTGGACCACCAGGGAATTCCCAAATGTCGACAACTCTTTACGAGAAAACAATATATTCCCTTCATCAATCTTGAAATAAAGTATATATGTACATTTTGAGCTTATATAAAACATTTAAAAACACATTTATTCTAAAAATGTAAAATGATACACCTCCTACCTTGATGCACCAAATGCTGTACATGTGAAATACAGCTGTCTAGTTTCGAATGGTATTAGAAAAGGACACTTGCTGGTTAACTGTTCACACCAGTCTGGCAGAGCCCCACTTGCCAATGCCAATGGTTCCTGCAAATTAACAAATAACAATGTCTTAAAGCGATTATGAAAAAAGACAAAAAGGAGTCAATTCTTAACAGGAAAGATGGCGTGAGGTAGCAAAGGAAGGAGAGGCAATACATTCAAAGTCCAACAGATTGAAGAGTTCAACTATCTGGTTTTATTACCTCAATCTGCTGCAAAATTTTTGTTGTGATCTTTTTGCTAGTGAATTCATCTGGTGGAAAAGTAAACTGAGGCTGCTCATCACCTTCTGTAAAAGTAATAAAATTAATTATAAACTGAGTTGCTTTTAAAAATAACACAGAAATCAAACAAGGCTTCTTACAGACCTTCTTGGGATATTCTTGAATAAGGGTCACTTGCAACTATATACAGAATACGCAGAAGCTGAAGGACATCTTCTACTCCACAAGAATTCTGTCCATTGCCTGCTTTGGCCTGAGGTTGTTCTTTTGTCAAATTAAGAATATCACTACTTTGAAGAGTAGAAATGGCCCCCTGGTTTAATCCAGACTTTGTTCCATGCTCACAAAAATCCTTAAGAAACAATTAGGAAAACTAGCCATTAATCATTTTCAAGAAAAGCAATATATCATCCTATTAGTATTAATGTGAAAAGGCTGGAATTCTTCAAAGAATTGCCTTTTTAAAAAATAAAAACAGTATCACCCAAGTCAAAGCTTAACCAAGCTTTGTTCTAAACCAAGAAAATTCTCAAAATATAACCACTAAAAGTCACAGTTAAAACTACGTATTTAGATCCAATGCCACAAACCACATTTGAAATTTTAGCACTGGCATATTAACAATGTTAATTCAACTTCTTCTTTTTAGTATGTCCCAATGAACTGCTCTTCCTCAAGAATATTTAAAAAGCTGCAAAGCACAAAGCCATTCCCAATCAAAATAGTGTTTTGATGCCAATATATACCTTATAGGCAGCTATGAGCTGAGAACAATTTCTGTTTTTCCTAATACTTTTATTAGTGCCAGTTAATTTCCAGTGGCGCAGGAAAGCGGCATCTGCATTCTTCTGCAGGTAGGTTATCAAGTCATTCTTTGGTAATTCATCAGTGCCAAGATACTGTTCCACATGCTCTATAGACCAACAACCCTACAATAGGAAAAACGAAATGTTGGCCTTTCCTGATTATAAAGTTTATGCTATTTCACATGCATTACATAAGGTAGCTTTAAGATCATGCATTTAACCTAATCTAAAGAATCCCATGTTGGGCTTCCCTGGTGGCACAGTGGTTGAGAGTCCACCTGCCGATGCAGGGGACACGGGTTCATGCCCAGGTCCGGAAAGATCCCACATGCCGCGGAGCGGCTGGGCCCGTGAGCCATGGCCGCTGAGCCTGCGCGTCCGGAGCCTGTGCTCCGCAACGGGAGAGGCCACAACACTGAGAGGCCCGCGTACCGCAAAAAAAAAAAAAAAGAATCCCATGTTGCTGATTCCTCCCTTAATTGTTCAACTGAAACACAGCGTTAGTTTTTCTTTGCTTTTCTTTTTCTTTTACTAGGTAGCCAAGAGCAAGACTCATTTCCTAAAAATAACTTACCATCTTTCCATTTTCCTTTTCTTTGTCAGAATCCTTCATTTCTCTGTACATAATTCTAAATATGAAGATATTATTCAAGTTAATTCATAAATCAAATGATTTGTGGTTATTTCTAATAAGCCTTCAATTCTTTAAAAACATGTATGAATGAGGACATTCATTAGCTATATGCTTACATGAAATACTGAACTCAGGGAGAAGTTATAAGAAAAAATATTAATTTGTTAAACATAGGGAACAGCAGAAATCATATTCCTGAAAAAGAGTTATGGTTTATAAATTGAGCATTATTAAGAAGAAAGCATATATCAAACCTAGAACTTTTAAAGATATAAAGTAATATGCCATATCTTGTATTTATAACTTTCATACATTGTTGTAAAAATAAAATAAGATGTGTTTGCATCTGTGTCTAGATGGAAAGAAGGATAAGAATAACAAGGACCAAGAGGCAGTTGAGATCAAATTTTATATTCCAATAAAAACTGAAGGACGAGAATGCCATGAAGACCTTCTGTTCTATCTCAAAAAGACCTAGATTACTTTATTGGACATTATCTAAGATTATCAGTGATGTTAAGAGATATCAGAAAAATAAACTAAGAAAAGTGAAGTTACATAGGATGACTATGATATAATTATTTATAATATTAAATTATATATATTATTAAATAACAAATATTATTATAGGTAGTACTGAGCACCCTCTACATCTCATACAGTACTGAATCTACTTTACATATATTAATTCATTGATTCCTCACAACCACTCTCATTTTACAGATTAGAAAACGAGGTACTAAAATGTTAAAATAAATTTGCCCAAGGTCATTGATAATTATTTAGTGAATGAATAAATGAATGAACAAAGAGAGGCAGGTTTAACTCACAGACCCCAAAGCAAATAACAGAAAATATTTACTACTTCATACACAATCCCAGTCAAAGAGTTCAACAATTATTACATAAGGAGCTAGTCTAGATTATTTCTAAAGTTCCTCCCAGTTGTAAGCTTTACCCTTTCTCCATGAGGAGTCAGAAATGCTCGTATCTGTTCCTGTGAACCAAGAGAACTAAATCTTTTCTGTTCCTATAATACAAAATACAGAAAATATTTCTTGGCTCATATACTATGAAAATATCTACTTAAAACATTAAGTTAAAATCTCTTACGTGTATGTTGGCTCCCAAATACGCCTAAGTTTATCTGATTTCACATTGCCGTTACACGACAACTGAAGCAATTTCTGTACATAGTAAAAGATGGTTGATCTGAAATTAGTGAGTGGTAATTCAACTTCACGAGTTGTTCCAAGACCTGTTACTTTCAAAGTGAGGGCTAATCGAGGTGACGGAGTACATTCAACTTCTTCCAAGAGCTCTGAATGAGGTGTTCCTAAAAATATGGAAGATATGAAAAACAATTACCCTAAAATAAGCAGTTCAGAAAGAGCACTGCACCAAGAGACAGGTTACATGAAATCTAAACGTTTCTGCCATATATCAGCTAAAGATGTCAGCTACTTAAGATTCTCCTGGGGACTTCCCTGGTGGCAGAGTGGTTAAGAATCCACCTGACAATGCAGGGGACACGGGTTCGAGCCCTGGTCCCTGGTCAGGGAAGATCCTACATGCTGTGGAGCAACTAAGCCCACGCACCACAACTGCTCAGCCTGAGCTCTAGAGCCCGCAAGCCACAACTACTGAAGCCCACATGCCTAGAGCCCGTGCTCCGCCACAAGAGAAGCCACCGCAACTAGAAGCCTGCGCACTGCGCCCCGGCTCGCCACAACTAGAGAAAGCCCCCGCGCAGCAACGAAGACCCAATGTAGCCCCAAATAAATAAATAAATTTATTAATATATTAAAAAAAACCCTATAGCTAGTGTCAATTTTATTAAAAAAAAAAAAGATTCTCCTGGCCTCAATATTTTTGTTTTTTTAAAATGGGAAGAATAGTTAGGTTAAAGACAGTGTACTAGAGAAGAATTTATACATATGGTATGAATCTCTAGTTTTTATTAGGGTATACATGAGAATTGTATATTTCAGAACATTTTATTTTTATGAATGAGAAAACTAAAATTATTAATAATACTACATACAGAGAAAACCACATACTCAGTTAAAGACCTATCAACCTTTTGCTTGCATTGAATGAGTCTGTTACGAGGTAAACACACACACACACACAAATACAATTAGTTTCATACGTATTTAGTGATGTACTCTCTTTTTTTTAATCTCAGGAATCTTTTCCTCATATCATGATATAGTTTTATAAAGTACTGTTTTATACACTGCATGACATCCCATTGTACTTTAACTGAACCATATCCGTTATGTAATGAAGGTCATTTCCAATTTTTAAAAAATACTTCTGTAGTCATCTGAGTGCAGAGCTAATACTTCTATAGTACCAATCTGTAGTAGTAAAAATATGAAATATATTGCTAAAGAACTCTATCGAAAATCTGTACCTATTTATACTCCCTAGAATAGGTTTTCCTTTTTTTTTTTTTGCGTTACGTGGGCCTCTCACCATTATGGCCTCTCCTGTTGCGGAGCACAGGCTCAGCGGCCATGGCTCAAGGGCCCAGCCGCTCCACGGCATGTGGGATCCTCCCGGACCGGGGCACGAACCCGCATCCCCTATATTGGCAGGCGGACTCTCAACCACTGCGCCACCAGGGAAGCCCTAGGCTTTCCTTTTTGAAGGGACCTTGGAACATCTTGATTCATACTCATTCTCACCATCATACTACATCATATACCTCACATTATACTACATCATATACCTCACATTATACTATAAACTGTACTTACGTTCATATTTAACATAGGTATCTCTTTATCAAGTAATAAGTACATTCCACAGTAACATTTAAGTCTTCTTGAAGGATAATATACTGATTATAATAGCTGACATTTATTGAGACACACATCAGGTACCATGCTAGACACTTTACATATCTCACCTCATTTAAACCTTTTAACTACCTTATCAAACAAGGACTTTATTTTCCCCATATAAGAGATGAGGAAAGCCAGGCTTACACAGATTAGGGGATTTGCCCAGTGTATTAGTTTCCTATTGCTGCTATAACAAATTACCACAACTGAGTGGTTTAAAACAACACAAATATATTATCTTGTAATTCTAGAGGCCAGAAATCTAAAATGGGTTGGGCAAGGCTTTGTTCCTTTTGGAGGCTCTAGGGAAGAATCCATTTCCTTGCCTTTTCTAGCATCCAGAGTCTTCCCATGTTTCTTGACTCATGGCCCCTCACCACTGTGATTGCTGCTTCCTGTTGTCAAATCTCCTCTGACTCTGACCCTCCTGTTTCTCTCTTATGAGGGCACTGGTGATTACATTGGGCTCACCCAGAAAAACAGGATAATTTCTCCATCTCAAGATTCTTAATCACATCTACAAAGTCTCTTTTCTCATGTTAAGGTGACATATTCACAGATTGTAGAGGTTAGGACCTACATATCTTTGGGAGGGGGCCATTAGTGTGCCTACCACACCCAAAATAGAGTTGTAAGAGATGGAGCTGGCACTCAGGCTCACTGACTCTGGAGGCCATAACTAAAACCACTATATAGCTTTTCAAAGTAAAAGCTGCATGGGAGTAATGCTTAGCAATTTTGATCCAGTAGAAAACAGAATACAAATTATCTACCTTTAAATGAGTCTTTGCTTTAAAATTTATACAAATGTAAAACACAGTGTGTTTTTAAAATACTATAATTTTATAGCCAAGACATGGAAGCAACCTAAATGTCTATGGACAGATGAATGGATAAAGATGTGGTGTGTATATATACACAACGGAATACTACTCAGCCATAAAAAAGAATGAAGTAATGCCATTTGCAGCAACATGGACAGACCTAGAGATTATCACACTAAGTGAAGTAAGTCTGACAGAGAAAGACAAATACTGTATGATATCAGTTATAATGTGGCATCTAAAATGTGATACAAATGAACTTATTTATGAAACAGAAACAGACTCACAAATACTGAAAACAAACTTATGGTTACCAAAGAGGAAAGGTGGTGGGGGAGGGATAAATTAGGAGTTTGGGATTAGCAGATACAAACTACTACATATAAAACATATAAACAACAAGGTCCTACTGTATAGCACAGGGAACTATATTCAATATCCTGTAATAAACCATAATGGAAAGAATATGGAAAAGAATACATATATGTATAACTGGATCACTGTGCTGTAAACCAGAAACTAACACAACATTGTGAATCAACTATACTTCAATAAAAAATAAAATAAAATAAAATAAAATACTGTAATTTGCTCCTTTTAAAAAAAATCTGTATTTTTTTTAAGGATGCATGGCTGATATATAGTTTCTCCTGAAACCTTTTACTTATAACCTGCATATACAAGTAGTACCTTACTTTTTTCAACTATACAGTACTACTTTATTTGGTACCTATTAAAATTAAATCACAAAAACTAAAATATAGTATACCTGGGGGTGGAATTTCTAGATCAGTTGTCTGCTGGACATTAGTACGACCAGGTCTAGGATCAAAAGCAGGAACCAAAGCTGAAAACTGCCGCTTTAGTACATAATCATCATCCCATGTTCTCCGGCGTCCCCCTTTAGTTTCATACTCTTCTTCTTCCTATTAAAATAAAATTCCACGTACAAACATTAAAAGGTAAAACTCTTCATTATTGCTAGCAATATGCTATCTATAAAATAAGGTATATGTCAAATACTTCTCTCTATAGGTATTTCATGTCCTTATTCAACCATATTTCTTAAGCAAAATATAAGCCAAACATGTAGATACATAAATTTCTTACTGATTTAAGTTTATAAAAAGTAAGTCGCTGTATGGTTAAAATTTCAAGAGTCACACATCTGGTAATAAAGCTAAATGAAAAGTCAAAAAAAGATAAGTAGCTTTAGTGATGGTTACACAAATTTACACGTGATAGAATGACAAAGAACCATACACACACATTGGACCAATGCCAGCTTCCTGGTTTTGATACTGCACTCTAATTATGTAAGATGTAACCACTGGAAGAAACTGGACAAAGGGCACACAGGACCCTTCGATCTTTGCAACTTCCTGTGAACATATAATTATTTTTAAATAGGCTGTTTTTTTTTTTAAAGTGTAAACTGTATTACATACTGAATTACATACAAAACAGATACAGTGCTTGGAAGTTGCTTTAAATTACTATGGGGCAAATAGTTCAAACAAGTTTGACAAAGTGTTGATCTGTCAAATGATGGGTTCTTGGGGATTTATTGCACTATTCTTTCTACTTCTAGCATGTTTGAAAAATTCCATAATAAAAGTTTTTTTAAGGAACATTTTCTCCTCTCCTTCACTTTTTGTATCAACAAAAAAGAGATCAATGAACTGTAAATATTGTAAATGTCTGATGTAATAATTTTTAAATAATAATTATCTATATACTTAAATGTACACATATAGACCCCTCATATTTTGAACACTTAATTGAAATTAACCTTTGTAACAAATCAAACTGACATTTGACAGCTCTGGAACCAGAATGTCTGGGTTTTTATCCCGGATCCAAAACTTCTACGTGTGATCTTTAGTAATCATGAGGCAGGAGATACATGGGCTCCAGGCTAGGCATTTAAAACTGGCCTCCTGTTTACATTTCTTGGGACGAGAAAAAGATGGGCTTCAGGCTGGACACTTACAACTAGCCTCCTGTTTGCACTTCCTGAGACAGGAGATAGGTGGGCTTCAAGGTTAGATATTTAAAACCAGCCTCCTGTTTGTAATTCAAAATAGAAATAAAAACAGAAACAGGGTAAATATCCAGGCTTTGTCTCCCGAGGACACTCTAAGATAACAGTCACGGCAGGGACAGAGAGGGGCTAATCCCTGTTTGAGTAAAGATCAAGGGGTCACATATTTCCCGTCCTTGGGGCGAGGGAGACACTGCACATGCGCAGAAAGGCTCCTTGGGGGTCAAAAAGGAGGAGGCACCACCCCATAATATGTGATGCCAAGGCCCCCCATAGGCCTCTGGGCTGGAATCCATCTTGGAAAAAAGTAGCGCACACATTTTGGAGAGGGCCCTAGGGCAGGTCAGGTGTAGAAACAGAAACCAGGGAATTGGCTAAGCATAAACAAAGACCCGGAAGAACTGCCCTATATAAATGACTTAACCACCTCTTTACTACGCTCCACATTAGGGGGGACGCCCACACCCTTTCTCTCCAGGTGTGCATCTCTGCCTTGCTTCTGTCTTAATTAAACAAACTCTTTCTCTGTGTTCTCTCCCACTTGTCGTGCTGTCTCTAATAATAAACTTTGTACCTGTTTTTACAGTTTTTGCCTCCTTAAGAAATGCATTTTTCAATGGGGGCAAGAGCCAGGGAAAATTGCTTCTAGCTTCTAGTCCCTGCTGGTCTGGTGGCTAGGATTCCTGGTTTTCATCCAGGCTACCCAGGTTCAATTCCTGGGCAGGGAACTAAGACCTTGCTTCAAGCCAGAGCTCACTGCTGTCTCTCCAAGGTCAATCACTTCACCTGAAAATTGGGACTAATAATCTCAAAGGGTTGTTGAAAGGACCGAATTAGTTAATATACATAAACAGTGCCTAGCACGTAATTAATGATAAATGTTAGTTAATAGACTAATACTTCTATTACTCTACTATGAAAACTTAGAAAATAGCTATTAACCATTTTAGTATATGTTTACTGCCACCCAAAGGGCAAGATGAGCAGGTTTCAAGTAAGAAATTCCTGTATGCATTATGGTAGAGCAATCATGGACTCTATCTGGAATATGGAACCCAAGCAGTTGGGCAAGTTTCTTTTTGTTAACTCTATTTAGTAGCGTCCTGCTCACCCTGCCCCTGCTGTATATTTTTCTAGGCATTTTAGTTGGTGCTTTACTGTGAAAAGGGAAAAAAATACACTGTAGAGAAGGTAAACGTGAAGATATTACCTGCTCCCCAATAGGTCGGCTCCCCGCTCCAGCTGGGACCTGTGGTAGCTGTGAGGTGACGGCATGGTGTGTTACATCAGAGCGGGAGCCAGCTCGACGCTGCAGGGATGGACGTCTCAGAATCTGATACAGAAAATGTAAAGAGACATGTCTAATTATCTGACCCATATATATCCCTATTCAGCCTTGACCTGAACTATAAACCTATATTACCAAAACTGTCATCAGAAAACTTCATATTCATTAGCCATGTACAGAAAAGTTACAAAGTGAATGTTTTAAATTCATCATGCATCATATACTAACCTTCACAAGAAATGTGCTAATATTCTGTTTTCTAAGCAAGATATACTAAAAGCATTTTTTGGAGTTCTCCACCCCACTATAACTCAACTTATGAAAAAACACGTTTTAATCTAGTAACATTTTATAAAGGGAAATAAAAATTATACAAGAAGTTAGAATAAAAGGCATTTTCAGGCAATAGTTCAATTTGAAGACAATCATAGTTATCAAACACTAAGATTTCTGGATCATACTGCCTAAGCTTGAGTCCTACTTTTCTACTTAACTCTAAATAATAAGGGCAAATTATGTTTTCTATGTCTCTGTCTCATAGGTCTGTGTAAGGACTGATGAGATAACATGCAGATACTGCTTACAAAACAGTAGGTACCAAAAATTTCTAAGTATAACTATTGTGGAAGAACCATGAAAATTATATTCTTTAGGATTAGTGCAGTTCTTCACACTTTAAAACCTGTGAAAACATCAGATGTGATGTAGTGTTTTTCAACTATGACCAATTTATTTTCTTTCAAAAAATGTCATAAATGCTCAGATTAAAAGTGCTTTTCTTAATTAACCACATTTTTCATACTGGTGCCATATCGCTTGCTTCAAAGTTTAACCAGGACTTTGCTTTTCCTCTCTTCCATTTCAGTTATTAACATCCTGTCTTAGTTGAGAGAATGGGGGACTCTCTCTACCATAACCTCCTCGTATTCTTGGTCCTCCTGATTGTCATCTTCATTTTCATCATCTTCCTCATCTGGCTCCGGCAAGTCCTCATCATCATCTAGCTCAGCTAGCAGAGTACTGGCACGGCAGCTATCAAGGAAATCTAGAAAACAAAGCCAACGATCTTCCTCTTAACGGAATTAACAAAGCACAACAAAGTAACTTTGCGTATTGATTTTTTTTTTTTTTGCGGTACGCGGGCCTCTCACTGTTGTGGCCTCTCCCGTTGTGGAGCACAGGCTCCGGACGCGCAGGCTCAGCGGCCATGGCTCACGGGCCTAGCTGCTCTGCGGCATGTGGGATCCTCCCGGACCGGGGCACGAACCCGTGTCCCCTGCATCGGCAGGCGGACTCTCAACCACTGTGCCACCAGGGAAGCCCTGCGTATTGATTTTATAATACAAAGGTAAAATTCCAAAGGGACAAGTATAAAGGCCACATCTAGTACTGCCACTCTTCTACCACCACACATAAAGGATGAGTAACAATGGTAAACAGTCACAAGCATGGCAGAAAACAACATGGGATAAAAGATAGTCATAAACTAAATCTATATCTACAAAATCATTTTTAAAAAGGTCAACAATATGGGGTATGTTAAAAAATAAAAACAATCCTATTATTATTCTCTGCACAAGTCACAGGAAACATAAAACGGTGGAAAGTGAACAATGGAATCATTCGCTCTGTCAACAATTATCTGTTGAGTACCTACTATGTACCAAGAATTCCGTTAGCCACCAGGTATATGCAGTTGTAAACAAAATAGACATGGTCTGAGGTCCCATGGAGCTTACAGGGCAGAGAGGCATTTAAAGGTAAACATGAATACATAAATATAAACTGTGAAAGATCTTACGAGGGAAAAGAAAAGAATTAAGTCCATCAGAGAGACCTGAGTTTATCTATGTGACTGGGGAGATTACTTAATGATAATGACTACTTAAAGATAATGTCTATTTACTATGGAATAATGTTAGTACCATCTTTCATATTATGGAAATTATCTAGCACATAAAAAAGTTCAATAAACTTGAATCCCTTTTGTCTCCCTCTTTCTTAGGATCTCTTCCCTTCACCCTTCAGTAAAGATAAGGTCAAATTTACATTGCCCCACATAAATGAAGATGCTGAGAAGCTGTTCCCCACAGGAACTGAAAACAAAAAGAGGAATAATGGGTTTAAAACAAGGTAAGTTTTCACTGGATCTGGAATTTAAAAAACTGCTATGGATAAGAAGACAGTATAATAGTATATACTCTATATTCCAAAAGAACATCCAGAAAACAATTTATAATTATTTAGTAGAAACTTGCATTTGCAAATTTCTGAACCAAATATTATTTTTTAAGTCTAATAATTATATAGGACTAAAAATTCAATGCCTTTTACTGTGACTTGCCATTGCTTATAAGACATATTCTGATTTCAGAATATTCACAGCTAAATTGGCAACATTTTTTCCTTAGTGACATAAGATAATCTTATAATTAATGGCATCTTAAATTTGATGAAATATATTACCCCTAACATATGTAAAGTGCCATCCTGCAATTTAGGTAGTGGTTCTCATGAACATAATGTGGTAGTATACAAAATAAATCAATTCCACTTTTTGGTTAATTTTTAAAGGAAAAAAAAATATATATGTATATATAAATTCCACCTCCTATATGTTACAATTCACTGAAGTCAGAGGTTTGTTTAACTCATCTTCCCTTTTTTATCAGAGTATAAGAATATTATATATACATATATTTTTAAAAAGCTGCTTATTTTATACATTTGACCATATTACAGAATCAAATCATGTCCCTCAAAGTTTGCATATATAGAAATTATTTTATAAGGCAGATATTACTCTGATCCTTCATACAGCAGCACTCTCAAAGAGTCCTCCAGTTTTAGAAACATAGAAAAGGAAATTTTAATCCCCAAAGAATAATTTTTAAAAGGCAACCAGTAGCCCTAACTCTTCAATATTCTTTCCCACTAGCATACCCACAACTTTCTTAACCTTCACATGATTTAGAACTAAAGCTTAAAGTTAACATATTAACAGGGAGAAGCAGAAGGCCTCCATGAGAAAAACCAAAGTAGAAAAGTTTATTCAGTGAATTTACAATACTTTGTTGTAACAATCATCATCATTTTGCTATATACATATTTAATAGCTAAAGTAGAAACAGAGAAATGTAATGCTTTTCCTAAAACCATAGAACATCAGATGCAATTCCTGGCTTGGAATAGGAGAGGCCACAGTCTCAGAAAAGAAGAGGAAAACATATTAAAATGATGTATACATAAAATAGTACTTAAAATATATCTTCACATAGATTTTCTTTTATTTTAGATTAACAAAAGTAATTTTGAAAAAAGAACAGGTGATCAAGGATGTATGATAAAAGGTATTCTAAAACAATAGGAATTTACCCTAAGGAAATACACAAAAATACAATTCAAGGATGCTCATTCATAACAGTGTTGATGGTAATGAAAAGCTGTAGCTTAAATATCCAAAATGGGGGATTTATTAAATAACGATCATACAAACAGAGGAATATTTGGCAGCCACTTCATATGTTGTAGAAACTCATCGAACAATATGAAAATATTTCACAATGTACTGAGTGAAAAGAGCTGTCTGCAAAGGATAGAATCCCTTTTTGTTTAAAAAAACAAAAACCTAAAGAACATATATATCAAATGATATGTATTAAATGACAACAGTGGTTATCTCTGGAAGGTACGAACTAGATGATTTTATCTGCTTCTATATTTCCTTTCTGTAAAAAGTTTTACTTTTCTAATAAGATAAAATAAGATGATCAGAAACATATATTTTAATTGAATCAAATGGTTTTATCACTGACTACATACCATGGAAGCTATAATGTAGAAAACCCCTAAGCAAAAATTAATTCATCTGAAAAAAATTCAAATGTTACCTAAATAAAGAATAATTTCCCAAAGACTTTGGTAATAGTTGTGATATTGTGATTTACAATAAAATAAATTTGGTCTTCGCCTCTGTTCTAGGCACTGAGTTCCTAAAACTCTTGGAATTTCCTAAGAGATAAGAGCAATAGAGGTGTCTTTTGTTATTCATAACCAGAGTTGGTTTAATGAGACTTTTAAAAAGCCCTTAGGTAATCTAAGGATGGAGCTGGCTGTTAGTGGAACCAACCACAAGTAGAAGGTTGGAATTTTCATCCCACCCCTTAGACCTCTGAGGAGAGGAGCTGGAGATTGAGTCACCAATGGCCAATAATTTAATTAATGGTGCCTAAATCATGAAGCCTCAAAAAAACCCCTAAAAGGCTGGGGTTCAGAAAGCTTC
Source organism: Mesoplodon bidens (assembly GCF_964165515.1). NCBI lineage: Eukaryota > Metazoa > Chordata > Mammalia > Artiodactyla > Ziphiidae > Mesoplodon > Mesoplodon bidens. The sequence continues at coordinate 111,399,776 of NC_138178.1, forward strand.
CAGGTTGGTGGACATGAACACACTGACAGGCCAGGAGGGTCCCTAAACTCCATGGGGACAGACGTTCCTGTGCTTGGGACACTTCCAGACTTCACCCTATGCATCTCTTCTACTTGGCTGTTCTGAGTTATATATCTTTTTTTTTCTTTTTGGCCGAACCACGCGGCTTGTGGGATCTTCGTTCCCCGACCAGGGATCGAACCTCGGGCCTCAGCACTGGAAGCACGGAGTCCTAACCACTGGACCGCCAGGGAATTCCCTATATATCCTTTTTATAATAAACCAGTAACCCAGTAAATAAAATGTTTTCCTGAGTCCTGTGAGCCACTCTAGCAAATTAATCCAACCCAAGGATGGGATCATGGAAACTTCCAATTTATAGCCAGTCAGTCAGAAGCACAGATGACAACCTGGACTTGTGATTAGTGTTGTGGAACTAAGACTTTAACCTGTGGGATCTGATACTATCTCCAGGTAGGTAGGTAGTGTCAGAATTGAGTTAAATTTTAAGACATTGAGCTGATGTGGGAAAACTTCACACACATCTGGTGCTAACGACATGCCAGAATTGAAGCATTCTATGAGTATTAAAAGTACAGGAGACACACAGGAGTGTTTTTCCTCTTACATTACAACGTACAGGAACTATCAATTTACAAAGCTTATTAATCTATCACACTTCTTTCTTCTCTGATAAAGATATCAAATATCTCTGTTATTATGGTTCTTCTAATAAAACTTCACTAGTGACAAAAGGCAAAAAAAGGATGACACACAAAAAGTTCCTAGACGTCTATTTACAATCAGATAATTTCTTAACAGTCCTGCATATCACTGTGAGTTTTTTCATCATATATGAAGCTGCCACATTTGTAAGAAGAGAGAATTATCCTTTTCTAATCAAAGGTTAAAAATAACCAAGGAGAAAAATGTAATAAAAGTGTCGCTATATAAATATCTAAATATTGTAAACTATAACTTACCATATAAGGAATATTCTGCTTCCTGACCTGTATCACTCTCACTGGAGGTTGATGTGAGGCTGGTGGTCAAAGTATTACTTAATGACTGACCAACTGATAAAGCTGTTGTTGCTGTGGCTACATTGCTGCTGCTAGTGACACTGGATGTTGACATAGTCACTGTTGATGTAGTACCAGGTGTGGTCAAATTAGGGAAACTCTGAGCACCCATAAGAGGAGAAGCTAAACATAAAAATGAAGCAAATTAGTACAAAAAGGGAGGATTATATAAACCTTAGAAAAACTACGTTGTATATTTAGGAAAAAGAATGAGGTCATGAAACACCAATTATTAAAAGGCTGAAAAGCAACAACTTTGGGAACCCAACTGAAATCCAACAAAAATTCTTACTTTTATAGCATTATTATTTTTCAAAATGTTAAGCCTAGCTTTATAAATAAGTGAAACAGGCAATGAAATAACTCCCAATGTTATTTTCCAAGGGAATTACTTTGATCCATTGGTAGCTTTAATTAGAATTAAAAACTTTCAGAAGCTAATATCAATTCAGGACCTAAGTAAAAGCTATGCCAGTATTACACTCTGATTTCAATTGACTTTGATGATATTTAATAGTCATCTATTTCCTCTTGCAACCGTACTTAACAATTTATCACAGAGGAGTGAAAAACAGAAGTGTGTTATTATTTAGAAAAAGAGGCTCTTTATCACACCTGATCAGAATTCTTAAAATATCACAATTCTATAGAACTTAACCTCATATTCCTGAAGTGCTAAATTTGACACAGTTGTATATAACATGGTTAATGATCTAGTTAAAGACTGAAGCCAGAATCCACTTGAACAGATCCTACTTTGCATCCCTCAGAGTGGAAAAAGCATTGGGTTCCATAAGGAAAAGCTCACTTACTTGCTGTGCTCATCACATTCCTCCCCAAAGTATTAGTGTTGTTATCACTGCTGCTTCGGCTTAGATTCATGTTGTTCGTGGCATTAGTCCGTGCTATGTTTGCCACTCTCCTTACAAAACTCTCCAAGCTAGATGTTTCTCTTGAGGACAGGTTAGGAACACTTGCACTAGAGCTCATAGGGGCCCCAGCAGCTAACAAAGAACTCACTGACAGTCTGTTACTTGCTGAAGAGCTAAGGGGCCGTTGTGAAGCTGCTTCTTTATTAGTTAACTCAGATACTGAACTAACATCAGGAGAACTAACACTAACAATTCCCATGGATATTGCAGTAGACTCCCCAGGAGCACGAACAGAACTATCAGGGCCTAACTTTCTTTCAGCATTTTCACTTCCCATTTCCGTTGTTAAGGTGCTGGTACTTGCACTGGAAGATGACCCTACTTCTGTTTGAGGGACGTTTTCAGCAGATGAAAGAACAACAATTGGTTCATGGACATCAGCTCCTGAAACTATACTGTGTTCCATTACAATTTCTGATCTCCGTTCCGTTTTGGTCGAACCCAAGCTGATGTCGCTGCTACTGGCCACGCTACACACAGAACTGCTGCTTCCTTTTCTACTTGAGGAGCCTGCAGCAGCAGATGTCTTGTCTGGACAGTTGTTTTTCACCAAGCTGCTCCATGATTGCGTTGTGCCTGAAACAGTGGATGAAACAGGTTTGGGTGATGCCACTGTATCAGGGTCGTACCCTGGTGCAAGCTTGAGGTCAAATTTTCCTTCTGCGCCCATACGGTAAGAGTTTGAGCCACCAGCATCCCAGGTGACATCAATCCAGCCTGGAAAGGGACAGGAGTTTGTGAGACCCAGCAGAAAGCAGATAGGAGCGTGTCAGACAGTAGCTCCACAATATGGGATCAGCTTTTCATCAGTGCTGCACTTCTCTGAATTTCTAGTCATCTAAGGTCTGCTAACTAAAATTAAATCCTTCCTTCTATTTCTCTTATTTCTGAACTGTTTGTTCTGGTGATACTTAATGTAAGGGTCATGTTTACATCTATTGGGGTATCTTTTAAGGGGAAGAACTGTTAAAAATTGTAAAAAGACTGATAAAAATGGTAAAATATTACAACTTCAGCAAGTATAGATGAAATCTAAGTAAAAGCTTTTTCAGTTGCTAAATATGATTATGTGGTCAAATGTTATTCATAGAAAAAAGTGCTGGCTTAACCATTAATTTCTAAGTTTGGGCTAAATCCTATAATTGACAGACAAAATATTCATATATCACTGTAGAAATTCTAGGTCACTATAGTTCAAATAACACTAAGTTAGCATTTCGGTTGTGTTCTCAAAGTTCAGTGGTTATTTGGTTCTCTTATGATTAAGTTTAATAAATTTGAATAAGCGCAGAAAATTCTAAAACCAAAATTTTAAAAGTATGCTAGGCTCTTTTATTAGATAGAACCTATATGATAAAGCTAATAACGTTAAAAGAACTAATGAGAATAACAATATTAAATCTATGTTTACTTATGCTTGGAAAATGATACTTATTCTTTTTTAAAAATGGTAATTAACTTCCAAAAGCAAAACAAATTGCCTATTAGAAAGAAAATTAATAGAAATTTTACAATCTTATTTTAGTGCTATAAGCTAACTACTTCAGAGGAAAAAAAACACATAAAAATATTTATTTTTGTAAAGTGTTAAGTCTTTATAAAGTTTAAGTAAAAGTACTTTACCCATACACACACATACTCCCGTGCATGCGCACACACATGCACACACATGCCAAGTTCATATAAGTTTACGATGAGGCTCAGAGGGGTTTAAGTAATACTGAATTACCTGTGGGCATTATCTGCATACAAGTTGTTTGAGAGGAAACTGACTGCCCAAAATCTACATAATCTAGTTTAGATGACATTTCAATTGCCTCAATTTATTCTGTATGCTGAAGTAACCTCTGAAGAACCAACATTTAACTATCTCTTCTGCAACATGGAAAAGCGTGAGAAAAGGAAAAATTCAAAAACATATCCCAATCCCAAATAAAAATTACATTTGTATTGTATTAACTGGTCCCAAAATATACTGATAACTTATTTCATAGTACTTATCAAAATCTGTAACTGTAAATTTATCTGTTTTACCCAGAAAGCATGGGGTCATACTTTTTTGTTGACCATTGTATATGTGAAGTCTAACGAAGTACCTTTACATAGTAGGCACTCATATTTGTGGAATAAATTAAAAAATGGATGTTCCTACCAATACAAAGATTCTTTAGAAAGGAAAAGAGATTTAATTGATATAGCATAGAAAAATAACTCAAAACTGTAAACCATTCATATTATGCTTGAGAATGTGTTTAAACTGATCACTCAGAAAGGGTACATACACACTATCCATAAGTGTAAAGATACAAAACTCTGAACTCCTCTTATACTCAAAAGATAGATAAAAAGATAGAATTAGTAATAACTAGCCATTATTAGAAATGGTTAGCTTAAGTATTTGAAAGCTAAGAACCCTCTATGGCATAAGGGTTTTAAGGTATGACTTCGCTACATTTGTCAAATCGGTAAAATCAGCCTTTCTTACATGCTAAATTCTGAAATTAAGATTCCAGTTGCTTCACTTGACTCCCGCCCAAGAAAAATACACTGTATTCACATATCTCTAACTAGTTCACACGCTTAGAAGTCAAATAATTTAGGGGGAATAGACTATTAACTAAGTATCACTAAGATGGCTAAAAACAAGAACATTGGAAATTTCTGAGTTGAATGGGACTATTATTATTCAGCTATTTTTTTTTATGAATTTTGGCAGCTACGTACATGCTCACTCACTATAAACCTGCTATTATGACAGTGATCTGCAATTAGGGTATGACTGTACAGAAATGCATTTAGTAATGTAATTTAAGGAACAGAATCTTAAGCGTAATAAAACCAAAAATAGTTTAAGTAAATAAATGCCTTTATCACATAGTTAAGATATCAAATGTTAGTCATTCTCCTAAGCATTGTCACTTTTATTATGTCTCTTTCAATATTTGGTGTAAGTTGAGAATATGAACATTTTACTCTTCTTTTTTTTTTTAATGCTAGGCAAAATTCATAAGAACCCACTACTGGTTAGGCAAATTATCCACTAATAAGTGAGTCTTCTAAGTTATAAAAAAAAAAAACTAGCCACTATAGTTGCTTCTGGGAGTTAAAAGCAATTTAAGTGGGTATGGACTTCCTCAAAATCTACAGATCAAAAGTTAAAAATGAACTTGATTTTAAACAATAACCCTTACCCCTTTACCCCAAGGAAAAACTGGTAGACTGAGAAACATTGTGAAATATCTTATAATTAACTAATAAATGAAAAGGCTACAATTTTTGTTCTATGCTTTACTGAAAAATATTTAACTATAAATGTTAATGCTTTTTCTTCTATGTGATTCATAACTGAACAAAAAATTCTGCCCTGATTCTTGTCAAGCCAACAAGATAAAGAAAAGCATAAGAAATTAAGATAAAAATCAATGGAAACATGAATAATAAACTAAAAAAACCACAAAAACAGCAGAAAATGTGTCTTTAGGGTATTCACCTTATACTAGCTTATTAATTACTTCAATATTAGCAATAAATTTTGATTCAAAACCTAAGAATTAAAATTTTTTCCTATTTCTAAATAAATGATTTTTCCCATTTTAAACATAAAACCAATAAATCAGTTCTTCTACTTAGTCCTGGAACATTTATTCAATTTATAAATTACCTCAAAGTAACAAAAGAAAAATATTTTGTTATTTAAAAATACTCGATTTCTACACTACAAATGCTAAGCACCTACTCACCATTATGCAGTTCTCCTGTGACGGTGCCTTCTCCCTGTGGGCTGCCATCCTGATCCCGCCATTTCCAGTCAAGGCCTCTGATCACACGAGCCCCTGGAACCATGTACTTCAGTACCTGGGAGCGTACTAGACGTCTCTGTCTTCTAAGGTTAGCTTCTGCTTCCTTAGCTGCTTTTCCTGTAAGGTAGAAATTAGAGAAATATAAACAAAGTCGCTTTTTATAAATATAATTGTGTTAGTAAGTTAGAAAAACCTACTCTCATCTCTTTACCTAGCTGATCTTCACATACTCCATTTACAGTGCCATAAAGTTCAAATCCAGATAGTGAGAGATAATGGGTTTGGCCACTAGCATTCTTCCCCATCTGTTTAATTCTCACATGTCGCCACCCTTGTTTCTCATCCTTCGGTGGATCAAGAGGCCAGGTGGCTGTTGACCTGTGAATGTGTTAGGGAAAATATTATGTAATGTTTTAAACATATGAAAAAGATGTTTAAGGTGGTGAAGATTTTGTTACATAATAGAAAAGTATATGAAAAGTAAACTAACTTTCATGTTCAGTCAACAGTTTGTTACACAAGAATCAAGAAATCAAAGGAGAAAAATAGCAGTAAAGAAAATAAATTAAAAATGAAATGTGTAAATGTATATTATTAATTTGACTCATAACACTAAATGACTTATGAATAATAAAATCCAAAGAAATAAGACCAGAAATTTTATGAATAACAATGTTTTTATGATGAAAAACATTTTAAAATTTTTGCAAAATTTTAAATGATATACTAAAATATTAACTTTAAAGCTTGAAAATATTACCTATTAATCCTGTTAAGAAGCTCCTTCCATACTACATCGCATACAGAAAAGTAATTTAACTCTACACTCTACTCCTCAAAATGTGCCACAATGTACAATTAAACTTTATTAGAACTAAATTTTTTAGAAATATAATGCTGACTTTTTGTCCTTAAAAAATATATATATGACCAATATATAAAATTTAGGAAAACAGATACATAAAATAAGAAAAATCAATAGTCACTATTAATTTGTCAAACATTCACATATACTATGTGAATAAATGGAGAGTTTAGTCAAAGTTAACTCCATTTTTTTTTTGGTTTTTATCAGTGTGCTATATATACACACATACAGCTATATATCAAATTCTTTTTAAATAAGTAAGCTCAGCTTCTACTAATATTTAAAGCATTTGATGGTTTTGACAAAGTCAGTATTTCAAAGTTTTAATACCTAAATTACAGTATCAAGTGATATTTTTAGAAAGAAAATCTTGTTTCAGTATCTTACAAAAAAGAGAGCTCTAGGAGGATACAGTTATAAAAATAAAGCTCTTTACTGAGTTTTCCAATTTACAAAGACTCCTCAACTAACCCTGGTTCATTGAGACTGCAGTCATCAACATGGGTATACAAAGAAGTCCAGTTCTGTCCATCTTTGGATACCTGGAAAACCCAATTTCTCAGTGCAGACCTTCCGTAACCACGAGCGTGACGAAGTGTATATGCTGATGGCACCACCCAGAGACCCAGATCTATGGCAAACCAGGCATTCTTATCATCATTGCTATGACAATTTAAAGCTGAATTGTCACGACTTAATATGTCTTCTAAGCGGCCATAAGGTAGATTTCTTCCTTCTGATGATGTTACTACTACAAGTCCATAAGCAGCTGGATTAACCCATTCATATGCAGTTCTACACAAAAACAAAGAAAATACTCTTAAGCAGTGTTAACAGTTAACTGCATTTGCTCAGACTAGCTTTTTTCTACATAAAATTATATTAATTAAGAAAAATTCTACATTTAACAATTTAGGTATTTTTTTCTTCATAAAAAGTAATTTGGATGGTCTTAAATTTAGCCTAAAAGACGAAATTCCTAAAACTGCAGGATACTCAGAGTGGTTAATTTTATTCTACTACCTAGAATTCTTTTCCGGGTGAATGTTTTCAACCTACATTAAATAATGACTTACTTGGCATTTGTCCCAATCCAGTAAATGATTCCATTTTCATCAAAATCATGCTGGTGCCGAAATATAAAATTTTGGCCTTCTCTTAATTTTCGAACAAAAACAAATGAAGATCGGTCAAAATCATACCACTGCTTTGCTACCTAACCAAAGAAAATATGGAAGAAACCTTAATTATGATATTTTGAAATGCACAGCCCATTTGGTTCCCATCCCTTTAACGTGAATTATTTTATAATCAATATTCATTTAAGAATATTTGAAAAAGAAAAAAAACCCCAGAAAATTCCATAATCATAGCACCCCACTATTAATATCAGAGAGTATTTCTTTAGTCTATTATTTCAATAGATAGAATAAAACAGTTTTGATCAAACTTTACAAAAACATTTTTCTCTTATCAGTCTGTATATATTATGATAGCTATATAATATTCAAATTAATAGAAGTAATTACCAACTCGATATTCCTTTATTGATTAGCATTAAGGTTTTGTTCACTATTTGAGTATTACAAATAACTATAATAGACATCTTTATGAAGAAACCGTTTAGAGTGTATAAAGATTATTTTCTAAAATGGAATTACTAGGTCAAACTCTATTACTGTAACTCTGGAAAAATACTTCCCAAACCACTTTTCTAAAGGCCTAAACCACAGCAAAGAATGCTTATTTCACCATTCGCTTGCCAGAAACTCACCATTTTTAAGAGATACTGTTCTAGAGATTCAACTGTAGCTAAGGGTTCCATCTTCAACATCCTGCCAGTCCTGTCTATCAATGCAGTTTCACCAGGTGCACGTTCCAACCGAAATCTTAATCTTCTTGTAAGTATCTACACAGAAATGATCAAAATGCTTCAGAAAATATTCTGCTTTTTTCTTAAAATTTTGAAAATGAAAAATGTTACATAACACAGCAATTGAGATTTATAAAGTATAACCATAAAGGAAGGATCAATGTCTGTTTTCTATTAAATATTTTTTAGAGGTCCACTGAATAATATTTTCAAGAAACAAACAAAGTTTACTTAGAATTTCTAAACAACTTCAAACATACATGGTTTAAATAAAATTATTATGAAACACTTAACAGAACTATTACAACCCCTAACTGATAACTTGCAATTTTCCAAGTAAGTTATAAAAAGTAGCTAATTAACTTATGCTTTTAAAGCTAGAATATATTAAATGACCTATGGCTAATAAACTTAAAAAAAATACAAGATAGATAGCTTCCAATCCAATATGCTTTAGTAAATAAAACAAGTATGTGCTTCATTTCTGTATAAATCTTAACTAATTGCTATAGACACATAATTAAATATTTACATGTACATTTGGAAAGCATTTCAGAATGCGAAATTACCAGGGGGCACATTCCCAGCCTTCCTATCTTTGTATCTTGCACAGTCTCCTAAAATGAAATACGTATAATAAAAGATGTTGGTGCTCCTAGGACTGTAAAAGTATAAGCAGGGGAATTTCCAGTCTTTGAGACCTATTTCTACCTCATTCATCTATCAAGGATAAACCTTTAAAAGGACAGACCAAAAAATCCCCTTGGTCCTCTATATTATTGTCTGAAGTAAAGCACAAAGTAGACCTCTACATCTTGCTTAATATATACATCATGTCAGATATACTAATTATACTGTAACTCTATGAACAAGCTTTCTAGTCTGGGAGTCCAGTTGGCTTTGGGTTCTTGGAGGTATGGTAAGTTTTTTGCCTTGAGTAGGCACTGTTATTGCAAATAGTTTTAGTCACTTATTAAAGGCCATATTTAAAAGAAACTATTTGATACAGTGGAATGCAGGATAGATCAAATAAAGGCAAGATTCAAGGCCAAAGAACATGCTAGAAAATACTAAAGTAACCTACAGATGATGTGATAAAGATCTGGCTTGGAATATTAGCAGTAAGAATTATTTGTTTTTTCTGTTAATATCTGGATACTAGCTGCTAACAAAAGAATAATTTAATGAATTAATAAGAATGTCAACCAAGTGACATTCAGGAAGAAAACAGGTTTTTTTAATAAAACCATGTGATAATGACAGATTTCAAAAATCAATAGAAATAGCTAAGGAAGGCCATCTGGTTCTAAACAATGACAGACAGAAAGCAAGAAAAAAAAACTGTGCCTAAAATATTTTCACATTTTCTCATATGTTGAGATACACACAGAGGCGAAGGGACTTAACTCATAATTCTAGAACAGAAGGACTCTCTTTTCTGCTTTCCCACTGATAAGGTGTCTTTCGCCAAATATGACCTACCAAATATGATTTAAAACCTAAAATAAACATTAAAATACCAATACATTTAAGAGTCATTAAAAAGAACAATCAAATGTCATCAAAGGTTAAAGTCTTTAATGATTAAGCACAATCCTTCTTTAATAAAATATAAAAGTTTTTTGGTTTTGTTTTTTTAAAGAAAACTATCTAAGCCTGCTCCTAAATGCATTCAGCAATAATAGCAACTGCATTTTCCATGGTTACCTGGAGGTTATAAGTGGATCCTGGTGTATCATACAAATGGAGAGGTAGACGTTCAATAGATTCTAGTACAGCTATTAACTTTCGGATTAATGCAACAGCTGGTCGACTAGGAAAAAAAATAATTGTTAAGAGCTTTTATATAAGTTCATGCTAAAGTTCATAAAGAAACTGTAATAACCAACCTCATATAGACACCCTACTTTCTTTATTAATGCAAAGAGAAGTTTAATTTTGTATTAGACTACACGAGTAAGCAAAAATAATCTTATAATTCAATTTCTTCACTTAATAAAATATTTCATTTTTCTTATGAAATGTTCATCAACTGCATTCAAAATAATGTATAATTTAACATGTAATTTATTTTTTAAAGTTTAAACAATTTTATTATATAATATCTGATACATATAAAAGAATATATAAAGCAGCAAAGTTCTGAAAATGACAGTATTGTTGGCAAGGCAACACTGGTATAATATTTCTGGAAAACAACATGACAATTTATATCAAAAACCTTTAAAACATCAGTAACTCAGTAATACAATTTAAAGGAATTTATGTAAAAAGATGTTTCCACCAAGACACTTACATTTTAGTATTAGGAATAATTTGCAAACAGCCAATATGTTTAATAGACTGTTTCAATAAATTATTATACATCCATATAATGTAATATGCACTCATTTAAAATGGTATTTAAAATTAATGGAATTAATTAAATTTTGTTTATTATTTTAAAAATTCAATCACATTCAAAAGTAATAAAATAGTAAAATGCACCTTCATCAACTCATGACCCAGCTTCAACAATTACCTACTAATAGCCAATTGATTTCTATCTATATCCCCACCCATTTCTCTCCTTCCTATATATTTCAAAGAAAATGCCAGGGGACTTCCCTGGTGGCACAGTGGTTAAGAATCTGCCTGCCAACGCAGGGGACATGGGTTCAAGTCCTGGTCTGGGAAGATCCCATGTGCCACAGAGCAACTAAGCATGTGCTCCACATCTACTGAGCCTGTGCTCTAGAGTCCACGAGCCACAACTACTGAAGCCCACGCACCTAGAGCCCACGCTCCACAAGAGAAGCCACTGCAATGAGAAGCCTGTGCACCACAATGAAGAGTAGCCCCCACTCACCGCAACTACAGAAAGCCCACAGGCAGCAACAAAGACCCAACGCAGCCAAAAATAAAAATAAATAAATAAATAAATAAATAAATAATTAAAAAAAAAAAAGAAAATGCCAAATAACATAGCATTTCACCCAGAAATACTCTGGGTATGTACCCCTACAAAAGAATTCTTAAAAAATAAAATCATATCATTGCCACACCTAAAAGGTAAGGAAAAATTACTACTTAATATCAACAAATATTTAATCAGTGTTCAAATTTCCACTTGTATCTTAAAGATTATCTAATTTAAAATAAGTGGTCAGTTGCATTCACAGCAGACATGTAATCTTCCTTTTATTCCATTAGATTAAAAAATACTTTAAAAATCTTTCCTTTTTTTATCTATTTATAATATAAGCTACTTTTGTACTGAATAAAAAAGTTCCTACTTTGTGTATAAACACTATACTAGGCTCTATTTTAAAGGAAAGCTATCAACTTGCAAACACTGCAAACATCAAATTAAAAGAAATTTGGGGATTTACCTTTCATCATCTTCATTTTCACTAAAGGCTGTTTTAAAAACATTTATTCTTTCTACCAGTTGACTACAATCTTGCTTCACATCTAAATCCATGCTCTAAAAAAAAAAAAGGAAAAAAAAAGTTTTAGGGCTGTTACTGAAATTTATCAAAACACATTCTGCAAGATGAATATTAATATATTACAAAATTATCAATACAATATAAGTGAAATCATTATTTTCTTTCAATTAAAATTCTTTTCATTATGACTAGTAGAACATGGCTAGTATCTTCAGTGTTACAATGAAGGGGCAATTATACTCCTTTTCTCAAAGTATGCAAGGTAATTTCAGATTATTTATGAACATTTTGCATTTTTTTTTTTTTTTTTTTGCGGTAGGCGGGCCTCTCACTGTTGTGGCCTCTCCCCTTGCAGAGCACAGGCTCCGGACGCGCAGGCTCAGCAGCCATGGCTCACGGGCCTAGCCGCTCTGCGGCATGTGGGATCTTCCCAGACCGGGGCACGAACCCGTGTCCCCTGCATCGGCAGGCGGACTCTCAACCACTGCGCCACCAGGGAAGCCCAACATTTTGCATTTTAACAGTACTATTTACATTAATTAGTATTAGAAAAAATACGACTGGTATATCAAAACAATGATTTCATAGATACCACTAAGTGATGCTATATCAATATAATTTTAATAAATGAGAATAAATGCAAATAGTAAAAATAATGAAGGAAACGAGACACTGCAGTTAAAGTACAATGATTAAGATCAAGAAATTAAAATGGCAAATAGAACTAAAATGGGGAGAAAACCTTCACTTTTTATAATTTATTCTGTTAGAATTTGTTAAAATAAGTGTGTGTGTGGGTGTATATATATACACACCTTTCATTAAAATAAAGGAAAAAATTTTATCACAATAAAGAGATAGTAACAGTCTAAATTGAAGAGAAATATAAGGTTATTAGCAAGTACTTGTCAAATATTCACATAAACTTCCTAAATTGCCAATGCTCATAAATTAATTTTACGCAAATATTTTAGGTATTTAAAAAGGCCTATAGACTAACTCTATCTTATGTTAAGTTATGAGGAAATCACAGCAGTGAATAATGTTAAGTCTTAGGCTACTACAAGCAAGTGTTTTGTTCAAACAAATCTTGAACAAATTATAATCAGGTAACCAAAAAAATCTAAATAAACTCAATTATTTAATTCAACTGGCTCAAACTAATGATAAAACTTGAAAGGCTGGAAAAATTATAAATGTTAACATTCACTACTCAGTTTTTAATACATCTTGACAAAAACAAAGTAAATCTCACTCTGTCAAAGTGTAGTTAAAAATTTTTTTTTAACTATATACCTCATTCTGTACTACTTCATAAACTTACATTATTTAAAACAGTAAGAAGCGCTTGCACCAAGCCACTACTGCACATTTCATATGGTGAAATTGTGTTTTCATCCTTCAAAAGTACAATTAGATTTTCTAAAGCTGTCTTCATTAAATCTCTCCAAGTGTTCTCACTCTCAATACACTAAAAGAAACAAAATTTTTTAAAATTAAAGACAAGACAATCAAAAAAACAAACAGGTCTTAACATACTTAATTTATCAGAGCCACCAATTACCATGAAAATAAATTAGATACTAAATTAGATTAAGAAGTTCAAATTATTAATGCAAATTATCTCTACCAGGCCTGGTAAACTCTTTTGTAAAGGGCCGACTGTAAATATTTTAGGCTTTACAGGCCACATCACATATCTTGGTCACACCTATTTAAGTCTGCCATTGTGGCCACTAAAGCAGTCACGGACAATATGTAAATAAATGAGCATGGCTGTGAGCAATAAAACTACTATGGACACTGACTATACACATGCATATAATTTTCAGGTATCATGAAATATTATTCTTACTTTTGATTTGTGTTCAACCATTTAGAAATGTAAAATCCCTTCTTACCTCACAAAACCATACAAAATTTAGCCCATGGGTGATAATTTGCTGACCCCCTAATCAATACCCAGAATATAAAGGATAAAGGGAAAAAACTAAACCAACATCACGGTGTGTCATAAAATCTAGAGGCTAACATACTTGTCTATTTGTATGAAGTTCCCAAGATGACTCTAACTGAGTTGCTATGTTTCTGAGTGTTACCACTACTCCACGAGGCATGCTTTCAACAGCTTTAAAGTGGTCATCATATAAATCTCGAGCCATAGTGCGTACCTACCAAAATAAAAATAGTAAATATGAATTTTTACTACAATTAATAATTTTACCAAATCTTCCTTTTAAATATATACATGCAACCTCTAGAATTAAGACGTTTGTGCCAGTATCAAGTTCCAAAAAATGTTACTACTTCTATTCATATACATCAAGAAGTTTTCATGGTTGAAAAACTACTCTAGCAGATTTTAGCAATGTCAAATCGAAGGACTTATAATTTTAATTTTTAAACTTTGTATTCATAAACCAAATAGGAGCTTATTTAAATCAAATTAAACCTATAAAAAGGTAGCTCTGCTATTTTTAATAAAAGTAACCTGTTTTATGGTGAACCAATTAGAAAATACAAATAAGCAAAAAACAAAAAACAAAAAAGAAAGAAAGAAAATTAAGCCATCTATAATTCCATCAACTGAAGTTGAACCTTTTAACATTCTGGGGCGTACTTTAGGTTCTTATGTCTTTTTTCTATTTATATTATTCACACAAAGTATATATGATGCTCATGTATTTATATATTTCATCAAGAGAAAGAATGACTGTATTATCAGTTTGGGTACTAATTACCTCATTTAAGTTAAATTAATGTTATTTGAGAGAGAAACCCACACATGTCCAAGGCTTGGGTCTGATGAAATTTAGTACATAACATTCGTTAAAATATACGCTTAAATAATGTAAATTTAAGATTTATGTGATTTCATTTAAATCATAAGCATAGCTCTAATGTAACAGAAAAAATTTCACTCTCTAAATGAATTAATAGTACCTTCCCATTCTATTTTAGTATGCCTTTCAGAATTAAAAGATAAGTAAGTTCTAGATATCAGACAACACTGAAGAAACTATTCCTTTATAAACAATATTAAGAAATAAAAACAGGTTAAAACTAATAGTTAAAATTATTTTTACCTAAAATTACTATATGTTGATATATACTGCTTTCATACGCAAAAGAATAGCCATATGATCACTGATTTACTACTGATTTCAAGGATCTGAATCAATAATCACATTTTTTTAAGAAAATGAAACTACAGGACTGAGACTATATCATCCTTGATTTACTTTTCTTTTGTACTGTAAAAGTTCAGTTCCCTGTGAGTTAATCTAGACTTGTTGGTTAATACAACAGCAGTTATTCCAAAAAACTCCTGAGAAAGCTGACCGGTAGCTTTATAAAGAATTACAGCTGAGCCTCATTATTTGAGAATTTAATATTTGTGAAATCAACTAGTCACTAAAATTCATTTGTAATCCACAAATCAATACTTGCAGCACTTTTCACAGTCATTTTTCGGCAAGCACAGTGCATCAAAAACTTAAAAAATATGACCAGAGCCTCACAGGAACCTAAACTTGTATTTCTCCAAGAAGCAATGGTTCAGTATTCATGGCAACTTTATAGAACATAACTATCATGAAAATGAAAACTGTATTTAGTTCAAATTCCTTTTACCATCTAATGGCTACCTTCAATTGAGATATTTCTTCCTCAAATGCCCTTAAGATATCCTGAATCGGAAAAAAACCTCTGGCTTCACACTCTTTTTTTGAAAAACACAGAAGCAATCATGGAATAATATATATAGCTATAGAGGTAATATATATTTATAAATTAAAAAAGCAAGAAAGAGAGAGAGAGAAAGAGAAAGCAAGCAAGCAAGCAAGCAATTTTCTTTTCCAGGTCTATGTATGTGGAAATGTGGAATATCTTTGGGATAGCCTAGCAAATTTACAACTGGAAATGAAGACATGAATGAATATATATATATATATATTTATATATATATATATAATATATAAAACATATATATATTATATAATATAGTGCTCCAAATAAAACCCCTTATGACTATTCCTATGGCCAAAGCCACACAAGTACCCCCCATCCTAATCACCCAAAAGCATTCTTCACATACTATATGAAAAAACTGTATCATTATTTTAGGTAAAATAAAAATGTGTCATCAGAAGATACTGAATCTAACTATGAGATTTTATTTTCTCTTTTAAAAATTAAAAAATTCAAGAACAACTGATATAATAAAGATGGAAATATAATGGCTTGGGACTTCCCTTGTGGTCCAGTGGTTAACACTCTGCCCTCCTAATGCAGGGGGCCCGGGTTCGAACTCTGGTCAGGAAACTAGATCCCATATGCTGCGACTAAGAGTTCGCATGCTGCGACTAAGAGTTCGCCTGCCACAATTAACAGTTCGCATGCCACAACTAAGAGTTCGCATGCCTCATCTAAAGAGCCCCCATGCTGCAGCTGAAGATCCAGCATGCCACAACCAAGAACCTGCATACAGCAATGAAGATCCCGAGTGCCACAACTAAGACCCGGCACAGCCGAATGAATGAATGAATGAATGAATAAATAAATAAATAAATAAATCTTTTTAAAAAAAGAAATATAATATAGAGACATGGATGTAGAAAACAAACGTATGGACACCAAGGGGGGGAAAGTGGGGTGGGGTGGTGTAGGATGAACTGGGAGATTGGGACTAACATATATACACTAATATGTATAAAACATAACTAATAAGAAACTGCTGTATAGCACAGGGAACTCTACTTCGCTTCACTGTACAGTAGAAACTAACATAACATTGGAAAACAACCAAACCCCAATTTAAAAGAAAAAGGGGAGAAATATAATGGCTTTATTTTTGAAAAAAACAATGCATAATAAATGGATAGAATTTAAAAATTAGTAATATGAGTCAATAACATATTTGCTCCTGGAGTCTGTAACATATTTGCTCCTGTATCTTTTTGAAACAGTGATTCCATCTGAGATGGTCATTAAACTAAGCATCAAATTATCTGAATCTAGAACCAGGAATTCAAATGGATTCATCACAAAGGATTAAATCAAGACTGTAAATTATAATAATGCATTTTCAATCCCACTACATCACTAAAAATACTACTATCATTAATCATAATTAAAGAATGAGTTTAAAGTTTCTGTGACAATAACTCACATAATTTTAAAATAATTTAAATTTTATACTTTGTCTCAATTTTGTTCTATTTTGATACTGGTGTTTACTTATATATAAAAACTATAAGTTTTTTTTATACTTCTAATATAAAAACTGTAAGTATTTACTTACAGTATAAAAACTATAAGTAAATGTATACATATTGTGGAAAATAAGATAATGAGCACAGAAAAAGGAAAACTAAAAATACATTAGATTAGGGTAGCTTATGTTACATGGCTCAATTTTTTAAATGCCTACAATCTACCCCTGAAACCTTGCTACATCAGTATAAAAGACAAAAAACAAAGCAAATCCCATAAATAATACCTTTTGCTTAGTTTTTTCTAACTTAGATTTTAGTTTTCTGCCTCTTTTGCCAGTCCAGCCAGTCACAAATTCTGAACCTTAAAAAAAAAAAAAAAAAAAAAGGTATTTCACAGAACATATTTTACTGCAATTTAACATATTCATTTATTCTTATCCATTAAACTGACATACCTACATACTTACCCAGAGAAGTTTCTGCAGTAAATGAATGCTTGGTTCCTCTATTAGATTCAAACACAAAACCAGGTAAATCTTCTTTCAATATTGTTGCTTGCTGGCCATCTGAGTTATGAATAGCAATTTCTCCTTCTTTCAAACATGTTAGTGACCAATTCCCTACAGTGAGTTTAGTGGGTCCTGGTGCTGAGAGTATAGGTTGACTTGAAGTAGACGGCTTTACTTGGCCTCGAGCTCTTTGTAACTTCTCTAAGAATTCACTTCTGCTTTCTATAAAGACAAAATGTTTGTTTTAAAACTTCATCCTTTCAAATATTCCATTTTTTAAGGAAACTACCTATTGAAATATCAATTTTATTTAAAAACTTTCATTAAAGTTTTGTTCTTTGATATACTCTCACTGGTTTAATATTATTTAGGTTCAAGCATTAAAACAATCCTGCAGCCATAATTTTTTAAAGTAGAAGGCTTTGGGGAAAAGATATAATTTGAGACAGCATCACACATGGGCAATTCATCATTATGTGATAAGAGGCACCTTTACCTAAAGGATGGAGACAGTAAAAGTAGATATTGATACAATGCTATTCCTTGTCTCATACAATAAAAAAGTATGAAATGCTTTCATGGCACAATCATTTTTCTCTGTTAATATTAAGGAAATGGCCATATGATCATCAAGGATGTGCTATTGCTATGACAATGGTAGCAAAAATATGAGCAGAAAGACAAATTATCAAAATTACAGAAACTAGTAAAACATTTTAACAGAAACAAAATATTACCTGAACTATCCGATCCACCTTCAGGACTACCACTTGAATACATGGTGGCAAGTTTTCCATCCAAGATAAATCTAAACCATCCATTACTGCCATTAGATAGTTCCAAGGCTGCTGCATCACTCCATATATATAAGCAGTCTCTTCCCCTAATGATGGACCAGTCTCTCCAATGATATGGCTTACCCTGCTGCAATTCTTTAGCATCTTCCTGTGGTTCATCTTCCTAAATGTGTAAAATTATTCAATGAAATGTGGGAAATAACTTATATTCCAAATATTCATAAGTACTTAAAAAAACATGACCATGAATCAAATTTAGAATTAAAACATCGTGAATATAATATTCAGCTGCCTGTAGTTTAATACATATTCTGATTCAACTAATTACCTATAATCTTAAAAGTCCATCCTAAAAAAAAGTTAAGAAATTCACATAATAACCTAAGTTATAACATTTCCAGGTATAATGGTCAAGAAGACAAATGGATTAGGTTTACACACAATTAGCTAATTATCTAGGACTTGATAAACTCACCATATCTCTGGGCCTAACTGATTATTTGTAAAAAATGAACGTTTACACTAGCTCAATGGTATCCAAACCTAGGGTGCAAAAGAATCACCAGAAATGTGTTTTAACAATATAATTTATAAGTTCCCACCCTTAGCCAAGTGAATCAAATATACTGGATTATTCCTATAATCATCAAAATGTCAGCTATAGCATGTTTAAAAGAAAAATAATTTGTAAACACTGTTTGCCTACCCTGGCATCCAAAAAATTTTTATTTTGTTGACAACATTTAATATTAAGAATATTCATCATTAACATATATGATCTTGGCATGTGTGTGCATGCATGCGTGTATGGGTAAAGTACTTTTAAAGTTTATGAAGACTTATTATACTTAAAATTGTTTTAAATGTATCTTTTACATGCTTCTTCCCTGAAGTAGTACTTAGCTTATAACACTAAAATAAGATTGTAAAATATGGATTATAGATTTCCCTAAACATAGTACTTGTGCTCCAGGCCATGACAGATTAATAAGGATCAAGACTTGCCTATCCACTGTCAACAACTAAAAGAACCAGACAAAATACATGAAAGAGTGTTTTCAAATACTGGACAACAAGCAACACAGGACTGCATGATCTCCCAGAAAACAGTAACAAATAAGGTAAGCCCCTTAGGCTCAGACAGAGTTTCTGGCTAAGGTCTTAAGAAGAGGGAACACAGAGTCCAGCAGTGTAAGTTGAGGAAATGGAGATCTGTGTTTGAAGAGATTAAGGCAAATGGAATATGTGGTGGATGAGTTCAGGATCAGGGAGTCAAGCACAAAAGACCTCTAGAAATGTGCAAAGTGGTCACCAGGACATCTCTACTGAGTACCAGACCATCTGTGTACAGGTGATGTTCCATAAGGCAGGGCAAAGAATGACTTGAAAATGGTAAGGTGAACAATTCAGAGGTCACACAGGGTGGTCAGATATTTGCATTCCTAACAGCCAGAGTGGAAAATCATCATACCAACCGTTCAAAATTTTTCCAAATGTGATGTAACTGTAAGCCCACAGACCAAAAAAAATTAAATAATCCTGAGCAGGGGCAGAAAACCCACATGTGCATGCACACACACAAACCAAACAGCTAAGCACATCAAGGTCAAATTGCTAAAAACAAGATATAAAGTCTTAAACACAGCCAGAGGAAGAAAACGTCTCAGTAGAGACTATGCACATCAGGTGACAATGAAATATCTCTTCAAGTGCTGGAAAATGATCAGCCAAGAGTCCCTGCGGGAACTGAAATGTCCATTGAAAACGAAGGCCAAGGGACTGCCCGGGTCGTGCGGTGGTTAAGAATCCACCTGCCAGTGCAGGGGACACGGGTTCGAACCTTGGTCCAGGAAGATCCCACGTGCCACGGAGCAACTAAGCCCGTGCACCACAACTACTGAGCCTGCGCTCTACAGCCCGCGAGCCACAACTAGTGAAGCCGCGTGCCTAGAGCCCATGCTCCTCAACAAGAGAAGCCACCGCAATGAGAAACCCGCACACCGCAACAAAGAGTAGCTGCCACTCACTGCAACTAGAGAAAGCCTGCACGCAGCAACGAAGACCCAACATAGCATGCATAAGTAAGTAAATAAATAAATCTATTTATTTATTTATAAAATAGAAGGAAAAAAAATGAAGGCCAAAATCAGTCCACTGGTTAGGACTTCACGCTTCCACTGCAGGGGGTAGGGGTTTAATCTATGGTCAGAGAACTAAGATCCCACAAGCCATGCACAGCGCAGCCAAAAAACAAACAAAAGAAGAAGATATTTTCAAAGAATAAAGATAAATCTCAAAGAATTTTCTGGCTTGTCTTCTCATTTCCAGATAATGTATTTTGGGGACTTCCCTGGTGGTCCTGTGGCTAAGATTGCACTCCCAATGCAGGGGGCCCGGGTTTGATCCCTGATCAGGGAACTAGATCCCATGTGCCGCAACTAAAAGTTCGCATGCTGCAACTAAAAGATCCTGCATGGGGCTTCCCTGGTGGCGCAGTGGTTGGGAGTCCGCCTGTCGATGCAGGGGATGTGGGTTCGTGCCCCGGTCGGGGAGGATCCCACGTGTCCCGGAGTGGCTGGGCCCGTGGGCCATGGCTGCTGGGCCTGCGCGTCCGGAGCCTGTGCTCCGCAACGGGGGAGGCCACAACGGTGAGAGGCCCGCATACCTCAAAATAAATAAATAAATAATAAAAAATAAACGATCCTGCATGTCTCAACTAAAGATCCTGCATGCTACAATGAAGATCCCGTGTGCTGCAACTAAGACCCCATGCAGCCATATAAATAAATAAATATATTTAAAAAAATAATGTAGTATGAAGAACAAAGGTTTAGTTTTAATGAAAACAATTTATTTATTTTTTATTCTTTTATAATATAATCTTTTAATGTCCTATCTAAGAAATCTCTGTCAAGCTCAAGGTCACTAAGATTTTCTTCTTTTTCCTCTAGAAGCCTTACAGTTTTAGCCCATCCACTTCAGTTAATGATTTCTTTTTGTTAAAAGGGGTAAGATTTCATATTTCTGCATATGTTATCCACTTGTTCAAGCATCATTTTTAAAGAGACCATCCTTTTGTGACTGAATTACCTTAGCACTTTGTTTGAACAATTGACCATATATGTGTGGGTCATTAATCTAGTTTTACACCACTACCACACTTTCTTGCTTACTATAGCTTTATAATAAGACTTGAAATCTGCTGGTGTATGTCCTTCAACTTTGTTCATTTTCAAGGATGTTTTGCTATTCTAGGTTCCTATCATTTTCATATAAATGTTTGCTTGTTAACTTCTACAAAGACCGCTGGGATCTGTAACCTATTTCTTGAATGAAAGAATTCCAGGGGGATGAACCCAGATATCATTTCTTGTTTTGTTTTTTGTTAAATCTCCAGTAATTTAGGAAACACATATATACACTAAACCACTCAGGATTCTGCAATTACAATCCATACTCTACCATTCTCTCAAAACTATTAATACTCAGTCACTAATATGTAGGAAGCATTCACTAAATGGTAGGACTAAATCATGGCTGGCAATTGGTAGAGACAAATAAGGCATATTTTTAAATATGCAATCTAAGGCAAGAATCATTGATAGGTACTGAAATTAGTGGATAAAAGTTTAAAGAGAAACAGCATATTTGCATAGTCTCAAATTATCTCCCCACAAATTACTTATTAATTACAAAAGGGAAAAAGTATCTTTACAATAGAGAAGAAACCTGGTAGAGACAAACACAACCAACTGATCCAAGTCAACGTCAACAGCAAGAGCGCAGACATCATGTGCCTCTAAAAAGGCACATTTTACACATGAGGAGGCCATAACATCACCTCTATAGTCTTCCTGCTTAAAAACACACAACCTGAATCTAATTATGAAGAAACATGGCACAAACACAACATGAGGGTCCTTGTCCAAATTAAGTGGTCTGTCCTCTTCAAAAAAATGCCAAGGCTATGAAAGAAAAAGAAAGGCTGAGAAATGGAACAACATGACAATGAAATGTACTGTGCTCCTAGACTGGATTCTGGGGGGGCGGGGGGCGTGAGCCGCAGGAGGGCATTGCTATTAGGGCAATGGCAAATTTGAATACAGTCTCTGGATTAGATAACATTTTCTATAAATATTAAATTTCCTGATTTTAATAACTGTACTAGGATTCTGTAAGACAATGTCCTGGTTTTTTGGTGAAGATTTTAGGTATAAAAAGGGGCACTGACTTCCCTGGCGATCCAGTGGTTAAGACTCCATGCTTCCACTGTGGAGGGCATGGGTTCAATCCCTATTCAGGGAAGTTCCACATGCCACAAGGTGCGGCCAAAACAAAACAAAAAATAAATAAATAAATTTACAAAAAGGGGCACTATGTATCCAGCTTCTCTCAAATAATATATTTTATTATTATTATCATTATTATTATTATTTTGGCCACGCCACGCAGCTTATGGGATCTTAGTTCCCCAACCAGGGATCGAACCCGGGCGCTTGGCAGTGAAAGCTCGGAGTCCCAACCCCTGGACCGCCAGGGAATTCCCTCAAATAATATATTTTAAATGTGCGTGCACACATGTGTAAGTAATAAAGCAAATGGAGCAAAATGTCAATAATTAGTGATTTTGGATAGAGGATGTTCTGATATTCTTTATTTGCAACTTTTTTTCAAGTTTTAAATTTTACCAATGATATATTTTAAAAGAAAAGTGACCAAATTTTAAAAAATTATAATACTACTCCATACTGCCATTATTTTGTCAAAACCCATTGTTATTGGAACTACATTTCCTCAAAAGAAACCCTATTCCTGATAGATGCCACTGCAATTAAGACCACTCACTTTTTCTGGTTTTGATTCCTCTTCATTCTCATCATCAGAGGAAGGACCTGCCAAAGTTGACACTTTGCTAATTACACCAAGTCTGGCTAGCTGATCCAAAAAAATATCACCACCTTTATCTACTAAGTCCCTTATGATTTGCAAAGCCAGCAAGTGGCCATCATCGTCGTCCTGGGGGTAAAAAAAAGGAAATTAAGGGAAAATGATAAAAATAAGTTTAGTTGCGTGGAGTAGACAAATGCAATCATTTGTACAGACAAAATGATTTAATAAAATTAGGACACAAGTTAAATTATTTTACTTACTACTATCTAATGGGAATTAAAACTACAGGAGTTTCAGTAAAGATAATAAACTAACCTCTTGATCAAGAACTGTTGCAGTGATTTCCACTAGTACTGTAGGCAAATTGTGACCAACATCAGAATCACAAACTTCTTTCAAGAGTGCTTCAGAGCAAAAATGAATCATTTTTCGAATCAGAGCAAGACTTGCTTTCCTTGAAAAGTAAAAAAAGAATTTTAGTTAGCCATGGTAAGAAGATAAAATAAAACAAAATGCAACACTAATGAAAACAAAAATATCCAATTTAAGCTTTAAATGCTCTGCTAAAATATACACTTAATAAAAGAATACAATTAATAAGAACCTACTGAATAGCACAGGGAATTCTATTCAATACTCTGTAATGACCTATATGGGAACAGAATTAAAAAAAATGGATATATGTGTATCTACAACTGACTCACTTTGCTGTACAGCAGAAACTAACACAACATTGTAAATCAACTATACTCCAATAAAAAAATTTTTTTTTTTAAAGAATACAAAAAGCTAAGACTAGCACTAGGTTTATGTTCACTTTTTGAGGGAATTTCATTTTTCTACTATTAATATATTGAGCTCATTAAAACGAATTATTTTTGTAATTTTCTTACATGTGCTATTTTATATTAACCAGCATGACTGTTAACATGCCATGATAATTTTAGAAAATCAAAAGTAACACAATTACTAATAAATGGCTTCTATAACCCCAAATATAAAACTCTTAACTTAAAACACCTGATGGTTTATATGGAACTCATATTTCAAATTAAGCATTTTTGTCCTTTGTCAAATTTAAAACATGTTCATTATAATGATATTCTCATATAAATGAGATCCTAGTAATCCCATGCCCTTAAATATTCCCATTGTTAACAACTTGGCATGACTCTTTTCCCTTTTATTATCCACTGCTTTACTTAGAACACAGAAGATACTCAATAATGTCACATAAACTAACCTCAATTTTATAAGCGATTTGTTCTTTTAAAATAAAATACACAAATATCCACACACATTTAAATTATAATACACTGGTCTATTACATAAAAGTCAATAATGTTTTTAACACATGTTTTCTGAGCATCTAACAATAGTCTGTGCGCCAAGCTGTAGATATCATTGCCCTTGAGGTGACTTCTCCACAGGAAGGATGGAGAGGCAAAAATCACTATCGAAATCCAAGAGAGGTATCTGACAGCTGTTTTCCTACAGAATGTGGTCTTGATGTATTTCATAACTCTCTCTAGGTGAATTTCATGTATTCTTTAATTTTAAAATGTGTTTTATTACAAATTCAAGTACATTAGAGAAAATAGTAGGCAGATGGAGGGCAAACTGCCCTAACAGGATTAGTTCCTTCCAGTGTTTGTTAACGGCAATTTATATTTGGTTGCAAAATCAGTATTTATGTATAATAATAATTTTATATCATGATTTACTTCAATTAAAATAGCATAAGAATATTTATATGTTGTCTACCTATCTGGCTATCTGTCACTACCATGCTGAGTCATAATAAGCCAGGAACACCTGTATATATTTTAAAAACTTTACACCTCATTTAATCCACCCACCAAACCCCCTATGAAGTAGGTTTTATTAGCTCAGCTTTACAGATGAAAAAAAATGAGACAAAGAAAGGTAATTCTACTAAGGTCACAGGGCTAATAAATTAGAGCCTCAACTCAAACTCATCTCGTAACCAGTACACTATGCATAATATTCATAACATAAAAATTTTCTTGCTTAACACTATTATATAAATCATAAGCATTCAGCTTACTGGCTTTTCTATTATAAATAGCATTATTTTTGGTGAACAGTTTTATTTCTTCAGTAGAGGGATTCCTGGATCCAAGAGTCTAAATATTTTCATACGTACTGAATGTGCATCAACACTGAATCCATACTCAGTAAACTGATTTTTTTAAAAATCTGTTAAGTGACAACATGGATGGACCTCAAGGGCATTATGCTAAGTGAATAAGCCAGAGAAAGACAAATACTGCCTTATATCACTTAAACGAGAATCTTAAAAAAAAAAAAGAAAGTCAAACCTATAGAAACAGTAGAAAAGTGGCTGCCAATGGCTGGGGATGGGGGAATTAAGGAGAGGTTGGTAAAAGGATACAAACTTTCAGCTATAAAATGAATAAGGTTTGAGCATTTAATATAAAAAATGGTGACTACAGTTGATAAAGCTGTATTGTATAATTAAAATTTGCTAAGACTAAATGTTCTCTCTCAAACACACATATATACACATACACAAATATAAATACGTGAAGTGACGGATATGCTGATTAACTAAATGAGGGGAATCCTTTCACAATGTATATACATATCAAATCACTAAGATGTACATTTTAAAAATCTTACAATTTTATATGTCAATTATGCCTCAATAAAGCTAGGGGACAAAAGGACTGTTAATAGCTTAAATTATCAGTAGATATGGATGTACTAATTCACTACAATTTTGTTACTTTTGTAAAAAAAAAAAAGTTTCTTAAATGTCTAATGGGTGAAAAGGACATGAAATTTTACTTTCAAATGTTTTGCTTTTTACTAGTAGAGGATACATTTTTCCCTGTTGTTTTCTTTTTCATCTTGAGCACTGTACCATAATGTCATCGGCTCATTTATTTAAATTGGCATTTACACTTTGACCAAAAAATTGTATACGTTCTCTGCATAATAAAGTTAGTAT
The DNA here is from genome assembly GCF_964165515.1 of Mesoplodon bidens. Classification (NCBI taxonomy): domain Eukaryota; kingdom Metazoa; phylum Chordata; class Mammalia; order Artiodactyla; family Ziphiidae; genus Mesoplodon; species Mesoplodon bidens. The sequence goes on from NC_138178.1 coordinate 111,426,169, forward strand.
CCCTTGGTCATACTTGCTAACAAATACCAATTTGCTGGAAGATTTATCTGCATTACAAGTTTATATTTCTGTCACTTTCATGGTTACAGGTAATACTGTTGCTGATATGCAGTTTTGTTTTTTTACATAGAATTTTAAATGACAGATAGGACTAACAAACAAGTTTTAAAAGTCATTCTTCCTACCAAGTTCTGATAAACATTTGAGAATATTTTTTTTTGTTTTCCTAAGGTTTTATTTTTTTCATTTATTTTAAATAAATTTAGAATTTATTTAAATACACAATGTAAAGGACTAAGTTGATTTTTAATCAAACCACAAAGCAAATATTATAATACCATTTATTATGTTAATATATTATAAAATATTAATACATTATATAATTTACCACTATAATACATTCAATTTCTAAACACAATTGATTCTGTTTGGAGGGCCAGTCTACTCCAATGATTTATAAACTCTTGGGCTAGTTATCATAAAGATTTAATTACTGAAAGTTTACACTAGCTACTATTCAGACTTTTTCTTTAATAATCTCACCTATTTATTCTTCCAGAAGAACTTTAAGATCTGTCAAGTTCTAAAGCAAATTCTATAGTTATTTTCTTTCAAACTGCATTCTATAAATTAACTTTGGAAGAATTTATTATCTTTAGATTATTTAATATTCTCATCCTAGAACAATTTCCCCCTTTATCCAACCATGTCTACTTTCCTCTCAATCAAATTGTGATTTAAAAAATAAATAAACAGGGCCTCCCTGGTGGCGCAGTGGTTGAGAGTCCGCCTGCCGATGCAGGGGATACGGGTTCGTGCCCCGGTCTGGGAGGATCCCATATGCCGCGGAGCGGCTGGGCCCGTGAGCCATGGCCGCTGGGCCTGCGCATCCGGAGCCTGTGCTCCGCAACGGGAGAGGCCACAAGAGTGAGAGGCCCGCATACCGCAAAAAGAAAAAAAAATAATAATAAAAAAAAATAAAAAAAATAAAAAAAAAAATAAATAAACAAATGGATCCTCAAGGATTTCTGCTGCTGACAAGTTTACTCAATCTTTGTCCCATTATTGCCCCTAACTCCAAAGATGTATATTTACCACACCTCTTCAAAATTCTAAGTAGCCTTTCTTCAAAAGCAAAATGTGAAGTCCTCAGTCTAATATTACAGATACATATATCAAATCATTATGTTATACACTTTAATACAATGTTACATGTCAATTATATCTCAATAAAACTGGGAAGAAATATCTCACAGAGAAAATAATCAGGTTTTTACAAAATGCTCCACCAGTGAAACTGCTATCCTTTGTTCTGAAGGCTTCGCTGATCTGTTGTCTGCCTTTTATTTCCTGAACAGACAATGCACACAGGCCAATAATGATAGATAATAGCTAAAGTTGATATATTCCATATATACAGATCCTCCTTTAACTGCCTGATTAGAGTACATATGCTTACTCTTCTGATCGAATTTTAAACTGAAATGGTAAAAAATTAGGTTGTAACCTATTTGATTGTTTTTAATAATGTCAAGTATACATTTTTTTAATGAATCATCTTGGGAGATGGGGGAATGAATGAAATAGGTGAGGGAGACTAAGAGGTACAAAACTTCCAGTTACAAAATAAATGAGTCACGGGGTGAAATGTACAGAATGGGGAATATAGTCAATAATAGTGTAAACATTTTATATGGTGACAAATGGTAACTAGAATTATCATGGTTATCATTTTGTGATGTACAGAAATACTGAATTACTATGTTGTGCACCTTGAACTAACATAGTGTTGTAAGTGAATTATACTTCGAAAAAAAAAGGAAGAATGGAGGGAGGGAGGGAGGGAGGGAAGGAAAGAAAAGAAAAAAACTAATGATTCGGAAGTGGAAATGGATGAACTGCAAGAAAGAATCTTAACAAACCAAAAAATATTACCAGATAAAAAGCAAATTAAGAAGAATCATACAATGTGATACGATTTATATAAATCTTTAACTTGTAAAATACTATGCATCATTTACAGATAAATTTATATATTTGCTATATATTCTTATATTACAAAAATAAAGGAAGCAAGGGAAAATATTAACATATTAATGACATAATATATTAACCCCCCAAAACCCAATTGTCAAGAAAAAAATTTATGAGAAAATTGGGAACAATGAATGCTGATTTTTTTTGTGTGCGTGTGCGGTATGCGGGCCTCTCACTGTTGTGGCCTTTCCCGTTGCGGAGCACAGGCTCCGGACGCCCAGGCTCAGTGGCCATGGCTCACGGGCCCAGCCGTTCCGCGGCATGTGGGATCTTCCCGGACCGGGGCACGAACCCGTGTCCCCTGAATCGGCAGGCGGACTCTCAACCACTGCACCACCAGGGAAGCCTAATGAATGCTGATTTGATGTTTGATAATATTTAAGAACTATTATAATTATTTTAGGTGTAATAATGGTATTGCAATTATGTTAAAAAACAAAAAAGAATCCCTTTTTTTAAAGAATCCCTTTTTAATGATGAAAAATTATTATTATTATTTTTTTTTTTTGTGGTACGCGGGCCTCACTGTTGTGGCCTCTCCCGTTGCGGAGCACAGGCTCCGGACGCACAGGCTCAGCGGTCATGGCTCACGGGCCTAGCTGCTCTGCGGCATGTGGGATCTGCCCGGACTGGGACACGAACCCTCATCCCCTGCACCGGCAGGTGGACTCTCAACCACTGCGCCACCAGGAAAGCCCGAAAAATTATTTTTTTATTGAAGTACAGTTTAGTACTCTATTAGTTCAGGTATACAACAGAGTGATTCAATATTTTTATAGATTAAACTTCATTTAAAGTTACTATAAAATATTGGCTATATTCCCTGTGCTAAACAAAAGAACCCTTATTTTTTATGGATGCATATAGAAAAATTATGGATAAAACTATTTTGAGTCTTGGATTTCCTCAAAGTAGTACAGTTGGGGAGGTATAAATGAAATAAGACTGGGATATTTGTTAAAACTTATTGAAGCTATGTGATGGGGTTCATTATATGATTATCTCGACGTTTGAATACATTTTAACTTATCTATGATAAAACATTTTTTAATAAACTATCTTTTTACAAATACCTCTAAAATATTAGGCACTATGCTAAATACCACACGTACTTAATTTTAATTTTCACACCTAAAGAGAATTAAGTATAATTATCCCATCCTAGAGATAAATTAAGATCAAGAGGTTAAGTATCTTGTCCATGGCTATCTGTCTACAAAGTGGCAACACTGACATTTGGACTGACTTTGAGCTGACTCCAGAGTCTGAGCTCTGAACTAAGATATATGCTATCTTTTTTTTTTTTTTTGCGGTACGTGGGCCTCTCATCATTGTGGGCTCAGCGGCCATGGCCCAGGGGCCCAGCTGCTCCGCGGCATGTGGGATCCTCCCGGACTGGGGCATGAACCCGTGTCCCCTGCATCGGCAGACAGACTCTCAACCACTGCGCCACCAGGGAAGCCCTTGTCTACCTTTTTGACAGTATTCCCTGAGCTATACAAACATATCCCATATCCCACTGATACCAAAATACTTGCAGCTGCAAACAAAACACACTCATTCAATCATTCAGTGTATCTACTGAAGATCTAAATATCAAGCCCTATTCTATACCTCCTTGTCTTTGTAGGAATAGGGCAGGACATAAGGCCATCTCTCATGGAGCTTTAGAGGGGAGACAGACAATAAAACAAAAACTCAAAGAAGAGCAAGATTTCAGACAGTGTAAACTCTGTGAAGACAGTAAAACATCACGATTGATATGAAAAGTATCCTAGGGGTAAATTTAAATTAGGTGGATAAATGTCAATGGACATAAGCATTTGAACTGAGACCTGAATGATATGAAGTAACCAACCATTCAAAAGCCCTGGGAATAGAAAGTTTCCAACAAAGTGAAGTAAGTGCAAAAACCCCATGGTAAGAATGTACATAGAATGTTCCAAAAACAGAAAGAAGGCTAGCATAGTGTAAGTGTAATGGCCTAGGTGTTATATAGTACTAAATGAGGTCAGAGACCTGGGTGGGACTTATACAAGACCTTCCAAGCCTGACTGTTAAGAAGTTAGGTTTTAGTTAAGGCCAATTAGAAGCTACTGGAGGGTTTAAGTCAGAAGATGATGTGATATAATTATGATTTAAAAACTAATTCAGGGGACTTCCCTAGTGGCAAGGTGCTTAAGAATCTGCCTGCTGATGCAGGGGACACAGGTTCGTGCCCCGGTCCGGGAAGATCCCACATGCCGCGGAGCAAATAAGCCCACGCCACAACTGCTGAGCCTGTGCTCTAGAGCCCACGAACCACAACTACTGAGCCCGCATGCCACAACTACTGAAGCCCCCGCACCTAGAGCCCACGCTCCTCAACAAAGGAAGCCACCACAATGAGAAGCCCATGCACCACAACGAAGAGTAGCCCCCGCTTGCTGCAGCTAGAGAAAGCCTGCATGCAGCAACAAAGACCCAGTGCAGCCAAAGTAAATTAATTAATTAATTGGAAAAAAAAAAGGGACTTCCCTCGTGGCGCAGTGGTTAAGAGTCCACCTGCCAATGCAGGGGACGCAGGTTTGATCCCTGGTCCAGGAAGATTCCACATGCCGTGGAGCAACTAAGCCCATGTGTCACAACTACTCAGCCTGCGCTCTACAGCCTGAGAGCCACAAGTACTGAGCTCGTATGCCACAACTGCCGAGGCCCACGCGCCTAGACTCCGTGCTCCACAACAAGAGAAGCCACTGTAATGAGAAGCCCGCGCACCGCAACAAAGAGTAGCCCCAACTTGCCGCAACTAGAGAAAGCCCGCGTGTAGCAACAAAGACCCAATGCAGCCATAAATAAATAAATAAATAAATAAATTTTAAAAAAAACTAATTCAGCATAACATGGAGGAACAGATTGTAGAGGGATAAGACAGAAGATGAGGAGGAAGACTACTTTAGAGGCAACTATAGTAGCCAAACTACAGACTATTGCACCTTGAACCAGAGTATTAGCAATAGATGGATAGAAATGGCACACTTTGGACACACCATAGAGGTAGAGCCACCAGGACCTGCACCATGCCTTTGCACACACTGTTGCACAATGATCCTTCTAAATCCATCTGCCTAGAAAACTTCCAAGTATCCTTTAAACCCCAATTTAAATCTCATTTCTGCATAAAATCTCCAATTTGCCCAGCCAATTAGTTGTTAAACCATCTATATCCCTAGGGAATATATGTCTAATCTACTACTTACCACTCTGTATTGTTACTCACTTCTTCCTCACCAGCTTGCAAGGGCACATAAACAGGGCCAAGTCTTAATTCTTTGGGAACTCCTCCAGTGGGCAGCTTACACTGACTCTATCAAAAAAGGCCTCCATAAAGCTCAATAAATGTTTGTTGTACTTATAAAAATTTCTCTAGAATTGATATTCAGAGAGCCACAAAAACTGTGTTAGTCTAGTTTTCTTAATTTTCTAAACTTCTCTTAAGTCAGATCATCAGAAGGAAAGATTTAACTCTCCAATCTAATTTTTATTCTTACCATACCTTTTCAATATTAAAATAAACCTCACATCCTTCTGGAAAAGTGAGATAAATAAAGGTATATAAGTAGCATATTTTAACTAGTAAATACAGAAAGTATGGATAACTACCTTATAGAAGGCAGCATAGTCTGCTGAAAAGTTTGTGCAAATACTGGCAGTAACCTTTTCAAGTATATGGGTGCCATTTCTGGATCTCCTTTCGGCTCATTACATTCTTCTTCATCTTTGTTTGTATCTTTCTTTTTCTTATCATCTCCTTTATTAACTGGACACATCCAATCACCTACAGACAAATATTGTTCAATAAAATACTTTGCTAGAAAATTTTTCTTTCAATGAAAAAATATTGAAATGTACTGTAAAATCAACTATAATTACCCTAATTAACAATAGTCAAACAAATTAGGATGTTGTATCTATCAAAGGTGTCTGTAAAACTACTAAAGAACATTAGTACCTCCAAGAAGCTGAATCACAACTTAAGGAGATAATTTTGGATACTCCACTTGATTCCATAATATATTTCACAGAGACTCTGCATTCATCTACTCTGTGAAAACTTAAAAATTTGGTCAAAGTACTTTGTCTATGCAATAACCAACATTCTTTATGACATTCACACACCCCTTAAACTTGTGATTTGGTCTTTTTGGAATCATGCAGCCACAGTCTCAAAGAACACAGAATAGTACACTGTTAAATGTTTATCAAATATAAGTTTCTGTGTGTGTGTGTGTGTATGTAATTATTTGACTTCACAGAAATGATTTCTTTATATAATGTTAACATGTCTACAGAAAGCTACTTCTATGGAAGTGAAGCTGAAAAGTAATAGCAGATGGCTTAAAAGGAAAGATATTACCACTCACCTGGAGACTGAAGAATAGCTACTACTTCACTATGGCCCCTTTCCCGAGCTTTATCTAATGGAGTTTTCCCATCTTCATCTCTCAGATCTGGATTTGCACCATGCCGTAAAAGAGTCTAGAAAAGAAAAGCATTTAATGTGGATATAATAATTAACACCTTATTTCTTCAATATCCAATTCTGCAACCTTTAGATTGCACTGACATACTTCAGACTGCAGACTTACATAATTAATCAAGCAGATACCAATTCAAATCTCTGCCTTTGCATACAACACCTTAAAAGTGGTTTATTTATATCTTGAAAAAAATTATAGATTAATGTCACTTGGTTATTTATTAACATCTCAAATTAAGTACGTTCACATCTGAACCTGTCAACTGCTCCAGTCAATTTCCTTACTTTAACAGAGGTACTAATATTCAGTTTGTGGTATGGTAATCATCTTCATCATTTCGTGTATACTGCCAATTACCAAGTTAAATTGATTCTTCTAGAATGAACTACCAAATTTAGGTCTTAAATACTAATTTGCACTGTTCACCTTTTTTTTTTTTTTTTTTTTTTTTTGGCCACACCGTGCGGCATGTGGTATCTTAGTTCCCCAACCAGGGATCAAACCTGCGCTCCCTGCAATGGAAGCCTGGAGTCTTAACCACTGGACTGCCAGGGAAGTTCACCAATTTTTAATGGACACTGGACTCTCTCCCCAGCAGAGTGTAAGCTCTTTTGAACAGAGACCACATCTCACATTTTCCCTATCAGCCTCAGAGCTGCAGCTTTTTGAACTTTGTTATAACACAATATATCTGACAAATAAGTGAGTACATACATTCATCAGAAAAGTATGCAGTACTGGATAAAAATTCCAAACTGCTGGAGTTTGAATCAGAATAACTCAGTATTTCATCAAATCTAGGATGCCACAGATACTTATAATCTGATATTATAATCTGACAGAGATTATAATTAAGTACTACTAAGAAAGAAAAACAATGCCAATTAATTTTGCAACAATGCTTTCCTATTGCTTGGATTTTTTTTAACTTATTGAAAGAACTTCTATAAACTTAGATTTTTTTTCATGTATTACTTGGACAAACATAAATTTAAAAAATAAATGAAATATAATAAGATATTTCTGTAACTTCACATTCTGAGCACAATTGTTTATAATTTCTTTTTGATCCGAAGTCACCAATATTTGTGTTTCTACACACAATGCTATCATCTATGCCATAAAGAGTTTAGTGACACAGCATTACTGAGCGTGCTCTGCTATCAGAAAGGATTTTTCACTCAAGTTACTAAAATCCATTTCACAATTTGTATTGAATTGACAGGTAATAATAACTATGCTGCAATTTCTATCTGACCAATAGCAATTATAAGACTTTCCTAGTTAAAAGATGTTAAAATGTGTATAGGGGGGTGGGTAATATCTTAGAATCAATTAAAAAACAGAAGAACCTGTGAAGAATGATAAAACATGTTAAATGCTTAAGACCCTGGTTGGCACAAAATAAGTGCTTGGTGAGCACTATTATATCATTATTAGTAATGGCAGCTATAGCTCATTGCAGGCTGATGTATAATCAAGATGGGTTAAGGTTAGATACAATTCATTTGGCTCCTTCTCCCACTCAGCTACCCATAACTGCAAAACAGTAAGGGTTTGAAAAAAAAATTGGTTTAATAAAAATTTTTACCACCCTTAGGAACATCATTCTCTAAAAATTAACCAATTCAAACTGACAGAATTCGAGCTTGAAGAGACCACCTAGAAAGCTAAGTTGTTAACAAAAATCTTCTTACAGTGTAAAGACAATACTAGCAATACTGTGACAATAGTAGCAGCTACCATTTAAGCATGTACATACAATGTGCCAGCTACTATACTAAGTGTTTTTCATGTATTTTTTCCTAATTATCACAATAAGCATCCTAGCAGGGACTTCTCTGGTAGTCCAATGGTTTAGACTCTGTGCTTCCACTGCAGGGGGCACAGGTTCTTTCCCTGTGGGAACTAAGATCCCAAATGCTGCGCAGCACAGTCAACAATAAACAAACAAACAAACAAACAAATAAATACTAAGAGTGTATATACATTTTATTAATAAAACTATAAGTCAAACTTAAGAAACTGGTCCAAGGCCATACAGCCTTTTTTGTTAATGAGTTGAGACTTGAATCCAGGTGTGCCTGACTTCTTAGCAAATATATTATGACAAATTCCTTCACAATATGAAGATTCTTGAGACCTAGATCATACATTTGGTTCAACCCTTATCATTTGACCTTTCTGGACCTCAATTTTTCCTAACTGTACAAAAAAACCTCTACAGTAACGATGTATGGAGATTCCTCAAAAAATTAAAAATAGAACTACCATGGACTTCCCTGGTGGTCCAGTGGTTATGAATCTGCCTTCCAATGCAGGGGACGTGGGTTTGATCCCTGGTTGGGGAACTAAGATCCCACATGTCGCAGGACAACTAAGCCCGTGTACCGCAACTACTGAGCCCATGTGCTGCAAGTACAGAGCTCATGTGTTCTGGAGCCCACAGTCCACAACTAGAAAGAATCTGCACCCCGTGGTGAAAGACCCTACATGCCGCAACTAAGACCCGATGCAGCCAAATAAATAAATATTAAAAAAAAAAAGAACTACTATATGACCCAGCAATTCCACTCCTAGATATTTATCCAAAGAAAATGAAAACACTAATTTGAAAAGATATGTGTACTCCTATGTTCACTGCAGCATTATTTACAACAGCCAAGATATGAAAGCAACCTAAATGCTCAACAATAGAGGAATGGATAAAGAACATGTGGTGTATATATATATACACAATGAAATATTACTCAGCCATAAAAGAGAATGAAATCTTGCCATTTGCGACAACACACATGGACCTAGAGGGTATTATGCTAAATGAAATAAGTCGAACAGAGAAAGACAAATACTGTATGATTTCATTTATGTAAAGAATCTAAAAGACAAAACAAAGGAACAAACATAACAAAACGGAAATAGGGAAAAAAAAAAGAACTCTCCAAAGTCCTTTGCTAATCTAAGAGTCAAAGATATTATGTTCTTAGGCAAATAAAATATTTGCTATATTGATAAACAGAAATAAGAGAAACATGTATAAAGTTATTCATTACCAAGAGTAGGAAATTGGGAAAAAAACAAGTTTTCAGCAATAGATGACTGGTTGAATAAATCTGCAGTACATTCACACGTGGTAAGTATACAGATGTACAAAAACTCTCTATATACTAATAGAAAGAAGTCTCAGTGTGTATTATTAAATGAAAAATGTGTATTATTAGATGAAAAAAAGAAAAGTATAAATCAGTGTATATGTTACATTTTGTATAAGGAGAAAATAAGCATACATATTTATTCTTGCTTGCATCTGTATTAAGAAACAATGAAAAGATAAACAAAAAAACCCAATCAAAAACGCTTACCTGTAGTGGGGATAGGGAAATGGAGCAATGGAGATAGCACGGAAGCACGGCTTATCAGAATAAAAGTTTTCATTTCATTCTAATTTCAGAACCATGTAAATGTTAAATATTAAATTAATAATTTTAAAACCTGGATTTTACCTTTGCTACTTGAGGTCTTCCAAAACATGCAGCATAATGTAATGATGATGACCTTTGACCTCTATTAACATCAGCACCTCTTTCACAAAGAAATTCTACCTGTAAAATGATGGAGAATCATAAAGTTGCCTTATTAATATTGCTATCTTTGATTTAAAACATTAGCTTTTATTTATTAGCTTACCATTTCCTGAGTTCCAAAAGCAGAGGCCCAGTTTAATAGAGTCTGACCCACATCATCCATAAAATTTACTTCAAAGGCTGGAAATTTGAAGGAAAAAAATAAATCTTTTTAAAAGTCAACAAATAATAATGAACTTTTCTAAAATGGGAACCATTTAAAGATCGTTATTAATAATCACTAAATACACAGCCAATTTTAAACATTCAGGTCAACTATAAAGTAGTAAATAATCAGCAAATGTAAATTCTGCTAAGAAAAAGTATTCTAAAACTTTTATTAAAAATAAACATAAAATAACAAAAAAACAAACACACAATAAAACTCAAGAGTATTAGTTGCCTCACACCATAACTGAGGAAAAGAAACTAAACCACATCTATAATCAAAAGAAAACAAAAGTCTGATGACGCAGAAGCATTTTTCACCAACTTGTATTTGCTGATCACCTCATGAAGCAGTCTAAAAACAATTTACTATATATAATGATAATTCACTTGTGTCAGTTTCCATTAATCTTGAGAACACAACAGTCCTAAATTCAATCTCCACTTAACCTTAGAATTGGTATGATCTCCTGGCAATAGACAGGTTAATTTCATTTACTTATTCAACAAGCATTTACTCAGATCCTACCATGCACCAGGCTGATAATTTATATACATGGGGAGAGGAGAGGATATAGAATACGTTGGCCATTCTATTTTCTGGCACAACTGCTAAAAATTAAAAAAAAAAATTAAAAATCTAGAAACTAGAAGTTGCCTATATAATTCCTTATCTCACAGTTTTCTTTTTCTTTTCTTTTTTTTTTTTTGTGGTATGCGGGCCTCTCACTGCTGTGGCCTCTCCCGTTGTGGAGCACAGGCTCCAGACGCGCAGGCTCAGCGGCCATGGCCCACAGGCCCAGCCGCTCCGCGGCATGTGGGATCCTCCTGGACCGGGGCACGAACCCGCATCCCCTGCATCGGCAGGCGGACTCTCAACCACTGCGCCACCAGGGAAGCCCTCACAGTTTTCTTTTTATATTTAAAAAAAAATATTTTCCAACCTCCTGTGTCAATTGCATCTATGAGTGCATCAGTATCTTTACTTCGAATACAGTCTATAAGCTGCCGATGTGAGCGTTCCCCAGAACTATCCAATCTCCGGAGTCCTGGGATTCTGCCTGTGGATCCAGCACTAGACTTTGGCAAAGCCTTTCGTCCTTCAAATAATAGCACCAAGAGAAGGTCAACTAAACGCATGGTATCAAGCACACATCTTTCATCACCCTGCAATGCACTTTCAATTGAATCTGGAAGCTCTGACCTCAGGAGATCCTAAAAAGAGAATGGGAGAAAAAAAAAGTTTTAGCGTACTTGCACTACACCAAAATACTTCTTCTGAAAGATTAAATAAGATTCAAAAACACTCTTACGTGCGTTACTACTGGAGAGCCTCTGCAAAGTGTTGAGAGCAGACTTACAATTGTTGACACCTGGTTACTCAATTTGGAATCTGCAGCTGTGGAAGGCGCTCCTGTGGTGCTGCGACCTGGTTTGCAAGCTGACGATGGCCCTGATACAGTACCACCAGCAGCAGCCATTCTAGACAATAGCTCCTCAGTTAATCCATGCTTGGCTAATGGAGCTGGGTCAACACCACGACGGGTAAATCGGTCAGCTAGTGATGCAAAACATCGCAGAGCTCCATCTGAAACCTAATGATGTAAAGAATATACATATGGATAAAATTCACCTAAAATGGACCAGTACTGTTTATTTCAATACTGAGACTATTAAGAAAGGCAATTGTAGCAAAGCATACAATCTGTCTAGGTTTGAATGCTGGCTTCACATTCTGATAACTGTATAACCTAAAGATGTTACTTAACTGTTCAAGGTGTCAGTTCCCTTATCTGTAAAATGGGAATAGTAACAGTACTTATAATTCATTGTCTGAGCTCAAATGAAATGATATATGTAAAGAACCTAGAGGAACAGTAAAAGCTCAACAAATATTTACTATTATTATGTACAACTTTGCCAAGGTAATCAATGGACAGCAACTGAAAATAATTAACATCTAAATGGTAAGAAAGCATTAAAAGTCAAGTTTTATTTTCTAAAGATGCTAATATAACAAGTTTACACATACGAAATTTTAAATACTGTTATTTTACTTCAATGAAAACTACCCTTTTAAGCCAACAAAATTGAGCTGAGCCAACAAATTACACTGGGTATAAGTGCAGCTTTAAAAATTATATACTTCTAAAATGTTTAAATTTTAAGAACAAACACATAACACTTTTATAATTTAAAACATATCACTGCCAAAACAAAGAGATTACCATAGAGATATAAGATAAGAGAAAGAGAAGATGAAATTATCTCTAGCTCATCAAGCAAAAAATTCAAATTGCACTAAGGTTGAACCTTAAACAACACAGGTTTGAACTGCATGGGCCCACTTACATGTGGATTTTTTTCCCCACTAAATTCACACTACAGAACTACACGATCCACAGTTGGTTGAATCCACAGCTGCAGAACCCCAGAGAGGGATGGCCGACTGTAAAGTTATGTGCAGATTTCCAACCGTGCGGAGGGTCGGCACCCCTAACCCCCACCCTGTTCAAGAGTCCACTGGGTATCGTGGTTATAACTAGTGGACGCTATAAGATCACGTTTTGAAAACAAAGTACACAAGAGTGATGTAGTTACCTGATGATCTTCATGTTTTAATAAACTAGACAGAGATTCTACACAAATTTCTAAAGAAGAATCTTGAGGTTCCATTTTGCCACAGAGTCTTGATACCACAGCCATGGCAGAGTGCAAGGTATCTTTATGAACGAGGTGTCCACTGTCACGAATGAAGGTAAGCACACAATTCAAACCACCAGCCTCGAAGACTGCTCCTGACTCACGAGTGCATATCAGTTCTAACACCTACAACAGTAAAACAAAATTCACAAAAGAATACAGTAAGTCCAATTTTAATTTTCCTAGAATGACAGAAAACATAATACACCCTCCAAATTGATTAGGAGCCACATTTTAAAAAGGGCAGGGTCTGAGAAAGGGGGGGCAGAAGCTGTGTCTGGCTGTGAAGATGGCAAGAAGTAGTCCCTGAAGCAGCCCAAGAAGGTGGCCAAGGAAGATAAGGCATTCAAGCAGAAACAGAAAGAGCTGCAGAAGAAACTCAAGGAGCTAAAAGCAAAAGCCATGGGGAAGGGCCCCCTGGCCACAGGTGGAATTAAGAAATCTGGCAAAAAACTGTTCCTTGCGCCTGAAGCAATGGTGATCCTTAATTCCATTCTTGTTTAAACATCTGGATTCCCTGCCATAACATGCTGCTACCTACAGCTAGAATGAAGTGTTGACTTGGAGCCTGTTGTACCTTTAAGAATAAACTTTTCAGCACTTCCCTGGTGGCGCGGTGGTTACGACTCCGCACTCCCAATGCAGGGGGCCCGGGTTCGATCCCTGGTCAGGGAACTAGATCCCACATGCATGCTGCAACTAAGAGTTTGCATGCCACAACTAAGGAGCCAGTGAGCCACAACTAAGCAGCCCGCCTGCTGAAACTAAGACCTGGCGCAACCAAATAAAAATAAATAAATAAATATTTTTTTAAAAAGAATAAACTTTTGTTAAAAAAAGTGAAGCAAAACAGAAGAAATTAATTTTAACATATTTTATTTAGCCCAATATATCCAAGGTGTCATTATTTCAACATGTAATCAATATAAAAATTATTGGTATCTTTTATGTAATAAGTCTTCAAAATCCCATGTACATTTTATACTTATAACACACCTTATTTGGGGGTAGCCACATCTGAAGTGTTTAGTAGTCACATAAAGCTACCATATTGGACAGCATAGGTTTAGGCGGTGAAACCTGCATGACAAGCTAAGAACTACTAGTAATTTAGCAAAAGTTTATAAAGGTCCTAGACATTAAAAAAAAAATTCAATAAACGCCAGCTATTACATTATTCATCATCCTCACACTCTATGAATATTAAGACATTAAAAATCACTTTTATTTTCTAAATTATATTGATGTTTAATGCATTCAGGTAGAACTAAAGAGTTAACAGGGTCCACAGGTCTTACAGGCATACCAGAAATTTAGACTTTATTCTGTAAGCAAGAAAAATGTTTTAAGCAGGAAATAATATGATCAGATTTCCAGTTAATATCTGTGGGAAGCAGGGTACAGGGAGAGTGTAGAGGCAAATGCAAAAATTCAAGCATTAATATTCATGAAAGGATGAGGGCTTAACTAAGGTAATAACAGCAGGGAAAAACAGGAGGAAATAAACCAGAAAAGCACTTGATCATTAATCACACGTGTGGAGTGGAAAAAAGGAAATAAAAGATAAAGCACAGGTTTCTGTCTTGAGCAACTGGCTACAAGTTGATGTCACTTATCAAGAGAGCAGTTTATCTGTAATCAAAGACAATGAATTCAAACATCCAGTTGAATATGTCCAACAGGCCTTTGAATATGGAGTCTAGAACTCAAGAGAGAGGTCAGTTCTACAGATAAAGATGTGAAGGGCATATATTTATATGTGAATGGTATTGATGCTCACAGATGAGATTGTCTAGGCAAAGTTTATACAGATTTAAGAAGCTAAAAACAGGACCTTAGGAAATACTACCATTGAAGAATGAATTAAATAAGAATAATCTGCAAAGGAAACAGAGAAGGGGAGAGCAGGGTGTTAACAGACAAGAAAGAGTTTGAAAATATAGGTCAGTGAATAAATACAATGGCGTAAAACCCCAGTCCTGGAAGAAAAATGAAGTAATATGATGTGATCAAGAGAATAAGAGGCGGAAAAGCTCTGAACAGAAAAACGAATACCTCTTCCTCTGAGGCCATAGACAGAAATAAATATATAAACACAAAGGCAGAAAGTCAAGATATTAACACCTACAAAAACAACTCTCAAAGCATGAGGAAGACATTTTCAGGGGTCCTTGAAGTTATAACTTTTTTTATAATAATACTATAACAGTTAAGTGTCTTTTTCTTTCCTATTCTCTCAGGAACGTAAGGCAGCATTTTCTAAAAGTTGTATGAAGTGTGATATAGCGACAGGCTGAATGCAGAAGCACATATTAGGATCCAGCTGTCTTCTATTAAACCACAGATTTCAAACGAGACTTAACAATGTTACTCTTCTCACTAATTTTCTCTTTGTTCAGGATATAGTGATTTTCATTAAAAATGTAATGTATGTTAACACATAATGAGTTTGTTATTTTATGATAAATGAATAAATATTTTTAAATTCTCAGTTTTAATATCTAATATGGTAAATATAAATAGAACCTTCATAAACAAAGGCTCTTTGCGGGTCCTCAATAATTTAAGACTTGTAAAGGGATCCTGAGACAAGAAGTTTGAAAATTGCTCACCTAGAGCAGCAAGAATCATAAAAAGAATGAAACAGGAATTAAAAAAGAGAATCACATAAAATCTAAATGTGTTCACCAAGTACTTCCAATAAACTACTCACCAGTACTGGTGCTTTTAGAGTAACATGAAGTTTATAATTAGTCCCATCAGGAATAAACAAAACCGCTAACTCTAACAGGAGTATAGCAAAACAATTAAATTCATGGGCCCTAGAACCAGACTTCCTGATCTTCAAATTCCTAATCTTTGAATCTTGGCTCTCTGCCATTAACTACTTGCATCATCCCAAGCAAGTTACTTAATCTTGGTATGCTTAACTTTTTTTCACCTATAAAACAGAAGTGATGATATTAGCGGCACCTACCTCATACAGAGTTGTCATGAAGATTAAATGAGAGTTAATACATGTAAAGTGTTTAGAATAATGCCTGGCATTGGTGGTCAGTGTTAGCTGCCATGGTTCCTGTTTTTACTGCATGCATACAAAATCATTTTGGATAAGAACAGAAATAACCTATCTCAAAGTGTTAGTGGCTACCAGAAACCAAAGAGCACTGAGGCAACACAGAAAGCATTATCAGTGACCTACAATTTTCCTGCAAAGATAAGATTTCTTTTCCCAAGCCATATGGGATCTCCTTTGGTACATAAGGACTGTGACTTCCACTGTTTTCAACCATGGAAAGAATTTTTTTTTTTTTTTTTTTGCAAAATATATTTTTTACTCTCTAAGTGATCTTCAAATGGGCCAATAAATAATTAAGACTTACCTTTACACATTGTTCAGCTAAGTCTCTGCTTGTCCTGTTGTTAAGTTCGACTACAACCAAACGATTGCAAAGTGCTTTTATAGCTCCATCTACCCCAACAATCCTTCGGGTGCATTCTGCAGATACGTCCAGGTAGTATGTTATGGCACGGGCTGTCACTTCTAGCACATTGTCTGGAGCACTTTCGTCAAGAAAAATTTTGCAGAGGGCTGGTAAGAAAGTGCGAGGAGGACATCTGTAGTGAAAGAAATCATATTTCACCTAGGATTACTAAATTCTTAACATCAAAAAGTCACCAAAGTAACAGATAATAAAAACTATATCATAGTACCTCATGCTCAATACTACTTCTGCATATATTTTAGGTAATATTTCTCATATTGCTTTTGCTTCCATAATAATAATCACAGGCTAATTTCATCATTGCTGAAAATATAAAGTTGTAAACAGTTTAAAGCAGCAGAATTAACATGAAACCATGTTCAAAAAAAATTGCTATTCAATACTAAGCTCAAACATCAACTCTGTAAAACCTTCCCTAAGCTCCCCAAATAGTCAAGTGGTACCTTCATGTTCCTAAAGCCTCATAAAAACAGTTGCCACACTGTTTAATGTATCATTTTATTTCCTTATTTACATTAAGAGTTCCTGAATGCCAGGGACATTGTTCAATTCATGTTGTATGGGAACAAATGCTGATTTGGGGTTTAACAGACCAGAGTAATACATAGAACAACAGCTATGTAGCATTTCTGGTCCTGATTTGTAAAGCAAAGATAGTATGTAAACAATATCTACTTTATATGGATGTTATGAAGATTAAATGAAATTATATACATTAAACACTTAGCTCAGTACCTTGGCACCATATTAAACTAATTAACGTTAGCTCCCCTTCCCTCCTATGAATAGCTAATACCTGCTATATAAACCTGCATGACAGTTTTATCAAAAGAACATTTTGTATTTTTAATCAATATTTTATCAACACTTAAATTATAAAAGACCATAATTTAGTAGAGATCTCAGTTATATGCTATCAAATACTTTAACTTATCTGCACAGACTAAACTTCAAATGAGCTACAGATAACACAAAAGGCACTACAGTCATCCCTCAGTGTTCAAGGAGGAAAGATTTCAGGGCCCCCTGTGGATACCAAAATCTGTGGATGCTCAAGTTCCTTATATTAAATGGTACAGATACAGAGGACACATGGAGGGATACAGAGGATACATGGAGGGATACAGAGGGCTTGCCGGACTCTCAACGTTTCGGTGGGATTATTTTTCCTCCAATTTTTAGTGTGCACATATCTTTAGTAGCTTTTAAAAAATATCTGTAATGTATGAATGTCAAAGTAACTCTAACCTTTATTATCTGCTTGAATGATGTTCACTTAAGGGGTCCAGCAGCAGGAATATTATCAAAGATTTTAGAAGACCTTTTGCATTCAGTGACTGACCAGTCACTGATTAAACACAGGAGATTTTTATTAGCCAGCATCACCAGCAACCTAGATCACATAGTCACTAGCAATTTTTCTGAGGAGGAAATGCTTTAAGATTAGGTTATGGAGATAGTCTAATAGTTCTCAGGTAAGATCAGAAGACTGACTAGCATATCAGAATCTTAAAGCATTTTTGCTGCTCTCTACATTGGCATATGTAGTAAACCAAAGAGGTAAGATTGTAAAAGTGTTAATACTACTGAGGAACAACACACTCTTAAAAATAATGTTTTTTGCCTTAGAAAACAGTAGCTTTTGAAAAAGAACAGAATTTTGAAGCTGACAGTCCTCACATCAAATGACAAGAATGGATCTACCATAT
This sequence comes from Mesoplodon bidens, assembly GCF_964165515.1. Taxonomy (NCBI): domain Eukaryota; kingdom Metazoa; phylum Chordata; class Mammalia; order Artiodactyla; family Ziphiidae; genus Mesoplodon; species Mesoplodon bidens. The sequence continues at coordinate 111,444,435 of NC_138178.1, forward strand.
GATTTATATTAAAAATAAAATATCCATCTATCTTATACAGTACAAAAACTGGACATCAAAACACAAAATTTAAGAGAAATGTTCAGTATAACTATCTATAATTCATGGGGAAATGTGGTATCTGCTTATTTGGGGGAATAACTATGATCGCTGCTGTGTTCCCTAAAATGTGATGAATCTCCTGAACAAGTATGGCTCAGGGGCCAATTAAAAAAAAAAAACCCACACAGAAAGAAGTTCTAAACATAGGTTCTCAGCTGTTAACTGTGATCAATTTTATTTCTAAGAGAAAAATAAAAATATCCTGCATACATATTTTAAAAGAGCTTATTTTATGTCAGGTATAATGAAAACCTGCTTTGTGAACTTTTTTAAGGTATGGTACAAAACATCTGTTGTAACTTCTGGCTATTAGACAGGAAAAAATTTTTGTTTTTCTAGCTCTTGAGTTACTTTTTAAACCATGAGAAGGTATTTTAGGCATATTCATTAATTTTTCAATTTAGAACCAAAGCAATTTACAAAAATCTCAACAATACAAATTAACTATAAATTGAGCAAAAAAAGTAGAGAAAATCATGCCAATAGTAGTTAATGAATTCTGAAAAGTACAGAATAATTGAAAGAACTATAGTTATATTACTTGAAAGTTCATATTACAACTAAAACAAATTAATAACAAGTGTTGCTGCTTAACATACTCTGCTGAATAGCCTGCTTTAAGACAGTCACTGTGATATAAACATTTATAAGACCTTAAAACTGTCTTTTCACTTGTTTGTTAGTAACAATTTCCTAGAATCATTTCCAGAGAAACCCTGTGTTGATAGATACTTCAACTGGGCCTTTAAATTCAACTTGAGCTTCATGGCTATTCAGGAAGCACTTGCCTATCTTCCAGGAACAAGACCCTCGCGTTCCTTGCCTTTCATCCTGGGCTACAACCACAGCCACAACTTCCCCAGGTCTGTATCCATGTCAACAGAGATTAACTGAAAAACTAATTTACATAATCAAGAAAACTCATTATAAATCTGTGATCACCAATATTAAATAAACACAATGCCCAATAATTCTGCTACATTTCTTCCAGTGTCTGCAACGAGTATCTCACACCTCTTCTTCAATTTTCTCTTGGCTTAGTGACTCCCTTAGTTTTCCATTCTAGCCTCAGTCCTAAACTCCCTTCTCTTCTCTAGCTCATCTCATCTATTCCCTTTGTTCATACACCATAGCTATAAATCTCATCCACATACCATGAAAACTCCCAAAATGTTATCTCTACCCCAGACCAACTAAATCACTATCACTATCTCCATTTAAAATTATCACAGGCATCATAAAATGAGCATATTCAAAACAAATATGCCTCCACCTCCAAACCACTGCCTTTGTAAATATCACAACCATCCAGAAACCCAGAAACCTGAGAATCATCCTCAGTTCCCCCCCCCATTTTCCTCACATTACACATCCAATCCATTAGTTAAAGCCTACCAATTTTCCCTCTAAAATATATCGTAAATCTGTCCACTTCTCTCCACATCTTTTACAAACGTAATCTAAGCTAACTTCAAACTCTTGTCTGAACTACTGAAATAGCCACTTAGACATCCACCTAAGAGATAGGTTTAGCACTCGTGTTGAGGAAAGTATTTCTAGAGGGAGAAGGAGATCAGTCTGGAATGAGGTGTAAGAGCATGAGCAACATAAAGAAGGCATCTATGCAGGGGAATGCCCCAGTGATGGGCAACTGATACAGACAAGGGAAGTGATCAAATTAATAAATAAATTGAGGATAACGGGAGCCAGATATCTCACTGGATTGGAGTTGGAAACAGAGAAAAGAGAAAACTAGAATGAACCCTGTGGTGTTAGACTGGAACTGGGGGTATTGGTATGAACAGACTGATAGAAAGATAAAGATACATAAAGATGCTAATGTGTGTGCTGATCCCTCTGCCTAAAATGCTTTTCCCCCAACTCTTCCCATGGCCGGTTCTTTGTCATCCTTCTGTCAGCCTAAATGTTACCTCCTCAGCTTCAGGCTTACCTTTCCTAACGACTCAAAACAGGACTCCTGCTTTTTGTCTTAATTTACTTTGACAATTTATATTTATATTTCATTTTTCGTTGTCCACTGTAACTCTCTCCTAAAAATCTGTAAGCTCCTCAGGAACAGAGATGTATTTCACACAGCACCCAACAGGGTTCTCTGCATATGGGAAGATACTCAAGTTTTATTTGTTGAATGAATGATACCAAGAAAAAGTAAGAACTTTTTGCTTATGGAAAGAGAAACCAAACAAAAAAGAATTCCATCAGCTCCCCTACTGATCTGCCTCTCCACCCCCCTGCCCAACCCCTCACTAATATGTCTCCACCCCTCCACACACGTGCCTTCATCCCAGCCCAACCCCCATCAGGTCTCCTTCCCCTGCCCCACACCTTCCCACAACACAAAAAAGTGAATCCATTTTTATCTCTCATTTCCCATAGAAAGCAAAACACCAAATCTAGACTCTAGTCTAAACTGCTCTCTTGAAGCCCAGAATTACAGACCCAACTGCCTCCTTTACTCATCTGTCATACCTAGAGATGTTTCAGGAACCATCAAACACAACCTGCCAAAACTAAACAAAGTTTCCCTATCAAAAACCATACTATTTATTCTCTAACCTGCCATCCAACCAGTCACTCAAGTAAAACTCATAAAATTCTTCCAAACTCCTGTTTCTAAAATACAAAAATCAACACCTAGTCTTGATGGTTCTACCTCCTAAATCTGTTTAATATCTTAATTGAATTCCAACTAGAATCTCTCACGAGACTTTCCAGATCCTCGTGGCCTTGAACAGGTCCCCTCTGCAAGAAACATTTATCCCCTTCTCCTCTTTTTCACTTGTATTCCTTTTTCAAGGAAACTTTTAAAATTAAATTTTAAAAATGTTAGGAACACTCAGGTCAGAGAGTACCTCCTCTAGGAAGCCTTAGACAAACCTCACCACGCGTTCTCAGTTATGTTCCTCTTGGGTGGTTTCAGAACATTCAGTGAAACCCATTTATCAGAAGCATCTGTCAAACTATATTTTCCCATTTATCTGTCTCATCCATGAAAACATGAGCTACTTGATAGCAAGGTCTGTGCCTTATCTATCTCTGTTCTCCTACAACCAAGTCCAGTACTTTTACCTAGTGGACACTCAAATATTTGATAAATGAATACATGAAAATAATCCCAGTTTCAAAAAATTCAGTTTAATAGAGAGAAATATAATTTAAGTAAGCAAAAATAAATATAACAAGTGCTATAATAAAAACCTGAAAGAAGTAGTTTCATTAAAAGTTTGGGGGGGGGAGTTTAATATCCAAAGTATATAAACAGCTCATACAGCTCAACATCCAAATAAAAACCAACCTGATTGGGACTTCCCTGGTGGCACAGTGGTTAAGAATCCGCCTGCTAATGCAGGGGACATGGATTCGACCCTGGTCGGGGAAGATCCCACATGCCTCGGAGCAACTAAGCCCGAGTGCCACAACTACTGAGCCTGCGCTCTAGAGCCAGAGAGCCACAACTAATGAAGCCTGTATGCTGCAACTACTGAAGACTGCACGCCTAGAGCACGTGCTCCATAGCAAGAGAAGCCCCAGCTCGCTGCAATTAGAGAAAGCCCATGGGCAGCAATGAAGACCCAACGCAGCCAAAAATAGTTAAAAAATTTTTTAAAAAAACCCAACCTGATTAAAAATATGGGCAGAAGACCTGAATAGACATGTTTCCAAAGAGGACATGTAGATGGTCAACAGGCACATGACAAGATGCTCAACATCATTAATCATCAGAGAAATGCTAGTCAACCACAATGAGATATCACCTCACACCTGTTAGAATGGCTATCATCAAAAAGAACACAAATAACAAATGTTGGTGAGGATGTGGAGAAAAGGGGACCCTTGAACATTGTTGGTAGGAATGTAAATTAGTGCAGTCACTGTGGAAAACAGTATAAAGGTTTCTCAAAAATCTAAAACTAGAAATACCATGTAACCCAGCAATTTCCACACCTGGGTATATATGCAAAACAAAAACAAAAAAAGTAATTTGAAAAGATACATGTGCCCCCATGTTCACAGCAGCATTATTATTATTTTTTTTTCCTGCGGTACGTGGGCCTCACACTGTTGTGGCCTCTCCCATTGCGGAGCACAGGCTCCAGAGGCGCAGGCCCAGCGGCCATGGCTCACGGGTCCAGCCGCTCCGCGGCATGTGGGATCTTCCTGGACCGGGGCACGAACCCGTATCCCCTGCATCGGCAGGCGGACTCTCAACCACTGTGCCACCAGGGAAGCCCCACAGCAGCATTATTTACAACTGCCAAGATATGGAAGCAACTGAAGTGTCCATCAAGAGAAGAAAGGATAAAGAACATGTAATACACACACACACACACACACACACACACACACACACACAATGGAATACTACTCACCATAAGAAAAGAATGAAATTTTGCCATTTGCAATAACATGGATGGACTTGCAGGGTATTATGCTAAGTGAAATAAGTCAGAGAAACACAAATGCTGTATTATATCACTTATACGTGGAATCTAAAAAATAAAACAAACTAGTAAATCTAACAAAAAAGAAAGAGACTCACAGATATAGAGAACAAATTAGTAGTTACCAGTTGGGAGAAGGAAGGGGGAAGGGGCAAGATAGGGATAGCGGATTAAGAGGTACAAACTACGATGTGTAACAAATAAGCTACAAGGCTATATTGTACAGCACAGGGAATATAGCCAATATTTTATAGTAACTATAAATTGAGTATAATCTTTAAAATTGTGAATCCCTATGTTGTACACTTATAAATTATGTAATATTGCACAACAACTATACTTCAATTTAAAAAAAAAAAAAGGTGTGAGAGGGAAAGCTCAGCTCTGGGGATTTGGGGAAAGGAAGACCTCACAAAAAAAGGAAGAAGTTTGAGTTAAATCAAGGTATTCTCCGCCTTGAAGAGTTATTGCAAGAACTTGGGATAAAGTATATAAAATATAGTGTTTAGCACAAAAAAGATGCTCCATAAACCATCGGGTAGAAGTTTGCCAAGCAGACAAGCTTCTGTCTTCTAATTAAGGAGAATAGTATATGCAAAGGATGGAGGCTTGAAGAATTATATACTGTGGCAGATTGTATTTTCCAACGATATCCACATTATTTCCCATCCCACATATCCATAAATTCTTTTTTACAAGGTGACTTTGATACTCTTTCTACTGAGAAGGTCTATGTTCCCAGGCAGGTTTATGATTACAGTGAAAGTTATCACTTTGTGACTTCTAACATTAAGTCAATTCTACTGGATTCCCTTAGGACTCTTGCTCTTAGAACACAACCACCATGCTGTAAGGAAGCCCAACTGGCTACATGGCAAGGCCAGTAGATGTTCTAACAAATGCAACTAAAAGCCAGTATTCAAGTGCATGTGAGAGAACAAGTCATCAGATGATTCCAGTGCCTGGTCATCAAGTTTTTGTTATTTACAAGTAGGATCACACTACAAATACCATCCTATAACTTGCTCGTTTCTTTAATCAATATGTTGTGACCACCTTCCCACATTAATATGAACAGGTCTAGTTCAATCTTTCTAATGTCTACATAATAGCCAATATAATGAATAGCCATATACTGTTAACCATTTAGATGGTTTCCAGTTTTTTTACTACTTGAAGCAGTCCTGCAGTGAACAATATTGGAAGTATATCTTTGCACATCTGTACCAGTATTTATGAAGGAAAGATTTTGAGTATTTCTTTTATTTATTTATTTTAATTTAATTTAATTTTTTTTGGCTGCATTGGGTCTTCATTGCTGTGTGCGGGCTTTCTCTAGTTGCGGCGAGCGGGGGCTACTCTTCGTTGCGGTGCACGGGCTTCTCATTTTTGTGGCTTCTCTTTGCTGCAGAGCATGGGCTCTAGGCACACAGGCTTCAGTAGTTGTGGCACGTGGGCTCAATAGTTGTGACTCGCAGGCTCTAGAGCACGAGCTCAGTAGTTGTGGCGCACAGGCTTACTTGCTCTGCAGCATGCGGGATCTTCCCGGACCAAGGTTTGAACCCATGTCCCCTGCATTGGCAGGCAGATTCTTAACCACTGCACCACCAGGAAAGTCTCTTCAGAAGTATTTCTGTGACGACATTTTTTGGTTTGACAGATATTATCAAACTGACTTCTAAAGAGGCTATACCACTGTATACTCCCATCAGAAGCATTTTAGAGTACCTATTACCCCACTCCTAGGCCACTAAAAATGATATTACCTTTACATTTGTGCTAAATTGATAAATATTTTTAAAAAACTTTATTTCATAAAATTTGGCTGGCTGTGACAGAATTTAATAAACTTAAAAAATGAAACACAGAATATTCAAACCTCCACCAAGAAAACAAAAATAATCTAAAGATGCATACATATACATATATACAGACAAATACTTCAGGATATACAAAATCTCTAATTAGAACAGCAAAATTCATAAATAACCCCCCCAATTCAACACTCACATTTTATTTCTGTATTTGCAATACAGGCTTTATTTCTGTATGAACATGTACTTAAGGCAGATAAAAAATAAATTAATTAATTAAACTACCAAACTGGGTATATATTAACATTATTTTAAAATTTCCATTCCGGGGGATTTCCCTGGTGGAACAGTGGTTGAGAGTCTGCCTGCCAATGCAGGGGACACGGGTTTGAGCCCTGGTCCAGGAAGACCCCACACGCTGCAGAGCGGATAAGCCTGTGCACCACAACTACTGAAGCCCGCGCGCCTAGAGCCCGTGCTCCGCAACAAGAGAAGTCACTGCAATGAGAAGCCCGCGCACTGCAACTAAGAGTAGCCCCCACTCACTGCAACTAGAGAAAGCTCGCATGCAGCAACGAAGACCCAACGCGGCCAAAAATAAATAAAATAAATAAATTTATAAAATTTCCATTCCGATTTCTCTTAAAAGATAAAAATCAGGGGCTTCGGGCTTCCCTGGTGGCGCAGTGGTTGAGAGTCCGCCTGCCGATGCAGGGGACACGGGTTCGTGCCCTGGTCTGGGAAGATCCCACATGCTGTGGAGCGGCTGGGCCCGTGAGCCATGGCCGCTGAGCCTGTGCTCCCGGAGCCTGTGCTCCGCAACGGGAGAGGCCACAACAGTGAGAGGCCTGCGTACAGCAAAAAAAAAAAAAAAAAAAAAAAAAAAAAAAAAAAAAATCAGGGGCTTCCCTGGTGGTGCAGTGGTTAAGAACCGCCTGCCAATGCAGGGGACATGGGTTCGAGCCCTGGTCCAGGAAGATCTCACATGCCGCAGAGCAACTAAGCCCATGCGCCACAACTACTGAGCCTGCGCTCTAGAGCCCATGAGCCACAACCACTGAAGCCCGTGCACCTAGAGCCCGTGCTCCGCAACAAGAGAAGCCACCGCCATGAGAAGCCCACACACCAAAACGAAGAGCAGCCCCCGCTCAACGCAACTAAAGAAAGCCCATGTGCAGCAATGATGACCCAATGCAGCCAAAAATAAATAAATACATACATAAATAAATTTATTAAAAAAATCAAAATTCACTAACCTACTCATTCATTCCTCCAGGGAATAAAAACTTGTAACATTATCTTCAATTAGATTCTCCTGCAATCAACTGTAAAGTTCAAAACAATCAAAAACCACAAGGTCTGCTACCAATAGCAGTTCCACTTTGAAATTACTCATGAGAAGGTAATTATATATGAACATATTTTGTCAAACTTCTAAAAACAATTAAATATTATTAATCCAAACAGATAAAGAAACCTTGGCTTCCTCTTACATGTAATTTTGAAGTCAGCAGTTCAAAAAACATACCAGGGCTTCCCTGGTGGCGCAGTGGTTGAGAGTCTGCCTGCCGATGCAGGGGACACAGGTTCGTACCCTGGTCCGGGAAGATCCCACATGCTGCAGAGCGGCTGGGCCCATGAGCCATGGCCACTGAGCGGCCCGCGTACCGCAAAAAAACAACAACAAAAAACCCCCCAAAAACCCCACACCATCAGGCAAAAATGCATGTACAAAGATGCTCATTGTTGCATAACCTATATATCTAATAACAAGGGTATAATTAAGCATATGACACATCCGTATGGCAGATTATGCAGGTTTTTAAAAGCTGTTTACTAAGAACTAATGATACAAGTACATAAAGAAAAGGGGGACTTCCCTGGTGGTGCAGTAGTTAAGAATCACCTGCCAATGCTGGGGACACAGGTTTGAGCCCTGGTCTGGGAAGATTCCACATGCTGCGGAGCAACTAAGCCAATGTGACACAACTACTGAGCCTGTGTGACACAACTACTGAAGCCCACACGCCTAGAGCCCGTGCTCTGCAACAAGAGAAGCCACTGCAATGAGAAGCCCGTGCACCACAGCGAAGAGTAGTCCCGCTTGCCACAACTAGAGAAAGCCCACACACAGCAATGAAGACCCAACACAGCCGAAAATAAATAAATAAATAAATTAATTAATTAATTAAAGAAAAAGGGAAAAATATATCCATTATGGTGTTTATCATATAAAAATATGCAAAGAAACTAGAGCAAAAAGTTAAAATGGCTTATTTCTAGATGGTGCAATTATGATTTTCATTGTCTAGATTTCTGACTTTTCTAAATTTCTGAAACAAACCTATTTCATAACTCCCAAAAATAAACTTAAAATCTGTTAACCGAAGTAAGCTAGACAACAGCAGATGGATTGGGGAAGGAAGTCAAAACGTAATGACCCATGATGGAAGTGAGTTTCAAGGGCTTTTTTCCTTTCCTCCTTTCTTTTCCAGCTTTGATCCCTGGACAGGCCAACTCCCAAAACCATGTAGCAGGGGGGTACAAAAGGACTCTGAGAGGACCAAGAAAAGGGGCCTCTGTGAGCCAGAGGGTATGAAGAGAAATTCCTGGGGTATCTTCCTCCCAGCCTGGCCTCAAGGCCAGACCCAGGTGAAAGCCCCAAACAAAACTCTGAGTGATACATGCACAGTGCAGTAGAGGTGGCACAAGCATCTCAGGCCCTGGGAGAACTGGGAACTAAGAAAAGGAGCCCCTATAGCCAAAAGAGCATGAAAGGAATCATGCTATTTTTTTCCCTGTCTTTTCTCTTACTACTTTGACACTGAGGGCAGTCCCAGTCCCAGAAAGTATATGACAGCACAAGGGGGTTGAAGGATGGGTGGGGAGTGGGGGAAATGTGGTTAAAACTTCAAGAGATCCCCAGTTTTCTAGCTAGAACACTAGTAAAAAGGGTTCCTGGTAGCTGAAAGATGTGGGGGAAATCTCAGAGAAAAAGGAGCTAGAAAAATGATCCCTGACACAAGTTCTGAGCTCACCTCTGAATTGTATATATGGAAGACAAAGATAAAAAACAATAGCAAACACTTTGACAACTGCACTATGACATAATCCACCACCCAAGTCCCAGACTAAACTCTGAGTGACACATGCACAAAGTAGACCCAAACATCATAACAAAGGCTTTGAAACCACTGACATTGGAACCACCACCCACAGAGAGCAAGACAGAGCTTGCAGTCTAAATTTAACCAGGTTAACTGCATGCAAAAGAAAACAACAAAATCAACATTCTCCAGAGGATTTTTATAAAACCCAGAGTCTCACAATATAATATTCCAAATGTCTAGGATAAAATCCAAAACAACCTGAAACACACAAAAAAATCAATACAATATAATCTATCCAATTCAAGAAAGAAGACAGTCAACACAAATAAGCCTGAGACAACCTAGTTGTTAAAATTATCAGAGAGGACTCTAAATCAGCTATTATAACTATACTCCATGAACATTCCTGAATGTGAACATTCTTGAAATGATTAGAAACAGAAGTCTTCAACAGAAAAATACAAAGTATGAAAGGAATCAAATGAAAATTTTAGAAATGAAAGAAGAGTCTGTGGGGAAAAGAATACTTCACTGGATGGGCTCAAGAGCAGAATGAAGATGACAGATAAAGAGTGTGTGAATCTGAAAACAGATCGACAAAAATTATCCAGTCTGAAGAACACAGGGGAAAAAACTGGGGGGGAAAAGGGGAACAGAGTCTTAGGGATCTGAGGGAGCATATCAAAAAGTAACATTTGTGCCACTGGAGTCCCAGAATGAGAAAAAAATTGGTAAAGAATACAGATTTGAAGAAACTTTCTGTACTTGGTGAAAGACATACAGATTCAAGAAAGTCATTAAACCTGAAATAAGACAAATTCAAAGACAACCATGTACAGACAAATCACAATCAAACTGCAAAAAATCAAAGGTAGAGAAAAAAAGATCTTGAAAGCAGAAAGAAGAAAAACAACACAAAGAAACAAAGATTAGAATGAATGAAGATTTCTCATCAGAAACCACAAAAGCCAGAAGATAGCGGAACAACATCTTTAAAATGCTGAAAAGAACTGGCACCACACAATTAATTCTATATCCAGCAAAAATATCTTCACAGCATGAAAGTAAAATAGACATTCTCAGATGAAGGAAAACTAAGAGAACTCACCACCAAAAGACTTCTAAAAGAAATGCTAAAGAGAGTTCTTCAAGATGAAAGGAAATGACACCAGAGAGGTACATGGAACTTCAGGAATGAAGGAAGAACAACAGAAATGATAAATATCTGGGTAAATATAATAGATTATTTTCCCCCTATTAAACTGCTGAAAGCAAAAATTACAACATCGTATCTTGAGGTTTTCAACATATGTAGACAATACATATGACAACTATAACACAGGGATAAAGTAATCTACATAGTTGTAAGCCTTCATCATTTCACTTTAAATGGTTAAATGTTAACTCTGAGTTAACTGCAATCCCTAGAGCAACCACTAAAAAATACAAAGAGACAGAGTCAAAAAAACTATAGGTAAATTAAAATAGAATGCTACAAAAATATTCAAGTAATTCAAAAGGCAGGAAAGAAAAAACAAAGACACACAAAAAGAAACAGAACAACAAAAGAGCCAAATAAAATGTTAGACACATATGTAAACATACCAAAAACTACATTAAATGTAAGTGGTCTAAACTCACCAATTAGAAACAAAGATTGTCAGGCTGGATTAAAAAACACAAGCCAACCGCATACTGTCTACAAGAAACTCACGCTACAGACTGGCTAAAACAAAAAAGTGGAAAAAGATATAGCAAACAAACACTATCAAAATAAAAGCTGGGGTAGCTATATTTATGTCAAAGTACACTTCAGAACAAGGAAAATTATCAGAGATAAATAGGGATATTACATAATGATAGAAGGGTCGCTTTATAAAGAAAACTTAACAATCTTAAAGACATCTAACAGGGCTTCAAAATACATGAAGCAAAAATGGAGAGAACTGAAGCTAAATAGATAAATCGATAACTATACTGGAGACTTCAACACGCCTCTCTCAGTAACCTATAAAACAGATGGAAAATCAACAAGGATATAGACTGAACAACACTGTCAATCAACTTGACCTAATTTGCCACTTGTAGAACATTCTACCCAACAACAGAAGAATATATATTCTTCTCAAGTGCATATGGTCCATTTACCAAAAATAGACCATACTGTGGGCCATAAAACAAACCTTAATAAATCTAAAATAACAAATAATATTAAGTGTGTCCTCTGACCACAATAATAACACAAAAATATCTGGGAAATCCCCAAATATTTGAAAATTAAGCAACATACTTCTATATAACCCAAGGGTAAAAAAGAAAGTTTCAAAGAAAATTTTAAAATATTTTGAACCAAGTGAAAATGAATATAGAACATCAATGAAAACATAAAAGAAAAATTTATAGTATTAAATTCTTATGTTAAGAAGGGTCTCAAATCTCAGCTTCTACCTAAGAAACTAGAAAAAAAGAGCAAATTAAACCCCAAATCAGCCCAGAAGGAAATAATAAAGAGCAGAAATCAATGAAACTTAAAACAGAAAAATAGAAAAAAGGAATGAAACCAAAAGCCGATTCTTTGAAAAAATTAATAAAATTGATAAATCTCCAGCCAGATTGACCAAAATATAAAAATTACCAATATCAGGATGAAAAAGAGAATTATCATTTACAGACAGTTCTGGGTGTACTCTGATGCTTTTGCAAAAATGTTCCTATAAAAGGGTTTCATCTTCAAGGAATTCATGGAAAAGACTCTGACAAGTACAGGTTTCTGGTAACTGACTACACTGCTGAACTGAATGAAAAAGCATTTTCAGAACTCTAATGGAAAACTGATGAATTCATAAAAATGCTAACAAAAGATCGAGATGAAAAAAAAATTAATTACATGGGACTGAGAGAACTGATGAGGATGATTATAATTTTTGTGGCTTTCTGTTTGAATAAAAGAAAAAAAAATCCCACAAGGACTCAGAGGCAAAAAATATACAAATCAATTTTCACTGCAAAGTAAAGGAGCTGTTACAGTGGAGGATTACTGGACTGAATGTCAATATTATGACATAGTATGAGTATGTTTCGTGTTTGGTAATTGCAATCACTGTTGCTTTTGTTGTGGTCATCCATTTACAATGCTTGCTGTCAGTTTATTTATCTCTTGTAAAGATAAAATACAGTGTGTGTGTGTGTGTGTGTGTGTGTGTGGAAAAAAAAGAAAAAGAGAATTATCACTGCAGACCATATAAACATTCAAAGGATAAAAAAGCATACTACAAACAACATTATGCCCATAAATTTTAATTTATATTAAATAGACCAAATCCTTGAAAGACATACTACAATTCACTCAAGAAAAATTAAGTAACGTGAGCAGTCCTCTATTACAGAAATTGAATTCAGTAAAAACCTTCAAACACAAACTTCCCTGGTAGCACAGTGGTTAAGAATCCACCTGCCAATGCAGGGGACACAGGTTTGATCCCTGGCCCTGGAAGATCCCACATGCTGCGGAGCAACTAAGCCCGTGTGCCACAACTACTGAGCCTGCACTCTAGAGCCTGCGAGCCACAACTACTGAGCCCGCATGCCACAACTGTTGAAGCCCACACGCCTAGAGCCCACGCTCTGCAACAGGAGAAGCCACCGCAATGAGAAGCCCATGTACCGCCATGAACAGTGGCCCTCGTCATGGCCCTCGCTCGCTGCAACTAGTGAAAGCCCGCACGTGGCAATGAAGACCCAATGCAGCCAAAAATAAATAAATTTTTAAAATAAATAAATTAATTAATTTAAAAAACCCTTCAAACATATCAATTTATTCTCTTATGGACTGTGCTTTTGGTGTTTAAGAATATCTGCTTAACCTAGGGTCACAAATGATTTCTCTTAGGTTTTCTTCTAGAGGTTTTATAGTTTTAGGTTTTATGTTTAGGTCTATGACTCCTTTTGAACTTATTTTTGTATATGGTGTGGGGTATAGGTAAAGGTTATTTTTTTTCTTTTTTGCATATAGATACCCAGTTGTTCCAGCAGCATAAAAAAATATTCTTTTTCCACTTAACTGTCTTTGCACCTTTGTTGAAATAAGTTGTCTAGGTATGTGTGAGTCTATTTCTGAACTCTCTATTTCATTGATCCATTTACCTTTATACCAATACTACACTGTTTTGACTACTGCAGCTGCATAATAAGAACTGAAATACAGTAGTATTAGTCCTCCAACCTTATACTTTATGTTTTGGCTAGCTAGGTCCTTTGCATTTTCAAATGAATTTTGAAATCAGTTCATCAGTTTCTACATCTTGTCAGATTTATCTGTAAGAACTGCAAAAGAAATAAAAACTCAAATTTACACAGAAATCTGTATGCTAATGTTTATAGCAACTTTGGTTGTAATCACCAAAACTAGAAAAACCCAAATGTCTTTCAAGAGGTGAATGGATAAACCATCTGCAGGACATCCATAAAATGAAATACTACTTAGCAATTAAAGGGACAGCACTGTTATACACACATAGATGACTCTCAAATGTAATATACTACAAGAAAACTCAACAGGCTACACACTGTATATATGATTCCATTTATATGACATTCTGGAAAAGTCAAAACTATAGCAACAGAGAAAAGACCACTGGTTGCCAGGCACTGGGGTTGGGGGAGGGTTTAACTTCAAAGGGAGAACTCTGAAGAATTTTGGGGAATGATGGAACTGTTCTGAATTTTAGTGGCGGTAGTTACACAACTGTATGCGTTTGCCAAAATCCATATGTAATTTAAATAAATTTAAGACAAAATTAAAAAGCACACATACAGTAATCACAGTCCTCCCTGAATCGTGCTAAAAGAACAAACACATCTATGGCACAAATAGATGCATCACAATTAAAGGGTTATTAAAACTTTTAAACTTGCTAAATATTTACCTCTTACATCATAGGTAGAAATTATTTTTACATATTAAACCCAGTACTATACTATAACACCGATTTATAGACCCCAAGGTGTCCTAATTAGGAAACTTTAAGATCACTCAATCTCTACAGAACTACTGTCAGATCAGTCAACCACACAAATGAGATTTAGTAGAATGTTCAGATGAATCCAATTTAAGCAACAGTTTCCAAAATGCTACCTGCAATGGTGAAAGAATCTTTCCCTAATGGAAGCAGAGATAAGTAACTTAAAACAAGAGCAAAAAAAGTTTCATGAGGTTACAAAGAGAAAGAATTTCCCTTAGGAACTGTAATCGTTTCTATACTATTACTACCATATGCTTTTTCCAGACTATATGACTTGGACCAAGATTTCAGAAGATTTACAATACAAAGAAATTTAACTGTTTTTAGATAAAGGAAGTTATCTACAGTGGTGATATTTTACTGAATATAGTCCCTAAATTGAGCACTTCATTTACTAAAAAAAAAAACAAAACTGAACATTTTAACTGTAAAAGATTAATAAATTTTGTTTCTTGAAGATAATAAATAACATCTTTTGATCCATTTTACCTTTTATTCCATTCTTGCCCCTGCCCCCAGCCTTGACTCTGTATTGCTTAACTTACAATAACTCTTGGCCTACAGTTAAAAATTACAGCCTTCCCTCTCAAAGAAAAAGGAGTAAGTCAAATTCCAATATGTAGACTTGTTTTTCTCCAATTAAAATACACTCACAAAACTGACAATTCGTTCAACAAATATTTATCGAATACCTTTTGTTTTGTTTGTTTGGTTTTGGGTTTTTTTGGCCGCACTCTGCGGCATGTGGGATCTTAGTTCTCCAACCAGGGATCGAACCTACCGTGTCCCCTGCAGTGGAAGCGTGGAGTCTTAACTACTGGACCGCCAGGGAAGTCCCTTACTGAATGCCTTTTGGTGCCAAGTACTGTGCTAAGTGTTGGGGGTAGGATACAAAGATGAGAATGACAGTGCTGGGCTCTGAGGCATTAAAAGATCTAATGACACGGTCAACAAGTACTATGCAAAGTATACATATATATTGCTGTAAACTAGAAGAGTGTTTTGTTTTTTATGTTTTTAAGGTGACAGACACTTTGAAAACAAAATGAAAGCTCACTGAAGCTCATTATCTATGAGCCCCCTAGAGCAGTGACAGAGCATGCTTCTCATCTTCCAGCACTTCTCTCTGCTGTCCACTGAAAAGCACATATACAGCTGCTCTGTTTACAGAAATTCACTTATCTAACTTTTCAGGATTATATGTGTTTGATACAATGAACATTCTCTGTGCAGGGAAGGCTTGGCTACAGGACTGATCAAAAAAAAAGTAATTTCACTTCCCTATTACTCTGCCACTGGGTAGAAGAAAATATGGAAAAGGCAGGTACATTAATGGAAGTGGGTAGAGAAAACATCAATACATATTGATGCGATCACTGTTTCTCCTTTAGAGAAGAACACGATGCTCTTCCTCCAGCAGACTCCTCAACCAGTTTGACTCCAAAAGTACTTTCTATAAGCATTTTAAGGACTATGGAAAACAGGCACAATATAAAGAATTTCTTCAATTTGTTCAATATCTGGATATTAGCTACTGTACACCAGCAGTATGTTAGCAATGGAAAAACAAAAGTAATAGTAGTATGTATGCGTGAGATGCAGCAGAGGTCTTTGAAGGCATTTAAATTTTATTCACTAGGTAAAGAACACAAAAGATTTTGTAAAGAGGAATAATACAGTCAAATCAGTATTTTTAGACCATAGTCAATTATACCTCAATAAAGCTGGGGAAAAAAAGACCATAAAAATATTTTAAGACTGTAACTCTGCGTATAGTTAGCTTATAGGCGGGGATATCTGCTATGAAGCCACTAGCACTGCAGGAACATAATCATCTCCCCATACCAATCCTAGATATTACCATTCTTTTCAATCTCCTACTTCAGGGAGAAAACAGACATCATCAGACAGAAATCCCTTCAACTTTTGACCATCAAACCTAAAACATCTCCCTCTTTCCTGTGTTACAACGAGGAACACACTACCGTAAATCTATCTCTCCACCAGTGGACCAGAGCTTTGATACTCAAGGTGGGATTTTCCAACTAACAACTTCAGCATTATCTGAGAGCATACTAGGAATGCAGAATATCAGACACCACACCATACCATACCAACTGAATCAGAATTTGCAATGTTAACAAGATCTCCAGGTGATTCACATTATGCACATTACTCTCAGTTTCTCAGAATACTATGAATTATCCATTCTCTCTCCTAACTCTTTTTTTTTCTAACTCTTTGACCTCTAAAAGAAAAAGCCCCACACTCCTATTCCAATACAACTTCTCAAAAATTTTTCCACACTCCCTGTCTCCATTTCTTTTTTCAACTCATTCAAATCTGGCCCTCAAGCCACTCCACTCAGCTCTCATTAAGATCAATGATCTTGGGACTTCCCTGGTGGCACAGTGGTTAAGAATCCACCTGCCGATGCAGGGGACACGGGTTCAAGCCCTGGTCTGGGAAGATCCCACATGCCGCGGAGCAACTAAACCCGTACACCACAAGTACTGAGTCTGCGCTCTAGAGCCTGTGCTCCACAAAGAGAAGCCACCGCAATGAGAAGCCCGCACACTGCAACGAAGTGTGGCCCCTGCTCACCGCAACTAGAGAAAGCCTGTACGCAGCAATGAAGACCCAACGCAGCCAAAAATAAATAAATAAAACAAATAAATGTATTAAAAAAAAAAAGATCAATGATCTTGGGAATGTTCCTAAATCCAAAGGACACCTTTTAGTCTTCACCCTACTTGACCTCTCACCAGTATTCAACATAATTGTTCTTCTTTAATCACTCTCTTCCCTGCGTTGACGTGCACTAATGATGCAAAAGCAATGGTGGATAAAACTGCTGGTGCTCTAGCATGAATCAAGGCAGCGGCACTAAACTGTACCACTAGTAATGGTATGGTATTCTTCACTGCCAAGCTCTAGCATGGGGGGAAAATTAGTTATTTTACTAAACCTCAACCCTTGAATACATATCTTTTTAATATCCTACTTAAGGAAATGGCAAGTAAGCATAAAGCACTCTGCCTTAGGAAGAGTACTTGTACAACTGTTGGAGAGCTGAACTAGCCACTTTTTTTCATGCAACATCATTTTTACTTGAAATAACTTCAGGCAAATTGTGGTTATTCAGACTTGGATATCTGGCAAACATTTTCTCAAAAATTAACCAAGTAAGCCTTTCACTTCAAGGAAAAACAACTGACAGTATTTGTTGCCAATGATAACATTCAAGCTTTCAAGCAAAAATCACAACTTGTACCTGCCACAAGGAGCCTGACAGAGCGTCCCAATATTTAAAGACCTTTCTGATGAGATTAGTAGTCATAATAACAAATTTGAGTTTGTGATACTGTAGAATGACATATGGCAACATTAGGAATATCTGTATAACTCAGTAGACCAATACTTTTCACATGACCAGTGCATGATCTTTCAAACTTAAACATGGGTTTAAAAAAACCCACTCAGGGACTTCCCTGGTAGTCCAGTGGCTAAGGCTCCATGCTCCCAATGCAGGGGGCTTGGGTTCGATCCCTGGTCAGGGAACTAGATCCCACATGCCACAACTAAAGATCCTGCGTGCCACAACTAAGACCTGGCACAGCCAAAAGAATAAATAAATATTAAAAAAAAAACCCACTCAAAGTACCAGAGAGACCAACAGATTTTAATGTACAAGAGTATGACAAGTTCACTGATATTTCAGAACCCACATTATAACTAACCCTTCAGAAACTATCACTTGCCTATATACTACTATGCATAAAATAGATAGCTAATGAGAAACTACTGTATAGCACAGGGAACTCTACTCAATGCTCTGTGGTGACCCAAATGGGAAGGAAATCCAAAAAGGAGGGGACATATAGCTGACTCACTCTGCTGTACAGCAGAAACTAACACAACTTTGTAAAGCAACTATACTCCAATAAAAATTAATTAAAACAAAAAGAAACTACACTCCCCCCCAAGTTTAGGTATGATATCAAAGAAGAATATCCATAATTACACACAAAAAATCATTACAACATTCCTCCCTTTTCCAGCTACATCTATGGGGCGATGGGCTTTTTTTCATATATTTCCGTCAAAACAGCACAATGCAACACAATAAATGCAAAGCAGATATGAGAATCTAGCCACAACCACACTCATGATCTCAGCCCCTCAAAACATGGGAGTTCCTTGGCAGTCCAGTGGTTAGGACTTGGCGCTTTCACTTCAGGGGCCCAGGTTCAATCCCTGGTTGGGGAACTAAGATTCCACAAGCCATGAGGCGTGGCCAAAAAAACCTAAAAACCAAAAACCAAACACAAAAACATGGTCCTCTTCCAGTGTTCTCTCTCACTGAACGGCATCATCATCCATTGTAACCTGAATCATCCATGGTACCTCCATGCAATGAAGAGTAGCCCTCGCTCGCCGCAACCAGAGAAAGCCCATGCACAGCAACGAAGACCCAACGCAGCCAAAAATAAAATAAATTTATAAAGTAAAAAATTTTTTAAGTAAATAAAAATTTCCTTTAAAATTGTTTAATATAATAACACTTCTAAAAAATGCCATTACAAACACCTCTACTATATGTTACTACTTAATGGAAGACATGATAGTTGATTTGACTGGTAGGTATGACTTACTTTTTAAAATACCAAAAGTAATTCTCAGGTCAATGAAAGCCCTCTAATGAAAACCCTCTAATGAAATCTATGAATGTTCCAAACCTATTTCACTTTTCTATGAATCTGACCAAAACAAGTGCTAACAGAGCAGCAAAATTATTATGTTCTCAAAGTTTGCCAATAACAATAAGTACTTGAAATAAAGGAGTCACTAACAGACTGTGATATGGGAACTTTGTTCATAAGGATTTTTATCATAATAGTACTGTCTCAATGGGATTTACAACTAAGAATTATTAACTATTCATTTATTAATTCATCTTCATTAATCATTCAAAAATGAAGACGATTAAAAATGCTTTGTCAATTTAGTAATTCAGCCTTTATTCTCACCTCAAAGAAATTAAGATAATTATACCAAATTTTATGTCAACATCTCAAACATTTTCTACTAATTACTTCAAAACGGCATTAGAACAAATATAGAAGCATCTGAGTTTTCATTTACTTATCACCGGAATTCAAAATTGTAAATATAAATGTAAAATAAACAATGAAAACCAAACGTGTTCAGCATTCAGAAGAACAGTTAATCTAACTGGGCAAGTGTCACATAAGAGGAAAAACATGGCATTAATGGCCAGTCTAGTACTGATTCCTTTACATTTTTGCACAAATTCTACACAACCTCTGAATAAAACTGCTTAAACTCTCCAAACATCAAAGTCTGTTTCTATTATACCGAAAAGTATGCCATATGGTTAACATCCAATTTATACCCTCTCCAAACTGAAATTTACAAAGCAATGATTTGCTTAACAAAGTACAGGGAAATTCCCTGAAGGTCCAGTGGTTAGGACTCAGCACTTTCACTGCAGTAGCCTGGGTTCAGTCCCTGGTGGGGGAACTAAGATCCCACAAGCCATGTGGCAGTGCCCCACCCCCACCCCCACCAAAAAAAGGTACAGTGTCCTAAGACTTAACACCAATGAAGAAAGGGCAGTTGGGAACATATGTTCATTATCATCTGCATTTTCATGTCAATTTAAGCCAATTACTTGATACAGAAATAGCCACCTTTAAAGAAGTATTTGTAGTCTCCCAGCTCATAACATGTTTTGAAATTGAATCAATCAAGCTATGGGTTAGAATCAGTATTCCCTACTAATTCCTATTCATTCAATAAACATGCATTTGTGTCATCACAATTATCATTACTGGAGTTAGTTCACCTACCAATTTTTATTTCTCAGAAAAGTGTACATGGAAAACTGCAAGAACTTTTTAAAAGATAGTTTTAAAACTCACTAAACAAAATTCTACACAAACTGAAATCAGCAAATGTTTGAAAACATGTTATGTAGATGTCCCTACAGCAACCCCAAAGGAAGATGATGAAGGGATGTACTTACGTTTCAAAACAACGATCCACGTTGTCAGACATCAAAAGCAGCATGCATAGCTGTTCAAGGGCTATTAGTTGCATGTCCCTTTCATCTCCCTGTCCCATCTGTAGCCATTCCAGCAATGTATCTGGATCCACGTCTGCCATGGTTTTTTAAAAGCTTCTTTGCTCAAATTTAAAAAGTAAAGGCAAAAAGTCCTCTAAATGTCCAGGACTGATCAGCGTGGGTTTAAAATTTTTTTCTTTTACATCGGCTAGAGCCAAATTTTCGTGGTGTCCTCCTAGGAATTAGAAAAGACTCATAAGTATGTTTCGATAGAGAGCTTAATGCAGTTTTTCAACTTTCCTTATTCCTCGGGTTTAACTTCATACACTGTACTAAATAAAAACCAGTTTTGCACAAGAGTATAAGCTGATTAGGTTGCTGCTTAACTGGAAACCAGAGCCGTCTTTGTCAAAGACAATCAAACAAGCTTCGGATCCCACTACTGCTTATCACTAACGTCTGCGCCAAAAGGCAAACAACACCTTACTAAAAAGGTTCTTTTTTTTTTTCCAGCAAACTTCTTTCCCCTTCCTCCACCCAAAACCGATCTTCTGATAAGGGTTAGATTCAGTATTTTAAGGAGACTAAGCACTTTGAGCCAATTCCCCCCCCCAATTAAGTTTCTACTTTAAAATTACCTCCAATTTCATAAATTCTGCTGACTTCTCAATTCATTTACTGCTCTTCTTAAGATGTCCAACTACAAATGATAATTAGATACAAGATCTATCTATGAATAAAGACTTGATTAGGAATTTTGGCAGTCTTGACAACTGTTCTTAAAAGTTTAAAAAGAAATGCTAAAAGTAACTGCAATGGACTAACACGTTACGGATCAGAACATAGGCCAATCTACGGCCCTCCTTCCCCAGTCCCACAGAATGGGGCAGTTAGTTAAAAACGACAGCAGCAACAACATCGGAGAAGCAGCCCCAATAAGCATTACAAAAGCTCGTAAGCGCCCTGACGGAAGGACAGCTTTGGGTCCCACGTAACCCAGCTGCAGGTGTATAAATCCAGCGGCAGGTCCCGTTGGGCACCCAACGGCGGCGATCTGCAGGGATGACCCAACACTCCGGGCCCAGCCGACTCCGCACCGGGAGGCGCAGGCACCGCGCTCCGGTTTTCCGGCACCAAACCCGGCTAAGTTAGGTACCTGTGTCGAGGAGGAGGGGAAGTTTTGGAGGAGGAGCAGCAAGCCTCTCTGCCTGAGAGGAGGCCGCCAGGGCGGGCAGGGCGATGGGTCTCCCGGGAGCGGCGCCCGTAACTCCGAGGCCCGGCGGGACGTCCCTGGCCAGGCCGGGCGGCGAACCTTTCTCAAGGACAAGGGGGGCCAACCATGGGCTCCGGCTCGGAGAAGCCGGGTCCCTACGCGGGCAGGGCCGGGGGAGGGGAACAAAGGGGCTAAGCGGGTGAGTCGGCGGCAGCCCCGCCGACCTCACCAGGGTCCGGGGTCTCGCTCCCGGCCCGCCGCCGTGCATCCCAGATGCCGGCACCACGCCTGGCCTTTCCGACCGCCCAAGGCGCTCCCGCCTCTCCTTCCCTCAAGCTCTTACCCGGGCCTGTCGTCCCAAACCGCCCCGGTCCAGCTCCAAGCAGGCCGCGGGCAGAGCAAGGCCCGGCCGCGGCCCTCGAGTTCCCAGGAAGCTGCAGGCCGCGCAGGTCGAGCCGGGCCGGCTGCACAGGAAAAGCCGCGTCTCGTCCCTCCCCTTCCTCCGCCGGGACCTGGTGACAGGGAAGCGAGAGGTTCCCCAGACCGGCAGCCGCCAGCTCACGTCCCGCCTCCGGCACGCGTCTCCTCAGGCCCTGCAGCTCAGAGCCCCGCGCAGTGCTACCGGCGGCGGCGGCTGGGGGATGCAGCGTCCATCGCGATCCGGGAGGGGGATGGGTGGAGGGTCGGGTGAGAGCCGGGCGGGGAAACTGCGGAGGGCAACCGTGCGCCGCGGAGGCGGAGCAAATATGCTCTCCCAGCTCAGCCCTGCCGGCCGCCACGTGGGGCGCTGCGGAGACCAGTCGGCCCACAACGCTGGGGCGCCTGGCCGGGGCGCCGGGCGACCGGACGCGTCGTCGCCGCTACCGGGGCCTCAGACTCCTTCGGCCTCGTCGGCTGTCGCTTATCTGTCGTACGCCCTGCGCCTTCACGCTTCGCTGTCAATCCGAGCGCACTCCCAGCACCCCGCGCACACGGGTGCACGCACGCTCAGCGTGTTTTGCACGGAGTGTACACACTTGACGTGCTCCTGCTGAAGGCCCCGACGCCGCCCGTCAAAGCTGCGGCCCAGGCGACCTCCGCCACGAGCTTCCCCTCCTCTCGGCTAGTCATCCCTCCTCGCGCACGGAAGTGCGTCGGGGGAAGAAAAGCGCCTCCCTTCGGTAGGCAAACCGCCCGGCAGTTCACCAGAAAGGAAAACTTTCACCACCACCCTGGGAGGTAAATATTGTCGAGTATCCTCTCCATTGTACAGATGAGAGCACTGCGGCTCCCAAAAGCGTGAATCAGGCCCAGTGGCGTCCCCAGTAGAAGCAGCTCCTCGAGTGTGCTTTTGAGTTCTTCCTCTGCGTTGTAGTCTCCAATATGTCCATTGTTATTACCTTCAAACGTTTTATTTCACACGCGTTGAAAACAAAATATGCCTGCTTATGGGACGGGCTTGGAGACATTTAGGATGTAATTAATTGGAAATATGAATATAGCTTTTTTTTAAATCAAGAAATGAATCCATTCGTTTGTGAGATAAGTAAACCCATGCCCCGTACACCAACTGTACTATCACTTTTTCATCTTTTAAACGAAAATGAGTATTACATGATAGTATTTGAGTCGTGTTCCTTTAAGCAATCAGAGAAGCTGCTACATATGCTTGAAGAGCTAGTATTTTGGAAATTACAGATTTGCACCTCAGATATCTATAGGTACATGTCCCATTGTAGCAGGTAAGGATTCCCAGGTCTCCTGTTAGTAGGTCAAATTAAGAGAAAAGAGTGGAGGATTCCACTATCTTGTCCCAAGTACAGCACATGAGAATAATTACTTGCGAGCTATGAATGTGACTTGGAGCTGCCAGGAAAATCTTCAAGGAGGAAGTGGCATTCCTTTTAGACTTGAAGAATGGGTAGAATGTAAACACTTCAAGAGAGGAGTAAGAATACAGGCAAAGCCTGATCTGTTCTGAAACAAAGGAAAGAGGACCTGTGCCCCAAGCAAAAACCAGCATTAAGCAATGATATAGAAGATAGGAGCTAAAGTAAGCAGGAACTTAAATGTGTGGGATGCAGAATTTAGGCTGAGGAAACTAACAAGTTCTGGACTAGAACATTGACTGGAAAAATTATAAAAATCTTACAAAGATGTATAGGGCAAGAGTGTCCAGAATGGCTAAAAGGAGCTACCTAGACAAGGAGATTAACTGGGAGATTGCTAAAATCCTACAGTAGTGGAGGGAGAAAGGGCCTAGTTTTTGGCAATAAGAATGGAGAAGAAATCTTTAAAATACTTTTTTTAAAGATAGATCAGGGGCTTCCCTGGTGGCGCAGTGGTTGAGAGTCCGCCTGCCGATGCAGGGGACGCGGGTTCGTGCCCCAGTCTGGGAAGATCCCACATGCTGCGGAGCGGCTGGGCCCGTGAGCCATGGCCGCTGAGCCTGCGCATCCGGAGCCTGTGCTCCGCAACGGGAGAGGCCACAACAGTGAGAGGCCCGCGTACCGCAAAAAAAAAAAAAAAAAAAAAAAAAAAGATAGATCAGAATTTAAATAATTATGTAAAGGTATAGTTTCCTTTATTCCCTCACCATCTCTATTTATACCACCCACTTCCTACCTGGAAAATTAATGGCTGTAATATACTTTAAAGAAACCCTATCCAAAAATGTTGACCTTTTTTGTGATTTTATTATTGAATCATTTTTTAATTGAAATGAGATCCCAGAAAAAGAGCATTAAAGGAAAGGAATAAAGCCCTGCAGAAAACAGGAGACCCAGATGAAGGCAACTGACCATACTTGAATATATGTCCCAAGAAACCAGGATATATTTACATGTTAATATTTCACCTTGATGTCAAAATCTAAGAATAATGAACTTTAAGAATTGCTATGTGCCAGGCAGTGTAAGGTACAGTGAATAAGTCACAGATCTCATCTTCAATAAACTATAAAAGTCTAGAGGAAGGTAGATGTATTCACATCCACTGTGTCTGGCTCCATGGTCATACTTATCACATAATATTGTCAGGTACACTGGGACCATCAAGGAGGTAATGATATCTTGGAAGTCTTCAAAAATAATGTGTGAACTATGTTTGGAGCTGGCCAAACATTATGAAGACCACGTGGAGAGGCACAGAGATGTGGAGAGGACTCCTCTTGGGGAAGGAGAGGGAACAGGCTGCCTTTTGGTATAGGCCCCACTTTCATGAAGGATCTTCAGTATATACACAGTTGGAACCATTCAACAAGATCAAAAAGGAAGACGTTCATTCAAACTTAAACTCTTATCCCACTGATTGGCATTACAATGAAGTAATTTTTAAAATAAATCTTATGAATAACAATTATATGACACTAAGTTTTTTATGTATCCAAAGCATCGTTAGCTGTAAACATTTCAAATACACTACAAAAAATGTCTGGGCATTTCTCGAACTTTTAATTGGAAATGGGGATGTCTGTGGCTTTCCTGAATTTCTGAGAGTCTCTGAATATGAAAGAATGTAATCAGTCATTTTGGAAGAGTAGGAAATTAATTTGGCTGGAACCTAGGGTGGAGGTAGTGACTGGAAGAGAACATTGAGGTTAATTGGAATCAATTAGCTAAGGGTCTTGTGCTAAGGAGTCTGAACGTTGGGTGAACAATGTTGTTCTTTGGGTGATGGGGAGCTTTTGGACACTTTAAACAAAGGAGTGCTGTAATGCAAACCAGGTTTTAGGATGATTAAACACCTTAAAGTTAAAATTGATTTCTATGAAGCTTTACAGTTAGCAAGAGACTTTAACATCTATTATTATTTAATCCTCATATATAATTTTATTATATATAAAAAATGATCTAACAGCGTAGGTATTATCTTTATATATAAGAGGAAAAGCTCAGAGAAGTTAGGTGACTTGCTCAGGGTCTCATAGCTCCTCAGGGACGGGTCTCATTCTCAAACCCAGGCCTTCAACTCTTCGGGCTCTTAGAGTCTGAAGGAATGTTAAAGATAACCTACTCTGTCTTCCCTCGTACAGAAAAAAAACAATGTAGTAATTTGTCTGTGCCATCCCTGACTTGTTATCCAGCCTTTTCTATGATATTTCCATTGTTGGGAAATGATTATTTCATGAGGCAATGCATTTTACCCCGATCTATTAGCTCCAATTATTAAAAAGTGGTGTGGTAGAAGCTGGCTGACCAATATGTGAAACCCTGTTCCCATTTTACTACCTGGGTGAACTTGGATAAATTATTTGATCCCTCCAAACCTCAGTTTCCTCATATGTAAAAAAGGATGACAACAGCTACATAATTAGATGAGCGTTAGAAGAGTTGAAGGAGATTGTGTATGCAAAGAACCTAAACCAGTAATTTTCAACCTTAGCTGCACATTAGAGTCACTTGGGGAACTTTTTTTTTTAATAGACTATTTTTTAGAGCAGTTTAGGTTCGCAGTAAAGTTGAGCAGAAAATACAGAGAATTCCCATACACCTCCTGCCCCTGCACAACTGTCAAAATCCCCCACAGGATAGTACATTTGTTACAATTAACGAACCTAGGTTGACACATCATTATCACTCAAAGTTCATAGTTCACATTAGAGTTCACTCTTGGTGTTGTATAATCTACGGATTTTGACAAATATATCATCACACATATCCATCATTATAAAATAGTTTCACAGCCCTAAAAATCACTTGTGCTCTATGTATTCATCCCATTCACCCCTAGCCCCTAGCAACCACTAATCTTTTTACCTTGTCTGTTGTTTTACCTTATCCAGAATGTTATATAGTTGAAATCATATAGTATATAGCCTTTTCATGTCGGTTTCTTTCACTTAGTAATATGCATTTAATGTTCTTTCATGTCTTTTCATGGCTTAATAGCTCATTTCTTTTTAGGGTTGAACAATATTCTGTTGTCCGGATGTACCAAAGTTGCTATTTATCCATCTACCTACTGAAGGACATCTTGGATGCTTCCAAGTTTTGGCAATAAAATTAAGCTTCTGTAAACATCCAAGTGCAAATTTTTACATGGACATAAGTTTTCAACTCATTTGGATGAATACTAAGGACCATAATTTCTGGATTGTATGGTAAGAATATGTTTGTTTGTTTTTTTTCCTTCCAGTTTTACTGAGATATAATTGACATACCGCACTGTATAAGCTTAAGATGTACAACATAATTATTTGACTGACATATGTCATGAAATGATTACCACAGTAGGTTTAGTGATCATCCATCATCTCATAGATACCACATTAAAGAAATAGATTAAAAAATTGTTTTTTCCTTGTGATGAGAACTCTTAGAATTTACTGTTAACAACTTTCATTTATAGTGTTCAGCAGTGTTAATTATTGTTATCATGTCATAAATGACATCCCTAGTATATATTTTTCTTGTAACTGGAAGTTTGTACCTTTTGACTACCTTCATCTAATTCTCCCTCCCTCCTACAAGAACATGTTTACTTTTGTAAGAAACTGCCAAACTGTCTTCCAAAGTAGCTGTACCATTTTGCATTTCTTTTTTTTTTTTTTTTTTTTTTGCTGAGCTGCATAGCTTGTGGGATCTTAGTTCCCTGACCAGGGGTCAAGAGCTCCAGGTCCTAACCACTGGACATCCAGGGAATTCCCCCCATTTTGATTTCCATAAGCAGTGAATGAGAGTTCCTGTTGTCCAACATTCTCGTCAGCATTTGCTGTTGTCAGTGTTTTGGATTTTGCCCATTCTAATAGGTGTGTAGTGGTATCATATTATTGTTTTAATTTTCAATTCCCTAATGGCATGAGATGTGGAGCATCTTTTCATATACTTATTTGCTACCTGTATATCTTCTTTGATGAGGTGTCTGTTCAGATCTGTTGCCCATTTTTTCAGCATATTGTTCATTTTCTTGTTGAATTGTAAGTGTTCTTTGTATATTCTGATAGTAGTCTTTATCAGATATGTCTTTGTGAATGTTTTCTTCACCTGGGGAACTTTTGAAATGTCAGAGGATCAGGCCATATCTCAGACCCCTTCAGTCAGGGTCTCTGAAGGTAGGATCCTTACCTCAGTATTTTTAAAAAAATATTTATTTACTTATTTATTTATTTTGGCTGCACTGGGTCTTAGTTGCAGCTTGTGGGATCTTTGTTGCGGCATGCAGACATCTTAGTTACGGCATGTATGTGGGATCTAGTTCCCCGACCAGGAATCAAACCCAGGCCCCCTGCATTGGGAGCACGGAGTCTTACCCACTGGACCACCAAGGAAGTCCTCAGACATCAATATTTTTTAAAGTCATTCTAATGTGTAGCCAAGGCTGAGAACCACTGACCTAAGTCAATACAATAATAATAATATTTAAATATAATTATAATGATACTATCATTATTATTATTGCTGCTAAATTTTATTAGGCACTTATCATGTCCTAACACTCTTCTAAATGTATTACAGGTATTAATTCATTATGGACATAAGCTACTTTGATGTACTATCTATGTTGCCTTGGCCTCTCTGAGTTTTGTTTTCCTAATCTATAAGCCTAAGATAATAATAGAAACTAACCCCTCATAGAATAAATATATTAAACAAGATAATGCATGTAAATGCCTACCACATATTAAACACTCAAAAGTGCCAGCTATTAATATTAATTACATTATTAGTTCTGCTCTCTGGTATGGCATGCTAGGTCTGCTCCCTCTTCCATGGGACAGGTCACCACAAGTAAAGACAGCAGTCATGATTCCACTCCCTTTTTTCTCCAGGCAAAGTAAGTCTAGGTCCTTCAACAGCTTTACCCTCCTTGGTCATGTCCAGTTTCTCCTGAAATTCTTTAACTTATTCCTAAGTCTAAAACTGTGCTTTAAAGGTGGTCAGACCAGGACAGAGGAGTACAGTCTTCTGTTGCATTGGGTTGGGAGGGTGGTAGTCACATCACTCTTTTGGCTCATACAGAGTCTGCAGTAAACTAAAGCCCTTACTTCTTGCTACCTGAACTGCCAAGCCAGCTTTTCTTCAGTCTTTTAATTTAGTGGTTAATATTTTTGTCCTTAATGTTTAGACTTACTAAATTTCATCTTGTTGATTCTGCATCAGTGCTGCATCCTGTGGCAATCTCTTTGAATCCCAATTGGGTAGTGAACTGTATTAGCCATCCTTCCAAATTCTTTGTTAGTAGTTGATTAGATAAATGTGCGACAGAACTTGGCCAAAACAAAGGCACTGGTGTGTCACAAACCTTTCACGAAGCAGTTTTTT
Source organism: Mesoplodon bidens (assembly GCF_964165515.1). NCBI lineage: Eukaryota > Metazoa > Chordata > Mammalia > Artiodactyla > Ziphiidae > Mesoplodon > Mesoplodon bidens. The sequence goes on from NC_138178.1 coordinate 111,473,487, forward strand.
ATGCATTAAGTAACATTCTCTTGATGTAGTTGTTCAGGTAACTCTGGCTTTACCTAACGGTATTTATCACCTGACCCACTTACATCCTTCTTAGCAATAAGAATTTTAACATAATTTTTTTTTAAAAAGTGACAATACTAAGAAAACGAAAACCAAAATTGAGTCTTGTAGTACAGAATGAACATATTTGTATCTAAGATTTTAAAGGAAATATTGTCAATTGCCTTCTTGAAATCCACTTATTTCAACTATGGCATCCCAATAATAACAGTTGGGGAAGTTGGGTAAAGGATATATATAGGAAGTCTTTTTTTTTTTTTTTTGGCAATTTTTTTGTGTTTGAACTTATTTCAAAATTGTAAGTCAAAAAAATAAGATAGTAAGTTTAGCTTGAGATGACTAATTCTTAGTATTGCTGTCTTCTAGGAATCATTCTTTTCTAAAGATTTCAAAAATGATGTATTTATAAATATATTCTAGAATTTTGACAATTTTTTACAAGATTCACTCTATCCATCATATGTCCCTTGGTAGTGAAGACAGAAAACAAATAATAGTTGTAAAAGTTGTGTGTTTTATGTTCCTAGTTAGTTGTTCTTTCTCCAAGGCTAAAAAAAAAGGTTTTTACTCTTCATTAGTATGCTCAGGTGCATAATAAGTACTTTATAACTTAGTTAAAGGAAAAGTAGGATCTGATTTATGAAAATTCATTCAATAGAAGACTTTCAAGAACCTAAGTTCTGTAAAGAAGTCTATTTTCTGGGACTTCCCTGGTTGCGCAGTGGTTAAGAATCCGCCTGCCAATGCATGGAACATGGGTTTGATCCCTGGTCCAGGAAGATCCCATATGCCTCAGAGTGACTAAGCCCTTGAGCCACAACTACTGAGCCTTGCACTCTAGAGCCCACATACCACAACTACTGAGCCTGTGCACCACAACTACTGAAGCCCACGTGCCTAGAGCTCGTGCTCTGCAACAAGAGAAGCCACTGCAATAAGAAACCCACACACTGTAACAAAGAGTAGCCCCCGCTCACCACAACTAGAGAAAGCCCACACGCATCAATGAATACACAAAGCAGCCAAAAAAATAAATAAATAAAAATTTAAAAAAAGAATTATATTTTCTTATTACATATTTTAAAAAGTGTATTGGGGAAAAACATAATAATTGTATAAATTTGAAGTTTCTCCTATATATTTGCTATTAAGGGATTATTGTTAATTGTTTTTAATATATGATAATGATATAATGGTTATATTACCAAAAAAAAAGGGTCTTTATTGCTTAGAGAAGCATACTAAAACATTTACAGATGAAATGATACGCTAACTAGGATTTGCTACAAAACAGTTTGAGGAGATAGTGGGTAGAGTACAGATGAAACATAATTGGCCATGCACTGAGGATAACTATTGAATCTGGGTAATAAGTACATGGGGGTTCATTATACTAGTGTCTGTAGTTTTGTGTGTATTTGAAAATCTCATAATAAAATCATTTTTAAAAAATATATGGGAGGTCTAAGAGGATAAAGGAAGCAATACTGACATTTTGAGATAATCTTATGGAAATGTTTCTTAATTTTAAGTTACAGCATCATTTAACCTTTTATCTATGGAGAGATCACTATAGTTATTTACTTAAGCTTTTTAAAACTCAAAATAGTTCAAGTAAGTTTATTCTTATGATTTTGTTATATAATAAATTAAAGAGATAACATTATAGGGGATAATGACAGGAACAGATATTTTAAAAATTAACTTACACTTATACAGAGCTTACTATGTGTAGGCACCCTTTTAAGTACTTTGTAATTACTAACTCATTTAATCCTCCTCATAACCCTACAAGGGAGATAATGTTATTGTCTCCATTTTACAGATGGGGAAATGAAGGCCTATGAAAGTTAAGTAATCTATAAGATCACACAGCTGGTAAACAACAAAGGTGGATTTTGAATCCAGAAAGCCTGGCTGCAGAAGCTCTCTCTCTCTCACTGGGCTAAATGAACCCCCCCAACACACACACACCATGATAAAAAGAAATACACCTTGAGGCATTAAGCATATAGAAATTATAGCACGAGTGCAGAAAAATAAATACACCAGGATATTTACTGCAGCATTTTTATACTTACTGAATATTGGAAACTGCCTACATGTCCCATCAATAGCAAAGTGAACAAATCTGCACAGATTCATTTAACCTGTGCAGATGTTTAAAAGGAGATTGACTTAGAAAAATGAAAAATATTTAAAATTAGAAAGTTGCAGAATCATAAACATTAAGATCCCATTTTTAAATTCTATATATAATATGAATAAACATAATGGAAGAGGGACTTCTCTGGTGGTCCACTGGTTAAGAATCTGAGCTTCTGCTGCAGGGGCCGAAGGTTTGATTCCTGGTCGGGGAACTAAGATCTGGCATGCTGCGCAGTGCGACCTAAATAAATGAATGAATGAATGAATGATATATCAAACTATTAAATGGTTTCCTCTGAAAAGTGAATCAGAAAAAAGGGAATAGGGAGAGCACTTCGATTTACATTTCTTTTTAGTGTTTGAATTTCTTTTACAATCACTTTTGCAATCAAAAACATTTTTTTAATGTAATACATATATACAGTGTAAAACTTGGGAAGTCCAATAGAATAAAAAGAAAAAACAATAATAATCACCTACCACCTTGAGGTCATTATTATTAACATTTTGATAACATTTCCATGACCTTTTTTTCTATATAGAAATATATATATACACAAAATCACACATATTACATATTGTGATCATATTAAATAATATGAAGTTAATGACAGTAAACAAGTCTTAAGCCCTTTTCTTGGACTTCTTACATCACCAGAGTCCAAAATTCATCTACCCAACACCATCGCCACTCATGTGTTATTCAAGGAGTCCTTTTTATCCTTTTTATCAGCTAACTAAAGAAGCCTGAGGGCCAGACTTTGATTATCTGAGCTAGGAAAACTAGCTGCTTTCCTTCAGCCTTAAGGATTAAATTTATACTTTCAGAGATCAGTGTGTCTGCCATAGCAGAGTTAAAAAGGTGAGCAGTTATTCAAGTAAAGCTCCTTAGCAGAAAAATCCATCTAGGTCATTCAAAACCAGAATTACTTCCCTCAAGGTCATTTGCCAAAGCTTATCTGAATCCTTGTCTAAAATACCTTGGAAGGTAAATCAGAATTTAATATAAACTTGGAGCCCAGGAAATATGTTTGATTTACTAGGTAAATGCCAATGGCTTGATGATACCTGCAGACTGTATATATGTATTATTAATGTGAGAATGTGCATATGCTGAGGTAATCTAGAGATTAAGGCAGGCAGCTTCTTGACCAAGGAAATTAACCACAAAGCTTTCACGGAAATGATATCTCTACTAGTTTTTCTTTGAAAATCATCATTAGATGATTTCAAGATTTTTTTATTATTCACTTTCTTTAGTTTTATATTCAATTTTCTGATGTGTGCATCATATATATCATATATACACATATGTATACATTTAAATATATAAACTTTGTATATACACATGTGTGTACATTAAATATATGTATATTTATACTTTTAATAGTAGCTTTATTGAAATATAATTCATATACAATTAATGCTTTTAAAGTGTACAGTTCAGTGGTTTTTATAACAGTCCCAAGGCCTTTTATTATTTTTTTTATACCTTTCATGCCGTGAATTCATAGGGAATGGGTTTCAGCAGTTTAGGCTCCTTTCCATTGGTTTTTACAAAATTTGCTTCTCTGGGTGAAACAGGCTGGTGCTTTAGTTGAATCCAAGTACCACTGTCTTTGGCTTCCTTCTTTTTCTGATTATTTTCCTTCACACGTTTCAGGAAGCTATCTTGGCTCTTAAGAATGTTTAATACACTCAGTATATACGTTAATTCTCTTGGCAAGATTCTTGCCCTTAACTCATTTGTTTACAACAATGCCAACAGCATGCTGGGTAATATAGTAGACTCTTCCAGTTTTGCCTTGGTAACATTTGTGGGGCATTCCTCTTTGAATAGTGCCATTCCCTTGAGGTTTACAATATCACCTTCTTTGTAGGTTTGCATGTATGTGGCCAAAGGAACAACAACATGTTTTCGAAAAGGCCTAGAGAACATATAGAAGGTGCTTCTCTTCTTTCCATTTGTGTTTGTCATTTTGGTGAATGACTGGAAGATGGCAGTTCCAGCCCAAAGTGTCTTTTTTAATAATAGCCATCCTAGTGAGAGTGAAGTAGTATCTCATTGTGATTTTTATTTGCATTTTCCTAATGACTAATGACGTTGAGCATTTTTTATGTGCTTATTGGCTCTTCATATACCTTCTTTGGAAAAAAATCTGTTCAAATTCATGCATTTTAAGATTGGGTTATTCGTTTTTTCATTGTTGAGTTATGAGTTCTTTAAATATTCTGGATATAAGTCCCTTGTCAGAGATATAATTTGCAAATATAGTCTCCAATCCTGTGTGTTGCCTTTTCAGTTTCTTTTATTTTTTTGGCTGCATTGGGTCTTCATTGCTGCGTGTGGGCTTTCCCTAGTTGCAGCGAGCAGAGGCTACTCTTCGTTTCGGTGTGCAGGCTTCTTATTGCAGTGGGTTCTCCTGTCGCGGAGCATGGGGTCTAGGCACATGGGTTTCAGTAGTTGTGGCGCTTGGGCTCAGTAGTTGTACCGAACCCATGTCCCCTGCATTGGCAGGCAGATTCTTAACCCCTGCACCACCAGGGAAGTCCCACCTTTTCAGTTAATTTTTTTTAATTAATTAATTTATTTTTGGTTGCGTTGGGTCTTCGTTGCTGCGCGCGGGCTTTCTCTAGTTGTGTCAAGTGGGGGCTACTCTTCATTGCGGTGCACAGACTTCTCACTGCAGGGGCTTCTCTTGTTGCGGAGCGTGGACTCTAGGCACGTGGGCTTCAGTAGTTGTGGTGCGTGGGCTCAGTAGTTGTGGCTCTCGGGCTCCAGAGGACAGGCTCAGTAGTTGTGGTGCACAGGCTGAGTTGCTCTGCAGCATATGTGATCTTCCTGGACCAGGGCTCAAACCCATGTCCCCTGCATTGGCAGGCAGATTCTTAACCACTACCCCACCAGGGAAGTCCCTCAGTTTCTGGATGGTGTTTTGTGAAGCACAAAAGTTTAAAATTTTTATGAAGTCCAATTTATCTATTTTTTTCTTTTGTCATGTGTGCTTTCAGAATCTAAGAAACCATTGCTTAATTCAAGATCGTGGATATTTACATTTATGTTTTCTTCTAAGAGTTTTATAATTTAAGCTCTTACATTTAGGTTTATGATCTATTCTAAATTAATTTTTGTATATGTTGTGAGGTAGGAGTCCAACTTTATTCTTATTTGCACATGAATATCCAATTGTCTCAGCACTATTTGTTGAAAAGACTATTATTTCCCCATGACTCGCCTTGGCACCTTTGTTGAAAATCAACTTACCATGAGTGTAAAGGTTTATCTGGACTCTCAATTATGTTTCGTTGATCTGAATTTCTGTCCTTATTCCAGCACCACCCTGAGTTTATTACTGTAGCTTTGTAGTTTTGAAATCATGAAGTGTGAAGTCTCCAGTGTTGTTCTTCTTTTTCAAGATCATTTTGGCTATTCTGGTTTGTTTGCATTTCCATATGAATTTTAAGGTCAGCTTGTCAATTGTAAAAAAAAAAAAAGGCTCTGAATTTTTTTTTGAGATTGGTGTCTGACTTTTATTATTTTTTAAATTTTTGTTGGAGTATAGTTGATTTACAATATTGTATTAGTTTCTCCTGTACAGCAAAGTAAATCATTTATACATATACACATATCCACTCTTTTTAATGTTTTTTAAGATATTTATTTATCTTTATTATTTTTTTAATTTTTAATTTTATTTTTGGCTACATTGGGTGTTTGTTACTGTGTGTGGGCTTTCTATAGTTGCGGTGAGTGGGGGCTGCTCTGCGTTGCAGTGCATGGGCCTCTCATTGCGGTGGCTTCCCTTGTTGCGGAGCACGGGCTCTAGGCGCACAGGCTTCAGTAGTTGGGGCACGCTGTGGCACGCAGGCTCAGTAGTTGTGGCTTGCGGGCTCTAGAGCGCAGGCTCAGTAGTTGTGGCGCACGAGCTTAATTGCTTTGCGGCATGTGGTATCTTCCCGGACCGGGGATCAAACCCATGTCACCTGCATTGGTAGGCGGATTCTTAACCACTGCACCTCCAGGGAAGTCCCTTATGTTTATTTTTTAAAAATATTTATTTATTTGGCTGCTCTGGGACTTAGTTGTGGCATGCAGGATCATTTAGTTGCAGCATATGGGCTCTTAGTTGTGGCATGTGGGATCTAGTTCCCTGACCAGGGATCAAACCCAGGCCCCCTGCATTGGGAGCTCGAAGTCTTAACCACTGGACCACCAGGGAAGTCCCTATCCACTCTTTTTTAGACTCTTTTCCCATATAGATCATTACAGAGTATTGAGTAGAGTTCCCTGTGCTATACAGTAGGTCCTTATTAGTTATCTACTTTACATATAGTAGTGTGTATATGTCAATCCCAATCTCCCAATTTAGCCCTCCCTGCTTTTCTCCCCTGGTAGCCATAAGTTTGTCTTCTACATCTGTGACTCTATTTCTGTTTTATAAATAAGTTCGTTTGTATCATTTTTTTAGATTCCACATGTAAGCAATATCATATGATATTTGTCTTTTTGTCTGACTTACTTCACTTAGTATGATAATCTCTAGGTCCATCCATGTTGCTTCAAATGGCATTTTTTATGTCTAAGTAATATTCCATTGTGTATATGTACCACATCTTCTTTATCCATTCATCTGTCGATGGATGTTTAGGTTGCTTCCATGTCTAAACAAGCTCTGATGGGAATTCCCTGGTTGTCCAGTGGTTAGGACTTGGAGCTTCCACTGCAGGGGGCCTGGGTTCAATTCTTGGTTGGAGAACTAAGATCCCACAAGCAGCTGGTACAGCCAAAAAAAATATAAAGTTTAAAAATAAACAAGCTCTGATTTTGATAGAGATTACATTGAGTATTTACATCAGTTTGGGAAGTATTGCCATTTTAATAATGTTTCCCAATTTATAAACATGAGATATTTTCCATTTGTTTAGTTCATCTTTAATCTTTCAGTAATATTTTATAGTTTTCAGTGTACATGTTTTGTACTTATTTTAAGTCATGGAGATGTTTCCATGTATACTGGAGAAGAATGTGCATTCTGTTTTAGTTGGGTGAATGTCCCTTAGGTCTAGTTGGTTTATAATATTGTTCAAGTCTTCTCTTCCCTTACTGATCATCTGTTTGGTTGTTCTGGTCATCATTGAAAGTGGAGTAGTGAAGTCACCAATTATTATTGTTGAACTATCTATGTCTCCCTTCAGTTTTATTAGTTTTTACTTCATGTATTTTGGGACTTTGTTGTTAGGTGCATATATATTTATAGTTATGTCTTCCCAACAGACTGATCCTTTTATCATTATAATATATCCTTCTTTGCCTCTAGTAACAATTTTTGTCTTAAAATCTACTTTTCTTGGGCCATGTGGCTTGTGGGATCTTAGTTCCCCAATCAGGGATCAAACCTGAGCCCTCGGCAATGAAAGTGCAGAGTCCTAACCACTAGTCTGTCAGGGAATTCCCTTAAAATCTATTTTGTCTGGTATTAGTATAGCCACTCCAGCTCTCTTTTGAGTACTGTTCTGTGTGGTGTATATTTTTGCATTCTTTTCCTTTCAACTTATTTGTATTTTTGAATCCAGTTTGTCTTTTATAAACAGCATATAGTTGAATCATTTTTTTATCCATTCTTCAGATTTATGCCTTTTGATTGAAGTGTTTAGTCTATTTAAAATTAAGGTAATTATTGATAACATAGTTCTTACATCTGCCATTTTGTTATTTGTTTTCTGTGTGTTTTATGTCTATTTTATTCCTCCATTACTGCTTTCTTTTTTGTTAAGTGGTTCTTTTTTGGTATATCATTTCAATTCCTTTGTGGTTTCTTTTACTATATGTTTCTGAGTTCTTTTCTTAGTGGTTATGCTAAGGATTAAAGTTAACATCTTTTTTTAAAAAAAGATTTGTTTATTATTATTATTATTATTATTATTTTGGCTGCATCAGGTCTTAGTTGCGACATGCGGGATCTTCATTGAGGCACATGGGCTTCTCTCTAGTTGTGGTGCACAGGCTTCAGGGCGTGTGCGCTCTGTAGTTGTGGCATGCCAGTTCCAGAGCACATGGGCACTGTAGTTTGCAGCACATGGGCTCCCTAACTGAGGCACGCAAGCTCAGTAGTTGTGGCGTGTGCGTTTCTTTGCCCTGCAGCATGTGGGATCTTAGTTGCCTGACCAGGGATTGAACCCACGTCCCTTGCATTGTAAGGCAGATTCTTTACCACTGGGCCACCAGGGAAGTCCCTAGAGCTAATGTATTAATTTTAAAATAACCAAGTTTGGATTAATACCAACTGAATTTCAATAGTATACAAAAATTTTATTCCGTAAATTTTATTCCCTTCTCCAAGTGCTATTATTGACATATAGTTACAACTTTATATATCATATACCCATCAACTCAGTTTTATATCGTTGCTTTATGCAGTTGTTTCTTAAATAAGAGGCAAGAATAAAAGAGTTACAAACAAAAATACATTCATACTACCTTTTATGCTTACCTATGTATTTACCTTTACCATTGCTCTACATCATATATTGGCTTATTTTAGGCTCTTATTAAAATTTTTCAAAATATTCAGTTACATCTGCTGTTTCCCTCAGTTGTTTTCCCCTCTCAATAGTTTTTACACTGTAATTATCTAAAGTAATGTGGTCTAGTGGAAAGACTGAGTTTTGAATCAAGAGTCTTGTCACCTACTAATGGCTTTCAGTCCATTGACTGATTTTGTAATCCAGATTAAGCCATTTAGTCAGTATCCGGGCTTCAATTTCCTTAACTCAGAAGTGGAAAGAGTAGCATTTGGCCGTATTTGACTGCTGACTTTAAATGTACCACTCTACCAGGTATAGGTCCTACCACAGATGAGAGAAGTTCTCTTGTAATTCTAGTCTAGCAGCTAATATACAGAAAGAAGGTCAAAACCTTTATAACATTATAGGCTAGTATTCCAACAAGAGAGAGAAAATAACTGAGAATAAATAAAAATTTATGAAAACTGTTTCAGATGATCTGTTGCTGTTTGCAATATGCTTTGTAAAAACAAAAATCCTTCAACTTGCAAATTGCTTATATTTCTATGAAGAAAATATAAATAAAATAATAATCTTATGAATACTCCCCAATATTGTAAATACCTATTCCTCAGCTAAATTCATTTTAAAAATCCAGGCATAGCCCAGCATAGGGATCAGGAAAACTTGAGTCAGCCAGCTATTTGAAGTGAGTTTGGGGGAAAAAAGAAAGTATATCTGAATCTTAAGAGTATATTTAATATATTTTCTTAGTCTCCTGTTTCCTGAGGTCTACTCTTCCTATCAGTTTTTTGTTTTATTTGTTTTTAGGGAAGAAAATAATCATATTCACCTTGGAAGTAAGCCAGGGCAAGAATCACCATCATTTAGAGTATAACCCATAAAATCTATTCTGGCCATTTTCTTTGCCTCCACTCAAAAAATAGTAAAAATGAGGTTGAAAATAATTCCTTAGGGGCCACAGGTGAAATTCTTCCTCATAGACATTTAATTTGGGATTGAATTTTTAGCAGGGATACCAATTACACCTAGAACAATAAGGTAGTTGTTGGTGATTCATCAAGCAGAAGGTGTTTTGACCTTTTGCTCCTGTTGGAAACAAATCCAAGTTGGAAACACCTTCTACACTCAGGTTTTGTCGGTTGATGAGGTTCTGACCATGGTAATTTCTGAATATTAATGAAAGAGCAAGTCAAAGTAGATGATCTGGTTAGTGTTTCCTAGTATGATTCAGACCTGTTATACAAAGGTACTTATTCTAAGGAACTTCCTTTGTCCTTCTCAGTCTTGAGGAAATGTGACTAGATTGACTGGAGTGTAATCTTGCTAACCATTGCATAACTTTCCATATGAGTCTACCTTATCAAAGGGAAGCTAGCCTTTGCCTTACTCTATTACACTATTTAAAAGCATACTCTTTGTAACCAAATAAAAAAGAAATATATTTTGCTATTCTTTCACACTCAAAAGAAGGTGTAGGTGGATATCCGTGTTTTTTTAGCTAAAGAACCCCATGTCCTTTCATTAGTGGTCTGGAATCTTGTTAGCAAACGAAATTTGCACGTGGCCTTTGTATTAGCATTACTGTCACACTGTGTACATATGGGAGATAGAAGACTCTAAAAATAACTAATCTAGGGCCTCCCTGGTGGCGCAGTGGTTGAGAGTCCGCCTGCCGATGCAGGGGATACGGGTTCGTGCCCCGGTCTGGGAGGATCCCATATGCCGCGGAGCGGCTGGGCCCGTGAGCCATGGCCGCTGGGCCTGCGCATCCGGAGCCTGTGCTCCGCAACGGGAGAGGCCACAACAGTGAGAGGCCCGCATACCGCAAAAAGAAAAAAAAGAAAAAAAAAATAACTAATCTAGCTTCAGTAAATGGACCGAACTGTGTGTGCTGCATATTCCCACAGACTTAACGATCTGGGTAAGATAATATTTATTCTCAGAACAAATCACAATTGAAACCCTTATTCTCCTCTCATTTGGAGTCTTTTTTTTCCCCTCTTTTTCCCCCTAACCTGAGAATGGCTGCAGGGTTTTTTTAAGAGGAGCTTGCAGTCTCAAGAAAAAAAGCACAGAAACGTCTCTTCATAGTGGTTTCTTCAGTCAAATACATTCTGTATCGTAACATTGATAAAATTATGACAGAATTTTAAATAATACGGCAATTGCTTTTCCCCATTTGACTTACTTTAGTCACTGATATAATGTTCCTGCCTCAGAGATTTACTTCTTATCGATGGATTAATAGAAACATATGAAAAGTATTGATTTGTTTGCCTGTTCAGGTTCTTAAATTCTAAATCTTAAAAGTATGTTTATTTGTAGGTACAACTCATAAGTGTCCAGCTTTTCATTTCTTTCAGAAATAAGGCAGAAGGTGGTTAATATCCTCATCTGCTTCTCATTCGTCCTCATAGGTTCACCCCTGCTCCCCTCTCTCATGTTACACAACATTAGGGAGCCCAGAACATAATGTCAGCATCTTTCTAAAGGCAGTGGGTGGTATTTACACACTTAAGCTGCTGGCACTGACAGGGTGACTGGAGTCAAATGTAAACCATGGCATTTATCATTCCCAGTCAAATATATTGTGCAATGAGTAGCAATGGGCACTGTGTGAAAGGTTGCCTAATAAGCTGCCCTAGTCTTAGGATTAGTCAGCATCTTGCTGTGAGGTGTGTGTGACCAAGATACTGGAGGTTGCTGGAGATGGAAAGGCAGGCTGGCCAATGATAGGAAAAAGGAGGGGCAGCTCAACTCTTGGCAAACAATTGAATCTTAGCACAGTGCATTTGTTTTCTGAGGTGCAGAGGCTGAGAGGCTGCTGAGAAACATCTGAGGGAAAGATGTCATTTTCTGACTTTTTATTGTTTTCCATGAAAACTTTCCCCTGTGTAAAATCTTAGAAGCCAGTGTAATTTCTGGTCATGTTAATTTATAGTGGAACCAAAAAATGTTTTTTGAGGAAATCTTTTTTTTTGTAATAGAAAGTTTAATTATTAAAAACAACATGATCACACTAAAGATAATTAGAAAAAGCAAGGGGGAAAACACTCATAATCCCTTTTACTAAAAATAATTATTATATCATAGTAGCATACATTTTTATTCTTTGAACAACTGTTTACAGAGTTGTAATCATCCAGTTAAAAGATTTTGTCACATAATTTTTGGTAACTTATCATAAGCTTTTTTTCCCCCATAGTGCTACATAACCATATTTAAAATAACTGAATAATATTCCATTCAGCGTATGGATGAACCAATGTTCACTTTAGCCATTCCAATAGGCTGCTTCCATTTTATGCTGTTGTTACTGATATTATAAATAACACTGAAATGACTATAATTTAAAATACAGATTTTTTTGGTATTTTTTGATTTAAGGTGATTTATATCAAATACAAAATTTATATAAAGCATATATGAACAGCTTAAAAGTTAATAATAAAATGAACCGCTGAGTATCCACTTCCAACTTAAGAAATAAAACATTGCCTGTAACTTAGAAGCCCACCTGTATGCTTCTCTTTGGTTGCATCCTGTTCTCTTTCTCTCCTACAAAAATAACCACTAGCCCAAATGTTTTGTTTATGACATATATTTTTTTATATTTTAGATTTTTCCTTAGATTATTTCTAAGAGAATTTAATAATTAATGTAAATGGGGTTACATGTTTATCAGGGCTAGTTTCTGATGTTGGTAGAGCATTGGCTTACATTTCTCCTTCAGAAATTGTCAAGCTTGACACACCCCAGTAGGCAAGGCAGGCCCACAGACCAAAGAAAAATTTGCCTCCTAAGGAGGTGCACCCTGTGACAGCTCCCTGCAGTATGAAGATACTGTGGATTAGGACTGAGAAGCTTTATCGTAGAGAGAGATGATTCTGGTTTACCTACATAAAGGTTACCCTCCCTCCTCCCAGTCCTTTCTCCATTCCCAGTTATTTTGATTTTAATTTATCATTTGTATGTTGTTATTTTAATCACTCATTCATTTAAAGCAGTCAGTTCTTCTTTTTTTTGCGGTACGCGGGCCTCTCACTGCTGTGGCCTCTCCCACTGTGGAGGACAGGCTCCGGACGCTCAGGCTCAGCGGCCATGGCTCACGGGCCCAGCTGCTCCACGGCATGTGGGATCTTCCCAGACCGGGGCACGAACCCGTGTCCCCTGCACTGGCAGGCGGACTCTCAACCACTGCGCCACCAGGGAAGCCCCAGTCAGTTCTTTTTGTTCAACATATTGGTGTCTGTCTTCTGGAATAAATGCCAACATATTTATGTTCAACTTTACCTAACCCCAAGGAATCAGATTGGTCAGATTGATCTTCTCAGTTTCGAAAATGGAGAAACTAAAAAATTCGAAAATAATTGGCCAGTAATAGAACCAATAAGGATGGTTAGCTTTTAGGTCAATAGGAAAAATCCCAGACTAGTGTTTCTGATCACCTGCATCAGAATCAGTTAAGATGTTTAGTAAATTCAGAGATTCCTGGATTCCACTAGAGACCTACCAAATCATAATCTCTAGATTTAGAGTCCAGGAATCAATAGTTTATTAAGCACCCCAGATGACTTTTCAGTACCCCAAAATTGAGAAGTACTACCCTAGATCAGGAGCTGCAACCAAAGAAAAGTGCTTTAGTAAATATTCCTGAATTCTCTAGTGTGTTTCTATTTGTTTAGCACTGAGATGTGGGGTTGGGTGACCACGTAGCAGTCCTTTCTGTAGGAACCCATTGTGATGTATTTTGCAGGATGAGAGTGGAAAAACCCAGTTCTTTACTCCACTACTATTAGAAATTTTAATATGAGAGAAAGAAGTCTAGGAATCACCTTAATTATTTATAGCAAATTAGCAGTAGATTTTCATTGACCATGGCCAAGAGCAAGAATGAGATATAGGAGGGAAGCAAATGAAGGCATTTTGCCTGAAGCAAAGACAAGGGTTCAGTTATAGTTTGTGCAAAGCACACTCTGTTTTCTTCTCAGTATTGAGTACTGCTCCTGTCCGTGACCTTGATACTCAAAACTGTTTTGCATGTAACCATTGTCCTGCATAGCACTGGTTCTACATAATCTTTGAAGCAGAAATCTTTATGGTTTCACCAAGTCTGGAGGCACTTATAAAGAAGAGAATTGGGGCTTCCCTGGTGGCGCAGTGGTTTAGAGTCCACCTGCCGATACAGGGGACACGGGTTCGTGCCCCGGTCTGGGAAGATCCCACATACCGTGGAGCGGCTGGGCCCGTGAGCCATGGCCGCTGAGCCTGCGCGTCTGGAGGCTGTGCTCCGCAACGGGAGAGGCCACAGCAATGAGAGGCCAGCATACCGCAAATAAAAAAAAAAAAAAAAAAAAGAAGAGAAGTTGGGGAAAATAAGTTGTTGAAAGGAAAAACTAAAAGAAAAGAGTTGGAGAAATGATATAAAGGTAGATATAGAAAGTTAAGCGGAGTCAGGAAAGAAGTATCACAAGGAATATGGGAAACACTGCCATTCTTCAGATTCACCCTCAATTAATGTAGCTTGAGATATTGCTAAGCAAAACCCTTCTGAGAATTAAACCTGAGAACCTAGTTAATAAACATTTGCTGTCTGGAACAGTGAAGGAATTCCCTTTAGCTGAAAATCAATTGCTCTATGAAAATGATCATTACTAAAATAGTTACTGCTGAAACTACGTGGTATTTGACAGAGTTTCTCTGCCTTGTTTCATCTCGTTTTTCTATCTATGCTGTCATAAATTTGCCATATTTAAGAACCCAGCAATGATAATAGGAATATTACACATTTCAATATTTAATATGTTCAGACTCTCTTAAAATTTGAACATAATAGGGCTTCCCTGGTGACGCAGTGGTTGAGAATCTGCCTGCCGTTGCAGTGGACACGGGTTCGTGCCCCGGTCCGGGAAGATCCCACATGCCGCGGAGCAACTGGGCCCGTGAGCCACAACTACTGAGCCTGTGCGTCTGGAGCCTGTGCTCCGCAACAAGAGAGGCCGCGATAGTGAGAGGCCCGTGCACCGCGATGAAGAGTGGCCCCCACTTGCCACAAGTAGAGAAAGCCCACGCACAGAAACAAAGACCCAACACAGCCATAAATAAACAGACAAACAAATAAATTAATTAATTAATTTAAAAAATTTGAACATAATATTTAACCCAGAGAAAACGAAGTAGAGATGAGCTAATTGGTGCAATGTCAAATATGCTGCAAATATACTAGGAATGTTCAATTGTAGAAATAAGAATAATAGTAACAATATGAATAAGGGGGAAGAACCAAATAGTAAACTATATGCATATCTTGCATTTTATGAGGGTTATTAAAATAACACCTTAAATCAGAATATCATATTCAAGATATCTTTTTAATGTTTATTTGTGTGCTTGATGATCTGCACTTTGGTTTAAGTTCTGTCTCTAGAATACAGAAATGTAACAGATTGATCTCAGTAATATTTATGGAGAGTAACTATGAAGACATGATAATATAATGATAAGTAATAATTTAGGAGTTAAGGAATTTCAGACCAATAACCAAAACATCATACTAATCTATGAAACACCAGTTAAAGTTGGGATAAAGCAAGATTTCCCACTTTGTTTAACCTTATAATGGGAATTCTAGATGTGGTTCAAAAATAGAAATCATATGAATACTTAGAAGAAATGATAGATGAATAGGAATCTGTTTCCAGGTTGGAGTTTTCCTAAACAAAACAAACAAACAAAAAGCTGACAAAGAACAATAATGGCAAATGAATGAAAATAATAACTTTGACTACATAAAAACGTAAACAAAATATTGAAGAATAACAAAATAAAGTGACCTACAAATGTGAAAAAATGTTTAAATCCACTAGTAATTAAAGAAATTCAAATAAAAACAATGAGATATTATTGTTCTACCATCAAATTGCTTGAGATCTAGAATGATAAAAATATTCAGCACTGGGTAAGCACAATGAAATGCGAACTTTTTTTTTCTTTTTGGCCGCACCACATGCGGAATCTTAGTTCCCCCACCAGGGATCGAACCCACACCCCCTTTAGTGAAAGCATGGAGTCTTAACCACTGGACTGCCAGGGCAGTCCCAAAATGTGAACTTTTGCACATCATTTGTGGGAATGCCCTCTTTGATGAGCAATTTGTTTCAAAACTCTTACAAATATACATACCCTTTTTTTTTTTTTTTTTTTTTTTTTTTGCGGTACTTGGGCCTCTCACTGTTGTGACCTCTTCCGTTGTGGAGCACCGGCTCCAGACGCACAGGCTCAGCGGCCATGGCTCACGGGCCCAGCCGCACCGCGGCATGTGGGATCTTCCCGGACCGGGGCACAAACCCGTGTCCCCTGCATCGGCAGGTGGACTCTCAACCACCGCGCCACCAGGGAAGCCCTATACATACCCTTTGATTCAGTCATCCTTCCACTGGCACTTACTCTAAGGAAAAAAAATAAGGGCATCAGGGCTTCCCTGGTGGCGCAGTGGTTGAGAGTCCGCCTGCCGGTGCGCGGAACACGGGTTCATGTCCCGGTCCGGGAAGATCCCACATGCTGCGGAGCGGCTAGGCCCGTGAGTCATGGCCGCTGAGCCTGCGCGTCCGGAGCCTGTGCTCCGCAACAGTGAGAAGCCTGCGTACTGCAAAAAAAAAAAACCAAAAACAAACAAACAAAAAAAACCAATAAGGGCATCAATAAAGATGAACAGGAATGTTCAGAACAGCTTTTTATACAATATTGAAAAATTGAAACAACCAAAATCAAGAGAATGACTAAGTATGTTATAGTTAATTCATAGGATACAATAATACTAAATGAGCATCAAAAATCATGTTTTGCCCACTAATGATATAAGTGAAAGCACTAAAAATAGTAGATGAATTCTGATTCCAATTTTTTAAAGTTTATACATATTTGTAGAAAAAGAATGGACGATATATACTAAAATATTCATGATTGTTTTCTCCATGTGTTGAGATTCTGAGTTATTTTTACTTTATTTTATGCTTTTCTAAATTTCCTACAATAAACACACATAATTTTAAAAGCAAAAAATTTTAAGTTAAAGAACAATAAGGGTTAACCCTCTTCATGAAGAGAATGGCATTCAAATCATTTCCTAAATCTTTTGCCTCTGACTCACAAGGAAATCTTGCTTCTAAGCAGATCCTGATCTATATGAAAATAGGAGCTGTTTTAGATATTTAAAGTTTTCCTGAGAGAAGAAGCAGAAGATAATACAATGAGTAGCTTTTTCACCTGAAAGAAATTTTATTCCATGCTAGACTACACAGATACACACACACACACACACACACACACACTCACTCCTATGCCTAGATCCTTCTGAACTCCAGATAGCATTTGAACCACAGAGAATAGTAGAGGTTGTGGAATACACAAACCGTAAACTTCCTTAAGGATCTTCCTAATACTAATTCTAATTCTGAAGCTGGCACCTCTCCTCAACACTTGAATTTTGGTGAAATGCTATGGACAAAGCAAACTTCTCTGTTAATGATAAACTCATGGAATTATTATTATTTTTTATTGAAGTATAGTTGACATACAGTATTAGTTTCATGTATACAGTATAGTGGTTTGACATTTATATACATTACAAAATGATCTCCACAATAACTTGTAGGGGAGCAAAATTGGCCACCCCAAATTGTGTTTCTTTGGTATGAGGATTCATTTAGGCTGATTTTTTTTTAATTTTTTTAAAAAAATTATTTATTTTATTTAATTTTTGGCTGCACTGGGTCTTTGTTGCTGCACACAGGCTTTACTCTAATTGCGGCAGCAGGGGCTACTTATTCATTGTGATGCACGGGCTTCTCATTGCAGAGCATGGGTTCTAGGTGCGTGGGCTTCAATATTTGTGGCACGTAGGCTCAGTAGTTATGGCACGTGGGCTCTAGAGTGCAGGCTTTAGAGTGCAGGCTCAGTAGTTGTGGCACATGGGCTTAGTTGCTCGGCGGCATGTGGGATCTTCCCAGACCAGGGCTCGAACCCGTGTCCCCTGCATTGGCAGGCGGATTCTTAACCACTGCGCCACCAAGGAAGCCCTAGGCTGTTTATTTTTAAGGCTGAAAAGTCTCAAGAAGAACCTTTGACTTTCCCCCTAACTTCCTAGAAGAATGGATAGAGGGAGGACCTGTTGCAGGAAGGGAGCTATTACCTAAGACAGCTACAGTATGAACTAGGTGTGTGGACAGGGAGAAACCTAGCAAAGTCTGTTTGTTAAAACTCCTCTCTGTCCTATTGTCTCAGCATGGCCTAGCAAACATTTGTTTACCAAACACTTCCTTTTCCATCTCCGTGTCAGTTGTCTTCCTCCCCTTTGAGGTCCCAAATCACTGCCCCCAGCATCCTCTTTTGTCTTTAGCTGAGGATGGTATTTAAGGTGAGGGATTTGGCCATTTTGGTGAGTTACTCAGTTCTCCTAGGTCTCTCCCATTTATACATTTTATTAAACTTTTGTTTGATTTTCTCCTGCTAATCTATCTCAGGTCAATTTAATTCTTTGACCAGCCAAAAGAACCTAGAAGGATAGAGGAAAATTTTTTCCTCCCAGACAAAGTTTAGTACCACCTGACACCATATAAAGTTATGGAATTATTATCAAAGATCTAACCAGGATGTATTAGACTCTTAGTGATAAAGAAATAGGAGGTGTAGAGGAGGAAAAACTTTTCTTGACCCTCATAAGGTCCTTGGCTGGGCCTGAGTATTAAACTGACAAAGACAGATTAGCAGGAGAAAAGCATACACATTTATTTTATGTAAGTTTTCATCACATGGGAGCCTTCATGAGGAAATGAAGACCTGAAGAAACAGTTAAGCCTGAGAGTTTTTATACTAGGTTTGATAAAGCGAGGAAAATCATGGAAAACTATGATAGGATAAAAGGATATGAGCTCAGGGTAGTGAACTGGAGAAAGCCTAGCAAGGCCTATCCATCTGGATTCTTCTTGGTGTCCCTCCATCTTCAGAGATAAGGATGCTTCTTTCCTCTGAGTATAGGGAGGGCTTCTTTCACCTGAGGGTCTTATGACCTGCTTCAGGGGTAAGGGGGGAAGTCAGATAGTCCTTCCTGCACTTGCCATTTCTAAAATTCCTTCTTAAAATATTCAATATGCCGAAGAACTGTATTTTGGGGTAGTGTGTTCTGAACCCTGTGAGAGGAATATAGAAAGCCCTCTGGTGTCTTGATTTCCACCTGTGCCAGTACATATCCAAGTTTTCTCTGGTCTCTAGTGAGAATGTCTGAGTAAGATTCACAACTCTCATTTTTGAGGGGAAATCTCTTCTGAGATTATATCCAACCTACTATTTTTTAGTTTTACCATATCTCTTCTTGTAGGAAAGTATGGTGATATAGTAAGTGATATGTTGGCTTTTTTTTAAAGCTCTTATATGTCTGAATAAAAAGTTGGCAACCCTGTGCCTGTTTTCTCCTACCACCTCCAATATTTCTTTGGAAATCTGAAACCAGATTCAGTAAGTTCCTTGTAAGCCTCTTCGGGTCAACTTCTACTTTTCAACTTACCATAGAAAAATAGCAGCTGGGCTTTTCAGCCTTAATTGATCATTGAGTCCACCACTATAATAAAAGAGAAAATCAGAAATCACTGTCGCTTCTGGATGTCTTGTTAAAAGAAGCCAGAACCAGAGAGTGGTTCAATCATTATAAACAGATTTTATTCAAGAACTATTGCAATAGGGGAGGAGAGACTTCGGTATAGAACTGGGCTCAGTTCCAAATACAGTGTGATCAAGTGAGGATTTATAGCCAGGGAAGAGTGTGAGAGTCAGTGGATGGCAAATCACTAAGAGGAAACATCAGGGGTAAGGAGGGATTCTGGCTAAACTGACTTAATAGGATTCTTGCTGAAGGTAAGCCAGGGTGATCAGATATAAAGGTGTGGGATACTCTCTAAAGTGACTTAACAGGATTCTTGCTAAAAGTGGGTGATGCAAAGATAGACATGGAAATCCAAAGGTTAAGGCCTAGTCGAGAAGAGTATTCAGAGGACCCTGACTAAAGTTTGGTCAAAGAGAGAGTCTTTGCCAGTCTCTCATTAAGAACAACGAAGATGCTACAAGGGAATGATGGCCTGGTAATAAGCAGTTACTTCAGAACAATATCTGTCCACCTTTCCACTGGCACCCCTCCATACAAAAGTAAATTAATTTAAAATATACTCAACACAAAGATAGAAATGCCTCCAGATTAGCATAAAATAGCCAACCTCTTATAAAAAATTCTTATGTGTATGTATATCATTATTTCTAATTTGTCTATGTGGTTCTCTAGCCTTGGGTTCAATTCCTCATTCTGCCACTCAAAACCTGCATAGTCAGTTAACCTCTCTGAGCCTATTTCCTCATATATAAAATGGGAATAATTAGTTTGGCATTTTTAATCTCACACTATACTTGTGAATGTAAGATAAGAAAGAGTAGATAGAAACTCTTTGTAAGTTGTAAAGTGCAATGTGAATGTGTTATAATTTTAAAAATGTAGACAAAATGCATTTTTTTCACAGCAGACCATCTTTTATAACTAGAATACTTATTAAAATTTCAGTGAAATCTTAAACCATCTCTGAGCTCAGTGGTAAAATTAGGTAATAACCTTCTAGGACCAATGGCCACTCCAACAGATTTGGAAAATAATGTGATTATCTTCAGAAATATCCTCCTTTAAAGTGTTCTGCATCACATAGCCTTGTTTAGGCCAACCATGGGAAATTGCCCTTTTTTAGTAAGTCAAAATGGTAGAAAATCAGCAATTCCATATGAATCAACCTGTACTAATATATACAGGCAAAATTCAAAAAGAATCCAAGACCCGCTAGAAATCTCAGGGGCTTCTCATAAAGATCTCAGGTGTCCTTCCATGACTGCACAATGCTCAGATTTCTAGGAGCTGGATAAATATTGCCATTTTTATCTTACAAATGAAAAAAAACAAGATACAGATTTGTATTTCTATCACATAATCAAGTTAGCACAAGACTCATTTTGATAACTTCTACATCCTGTTCAGGCCTTCTTGCACAGCATGGTTGGTCAGTAAAAGTTTGTTGAATGGACTTAACCACTCTTCTCAGAGTTGCAGAACTGCATGTCCAATTGCATGCTATTGTGAAGGTTCTACTGGTTCTTTAAACTTATTATCATATGTCCAACCAGTTCCTTCTCCAGTCTTTTCTCAAACCAGGATATAAGCCTGAAATTCAGCTCTGTTTTTCAAGTTTCCACCTCAAATCATCAGTCAAGTTCAATCCATTCTACCAACTCAGTGTCTTTCCCATTCACTGGGTCTCTCATTGCTTAGTTCAAGTCCTTTGCAAGTTTGCTTGAGCAGTTGCAGGCTTCAAACTGCTCTTCCTATCTCCAGGATTGATTTTTAACGTTCTGCCTAAAGGATCATGCTTTGTTTGTTACCGAGTCCAAGCTCGCTCTGCTTGCCGCACGACAGGCCAATAAATCGGGAGATGAATGTTGAGGCAAGGAATAGCGACTTTATTCGGAAAGCCGGCAGACCAAGTAGATGGCAGACTAGTGTCCCCCCAAAAACATCTTATCGGGGTCTCGATGCCAGTTTCTTTTATAGAACAGAGAGGGCGAGGAGGTGAGGAAGTAAGGTAAAAAGGCCATTAGTTTCACCTTGGCCAGCATCAGGGAGGGGATGTGTTAATTTCTTCTTTTCTGCAGCCATGCACAGGTAGGCGGGGTCAGATTGTCTCCCTGTGAGCTGAACAAAGGCACTTTAGTTTAACATTCAGGCAGAGGGGCAGGGTTCCCTGAGGCAGGCCATTATGTATGATTATAATAATAAAAGCAACAAAAAGCAAAGGTTCAAGTCAAAGAAACATCCAACATGGAGTCAGATTTTGCCCTTCACTGTTACATGTTCACTTTATGTCTCCTGTAGCATCCAAAATAGGATTTCAATAAATGTTTGTTGAATGAATGGCTGGGATTAAGAATCAGGAGATGCACAAAGGGTCATATATTTGTGGAAGTTCTTTTATATGTATGGTACTGTACATCAGTTCATTTAATCTTTACAACAACTCTTGATGCAGACACAAGATTTACTTTCTATTTAAAAAATTTTTATTGCACTAACATTGCTTTATAACAACAAGCTTTATTAATCTTGTGTGTGCATTCTTCCCTTTTTGATCTTTAGAGAGAATTTTGTCCTTCCCACTTTAGTTTCTTCCCTCTCCTCCACTTCTAGGAAGAATTTTCTCCCTTCTACTCTGGTTCTTTGGGCTTTTTTTGTTTTCTTTTTTGACAACCTAATAGTTTAAAAATATATATTACTTAAAAGAGTGAAGGGCTTCCCTGGTGGCGCAGTGGTTGGGGGTCCGCCTGCCGATGCAGGGGACGCGGGTTCATGCCCCGGTCCGGGAGGATCCCGCGTGCCGCGGAGCGGCTGGTCCCGTGAGCCATGGCCGCTGAGCCTGCGCGTCCGGAGCCTGTGCTCCGCATTGGGAGAGGCCACAGTGGTGAGAGGCCCGCGTACTGCAAAAAAAAAAAAAAAAAAAAGAGTGAAGATTGGGAATTACCTGGCAGTCCAGTGGTTAGGATTCTGCGCTCGCACTGCCGAGGGCTGGGGTTCAATCCGTGTTCGGGGAACCAAGATCCCATAAGCCATGTGGCACAACCAAGAAAAAGAAAAGTGTGAAGATTGAGAGGGATTCTAATTTAATTTATTCTGGAAAAAAATCTAAAGGGGAAAAATATCAAGTTGCTGGTAATCCTTTTCTTGAGTCGCTGAGCATTCAAGTTAAACTGACATGACTTTGGCTCCAGATCTATGGGGGTTGAGGCATTTTTAAGATCCATCTTTGGAGAAAAATTAACTTTACAAAGGCTCTGCCGAATTTCAGATGATGTGACGGTCCTTAGGTTTTTGTGATTCAAGTTTAAGAGAATGGAGAGGGGGAGTCTGCACAGGTCCAGTCTGGGGGGAAGCAGGGTAGGATGTTGGCTTGCGGCAGGGTGTGGGGGCAGGGTTCCTTTGTTGTGGAGAATGCCGTCCAAGGGCAAACTGGAGAGAATTTGAAATTGAAAATAATATTCATAATAAAGAACTAAGGGGGTGGGGGAGGGAGAAAGAAGGTACAAATAAAACACTAGCCAAGCTGACTAGGGATGAGGAGGGATTTGTGGAGGTTTAGAGAATGGGCTTTGGAGCAGCTTTGGGAGAATGAGAAAGAAGAAAAAGGAGGGTTTTAAGTATTGCTGTGGGTGACAAATTGGATCTTTTAAAAAGGATGTTCTTTGAGAAAACCAAGTTAAAAATGGGAATTCCTCTTGAAAGAGTTTTGGCTACTGGGCCTTGTTTCTTTCAGTATGAAATTGAACCATGTGGAATCCACATTGAACAGAAAACTAGGGCTTGGAGAGCCAACCTTTTACTAACATCACACAAACAGTGAAGGGCTAAGTCAGAATTTGAATTTTTATTTTTTTAAATTAATTAATTAATTTACTTATTTAAATTTATTTATGTATTTATTTTTGGCCGAGTTGGGTCTTCGTTGCTGCACATCAGCTTTCTCTAGCTGTTTGTCTTTGTCTTTCGCGAGCGTGGGCTACTCTTCGTTGCAGTGTGTGGGCTTCTCATTGTGGTGGTTTCCCTTGTTGTGGAGCACGGGCTCTAGGCACGTGGGCGTCAGTAGTTGTGGCACGTGGCCTCAATAGTTGTGGCTCTCGGGCTCTAGAGCACAGGCTCAGTAGTTGTGGCACACGGGTTTACTTTCTCCGCAGCATGTAGGATCTTCCCGGACCAGGGCTCGAACCCATGTCCCCTGCCTTGGCAGGTGGATTCTTAACCACTGCTCCACCAGAGAAGTCCCTAAGTCAGAATTTGAACCCAGGCCTCTCCAGTTTCAAAGTCTGTCAGTTTTTCATTCTCATATGCTACCTGTGGTTCAGAAATCTGTTGAATCACATTTCTACAAACTCCATTGAAATTGTGATAGGAAGCATTGTTCCTAGTAGTTATTCCTCATTTATGAGCTTTCTACCTGAGAATCTTTTTGTTTCAGGGGTGGTGGGAGGTCAGTTAGTGAATCCTTTCCTTGCCATGCTTTCTGGTTTTCGTTTATAATTTCTAGTTCAGTCTTTCTGCTTAAGAACATCCCCTGATTTAAAAGACCTTCAGAGATACACCTGAAAATAACACAACATTGTAAGTTAACTATACTTCAATAAAGTAAAAATTAAAAAAAAAATATGTATATAAGTAAAAGACCTTCAGAGAAATAATAATTTCAAAACCTAAACTCTCCCCAGGGATAAAACAGGAAACATCTCTGCAAGTGTGACCTATTTACAAGCATCACAGGCTCCCACTCTGTCTGGGGAGGTGACAGTATTTTGAATCATAAGGAAATGGAAAGATCTGAATTTAAAAGACTCTAGGATACATTGTCTCAAGAGTTTGGAAGTACAAGAGTCATTGGCGTATATACCATTAGAAACATGGACAAGATGAAATAATCATAACTGTGATAAAGATGAAGAAGATGATGATGGTGATACCAGCCATTATTGAGTGCTACTTGGAGCAGGCACTATGCAAATTGCTTTACATGTGTGCTAGATAATATTTTGAGATATTAACTTTTCTTTCTCTTTTCCCCCATCCTAATCAGGCAGTTAGTTCTTTTCCTCAGGGGAGGTATCAACACAGATAATAAAAGTGGCCTAGAAGTTTCTCTGTCTTTTGCTTACTTTGAGTCTTTAGAAGAACTTGGAGAGTTTATGAAGGTAAAAGGGAGAAGTAGATTTGTAAGAATAGCTAGAACAGTGGTTCTCAAACTTCTTGATTTCAGGACCTCTTTATGTTCTTAAATATTATTGAAAACCAAAAATGCTTTTGTTTACATGTTACTTTCAGATAATTTGTGGATATTCTTTTAGGGTATGTTAAAGAGAAAACCACAGGCCCTAAATGGTGTCACTTATGCTGAAGCTTATGATACCAAACCTAGATTAAATACCTGATATAATTGTAGTTTTGACCTTACCCAGGAATGTAATCTTAATCTGCCAGTCTGGAATTTTCTAGTCAGCACCAGTGAGGTAATCAGTCACATGGGTCCTCTCTATATCCCCCTCCTCCCCTGAGAAAAGAAGAACAGCTAATCTGCATGATAGACCTTCATCCTTCCCCTAGAGGAAGGTGACCTGGCCTGAAACAATCCTTTCTTTTCTTTTGTTAATAGCTTCCTTGCCCCACCCTCCTTCTGCCTTTAAAAACCTTCCATTTTTGTTCAACCCATCAGAGTGCCCTTCTGCTTTCTAGGTGGGATGCCCTCCAATTCATGAATTGTTGAGTAAAGCCAGTTAGATCTTCAAATTTACACAGCTGAATTTTTTTTTTAAAACAGGTACTATACTAAAACTCAACAAGTGATAATTTATAGTCTAGTTGCACTGTGGAATCTGAAACCAGATAAATGAACTTTTTGTCTACCGTTACATTAAAATCCATTCATCTGTGTTGTACTTAGAATGAATCCTCTACCCTTGCATGAATTTGCTGGCCATTCAGAAAAATATTGGGTCACTGAGTGAGTTATGCAGATCTTCCAAATGTTAACATCTTTCACTATGTAATATTAAAAGATGACATTGGTTGTCACTATTGATCTCATCAGAAAAGTTGTTAACACATCAGGAAGCTGTACAGGTTTTCCAAAAATTCTATATTTTATCATTGGCAACAAATGTTGTCACTTGCTTATTTCTTTATTTTTAACTAGCAGGCTCACTTTGTTCCTTTGGTAGAAAATACCAGCCTAAAGCCCAGGGGCAAATAGGATGGCTGTCTGTTAGTAGTTCTTTTAATTAAAATGAAAACAAGGCGGCTAGTTTAGCTCACAGCTCAATTGCTCTAGTGCTTTGTGGCAGAAGTGCAATGTAGCAGAAGGACATTCTGTGTATTTCCCATTTCACCACAGTCATATTAAAAATGTGTATACAAGGGTCAAGATTTAATAAAAATAATACTTTTTACTGCTTCATCAAGGGCGTTCTTAAGTGAAACTGTTTTGTTCTTTACTCCAAGTGTGTGGTAGAAGAGAATACAACTGTTAGTATAGTTTGGTACTACTGGGGAGGAAAAACTTTTCCTGTACCTTTTAGGTTCTGTGCTTGAGAGTCTTCAGAGTAAACTGACAAACAACAAGTTAGCAAAAGAAAAGACAGATTTTTATTCAAGTAAGGATACACTGGAGTTCACAGAAAATGTGACTCAAAGAGGTGGAAATTGGATGGAATTAGAATTTGGGACATATATAACACCTTATTAAGTGAAAGAGAGAGAAATGCACTTAAACAAAAACAGTTGACTTCTTAATAAGGGTCTGGGGAAAAAGGGCACTAAGGGGAAAACAAATGATCTTTTGGAAAGATGAATGGGCCCTTAGGAGAAAGTCTGTGTAGGGGTGGGTGTGGCGACTTCTCATCTACAGGGATAATAGTTGCTCCAGGGCAAGGGATTTATGACAATTGAGTTCTTTTCTTTTTTTAAAATAAATTTATTTATTTATTTGTTTTTTATTTTGGCTGTGTTAGGTCTTCATTGCTGTGCACAGGCTTTTCTCTAGTTGCGGCGAGCGGGGGCTACTCTTCGTTGCGGTGCATGGGCTTGTCATTGCGGTGGCTTCTCTTGTTACGGAGCACAGGCTCT
The DNA here is from genome assembly GCF_964165515.1 of Mesoplodon bidens. Lineage (NCBI taxonomy): Eukaryota > Metazoa > Chordata > Mammalia > Artiodactyla > Ziphiidae > Mesoplodon > Mesoplodon bidens. The sequence goes on from NC_138178.1 coordinate 111,499,960, forward strand.
AGGTGCTTGGGCTTCAGTACTTGTGGCACGCGGGCTCAGTAGTTGTGGCTTGGGGGCTTAATTACTCTGCGGCATATGGGATCTTCCTGGTCAGGGCTCGAACCCATATCTCCTGCATTGGCAGGCAGATTCTTAACCACTGCGCCACCAGGGAAGTCCCAATTCATCAGTATTTTAAATGATAAACTTTGTGTTCGTGCAAGAAAATTCAGCAGAAAAGAATGGTATAACGTGATTTCCTGGTCCCAGTCCTTACTCACCATTAATAGTTTCTTATATATCCTTCTGGAAAATGTCCATGCTTATAAAACCAAATACATGCACACCCACATACATGCTTCAACAAATAAAAAAACTTGTATACAAATAAATATATATGATCCATTAATAAAATCATAAATAAGAGCATAATATGCATTCTATTCTGCAACTTTTTTTTAACAATTAAGTGTTTGTTGGGCATTTTCACACAACAGTACAATTGATTCGCTACATTTAAAAAATGAGTTTCATATTATTGCAATATTTATATTACTATGCTTTAATCATAGCCTTAGCGACGGACATTTATGTTGCTCATACATATTTTTTAAAATAGATATTACTTAAAAAAAATAGGTATCACTTAATTTGCACCAGTTTACACTCCTACCAATGGCATATGTGCATGCCTGTTTCTCAGCACCCCTGTTGTCACTGAGGATTGTCAAAACTTTAAAAAATAGATTTAAAATTTTATCTAAGTCTGTCTTTTGCAGTAGAAATGTATATGCATTGGAAATGCATGAAGTCAGCACATTTACCTGAGTAAACAAATTGTAGAGTCCCACATCAGTGTAAGAGTAAGGTAGTGGGGAGTCAGTCATTAATTTGTTTCTCTGGTTTATTTTCCTAAGATTTGGGACTTAGAAAGCATTTTCTCATACAGTGCTCCAAATGGTGAGTGGGTTCACAGGCTAGATGGGGATGTTATACTATAGACGGTACTAGGCCTCTAATTCCAGCTTCCAGGGTACTTGTAGTTAATATCCCCAGAATGTAAGGCTGTGCTGGTAGTTTGAGACTCTAATCACTGTTTAACCATGTTTTGTTTTATTTTGTTTTGTTTGAAATACATTCAGACATCCAATTTGGGAGGTCAGAAACACACTTACCCTCTATTGTAGTTATATGGGGCGTACCCACCACCTCACCTCTCCTACCTTCCTCATACTGGGAGACAAGTCTTCCCCAGGGTTTTGGATCTCAGCAAGTGGACATGCCATCTTACACACTACCCTTGACTGAATGTTAAACAACCTGAGAAACACAGACTATTCAGTGGGAGAAGGGAGAAGAGGAGTGAAGGAGGTAGATAAAAATCCCCCTTGGCTATGGAGCAAAGGCAGAGGGTTTCCGTTCCCTTGTTTGAGGCAAAGATGGCACAGAGCCCCAGGAATCATTTTAAAATAGTGATCCTGGCAGGGCATACAAGACTTCTGAGATTGATCAGAAAAGCTTCCAGCTTATGAGGTCTCCAATGTATTTTTTCAGCCAGCAACTGGAATAGCAGGGTAAGTCATTTTTCCAATTTCTTGATATACTTCCTATCAACAAATAGTTTTTTCAGACTTCTTGGGTGAGAAAGCAGAGTCCTCTCCTACGTTGAGGGGAAGGAACCTGTTTCCTGGAAATAGCTCTGCTATATTTCACCAGAAATACCTCATAGCCTCATTGGTTGTATTTCTTAAGGCTCTGATGAAGTTCTATGTTCTCAGAAAGAGGGGACAAGTAAATACAAGTCCACTTCAATGTCCTGAATTCCTGGGTGCAGAAAGTATAGTATGTATACTCTCATCTCTATGCGCACCACAGTATTTGTTTCTGGCACTGAGAAACAGCATTCAGTGAGCCCAGAAATACTTGGATTTTGTACAACTTTTTTTTTTTTTTTTAACGAATCCTTATCTTAAAATGTCTATCAACTTTCTTTTACTTTTAAAATTTTTATTGTCTCTTAATCTTTTAAAAATTGAGGAATAATTGACTATCAACTAGTTTTTTTAAAATACATTTATTTTATTTATTTATTTTTGGCTGCATTGGGTCTTTGTAGCTGCGTGGTCTTTCTCTAGTTGCGGCAGGCGGGGGCTACTCTTTGTTGCTATGCGTGATCTTCTCATTGTGGTGGCTTCTCTTGTTGCAGAGCATGTGCTCTAGGCACGCAGGCTTCAGTAGTTGTGGCACGCGGGCTCAGTAGTTGTGTCCCACAGGCTCTAGAGCGCACTCTCAGTAGTTGTGGCACTCGGGCTTAGTTGCTCCATGGCATGTGGGATCTTCCCAAACCAGGGATAGAACCTGTGTCCCCTGCATTGGCAGACAGATTCTTAACCACTACCACCAGGGAAGCCCTCAACTAGTTTTTAAAATTTAAAAATCACAATTTTTGGTAGCAGGTTTAAAAAAACTAATTAAAGCTAAGTATTAAAGAAATTCAGATGGCCATCAAATATTTGCCCTCCAAAAAGAATGCCAGGCCTAACTGATTTCATTAATGAGTTCTACCAAATCTTAAAAGCATACTTAATATCTATCTCATACAAACTGTTCTAGAAAATAGAAAAGTTCAGAAATGGCCAGTTCATTTTGAAGGCCAAAGTCTTTTTTTCATTTGTTCATTCATTCATTTATTTATATTCAGTTTTTAAAAATTGAGGTATAGGGCTTCCCTGGTGGCGCAGTGGTTGAGAGTCTGCCTGCCGATGCAGGGGACATGGGTTCGTGCCCCGGTCCGGGAAGATCCCACGTGCCGTGGAGCGGCTGGGCCCGTGGGCCATGGCCGCTGAGCCTGCGCGTCCGGAGCCTGTGCTCCGCAGCGGGAGAGGCCACAGCAGTGAGAGGCCCGCGTACCACACACACACACAAAAAAATTGAGGTATAATTGACATATAACATTGTATAGTTTTATATAATAGGTGTTGTACACCTGTTAGTTTCAGGTGTAGAACATAGTGATTTGATATTTGTATATATTGTGGAATGATCACCACAATAATTCTAGCTAATATCTGTCACCATATATAGTTGCAAAAAAATATTTTTTTCTTGTGATAAGGACTTTTCCAGAGGCCAAAAGTCATGATTCAAAAACTAGATAATGGACTTCCCCGGTGGCGCAGTGGTTAAGAATCTGCCTACCAATGCAGGGGACATGGGTTTTATCCCTGGTCCGGGAAGATACCACATGCCTTGGAGCAACTAAGCCTGTGCACCACAACTACTGAGTCTGAGCTCTAGAGCCCGTGGGCCACAACTACTAAGCCCGCGTGTCACAACTACTGAAGCCCGCGCACCTAGAGCCCGTGCTCCACAACAAGAGAAGCCACTGCAGTGAGAAGCCCATGCACCGCAATGAAGAGTAGCCCCTGCTCGCCACAACTAGAGAAAGCCCCCACGCAGCAACAAAGACCCATTGCAGCCAAGAATAATTAAAAAATAAATAAATTTATTTTAAAATAAGGATAGGGGCTTCCCTGGTGGCGCAGTGGTTGGGAGTCCGCCTGCCAATGCAGGGCATGTGGGTTTGTGCCCCGGTCCGGGAGGATCCCACATGCCGCAGAGTGGCTGGGCCCGTGAGCCATGGCCGCTGGGCCTGGGCGCCCGGAGCCTGTGCTCCACAACGGGAGAGGCCACAGCAGTGAGAGGCCCGCATACTGCAAAAAAATAAAAATAAAAAAATAAAAATAAGGACAATACATGAAAAGAAAATTATTGACCCCAAACACTTACGAATGTAAGTGCAAAAAAAAAAAATCTAAATAAAGTATTAGCTAAGCAAATCCAAAAGAAGTATTAAAAAATCATACATCGAAATCTAGTAGTTTATTCTAGTAAAGCCACACTGGTTCAAAAGTGGAAAATCTACCAGTGTAATTTACCGCATTAAGAAACTAAAGTAGGGGCTTCCCTGGTGGCTCAGTGGTTGAGAGTCTGCCTGCCAATGCAGGGGACACGGGTTCGAGCCCTGGTCTGGGAAGATCCCACATGCCGCGGAGCAACTAGCCCCGTGAGCCACAATTACTGAGCCTGCGCGTCTGGAGCCTGTGCTCCGCAACAAGAAAGGCCGCGATAGTCAGAGGCCTGCGCACCGCGATGAGGAGTGGCCCCCACTTGCCGCAACTAGAGAAAGCCCTCGCACAGAAACGAAGAGTCAACACAGCCATAAATAAATAAATAAATAAATAAATAAATAAATAAAAATTAAAAAAAAAGAAACTAAAGTAGAAAAATCATTATCTAAACTGAGAAGAAAACACTGGATAAGTCTTAGTGCCTATTTATGATTTTTTAAAAAAGCAAGAACTCAGACTTCCCTGGTGGCTCAGTGGTTAAGAATCTACCTGCCAATGCAGGGGACATGGGTGTGAGCCCTGATCCGGGAAGATCCCACATGCCGCAGAGCAACTAAGCCCGTGCGCCACAACTATGGAGCCCGCGTGCCACAACTACTGAAGCCTGTGCGCCTAGAGCCCGTGCTCTGCAACGAGAGAAGCCACCCCAATGAGAAGCCCTACACACCGCAATGAAGAGTAGTCCCTGCTCGCTGCAACTAGAGAAAGCCTGCAGGCAGCAATGAAGACTCAATGCAGTGAAAACAAATTAATTAATTAATTAATTAATTATTTTAAAAAGCAAGAACTCTTAGCAAAGTTGGAGTATAGAGCTTTCTTAATTTGAAAGATTTTATACCAATTTCAGACACGTCTTAAAGGTTGAAAACAAATCCTTGTTAATTTACCATAGTGCTTGTAGGGAAGGAAAAATAAATTTTCCTCTACCCTTCTGAGTTCTTAGCTGAGACCCCTGAAATAAAAGGCAGATTAAAAAAACAGAAGGAAAACAGAGGTTTATCAACACGTATACCTCATGGATACATGGAAGATACCCAGGGAAAAATAAGTAATCACTGAGGTGTCTTAGAATTCAGGATTAAATACCAGTTTAATAGGGAAAGAGGACGGGAGATGTAGGCATCTTAGGGATGAGTAAATGATTTTTAGGGAAGGTGAATGGGCCTTTAGAAAAATAAATGTGAGTGGCAGTTTGTCTGGGTGTGGTTTCAATTTCTAGTCTCCTCTCCTGTGATAAGAGTCAATCTTCCCCCGGTTGATTAAATTCGCAGGGTGGGGATTTATGACAACCGAGTTTCTTTTTGGAGGATCTGTCTTTAGGCAGATAAGGAGAGTTCAATGAAAGCCTCCCCCTGCATTTGCTGCTTTTCAAATGCTAACAGCTCAAAATAACCAATGTACCAAAATGGCACATTTTGGAGTGGCATGTTCTGAACTCCTACAGTCATATTTTGGGGTAGCATTATTCTCCTACCCATCGTGCTATAAGGAAGAGAAAAGTTGTATTGGTTTATTTTATCAGATTTCACATACAGGTTCTGTGAAGATGATTCGTAGAGTATTGGAAACATAAAAACATAAAAAATTGTTGTGGACTTTGGTCATTTTTTTTGGTTGTCCAGTTTCCAACTCTTCTTCCTTTATGGGAGAAATCCTTTATTGTTTATAATCATGTAGATGAGATGCAATGCTCTGCTTCCCACAGTGGAACCTTATGTGGGAACATCTTCCTTTTTCTTGAACTGTAGCCCTTCTGCAGCCAGTGTGAGATATGATCTTGGCTTAGCCAATGAGGTGCTCCTGCCTGGACCCTACTCTAGCCAGATGGCCCATGATGGTTCGGTTGTGCTAGCTGTGGCAGTGATCAATGGGGCAATGTCCAGCAGCTTCCTACTTCTTGGTCTTCCAGAGCTGTCTTGACTCCTGCATGTCTTCTAAGTTTGGTGTTCCTTTCCGATTGACTCATTGAACCCATGAGAGCCTTCAGTAAATTCTCATTTTTCTTTTCATTTAAAGTTTTATGTATATGCAACTAAGAACCTTGACTGATACACCTTTCTTTCTATCACCTAGAAGCAATTCAGTTAATGTTTTATTCTATTTCTTTCCATATTTTTGCATTTTTTACATAATTACGATCAAGCTCTCTACTTTTTTTTTTTTTTTAAGAACCTTTATTACATGGGCTAAGATAGGAAGGAGGAGGACTCATTTGCCTTTCTGGGCCTTGATTTTCCTTAGATAGAACCCCAGCTCCTTGCCCTCCAGCACATAGCCATCTGCTTGGCCACACTGGCCTGGTCTAAAAGTGATGCATGCAAGAAGCTTGCCCTGCTGGAACTGCTCCTCTAGAAGACTGCTGATTTGAGCATTCTTTTTCCTTTCATCATATTTCTTCTGAATTTTCTTTGATTGTTTTTTGTCTAAAATCTCTTCTTCTTAGACATACAAATGGCCAACAGACACACGAAAAGAGGGCTTCCCTGCTGGTGCAGTGGTTGAGAGTCCGCCTGCCAATGCAGGGGACACGGGTTCGTGCCCTGGTCTGGGAAGATCCCACATGCCGTGGAGCGGCTAGGCTGGTGAGCCATGGCTGCTGAGCCTGTGCGTCCGGAGCCTGTGCTCCACAACGGGAGAGGCCACAACAGTGAGAGGCCCACGTACCGCAAAAAAAAAAAAAAAAAACACATGAAAAGATGCTCAGCATCACTAATTATTAGAGAAATGCAAATCAAAACTACAGTGAGGTATCCCCCCACACCCATCAGAATGGTACCGTTAAAAAATCTACAAACAATAAATGCTGGAGAGGGTGTGGAGAAAAGGAATGCTCTTGTACTGCTGGTGAGAATGTAAATTGATACAGCCACTGTGGGAAACAGTATGGAGGTTCATTAAAAAACTAAAAATAGAACTACCATGTGACCCAACAATCTGATTACTGGGCATATACCCAGAGAAAACAGTAATTCAAAAAATGCACACACCCCATTGTTCATAGGAGCACTATTTACAATAGCCAGGACATGGAACCAACCTAAATGTCCATCAGCAGTGGAATGGATAAAGAAGATGTGGTACATATATACAATGGAATATTACTCAGCCATAAAAAGGAATGAAATTGGGTCATTTGTAGAGATGTGGATGAATCTAGAGACTGTCATACAGAGTGAAGTAAGGCAGAAAGAGAAAAACAAATATCGTATATTAATGTGTATATGTGGAACCTAGAAAAATGGTACCGGTGAACCGGTTTGCAGGGCAGAAATTGAGACACAGATGTAGAGAACAGACGTATGGACACCAAGGGGGGAAAGCGGCGGGGTGGTGATGGTGTGATGAATTGGGAGATTGGGATTGACATATATACACTAATATGTATAAAATGGATAACTAATAAGAAACTGCTGTATAAAAAAATAAAATAAAATTCAAAAATTCAAAAAAAAAAAAGAAATTCCTTCCCAGGTAGGATTTAAAGAAGTTAAAAGCTCTCCTCAGCTCCATAGATGAGAGGTTAACAAACCCAAAGGCCAGGGGACAGGGCACGTGGCCCAATCTTGCCAATTATGAGAACTTTGGCCACCTGCCAGTGTGGACAAAGCAAACCAGCACATATCTTTTAATTTCCTCACAGTCTATTAAGTAACATATAATAGATACTCTTCAACTGAAAGAATTTAAAGTCACATGCCTAGAGCCTTCTTATTTAGCCAGTCTCTCCCATGTTGACCTCTTATCACTAAAAATATCTCCTGTAGCTATTCATGCTATTAGATCCCTTTACTGCTGTTGTGGATATGTGTAAACAGGAATTCTCATTTGAGTCATGATTAGTCTCCAGATAATTAACTCGTGAACTTGTGACTAAAAGTTTCCTTTGTCAATAGCCTTAGATTCTACTAAAGTAGAGCTAACAGAAAGGGGAGAGAAGTAAATTTGGTTGGGGGAAATACTACTATTTGGCACATACTTCTTAAACCAGTTTAACTTCATTTTACTGTATTTTTGATTGGCAAGGGTGGGTAAGAGACTTTACATAACTGCTATCTTAATTTGTTGAGTTAGAGAAGTTCCTTGATTTGTTTCTAAGTTCCTTAAATAGCTTGTATTAATCTAGCTCTTTTGACTTTCTCCATGTACGTTCATCCTGTCACCACTCAATAAGTATTTGGGGCTTGTGTTTTGGATCCAGCTGTTTAAGAAGAACGACTGAGAAGGAAATTAGGCCATAATTCTAGAAGGTGAGATTGAAATAGGTGTTAATCTTAAGCATAAAGACAAAATGAAATCAGACACACAGAAGAATGAGCAAGGTGATTATGAAATTTGCTTTTAAATTAAATATAAATCTACAGCAAGCTGCATCTCTTTTCAGAGTCAACTCAGGGCCAGCTGGCAACCTCTGTAGTCCTTTGCAGTGTGGTAAATCCACTCAAGACCTTGAGTTCAGCTGTCTTCCCTATCGATGCAAGTTAAGCTAGGATTCTTTTTGTTGTTGTTGTTGTTTTGGCCATGCCACCTGGCATACGGGTTCTTAGTTCCCCGACCAAGGATCAAACCCATGCCCCCTGCATTGGAAGTACAGAGTCTTAACCACTGAACCGCCAGGGAAGACCCTAGGATCCTTTTCTTGAAACTCATGGAAATAGGACAACAGATTCAGTTGTCAGCATTAGCAGTGGCAGTCACTCGCTCTGTTGCTGTTGGGATTTTTTGGTTTGTTTGTTTTTTGTGTTAAAAAATTTTGTTTTTAAGCTTTTATTAGAAAGTTGATTTCATATGCTCTCCTGCTGGAGTAAGTCTATATCTGAGGATGCTAAAAGCCTTGCTGCCAAGCCAGTTTTGAATATAGTTTAAACTGGGAAAGGAACCTTCATTGGGATGGTGGCCAAGAAGCTAGTCAGTTGTAGATATAGCTTAAAAGGTCATTGGCTCACTTGCAAGAATGCTGGCAGCCTCAACATTTGCTACAAATTCCTCTCATTAATCCATTGTTTTTGAATTTCTTTCCCATTGAGAAACCCAAGAATGTCTCTTGCCTGAGTGTACCATTCTCAGCTGATCTGCTCCCCTGAGGTGTTAGGAATGATGCCCTGCAGCATCCCCGGTGAGTCTCACAGCTCAGGAGGCAGGAAACCTTACAAGTTCTTTGCATATAGCCACTACCCTGTCTCTCTGTGACTCAGTCCACACTCTCAAAAGGTCATAGACAACATGCCTTGAGAAGCACCTGAGGCTTAGACCCAGAACTGTCAGAACCAGAAAGGGTCTCAGATAGCCTGTCCAAGAGGGGAACTAACCATCCTGGCTCACCTGGTACTGAGTTTCCTGGGACACAGAACTTGCAGTGCTGAACCTGGGAATCTTAGACAAATTGGGATAGTTGGTCACACTATGCTCAACTATTTAGCAGAGGAGAAACTGAGGCCAGGAGGCTGACCTGCCCACACTAACAAAATTAGAATCCAGATCCATTGGTGCTAAGAGTTCAGTGCTCTTTCTGTACTGGTACTTCCTTATATGCGCATAGTGCATTGCACACTATAGGTACTTAAGTTTCTATTGTGGTTGTTTTATGAGTTCAAGGGAAGTGCTTTTCACAGATATGATCATTTCTAATTAGCAGTGATCTCATTCAAGGTCATCATGAGTCAATGGTCTCTACTTCTGGACTCTGAACAGAATAGAGTTAATGAAGGGGAGGGAAATGTAATGAACAATAATAGAAGTGGTTAAGAAAACAGAAGGATTGGGCTTCCCTGGTGGCGCACTGGTTAAGAATCCGCCTGCCAATGCAGCCCTCGTCCGGGAAGATCCGACATGGCGCAGGGCAGCTAAGCCCGTGCGCCACAACTACTGAGCCTGCGCTCTACAGCCCAAGAGGCACAACTACTGAAGCCCGCGTGCCTAGAGCCCGTGCTCTACAACAAAGAGAAGCCACCGCAATGAGAAGCCCGCACACCACAATGAAGAGCAGCCCCCACTCGCTGCAACTAGAGAAAGCCCACGCGCAGCAACAAAGACCCAACGCAGCCAAAAATAAATAAATGAAAGAAAGAAAGAAAACAGAAGGACTGTGCAAAGATGGAGAGACCTATGTGTACAGGTTGGCTGAGCAACACTGCAGCATGGGACACGTAGAAATACAATATGGGGTATAAACACCAAAGAGAAGGGTACAGTATTTCCCTGTCCTCAAAGAGTGTGGTAATGACTATGTAATGAAAATTATATCACCTGATGTTCATGGTTATATGTTTTCCAAGGACTTCAAAAGAACCTAACTCCCAGCAGTATTTGTCCTTCTAGGTCTGAGATCTGCCCTGTTTTTCTTACCAGTTTTCTCCCCTGGATACTGAGTTTTCAATAAAGTAGCATAAATTACTAGGGATCATTAGTCTGTTATACCTAGATCTTTACGATCTCTTATCTAAACACTGCTGTATCCCATTCAATGCTATAGTCTTCTCACCTGCAAGAGGAACTGGTGGTATCTGTATGAGGGAACAGAAAAAGCATTAGGAATGTGACTGGCTGATGATTAAGTCTAGAGAAATGACTGTTGGAAACAAGGGTCCAGGAACATTATTTATTGTGGCCATCTTCAGCAATTCATTTTGTGGGGTAGTGCTAGGCACTTGAATTCTTTTAGCTGGGATGGAACTCAAGGAAGTGGCACATGGAAAGGGAGCAGCATAGACAAAATGGAAGTGACTAAGGTGTTTTGACACCCATTAAGATGGGTGTTAACTCTCAAAATAGAAGCCAGGTAACTACTTTTCTATTCCACCACACCTTTTCCTGCTGGTGACCAGACGGAGTTACCTTTTCTTCTGACTAATCCCTAAAAACACAGGTGAACAGAGGCATAGCTGACCTACTTTGTAAATACTTACTATAGTGTTAATCAGCAAATTTACTGCAGGCAGAGGTCAAGTGACCTCACAGCCATTCTGCTTTAGGCTGAAAGCCACAATGGGAGCTGACCTTAGTTAGGGTAGTGCTGCTTGAAAAATGGACTTGTGACCACCCATCAGAAGCAAGAAGCAAGATGAGAAACAAGCGTTGTTTAAAAATGCAAATTATTGGACCATACCCCAGACATTCTGAATCTGATTTTCTTTTTAAATAAACTTTATAATTTAGAATATTTTTTATTTTTAATTTTTTAAAAATTTACTTATTTTAATTTTGGCTGCCTTGGGTCTTTGTTGCTGCATGTGGGTTTTCTCTAGTTGCAGCGAGCGGGGGCTGCTTTTCGTTGCGGTGTGCAGGCTTCTCATTGCAGTGACTTCTCTTATTGCGGAGCACGGGCTCTAGGCACGTGGGCTTCAGTAGTTTTGGCGCGTGGGCTCAGTAGTTGTGGCTAACAGGCTCTAGAGCGCAGGCTTAGTAGTTGTGGCGCACAGGCTTAGCTGCCCTGCGGCATGTGGGATCTTCCCGGACCAGGGTTTGAACCCGTGTCCCCAGCATTGGTGGGCAGATTCTTAAGCACTGTGCCACCAGGGAAGCCCTAGAATAGTTTTAGATTTACAGAAAAGTTGTGAAGGTAGTACAGAGTTGCCATATACCAAACACTCGGTTTTGCCTGTTATTAACATATTATGTTAATATGGTACATTTCAACTAGTGAACCAATATTGATGCTTTATTATTAACTAAAGTTCATACTGTATTCAGATAGCCTTAGTTTTTACCTAACGTCCCATTTCTGTTGCAGGATCCCATCCAGAATACGATACATTTTTGTCTCCTTAGGCCCTCCTTGGTTGTGATAGTTTTTCAGACTTTCCTTGTTCTTGATGACCTTGATGGTTTTGGAAAGCACTGGCCAAGTGTTTCATAGAATACCCTTCAATTTGGATTTGCCTGATGTTTTTCTCATAATTAGACTGGGGTTATGGGTTAATTAGACTGGGGTTATGGGTTTTTGGAAAGAAGACCACAGAGGTAAAGTGCCATTCTCATCATATCATATCAAGGGGACATACTATCAACATGACTTATAATTGTTGATGTTAATCTTGATCACCTGACTAAGGTAGTGTTTTAAGATTTCTCCAATGTAAAGTTATTCTTTCCTCCCCCCCTTTTTTAATATTCTAAATTTATTTATTATTTTAATAATTATTATTATTTTTTGTCTGTGCTGGGTCTTCATTGCTGCATGTGGGCTTTTCTCTAGTTGTGGCAAGCGGGGCTACTCTTCGTTGCAGTGCGCAGGCTTCTCATTGTGGTAGCTTCTCTTGTTGCGGAGCACAGGCTCTAGGTGCGCGGGCTCAGTAGTTGTGGTGCACGGGCTTCTCATTGCAGTGGCTTCTCTTGTCGCAGAGCATGGGCTCTAGGCTTGTGGGCTTCAGTAGTCATGGCTCGCGGGCTCTAGAGTGCAGGCTCAGTAGTTGTGGCACATGGGCTTAGCTGCCCCGTGGCATGTGGAATCTTCCGGGACCAGGGCTCAAACCTTTGTCCCCTGCATTGGCAGGTGGATTCTTTTTTTTTTTTATATAAATTTATTTATTTACATTTATTTATTTATTTATTGTTGGCTGTGTTGGGTCTTTGTTGCCACGCACGGACTTCTCATTGCGAGGGCTTCTCTTGCTGCGGAGCATGGGCTCTAGGTGCGTGGGCTTCAGTAGTTGTGGCACACGGGCTTAGTTGCTCCGCGGCATGTGGGATCTTCCTGGACCAGAACTCGAACCCGTGTCTCCTGCACTGGCAGGCAGATTCTTAACCACCGCGCCACCAGGGAAGTCCTCCCCCTTTTTTCGAAAGGAAATTACTATGTGCAACCCACACTTGAGGGGTGGGGAGTTAGGTTTCATAAATTATTTGGAATTCTTCTACATGGGAGATTTGTCTATTTTCCACCATTTATTTATTCAATAATTTATATTAGGATAGACTCATGGACATTTATTTTATACTTTTATATGTCCCCATTGTTGAGTTTTTTTATTTTTAATTTTTCTATTAAAACCACTGCCCCACCAGGGAAGCCCACTAACTCCTTTTTTAAAACTTGAGATATAAATCGGTGTGAGTTCTCTAGCTGCCATTACAAAGTACCACAATCTCGTTTTAAACAACAGAAACTTATTCTCTCATAGTTCTGAAAGCTAAAACCTCAAATCAAGGTGTTGACAGGTCATGTTCCCTCCAAAGCCTCTAGGGGAGGATCTTGCTTCTCCAGCTTCTGGTAGGCCAAGGCATTTCACGGCTGTGGCAGCATAATTTCAGCTCTGCCTCCATCTTCACATGTCTGTCTTCCTGTGTCTGTGTGTCTCCTTGTCTTCCAGTGGCATTGTCCTCTTCTTACAAGGACACTGGTCAAGTTGGATTAAGGTCCCACCCTACTCCAATATGACTTCACTGTAACTATTTACATTTGTAATGACCCTATTTTCAAATAAGGTCACATTCTGAGGTACTAGGGCTTAAGACATCTATTGGGGAGACATAATTCAACCCATTACAAATTCACATACCACAGAATTCATCCCTTTAAAGTGTACTATTCTGTGGTTTTTACTATATTCACATGGTTATGCAACCAACACCACTATATAATTCCAGAACCTTTTCCACATTCCAAAAAGAAACCCCATACCCATTAGCAGTCACCTTCCCCTCCAATCTTCCCCAGCTCGTGACAACCAGTAATTTACTTTGTTTATATGGATTTGCCTATTCATAAATATTTCAAATCAATGGACATTTCATAAAATGGAACCATATAACAAGAGGCATTTTATGTCTAGCTTATTTCACTTAGCATACTGTCTTTAAGGTTCATCCACATTGTATCATGTATCAGTACTTCATTCCTTTTATGGCTGAATAATATTGCATTGAATGGATATACCAATTTTGTTTATATATTCATGAGTTGATGGACACTTGGGTTGTTCCCACTTTTTGGCTATTATCAATAATTCTGCTGTGAGTATTCATGTACAAGTTTTTGCATGACTGTTTTTAATTCTTTCATACCTAGGAGTGGAATTGCTGGATCATATTGTTAATTATGTTTAATTTTTTGAGAAACTGTCAAACTGTTTCCAAAGCAACTGCACTAAATTCTCAGCAGCAATGTAAGAAAGTTCTAATTTCTACACGTCCTCCCCAACACTTGTTACTGTCTTTTTGATCACAGCCATCCTAGTGATCAAATGAGGTGGTATCTCATTGTGGTTTTGCATTTCCCTCATGAATGAGGATACTGAGCATCTTTTCATGTGTGTATTAGCCATTTGTATATCTTCTTTGGAGAAATGTCTGTTTTAACTCTTTGCCCATTTTATAATTGCCCTGTCTTTTCATTGTAGAGTTTTGAGAGTTCTTTACATATGCTGGATATTCTCTCTCTCTATATATATATATTTAGATATGATTTGCAAATTTTTTTCTCCCATTCTGTGGGTTGTCTTTTCACTTTCTTATAATGTTGTTGTTGTTTTAATATTTATTTATTTTGGCTGCATTGGGTCTTAGTTGCAGCACGCAGGATCTTCATTGCAGCATGCAGACTTCTTAGTTGTGGCATGCATGCGGGATTTAGTTCCCCAACCAGGGATAAAACCCAGGCCCCCTGCATTGGGAACGCAGAGTCTTACCCACTGGACCACCAGGGAAGTCCCATCTTTTCACTTTCTTGACGGTGTCCTTTGAAGCACAAAAGTTCTTAATTTTGATGAAGTCCAATTTATCTTTGGACTTCAAAGATAAAGCCACTTGTGCTTTAGGTGTCATATGTAAGATAAATGATTTAGGCATGTGTTTGCCCAGAGACAGACAGTAGGTGATTTCTGGAAGTTCCAGTACTATATTAAGAATATAAATCAAACAACTAAAGAAACATTTTCATATTGTAGAAAATTCTACAAAAATTTTTCTACAAAATTGAGAAATCAGAATGGTCACATTATTACTGAAAAGAGAAAGCATTTGCAATTGAAACTATAGCAAATGGCAGAGTCACAATACAGCTGACTGGGGAATAGGAAGTACATGTTCTAACCATTTCTCATCTGATATTGACTCACAAGAGTGTGTTGACTGCTGAAACAAAAGCATTTCCATAATTTAGCAAATCTGTTTTTATGAAGCTTTTGTGTTTAAACGAAGGCCTAGATGATGTGTTTCTAGTACCTGACACTACTAGGGAGGAAAAGGTAGGAGAAAACAAGTCACCCTGGCAATTCAGGGAGCAGTGAGCACTCTTCCAGCATTTGATTGCAAACTACCAGGCCCAAAGCTTTAAGATTAGAAACAAGTAACTAACAGAGAAATATTTGGACTTATAGGCTTGTTGTTCACCAGAGAGCATCAGTTTTGGTTGCATATGAATGTTGGGTTTTTTTTTTTCCTGAGGACACTTGTACTAGCCCAATAACAACACTAACAGAATTGCTTTTGCTGTGTCATTGGAATACTTTAAATTGCTTTAAAAAATATCTCACTTGTTTTGTTCTTTCTTGGAATGTTTTATGTTATAAAGCAGTCCACTACTGCTGATAGGTGTGTGTATATGCATATATGTGTGTGTGTGTGTATATATATATATATATATATATATTTGCATATAAAGTTTTTTTGCATCTAGATTTTTTTCAGAGAAAAGTATTAAATTTTGATCCCATTAAGCAAAACATTGTCAACATTAGTTTTTCATTGGTAGCAATGACCTCTTAAATTTTCTTAAAAAAATAGAGTCCTTTAAAAAAATAAGTATTTTCTGAAATACTTTGTCAGAGAACGATATGTGGACATGTGCTAAGAATGCCTATCAAGTAATTAGAATTTTCTCCAAGTAGTCAGTGGAATCATTTTATAATTTCCTAAGTAGAACAGCACAGGAGTCCTGAGCAAACAGAAAGGCAATTAAAGGAAGCTAGCTCCTTTGAATTTATAGAACCTAGGATTGTATTTGTGGTCTGTACTGGATACATTCCAGCTCTATATCACAACACAAAATTTCCCATTTCCTCAAAGCTAAAAGCCGAGGCATCAGTTAAATAGACTGATAAACAGAAAAGTCAAGATAGGCACAGTTCATTAAACTGTCAGCCAGCAGTTGAATAACCATATTTCTGATAAATTGAGGTCTTGCAAGGGTTAACAAGTTATTCGTAAAGAGGAAAGTACATTCAATTGATGGAGAAAATGCAATATATATAATTACCTTGATTCTACAATTATGTTAACGGGACTCTGAAAGATACATATAGGAAGACTGCTGAAGCTTTAGGACTGTTAGCATAATATAATCATTAAACGGCCAGAAATGATTCAACATTTTAACTATAGTTTTTGGGTAGTATAGATTTTATTTCATATATTGTTAGTTTTGTATTAACATTATCATAGTTTATTAGCTTGAGGGTTGAAATTTCTTCCCTCAAAATGCAAACTAATATTGTAATAAAAAGACAAAACGAATTCGTCTCTTCAAAATTAATGTTACAAGAGACTCTTAGGTTATACATTTATTCCGTCAAGTACGTATTATTCTCTAAGCCTGTACCATATGATATTCCTTCCAAGAAGTCCATCTCAGAAACGTCAGTTTTCTTCCCTGGGTTCCCATAGCACTATCCTTGTATCTCTTTTATAGCTGTTATTTGTATCTTTTAAAGTGCCTTAATGTTCCTTTTAGGTGGACGGTGAAGTTTGATTTATAGAAGTAGAAATTTTGCTTCGGATGCTCTATTTATAGAAATCTGGTCTTTCCGATGTTACTTTATAAGTCTTTCCATGATAAGCTTTTAAACAGTGGGTTAAATAAAAGACTCAACTAGTAGTTTGGGCTGTATTTCTTCCCTTAGAAAAACATAAAGCTCAAGCAAATATTATATATACCACTTTGTTTCATCCAAATTGCTCAACACATTTAATTTGTAAAGAATTACCAAGTTAAAGTGCAACTGCTTTATAACAACTGGAGACTTGTTAAAATAAAACAGATGTAAAGAATTTTTGATGTGTTTTTCAGTCTTAACTATTCACCTTTAAACAAATCAGAACTTATATCAACAACTAATCATGTAATCATTATTCCCATTGAAATTGTAGACGTCACAAATTTTTCCCACTTTTTCCTGCTGTATTAGCCAGAAAACTTTTGGTGGCAATTTGGAGAAATATTAAATGAAAATATCTTCAACTAGGAGTGAAGAAAGCTCTGAAAGGAATGTGGAACAGTGAAAGAAGAGAAAAGCTTTACCTTGATAGAATCTGGACCACCAACGGACCTTTTCTGTCTCTAGCTTGGAACGTGGGATCAGCAAGGTGGGTTCAAGTCTCAGCTGTTAAGCCTTAATTTCTGTATCAGTAAGGGTATCTTTACTAATTCAATATTGTATTAAACAAGATGATACATTTAAAAAAGCCTATAGAATTGTGCCCAACTCAAAGTTCCTAATTCCATGACACTGGACATATTTTTTCATAACTATTGATATTCATATAGCACCTTTAAATCCAGACAATTCAGGATACCAGGTCACTAAATGACGAGCAGAAATCTTAATGTTTAAGAACAAACTAAATGAAACAAAACACAAAACAATACAAAAAAAACAAAAAAATCAAAAAACTATATCCTGAGAATATCCCAGTCCAGCATTTGCCTTGGCAAAGGAATACATTTCTGAGCTCAAATTCATCCTACACCAGTGCAGTTCAAGTTTTTTAAGTGTCTAGTTGATGCCACACAGGCAGTTACAGAAGACAAAATGTCTCCCTTTGAGACACAGTCTAAAAGGGAGTATTAAAATGCAGTGTGATGTTCAATGCATAGAAGAATATATAAAGTACTGCAGGAACACAGATGAAGAAGCAGTTACATTTGCTTGGTTTGAGAGGAGAGTAAGAAGCGTTAAGGAGTTATCAAGGGGAAGTGACATTTAAACCAGGCCTAAAAGGACTGGGAGTCAGCCAGATAGAACAAGGGAGAGAAGGGCATTCAGGTGAAGGAAACAATAATGAGTATACAGTCAAATTCATAGAGATAATTAGAAAGACAAAGAATGCAAACCATTGCAAAGAATGTTCCAAAGAAAGGGCTCCTCTCAGAAAATAGGCTAAGTTTCAGAGAAAATATTATTTGCTCCACAGAAATCATTTTCTGGACTCTGTGAGACTAACCAGCCACCTTTTGTGAGTAAAATAATTTCAAATACAAGAATGATAAAGAAAATTAGCTTTATTTATGTAAATTAGAAAAATTGATTGTAGTGTTAGAATTTGTCAAATGTTTTTATTCTGAACGATTTACAAGTGTATTTATATACAAACATAATAAAATAGAGTACCATCACATTGCTTTCGCTTGACTCCAAGTGTCTCTCCATTCTGAACATGCCCCTCTCACTTCAGGTTTTAATTTTTAACAGGGAAATGCTTTGTTCTGACACAGTGCTTGATTCACATAGTATAACACTGAAGTGGAAGGAGAGTCAATGATCATCAACAATTAAAAATTATCCTTCAACCAATATGACTTTATCATTAGATTCTTTCTATATTAAAATATGTTTCATGTTAAAAAAACATACTTGTATTCACTGAGGATCTAAATTTGTTGTACTAAATTTGACATTTATATAAACCCATAGTTAATTTAAATATAGATATGAATCTATATTAAACTCACTGGTATGAATGTTTGCCATAAATGAAAATGAAGAAAATTATTAGGAACAGAGGTAAAAGAAAATCCATGTGAGAAATTGAAGTGGAAATGCCCTATTCTATTTAAAATGACTAAAATTTCAATTTTCTGAACTCAATACAAATAAAACCAATCGATGGTAAAAAGCCATGATATTTATAGACACCAAATCTTAAGTCACACTGTAGGGCCTTAATTAATTTGTACTATTACATATTTTAGATAATTCTAAACCAAGTTTCCTAAATAGCTTTCCAATCATTTATGTTGTTTGAGAAATCCAAGAAAGTCTAATACAATTATTGAATAAGGCCGAATTTTAAACTGGCAATCGAGATACAATATAAATGCAGATAATTTATATTAGAGTCAAATTTATATCTGTCATAGTACTATGTGTGTATGGACTATTAGAAGAAATAAATTTTGTTTTTAAAGCAGTGGTTGGTTTTCTAAGTTTAGTTCTTTAGCACTTTATTGAAATTCCTGGCAAGAATTCTGACAGCTCTGTGATTTTATTATATGAAAGAAAGAAAAAAAGAAACCCACAAAAAGTGTTAAGTTTGCTGTGACTTTTCAAAGCTATTTAAGTTAAAATAAACAGCCTCCAGGTGCACTTGTGTCTAAAATGCCACTTTTGCCCCCAAAGTGAAAGAAATGCTCAAGTATTGTGTTAAGGTGCTTACTGTTCAAAAAAAAAAAAAAGAGAAATCAGAGGAAGTTGGTCTTTAATTGAATGCTTGAATTCTTTCCAGAGTTCTTAGTATGTTTAGATGTTGGTATCTTGAGTTTGACACTTTCTTGATTGCCCTTTATAGCAGCTTCAAGGCGGGCTTTCAAGGCTGGAGAGGAAGCCATTACACTTTTAAAAACTGATGAATACTGAGGTCCAATCTGCATGAGATTTTGCAAAGCAAAGTCATGCAGATTTCTCATTATGGAAGTTGCTGATCCCAGAGCATTCTCATCCAAAAGGAAGGAAATGAGGATGGGCAGAAGACAGGCCACCAGCTGAGAACCTGGAAAGTAAACAAATGATGTAAGCCCCAGGTTCAGGGATGTAAATGTTTCTTATACACTTGATCCGGACATACTTCCCCCACTTGAAGGGAAGCAGTTCTTCCAATCTCTTTTCCCAAATTAATACAAAACAGTATCAATACTTGGGATTAACATCAACACCTGCCTCTCCATGAGTGTGAAAATATAATGCTAAGTGACTAATGGGATGTTTTACATTTTAAATAACATTAAATTTCTGATTTTGGACAGATTCTGATTTAATATGCATTTAGTGCTAGCACTTACGATGCTGTTCCTCAGCAATGGCTACCAGTGCTTCCAAGACCTTTATGCCTTCTTGAAAGATCTGAAGCTCAGTAGCGTCTTCAGGTTTCCTTTTGTCTATTTCCTGCAGTTTTTCCACGATAGAGGATACTAAAGAGTAAATGTACGGGTAGGAAACAGCTGGATTCGGATACTGAAAAATGGAAAGTAGGAGCTGATAGGTCTTGATTTGCACCTAATCAGAAAAAAGGACAAAAATAGTATAAACTGTAAATATAAATTTACACTTATATTAAAATTAAGTTTTAATGTAAATTTTTAAAGTAAATTAAAAAATGTAAATGAAAAAAATTTAAAGCCTCCCCTCCCACACTTAAATTTATTTTATTTCTAATTTATCTTTAATTTTGGAAGTCCAAGCACTAACAGGTATTCAGACTTGCATGCTAACAGTGGTTGTGACAGCTTGCAGTGGGAATAAAGTGGTTAACTTTTCTTCTTTTGACTAGTTCCCATTTTCCCCCTCATTTGTCTCTCTATAATGTAAAAAATCAAACAAACACACAAACTTGAAAAATATTTTGGAGATTTTGGAAAATGTTTTAGATGAAAATCACATATATATTTGATGCTATGAAGGTTTTAAGGAACCATGTCTGGACCATATTAATTATGTGCCATCACATACTGGAGGCACCACTTTGAGACTGCTACATAAAGCTCCCGTTAGGCTAGAGGAAACAAATAGGACAGGAGAACAAAAGGAGATGACTATACATCAAATATATAAACCATCCTTTATTCAATTCATTGTGATATCTGAATGATTATTTTTTTCTGAGAGAAAATCTGGTTACTAAATTTTAGGAGTCTATTTGTGATCATGTGCTACAAACTTACTTCGTACCACATAACAGCATAGGAAATTAATTTAGCAAATAAAAGGGCCAGAAAGGAATGGGATTAATTTGTATATGCTGCTTTTGAAACAGGTCCCATTATTTTACGGTCATATACTGAAGGCACATGCTAGAGTCTTCCTTTCCTTTTTTTTTGAAAGGAAATCCACTGAAGTTCTAGGGATATATCAATTTTAAGGTGCCCCTATTTCAAATTTAGGTTTTTTAAAAAAAAATTTTTTTTAAATATTTTATCTTTCTCCAACTAACTACATTCCATCCTCAGGGCCAAAAAACAAGACCATTATTATTTGACTTTGTCAACCCAAGAATATGAATTAATCCAAACCTAAAAATAAAAAATTTCAGTCTGGTACTTTCTGTTGGAATCAACAAAATCATAAGGAAAAGTTTTGCAAAAGCCTAAACATGTTCCTATTACAAACATCATCTTCTAAAGACATTTACCATAGGATCTTTTATCTCAAGAGTAGCCTTAAATTTCTCAATACAGCGCTTCTGAAGGCATGGGATCGTAGTTACTTCTGGACTGGTAGACAAAGTAAATACTGTAATAGCAGTAAGCAGACTGACTTCATCAAGTTCTTGGTGTGTTCCAGCTACTAAAAAGAAATAATCTATGAGAAACAGATCCCAACACTGTCATATTTACTGTTTTATAGAGCTGTGAAGCTGTCTCTAGTTTGGTAGTAATTTCTTTTGTGTACCTAAGGATTACAGACAGTAATACTGACTGACTAAGAATCCTGGCAAATGCTGTAGCTTTAAAATATGCATTTTAAATAATTCTAGAGTCAAGAATTACCAAAGAAATTATAATCTTCATAAGTAAAGACATCAGTAAATACTTATATACATTTACTAGGAATATGCATTAACTAGTTATGTGACTTTGGATATTTAACCCCGTCTTTAGTTTTTTCATCTGTAAAATGAAAGTAACAGTACTTAAATTTATAAGGTTATGAGGATTAAATGAGTTAATCCTCGCAAAGCATTCAGAATAGCATGTTGCACATAATGCTCAATACAAATTAGCTGTTATATTATTATTTTTATTGTGGAGAAATACAGAAATGCTTGGACAGTTGTTTTTTCTTTGTTAAGTTTAAAGTATTCATATTTTGATAATACATGTGTCAAGCGAAAATAACTTAGCACTTTGTTTGCTACATATACCATTTCTTAACAGTACAGAAAAATTTGGAAATATCTGTGTGCACCACAGTCATTTAAAGGAATTTTCTACTGGATGTAATTTACTTTATTTCCCAAAGTCATACTCTCATTAAATAATTTTAATGAACCTGTTGTGGCAAATCAATGTTATTTGAAAAGGAAAAGGTGTGGCAAATTCAACTCATTAAATTGTGTAAGAATGGATTTCTACTTATGAAAAAAATTACATATATATGTAGAAGGTTTGGTAACATTCACTCATCAAATACTTAAGAAACATATTCTATGTGCCAGCACTCTTTTTGGCACTGAGAATACAATTTACAGAGAAGATACAGAATATACCAAGAAGTAAATAAAGGATTTCAGCTAGTCACAAGGTCTGTGAATATAAAAAATATATTAAGAGATAATAGAAAGCAACCCAGGAGTTGCTACACTGGGCGGTCAGAGAAAGGTTTAGGAAATTAGTGTTTGAGCTGACACCTGAGACACAGCAGCAATGAAAGCAAAATACTATGGATGGGTAGGATTTATTTTATAAAAATAATCTGAATAATTTTAAGGTAAAATAGGTGCATGGTAAACATTTAAATTATGACAGTATTATTATAAGCACTTTATATTTAATCCTTATTAGCATCATGAGGTAGGTACACTTATTTCCCCCATTTTATGGATGAGAAACTGAGGAACGGAAATTCAGTCATTTGCCCAAATCACACAGTTAGTAAGGCATTCAGTTTGATTCCAGAAAGCATACTGTTAACCATGATGCCATAGTGCTTCACATACAGCCAAGTTATATTTAGTCATTTAGAGCAACTTGAAACTACAACAGCTAGTCTGTTTAGTAAAAATGTCTTTTTATCCTCCGTAAGATAAAGTTCTCCTGGGTTCCTCTTCCCATTTCTTCTAAAATTCCCTTATTCTCCCAGCCCTGCCCCAATTCCTTTATACCCATTCTCTTTTACCTACAATAGATGCAAGGTTCCGTTAGCATTAAGCCCCATGGAGAGGCCTATGTGGTAAGGAACTGAGGCCTCCTGCTAACTAACAGCCAGTGAGAGACTGAGGCCTCTTACCAGCAGCCATGATCGAGTCCCCTTGGAAGTGGGGTCTTTAGCTGTGACCCTGGCCAACATCTTAACAGTAACCTCAAGAGAGAGACCCCAAGACAGAACCACCCAGCTATGCTGCTCCCCAATTCCTGACCCTCAAAAACTGTCAGGTAACAAATGTTTGTTGTTTGAAGTTACTAAGTTTTGGAGCAATTTGTTATGTAGCAAATGTTTTCCCTATCATGATCATCTCCTTCCTTAATTCTTCTCAGTAGCTAGTCCAAATCCTCAATGTCCTAACCTCATTCTCTGACAACAGAGAACGTGTGTGTGTGTGTGTGTGTGTGTGTGTGTGATGAAAGAGGCAAGCTCATCATAACTCAACCTAACAACTTACGCCTATTACTTTCCATCCTACCTCCTTTTCCTCCCTCACACTGGCAGAGGTTCATCCTTCTAAATGTGCTGTGAATTTTTTTCCTTTCTGCCTAGAAAAGGGATGCTGCTTCCCTCCCTAATAGTTCCAACTCCAACCCCATTTCCACCTTTTTTTTCCCCATAAGCATGAACTCATACTAGAGCCTCATCTAAAAAAAAATAAAATTCCTTGACCCTGTATCTTCCTTCAGCTCTCTCGTCTCCCTGTCGAGAGGAGCCTGTACTTGATCCTCCCCCTCCCTTACTCCTCTCTCGTACCTCAACACTGTGAGCGTGGTCTCCACAGTGTATTTTACACTGCTGACCACTCTCGAGTCATTAAAACTCTCTTTTCTTTGGCTTCTGTTTCTGCATTATATTCGGAATCTCCTCCCATCTTGTTGCATAAACCCAAGTTAGGTGATTTCAGTCATCCCACTGACAACTCCCAAACATATGCAGTCTAAAACCATCTCTAGCCAGACTTTCTTGAAGCCCAGACCGCTTCATATTTCATTCCACTTGATTATCCTGTAGGCATTTCAAAATAAACTCACTATCTTCCCCTGAAAACCCTCACTTTGGTATTTCTGTTAAGGGCACCATGAACGCTCAACTCACCTTACCCCTTTCAACTCCTAAACCAAACTATCAGTAAATTCTGTTAATACTTGCTAAACATTTTAGTTTTCATTATTTCATTCCTTGTTATCATTACTGCTACTATCTTGTCTCCAACAGTCTTGCTTTTTTCTCTATACTGCTGCCAGACTGTCTTTAGAAATGCAAATCCCATCACTTTACTCCTGTTTTAAGAACACATGCCTATTAAAGGCAGCCCAAATTACCAATCATGCCAAACCTTCCATCATCTGGCCCCACCTACCATCCAACTCCCATCTCTTTACTAATCACCGTTCACCACCCTCGTACTCTTTCCCCTCAAACCCACATTGTCTTGTTGCTCTACGTGCCGTCCCCAAATGTACCATGCTATTTAGGTCTGCTGGTTTTAGATCAAAATGTTGCGCGAGAATCCTTTTCTTTGGTGTCCATGTGGAGAATGGAGAATGCTTTCTAATCCTTTAAGAAACTGACTGTTTCGAGAAGACTCTTGTGGTAGCTACAGAGGTGTACCACTGAGCTCCCCTTAGTGAGGGTAGGTGCTGCCCAGCTGTGAGGCATGCGGTCAGCTGTTAGCTCCTCAGGGTTGGCCTCAGCCCCCCGAGTTTGCCTGACTGAGATCACCGTCTTCAGGGGGCAGCCACATCTGAGGGAGTGTAAACACTGTTGTCCTATGGGAGGCACTGACAGGCAATATTCAGAGCCGCCCAGCAGGCATGCTGAGCTTTGCTGGATGCTGGTATTGCAGCTTGGCTTCTTTAGCCCAAGATTGCTTTTCCCATTCCCTTCACAGGCCTTGTTCCTTAATAAGCCTCTTGCTCCCCAAACTCCATCTCAGCATGAGCTTCCAGAGAACCCTACTTTGACACTCTGCCTGATTCACTCAAACAGAGCTGACTACTCTAACTTTTTGCCAGTTGTCTTTTGTTTTTAAGGGTTTTTTTTGATGTGGACCAATTTTAAAGTCTTTGTTGAATTTGTTACAATATTGCTTCTGTTTTATGTTTTGGTTTTTTGGCCACGAGGCATGTGGGATCTTAGCTTCCCGACGAGGTTTCCAACCCATACCCCCTGCACTGGAAAGCGAAGTCTTAACCACTGGACCACCAGGGAAGTCCCTATCTCCTTTTTTTAATACTAGAAAGGCAGTGATAAATAAGACATTACTGTTGCCTTCAAGGAGCTCCTATGGTATTAATCATACCTTAAGGCACTAGCCTCCCCTAGACTCCCAACTTTGGGCACAAAGTGGGTGGTCAATAAATGCTGAATTCAACTGAAACCTTTTTACCATACAAAATAGAATATGGTGAATTGTGACACTGATAAACAGAACAAAAGAAGGCAGGGATAGGGACTTCCCTGGTGGTCCAGTGGTTAAGAATCCACCTCCCATGCAGGGGATGTGGGTTTGATCCCTGGTCAGGGAACTAAGATCCCACATGCCACGGGGCAACTAAGCCTGTGCACTGTAGAGCCCGTGAGCCACGACTAGAGAGCCCTGCACGCTGCAACTACTGAGCCCACGCGCTCTGGAGCCTGTGCACCACAATTAGAGGGAAACCCACACGCTGCAACAAAAGATCCCGTGTGCCACAACTAAGACCTGATGCAGCCAAATAAATATTTTTTTTAAAAAAGGAGATAATTTATAATATGTCTAAACACTTTTTACAATTACCATGACATAATGTTGAAAATAAGACCTACTCGGGCTTCCCTGGTGGCGCAGTGGTTGAGAGCCTGCCTGCCGATGCAGGAGACATGGGTTCGTGCCCCGGTCCGGGAAGATCCCACATGCCGCGGAGCGGCTGGGCCCGTGAGCCATGGCCGCTGAGCCTGCGCATCCGGAGCCTGTGCTCCGCAACGGGAGAGGCCACAACAGTGAGAGGCCCGCGTACCACAAAAAAAAAAAAAAAAAAAAAAAAAAAAAAAAAAAAAAAAAAAAAATAAGACCTACTCAACAATAACAAAGGGAAAAACTAAGTTTAATGGATATCACTTCTATCATTTATAGATATATGCCAGGTAAAAAGCGAGATGCTTTCGCATGTTATGTTATTGCTCTAACAGTCTCCTGCAACACAATCTCCTCATTTTGTTAATGAGAAAACTAAGGCTCAGAGAAGTTGGATAACTTGTCTAGTCACTTAGCTAGTAGGTCCTGGAGGGACATCAGTCTTGTATTATATTTATAATATGTACCTTATGCAGTTTTCAGTACATTGTGCGTATTAAAAAAGTTCTGTCAGCTAGACATGGATGATACTGTATTTTAAAATTAACATACTATTACATTTGAACGTCTCTCACTGTCAACATACAGGCTGCCAGTCATTTAATTGCATTAACGTTAAAGATACTAAAATGAGACCATAGATATTTTCTATCTACGATACATATCCTCTAAACAAGTATGTAGTGAATTGTGGTCTCCTTTAGGTGAGACTGCCAAACATGATCAAGTAAATAGCTTATTCTCAAAAAACTGTCCCTCTTGCTTTTTAAAACAAACTGAACAACTGCTTCCAAAGAGCCTAAATTACCTGGATCCCAACAGTCAAGAACTGTTGTTAAAGCACTACGGAGAAGGTCAGTCCAAGCAGTATGGCTCTTTTCTGCTCGGGCCATGGGAGAAGATAATATTCCTTTCAGAGCCTGCAGGGAAGCTGCAACTGTTGAAGAAAGCTGGCCCCCAGGTAACTTCACAGCAGTTTCTCTGAGGACTCCAATTGTGAGGTACAGTATAGTAGGGAGGATTGAGATGCTTCCTGTAATGTTTTTAAAAAAGACTATTTCAGTCTATATACAGTTCCTCAAAGGAAATCACCAAATGAGTTAGATAATGTCAAAGATTTCTAGCTTTTAAGATTATTCTCCATTAGGGATTATAACTGTTAAGACAGTTTAAATAACTTTAAGATTTTAAAGGTTGGATTAAATTTTGGTTATAATTGGAGATGTTATTTAAAGTATATCACAGTACCATTATCCATTGCTGTGTTATTTTGTTTTATTTGGTAGTTGACAAACATTGAATTTATCTTTACTTTTTAGTGTGGTAAAATATATGTAACAAAAAATTTACCAATTTAATCATTTTTAATAGTTCAGTGGCATTAAGTACATTCACAATGTTGTGCAACCACTATCACTATCCATTTGGATTTATTTTATATTAAACCCTTTTGAAGCAATTTGTAGTGAATCACTCAGTACCAAATATTAAAGTTTCCACGGCCACTAAGTAGTTAAAAAGTCACTTTGTTTAAAGTGAAAGGGAAGAGACTAAAGCTAAAATAGTCAATCAATTTTCCCAGAGGCTATCAATAAAACTCATATCGTATATTTTTGCCCCCAATCCTCTGCTAGTCACTTTTCTGCTACTATTGGTATAAGACAGTGTGTGAGAACAAGGAATACAGGTTTAAAAGTCAAACTGAAGCTTAAAGTCATGTTAAAAGTAAGACAGCATGTAAGTTGGTCAAGACACATTTAAGCAGAAATATGCTTACCAATTAAGAAGTATCTATTAAATACTGAGTCCCTATTATGTACTAGAGGATACAGAATTTCACTGGAAACAAGACATATGTCTGTATATATATTTATCTTCTCTTTCTATAATAATCAGTTACACGTACCTCTATATGACACATAAAAACTACATATCTACATATGGAAGCTACACACACATACAAACACACACAGACACATAAAACAAACAAACAAAAAAGAAAAATAAAACAATATGAGCCAGAGTTTTTAGGGAAGCCTTCACAGATGAGGTAGGGCTGGAGTTGAACTTGAAAGGAAGGCAAAATTTTACAAAGGAGAGAAGGGGTGGGGTCATTTTGGATCAAGTAACACCATCGACAATAGTACGGAACAGGGATATGCATGAAGCCTCCTGGGTTTAAGGTTCACATAGAAGGAATCAGGAGGCAGTTGTATTCTGCAGAGCCTTAAACACTATATTAAAAGCAGGGACTTGATTCAAAACAGAACTGGATATGATGAGAAGCTTCTGTTGTCACTGAGGCAGGGAAAGTCCATTAGATACTGTATACCAAAAAATGCCCAAGAGCTAGTAATTGCCATCGATGGGTTTACAATATTCTCAACCATGGAAGAGACTATCTATGTAGAGTACATGCTGTCTCTATATTTACTTTCACCCTTTTAGTAAAACAGATTACTAGAATGTAATGTTAACCTTAGAGGATTAAAGACCATATGCAAAGCTTTGGGGGTCAGCATTTGTGTAATGAGGAAAAGATAAGCAACCATTACCTCCATTATCTATCAAAACCATTTCTCTCCTTCCAGGTCAAGTAAAGTAATCAAACACCACCACATACCTTCAGGAGAGCACACTGCAGGAAGTTCAGAGAGGATAACTAATGCAGCGGAAACCAACCTACTTCCATCTTCTGACAGCATCTGTGGCTTTGTAGCTTTTACTCCTGGGCTACCTGTCAATTTAGGATTTAGCTCTGGGAGCTGTCTAACTAGAATGCATACACACAATTCCAGTGTTGCAAAGACCAAAGATTTCCCAGGCACAAGTCCTCCTGTGTCCTTTCCCTCTCCAAATTCTGGCAAGGTTTCCTTTTCAGCAGCCCCATCATCAACTAAAAGACAAAAAAATAATGTTGAATAAATGCTTCAGGTTAGTTTTGCTTCTGGTAGATGGCAATTTAGTTCATTTCTGTTGTAGTTAACACATTTAAATGGGTGAAGTCTTGGGTCTTAAAGAATGAAAGTTATGGAGGTAAAAGTAGTTGTCTTTATTTGGACTTCTTATTGCAATGGATCAAAAGAAATCCTCGGTGACCTTCTCAGCCTTAAAATATTGTCTGGTTAACTCCTTGCTGTTAAGGTGTGAACCTGATAGCTAGAGCTCCAGCACTGACCTTACCACCTTAATATTGGTAGTGGCTGGCCAGAAAGATCGGAACTGAGGTCCCTGATGTCTTTAAGAAGCTGCCATCTCAGCCCAGGACTGCCAACTTCTGGACTTTTGGACTTCTTTTAGATGAGAGAATAAGTCCTTGTGTTTTAAATCTACTGTTGTATTGAATTTTCTGTTATAGGTAGTCAAATGTAATCTTAAGTGATAAACTCACCAATACCAAATTTGACTTGTAAATGAACAATTTAATCACTTTGCAAAACTTAAGTTATTAAAGAATTGTCAGTAGTTCTTTCCAAGTACATTGGTAAACACTTAAAAGTAGGTACTCAATCAGTATAAAGAATTTTTTTTCCTTCCAGGGCTGTTAAAATTCTAATTTTCCCAAGGAATAGTAGTTTAAGCTACTGACAACATCCAAGCTAACATGTAGAGGCACATGAGAGGATTTGAAGCCATACCTAGAGATTTGTACTATACACAATAGATTCTCAGAACGACATAGACACATAAGCAATACTTTAAAAAATAATGATGCCGTGTGATTAATTTGGCATTATAGGAACATTCACCTTCTGCACTTCGTCTTTTCTCCTTCACATGTTCTTGAGCTGCACAGATAATCTGCCTTACCACTTCAAGAGAAGCCAGCTGAATGGAAGGTGATTCTCGGGTCAAAATTACTCGATGTAGTACATTCAACAACTCGATACCCAAGTCCTATCACAGAAAACAGGTTAGACTATATGGAAAATTACATACTTAAAAAAAAATACCAATGTTAAATGCCATGACAAAATTCAGAGAAAGAAACAATGGTCCACAAAAAATAAAGGTGTTAGGGCAATAAAGTTATGTAACACTTGCTCCACTTTTAAACCAACTCCAGGTTGTTTTTTGTCCAGTCTTGTGGGAGATGGCACTATGACAAAAGATGATTTTCACACAGGTCCTAAAGTGGGAAAACAAACGAGATTTCTAAAACAAGATGAAAAATGTGGCTAAAAGTATATAAGGACTGCCATGTAGATTCCTAGATTTATATTAAGGTTTTCTAGTACTAATAAAAAATGATGGCGAAGTATGACATTAAAAGTGGGTAAGTTATTAAGCACAGAATGAATATCTCTCTAAAGAATAAAATACACTGGACAAATACTATTTCATTTTCCCCTTTTCTACTGGTTACTCTGGTGGCTTTCTTTCATCTTTGAAAATAATAGTAAAACTGTCATTATACTTTTTTAAAAAAATCAATCTTATTTATTTATTTATTTTTAAGATGTTGGGGGTTGGAGTTTATTAATTAGTTCATTTATTTTTGCTGTGTTGGCTCTTCGTTTCTGTGCGAGGGCTTTCTCTAGTTGTGGCAAGCGGGGGCCACTCTTCATCGCGGTGCATGGGCCTCTCACTATCGCGGCCTCTCCCGTTGCAGAGCACAGGCTCCAGACACGCAGGCTCAGTAGTTGTGGCTCACAGGCCCAGTCGCTCCGTGGCATGTGGGATCCTCCCAGACCAGGGCTCGAACCCACGTCCCCTGCGTTAGCAGGCAGACTCCCAACCACTGCGCCACCAGGGAAGCCCCTATGATACTTGTTTTAACATACAGAATAAACAAGCAGAAAGTTTAAAATTTATTCAAGTACATTCCAACTCAGGCAGGAGCCTGATTAATACTTTAAACCTAATAAATGATAGTAGTAATAAGTTAAATAACTGTCTGTATAGAAAAGAAATCATACCATCCATTTTTCTTAACATCCAAGAGTCAATTTAATATACAATTGAATATACTGGTAGTACCTGATGCTAAGGGTGCCTGCCCAATACAGAGTTGCTCTTGGGAAAGCAGTTAAAGGAAGTGCCATTCTTTGTACAGTGATCTTTTTTTTTTTTTTAACATCTCTATTGGAGTATAATTGCTTTACAATGGTGTGTTAGTTTCTGCTGTATCACAAAGTGAATCAGCTGTGTACAGTGATCTTTTTTTTTTTTTTTTGCGGTACACGGGCCTCTCACTATTGTGGGCTCTCCCGTTGCGGAGCACAGGCTCCGGATGCGCAGGCTCAGCAGCCATGGCTCACGGGCCCAGCCGCGGATGTGGGATCTTCCCGGACCAGGGCACGAACCCGCATCCCCTGCATCTGCCGGTGGACTCTCAACCACTGCGCCACCAGGGAAGCCCTACAGTGATCTTTTAACCGTGGTCACAACTGGGTCTGATATTAGTGTCTGACTCCACCTAGAGACTAGCCATCATCTCTTAAAAAGACTTGGATAGAGAACTCAGCCAAGAGGAATACCACGTAACTGAAAATAACTACGTGAACCAAGAAGAAACTCTCTCAGGGAAATGGGGTATAAGATACAGGTATATACGAAGAGCAGGGTGCACTGAAGTGGAAAGAGACAAAGACAGTATGATATAGAACCTTCCCATCATTGCAGAAAGTTCACATGAAGAGCTGCTACACGGAGTGGTTGGCTGGTGGCAGCAGAAATAAGTGCGGCAGAAGCAGAGACAGAAAGTGGCAGAAAGAGGCATGACTGCTCCTGGGTCAGCACAGTTGCTGATGCCATTTCAGTTCTGAGGCCTAGCTGTGCAGTTTTTTAGTTTCCTTTTTACTTCTTCGTGTTTACTCCCTATTCACTGTAGTAACCTGGACATGTTTCTGTTCCTGTTCCTTGAAATGTACAGAAGCCAATCAAAAAACAAGAAATCACCTGATCACTGCCAATTTTAGATCTGGGCCAAGGAACATCTAGAAGGGCCTGTAACGCATGTAAACAAGCAGTAATGCTTTCCATGGTTGCATCTGAACGTAAGGAACACAGAAATTCCACACTGATTCCTGTAGAAAGCAGAAAAAGAGAACGAGGCTTCTTTGAGATTCTTAGTTTATGAAGTTAAATAATTTTCTATTTTGATAAGATATACAAATAAACTTAGCAAAAAGGTAATGCAAATAAACCACAATGAATTTAAGACTAAACAATTAAGTGATAAGGCAATCTCTTAACAGTTTGTTTTCATCAACATGTACACAAATAATAATCTCAATTAGGCTTGCGCTCACTACTGCAAAAATTACAATAAAATTGCACCAGAGAATTTAACATGTAGAGTTTCATAACTTTATTTTGACTAAAATTTATTGAGTGATTACCATGTATCAGGCATTGCACTTTAAGTATATCATTTCACTCTCACACTATCTGAGGAAGCACACAGAGCTTAAATAGCTTGCTCAAGGTCCATTACAATGGGGCACACCAAGAATTTGAACTGAGGTAATTGTACTGCACAGCTTATGCCTTGCCAATCTTCATTATATAAAAGTTCATTTTTATCTTAAAAATTTTTTTTATTTTTTAAAAATATTTATTTGGCTGCCCTGGGTCGTCATTGCCTCATGCGGGATCTTCGTTGCAGCATGCACTCTTAGTTGCGGCACGTGGGACCTAGTTCCCTGACCAAACTAGGGACTGGACCCGGGCCCCCTGCATTGGGAGCACGGAGTCTTAGCCACTGGACCACCAGGGAAGTCCTAAAAGTTTGTTTTTAGAAAGCTCTCATCTCAAGGCAAACGAAAACAAAATTTTAACATACCCAAGGATATAAGAAATCCGGTCATGTTTGGCCTGGTAAGGAATAACAGAAGCTCTATGAACCATAAACCTTACTTAATTTAATCACTTGCCTTTATAACTCTCACATGTCATTTAAATCAATAACTTATTTATAGGTAATGATCTAATAACTTGTTTCCTCAGAACAAGGTAAGATGGAAAAACATTTATTCTAGAAGCTCACTGTACCTAGAAAGATACTTCACTTTAAAAATGAAGTTCCAGGGCTTCCCTGGTGGCGCAGTGGTTGAGAGTCCACCTGACGATGCAGGGGACGCGGGTTTGTGCCCCCGGTCCGGGAGGATCCCACATACAGCAGAGCGGCTGGGCCCGTGAGCCATGGCTGCTGAACCTGCGCATCCGGAGCCTGTGCTCCGCAGCGGGAGAGGCCACAACAGTGAGAGGCCCGCGTACCGAAAAAAAAAAAAAAAGAACTAGGCTTCTTTTGCAAATTTTACATACATTCAACTCGATGCTAAAGCCAGCCTGTAATGACATTCTAGACTTAATATAATGAAATTTGCAATTTTAAAAGCTGTATACAAGCTTACTCACTTGTATACATCAAGGCTATCACTAATGCCTAATAAAGAATGAAGTAATAGCCACCAAGAGCTGATAGGCAGGGGGCACAATTCAAGAAAAACTCTGTAGGGTCAGAAGCTAGTAAGGTCTTTTACTGACCTAAAATAAGATGGAATCTCTCAGTGTAGACATCCTCAGGGGACTTTACTGGAGCCCCAGATGATGACCCCTGACACATGGAAGTTGGTGTTACAGGCCTTGAGAGATTAGATGCTCCCTCATCTGGGTCAGCAGCAACAAAGCCTGTGCTTGTAAGCCACAGTGCTGTAGCATGGAGGATAAACGCCCAGGAGTTGTAATAATGCGATTTTGCATTTTCACTAGTCTCTGCTGTGTAGAAAGCACCACCTATAAAAAAGGGAAAGCAAACAGTTTCAGGAGGAATAAACGAAGAGATTAGCTCACACTACATTTTCCCTTTTATCTGTTATAAGATATAGACCATTTCCATAATCCCAAAAGTTCCTTTGTGACCCTTTCCAGTCAGTCCCCTACACCTCAAGGCAACTACTTTTTTTTTTTTTAATTATCTATTTATTTATTATTATTTTTTAGCTGTGTTGGGTCTTCGTTGCTGTGCGCGGGGGCTACTCTTCATTGCAGTGTGTGGGCTTCTCATTGCCATGGATTCTCTCGCTGCAGAGCACGGGCTCTAGGCACACGGGCTTCAGTAGTTGTGACACGAGGGCTCAGCAGTTGTGGCTCACGGGCTCTAGAGCACAGGCTCAGTAGTTGTGGCGCACAGGTTTATTAGCTGCTCCTCGGCATGTGGGATCTTCCCGGGCCAGGGCTCAGACCCATGTCCCCTGCACTGGCAGGCAGATTCTTAACCACTGTGCCACCAGAGAAGCCCGGCAGCTACTTTTTGACTTTTATCACCACAGACGTTTTGCCTGTGCTTGGACTTCACAGAAATGCAAAAATATCCAGTATGCACTTGTTTGTGACTGAGGTTTTTTTAAAAAATAAATTTATTTATTTTATTTATTTATTTTTGGCTGCGTTGGGTCTTCGTTGCTGTGCACAGGCTTTTTCTAGTTGCGGTGAGTGGGGGCTACTCTTCGTTGCGGTGCGTGGGCTTCTCACTGCGGTGGCTTCTCTTGCTGCAGAGCACGGGCTCTAGGCATGCGGGCTCAGTAGTTGTGGCTCGTGGGCTCTAGAATGCAGCCTCAGTAGTTGTGGCGCATGGGCTTAGTTCCTCCGCGGCATGTGGGATCTTCCCGGACCGGGGCTCAAACCTGTGTCCCCTGCATTAGCAGGCGGATTCCTAACCACTGTGCCACCAGGGAAGCCCCCTTTTTTTATGTTGGCCAGTTTAAAAGTTTTTTGGGGGGACTTTCCTGGTGGCACGGTGGTTAAGAATCTGCCTGCCAATGCAGGGGACACGGGTTCGAGCCCTGGTCCAGGAAGATCCCACATGCTGTGGAGCAATTAAGCCCGAGCGCCACAACTACTGAGCCTGTTTGCCACAACTACTGAAGTCCACACGCCTAAAGCCCGTGCTCCGAAACAAGAGAAGCCACTGCAATGAGAAACCCACACACCGCAAGGAAGAGTAGCCCCCACTCGCCGCAACTAGAGAAAGCCCGCACGCAGCAACCAAGATGCAACACAGCCAAATAAATAAATAAAAATAAATACATAAGTTTTTTAAAAGTTTTTATTGAATTTGTTACAATACTGCTTCTGTATCATGTTTCAGTTTTTTTTTGGCTACTATGCATGTGGGATCTTAGCTCCCCAACCAGGGATCAAACCTGCACACCCTGCATTGGAAGGCGAAGTCTTAAACCACTGGATCACCAGGGGAAGTCCCTGTGACTAAGTTTTTGCTCAACAATGTTTTCAGAGATTCATCCATGCTGCTACGTTATCAGTATTTTGTTATCAATGATTTTATTTCTCCTGAGCATACAACTGTTGGGTCACAGGGCTGATGTATCCTTACAACTTTATAAGAAATATAACTTTTTATTTTATTATTATTGTTTTTTTTGTGGTACGCGGGCCTCTCACTGTTGTGGCCTCTCCCGTTGTGGAGCACAGGCTCCGGACGCACAGGCTCAGTGGCCACGGCTTACGGGCCTAGCCGCTCCGCGGCATGTGGGATCTTCCCAGACCGGGGCACGAACCCGTGTCCCCTGCATTGTCAGGCAGACTCTCAACCACTGCGCCACCAGGGAAGCCCCACTTTTTATTTTTAATCACAAAATATTTAAAAATAAATATGTGATGTGTGTACGCGTGTTTAGAAGGTGAAAGATTTATAGGATCTGAAGAGAAACCAGAGTATGTGTATGCATGTATAAAACAGATACCTATTTACCTATCTCCAACATTAACATTTTGCCTTTCTTAAATCTCTTTCTTAAAAAGCAAACAAAAAACCCCTAAAACTTTGTACACCACTAATTCTTGCCCTTCCTTTTGTAACCACTTTCCTCAAGTTACTGTGAATCACTCTCATTATGGTCTTACACTTTCACTCTAGACGTTTGTATTCATAAATAATAGATGCTGTTATTTCTTGTGTGAGTTTACTTAAAAGCCTCATACTGTGTGTATCCTTTTTAAACTTGCTTTCCCCCCAACACTACGTTTTAATGTTTTATGTGTCATTAACATTTGCTGATAAATTATGTCAATAAATCAGTTTATTTCCATTTTGTTGCCATTTTTAATGCTATTGAAAGGTACAAAGTACAATAAACACTCCACATATCTCTTTGTGTATAATTCCAATTAAAATTCTAACAGAACTTGATAGGCTGACCCTAAAATTCATAGCAAAGAGTAAAAAAAATAATAGCCATTTTGGAATAACATGAAGATTCAAAGCAGCTACCAAATATCCAATCCATAAAATGCAATATTAATAACTGACTATAAAATTAGATCCCCAGGGCTTTCCTGGTGGCGCAGTGGTTGAGAGTCCGCCTGACAATGCAGGGGACACGGGTTCGTGCCCCGGTCTGGGAAGATCCCACGTGCCGCGGAGCGGCTGGGCCCGTGAGCCATGGCTGCTGAGCCTGCACATCCAGAGCCTGTGCTCCGCAACGGGAGAGGCCACAACAGTGACAGGCCCGCGTACCGGAAAAAAAAAAAAAAAAAAAAAAATTAGATCCCTAAGGGAATCTAAAAAAGAGTAGATATATGTATATGTATAACTGATTCACTTTGCTGTACAGCAGAAACTAATACAACATTGTAAAGCAACTATACTCCAATAAAAATTGATTTAAAAATTTTTTTAAATTAAAAAATAAAATTTGATCCCTATCCTCATTCCACACACACAATATAAATTCTAGCTGGACTAAAGTCCAAAATGTAAAAAGCAAAACTGTAAAGCTTATATTTTTTTATGACCTTAAATTACAAAGAAGTATCAGGCACTATACAAAAACCATAAACAACTGATTATATTACTTTTAAAAAGGTAAAAGAAAGAGCAAACTACAGGCTGAGAGAAGATACCTGCAAGATATGGAATCACAAAGGAATAGTATTAAACATATGTAAAGGATTAATAAGTCAGTAAGAAAATGTCAAATACTCAGTAGAAAATGGGCAAAGATTATGACTAAGTGATTTATGGAAAAAGAAACTTAAACGTCCCAGGAACCGATGAAGAAAGATTCCCAATCAAGGAAATAAACCAATGAAACTCTTTCATACTCATCAGATTGGCAAAAATTATTAACAATGATAACATATAATGATGGGAAGATGTAGAAAAACAGAAGCATGTTGCTGTTTGTATGTAATGTATGTTGTTTGTATGCAATGTATGTTGCACATACATTGTTGTAACCACTTTGGAGAGTGATTTGGCAGTGTCTTGTGAGGTAAGACGAGCATGCCTTATGACTTACAGATTCAACTTCAGGCCTCCACCCTGAAGCAAGTCTCCCGTGCTTATTCTATGAATGAAAATTATTCTGGGAAAATGTTTCAGATAAACATTACCTGCTAACGGAGAAATTTTGAAAATACATGTTATTGACTGTCATTCTAGGGATTATGTAAATATTTTCCCCCCTTACCTTCAACAGGAAGCTGGGAGGCAAATTCTGAAGGCAAAGTTAGGAGAGCAAAATCCTGAAGTGCAGCAAGCCAGAGCCTACTTAATGTGCCAAGATCTGCGTGGACTAAGTCCAGCAACCCATCTGATGAAATCGACCCGTTTCCGACACTCTCTTCTGAACAGGTAGTCTTCAAAGGTTGTTTGTGGTTTTTATGTCTTTCTACGGCAATTATGTAGACCTGTATAAAGGTTACTTTATAAATAGGAAAATCTTGTACCCACTGAAAAGGTGTTACAATATTTTTATCTTGAAGAGGCAGACTTACCTTGAGCCTGCCTCGTGGACTTAAAATGCATTGTGATACCAAGAAGGTATACATATGTAACCACACACACACAAAACTAGGGTAGAAAGATCCAAAAGCATTATCTTCAGTGAGATATATTAGGGATAATAAACATCTGACAAATGTGCTGCCACCTTGCAGTTTACAACCATGACAGCTATAATTAAATGATCACAGCACTCTTTTTCACTAAGCCTAGACATGGCCTTGTAATCCATTTCAAAATATGGCTACAGGCAGCCATCTCTGAATTGAAATAAGCTGAATATCTTCTTTCAATGTTACCACTAAATCACAATAAAAAGTTTAACTATATAGATTTAACATGGACCATAGAATGTTAAAGTATTCAACATAGTACATAATGTGTATTATCTCTTTATCCATAACTCCAAAACCCAAAAAGCTCTGAAAAATCTAAGTTTGTGGGCAAATCAATCTGGTGGCAAAACACAAAAAAATTTATGGGAAGCTATTTATACAGTGTGAATATTCAAACATTTCACACAGATATATTAAAGTGTTTGATTACAGATTCTATGGTATTGTCCCAGACATCCTAGATGAATACATGAAATATGCATCCAAATTTTAAATCCCAAATATATCTGGCTCCAAGGATTTCAGATAATTATGGACCTCAATTACATGGAACTTGTTGGCTAGTCATTACTTTCACTAAGGAGAGAAAAGGAGAAAGTAGTGGCTTAAGCAAGAGTATAGAGTTTCAAATTATTACAAAGAACACTATATAAGCACAGAGTAATTTATAAAATAGGTTACAGAAATTACAGAATCTGTTTGCTCTACTAAAAGCATATGTTTAAAGCATTTAGAGTTGACTGTTAAAGATCATTAGATCCAACTTATTAAATCTAGGCAGAACTACTTCCTGAGATTTGTCAACACTAAATAATGACAAAAATAAACACTTTACAGTCTTCTGATTTTAATTAGCCCCACTGAAGGAAACCCTTTCTTATATGTTGGTTCATTCTCTCAGTTGCAATCTGAGACTATATAGTTCATTGAAGTGATATATGAACCAAGACTGGCCAAGTCTGGTAACTGCTGAAGCTGGATGATGGGTATATATGAGTTCATTGTACTATTCTATTCACTTTTGTATATGTGTAAACATTTCCATCGTAAATTTAAAAATTATATAGCTTTCTTCCTGATTAGAAAAGTAAATAAAGAACAGTTAAGCACTTCCCTCTAAGATTTCTCTAATCTTAGGAAATAAACCAACTTAATATTCAAGTCACTTTATGAAAGAGCACTAAAGAATATTAACATATGTGTTATAGAGTTGATAGAATATATGAGCAAACCCACATTTCCAATAATTCAGGTTTCAGTAAAAGTTGATTTCCATTGGCTATTGTTAAAGTCTCTCATGACTGCCCCTGCTTAAAGCAGCAGATAACAGACAACAGAGGGCCCTTTAGAATCCTTGGCCAAAATATCAATTAGCATATAAATACATCTCATGTTGAAAGTCTTCTGTTAACCTTAAACATAGACTTATTTGTGTTTTAAATAGCTAACTTCAGTTTATGGCCTAAGATGTTTATTAACAACTTCCAAAATTCTAGTCCTAAATTGAGAAGTACTAACCTCTGCCCAGGCTTTTAGCACAGCTAAGATCTCCATGGTAGAAGCACTTTCATTATATAAGTGACTTAGAGCTTCTTTTCCAACCTGAATTTTTGTTAATGATGCAACAAGCAACTGATGAACTCTTCGGAGATCATTAAGGTCACTTACAACTCCACTTGATATCCAGGCACTGCAAACCTAGTTTTTTAAGAAAATCAAAGGTTATATTTAAAAATTATAAAAATTGTAAACACCCCCATTGTGAGTTCAGCAAAGCTCACCCATATCTCAGGAATCTGGTCATTGAAATCATCTTGCTATCAAGAAACCCCAAGGGATACTGGTGATAATGATGGTCAAAGCCAGCATTTCAAAAGGGAATGAAGTCTTAAGGTTGAAGAAAGGAAACTATGCTAATAAGTATATAAATCAGAGTTTCAGATGTTAGTAACACAATGAAATTAAGCCATGAAACGCATCACTTTCATAAATGTTTGGATGAACATTTGAATTATATCTGCAATTTTGACTATTTCATCTTATTATTTTAAAAACAGCGATTAATTGCATGATTATTTTATCTTTCTTGAAAGATAAATTACCTACCATTTAAACCTCAATGAAGATTTTGATTCTTTTGAAGATATTTTTAATTTTAAAAACAAAACATCATTAATAGTTCTCCAATTCAAAAAGTTTACTCAGTTATCAGAGGTTATCTATAAAGGTTTTCCTGGGTGTCACCATATTTCTCTTTTACTACAGAAAATTTATTTTTCTTTTATCATATTTATTTAGTTTGCATCTCATTTCACAAAAGATGTCAAGTGGCTTACAGCGAGAACACATATAATAAAACGATGATAAATTAGACTCAGGACAACAGTTAACACACTTCTATGAATATCTGAAGGCTCTCAAACATTTCCTAAATACAAATGAATTTAGAAATTTGAAAATACTGAGTAAAATTATAATTAATTTAATTCACATCAGTTCTGCTTTTAATTATTTCAGGCCATTCAGGTCTGGATATTGAATGTCTGACAACCACACCAAGAAAAGCAACTATTTAAAACTGTATATTATATGGCTCTCAGCTATATGAAAAAAAGCTCAACCTCACTTGAAATACAAATCTAAACTATCCTGAGATACCCTTTTTACTCCATCATATACACAAAAATCTAAGTTTGACAACTCACAATGCTGCTGAGACTTTGGGGAAATAGGCACTTGCATATAGTGCTGGTAGGAGTTTAAATTGGTAAACTCCTGTAATATACTCTTTAACCCAGCAATTCAATTTTAGGGAATTTATCTCACAGATATGCTTAGACCCAGTGAAATGACCTATGCAGAAAGAAGGTCATTCACTGCAGCAGTATCCTTAATAGCAAAAGACAAAAAACCCCATATTTCCATCACTAGGGAGCTGGTGACATACCCATATATTGGATTACCATGCAGTTATGAGAAAGAAAAAGTTCTCTAAACTTAAAAAGTAAAGGAAAAGGGGCAACTGAGATTAGTGGTTAGACAACTATAACATAGAACCTTGGTATCAAATACTAACTGGAGAGCTGCTTCCTAAGAGAGGGTTTTTCTTAAAATTTGTCTTTTTAACCATTTACCTGACATGCTTTGGCAGTGACATCAGGTGGCGTCTCTGAGGTGAAGGCTGGTCTAAGTGCCGCTCCTACCTGGCAAGAAATTACAGGCTCATTCAAGGATCAAAAAGTAAGATAGCACAAACTTTTTCTCTTTTTAATGTTATTTTAAAATTAGTTTTTAAAAAAATTAGTTATTTATAATAGGTATTATGAACACCTTTTGTTTTTGCCTGCCCAGCATATCTTCCTGTTTTTAGCTAAGTGCATCCAAGTTTTCCTTTGGGGAACTTTCTCTCTCCACAACTCTCAGCCCATGTTGTTGCTATGGAGTTGTGAGTACTGTCTGGCTCCAGGGACCCACACTGGGAATAATGAAAGCTCTCCTGAGGACACCTGCTAGGAGTACTAGGATAGAAGCGCTCTCTTTAAAAGACTCTGGATGCTAAGAGAGCCATCTTGATACCATGTGGAGAGGGCAAACTTGAGAATAAAGCCAGTGCAGAAGAAAGCAGAGCCAACTAAGGTTCCTGAAAACAATTTTCCTTTTCTGCTTAAGTGAGTGGTAATTTTATTTCTATCATTTGCAATTTTAAGAGCATTAAAAATATAACAGAGATCCCCTTAAGTAAGTTGAATTATAATATTTTAGTCTAATGTGATTAGTTGTTATCTAACTCCTGTCCCTTCCTTTTGCTCTTTCCCTAAACATACATTGGCATTACCTGCTGGGAAGATGTGATGGAGGCTGCTAACCAACTGGTGAACTGCTCTGGATTCCCTAAATGCCAGCCATCAGAAGCTGCCTTTGAATCGTGAGAGGTATCCTTGGATGAATGCTACTGAAGGATTACATGTGATGTGTGTGATATAATATGTGATGATTTTGTTATCTTCCTTGTTCCTCCTAGGCTGCTCAATGCACCAGTCAAAAAAACACCAGTTAAAAAGCTTACAAAACCAGTAATAGAAACCTGAATTCTTTTCCAAGTCTAGGGGAAAAAAAGGAGGTTATATCTAGACTAGGAGTAATAATTTGAAGATGAAACCGGCATGTAGCCTAAATGGAATGTTTATTAATGATTTGGTGTTATCTTAGCTTATTTGGATATTTTGTAAAGAATTTCATTATCAAAGCCCTTTGGACTTCCCTGGTGGCACAGTGGTTAAGAATCCACCTGCCGATGCAGGGAACACGGGTTAGAGCCCTGGTCCAGGAAGATCCCACATGCCGTGGAGCAACTAAGCCTGTGCGCCACAACTATTGAGCCTGTGCTCTAGAGCCCATGCACCACAACTAATGAAGCCCGCACGCTCTAGGGCCGGCGTGCTGAAACTACTGAAGCCTGTGTGCCTAGAGCCCGTGCTCCGCAACAAGAGAAGCCACTGCAGTGAGAAGCCTGTGCACTGCAACAAAGAGTAGCCCCCGCTCACAACAACCAGAGAAAGCCTGCACAGAGCAATGAAGACCCAACGCAGCCAAAAAAAAAAAAAAAATTTTTAAAAAGAATAATACCTATCCCACAGGGTTACTGTTAAAGATTAACTTAGTAAACGAATGTCAATTTTAAAAAAAGCCCTTTATTCCCTCAAAATTACCAAAAAGGTTTTAATTATGAAAATTAATCTTTAGTGTTATAAAAGACCTGTTTTATGTATTATTTTGCTTTTACATGAAGATTTCTTCTTTAAACATATACTGATTATACTGGTGATATATTAGCAGAGATACATACTCATTTACGTATTAAAAGGTGACATGCCAGTTAGTTTCACAGACTTTTAATAATGATAAAATTCTCTAGTAGAAAGAGCTTACATTGGCTTGATACTGTTCCAGAATCACATGACCTGGAAACTCTGGTTCTGGAATAGTTGCAAATCGCCGAATAACAACTAACAGTGTTTCAAGGCCAGAAAGACGGAGCTGATCACTGTGATCTGTGGCAGCCATAAAAGCCATGCGAATTAAGTCAGCAAGATGTAGCACCAAAAAGTCATCTGCAATATTAAAAAAAATATTAAGAAAAAGAATACGCTGGAACTAAGATTTATGTTAAGTGATAATTTTTCCTCCTTTTAATTTCACAACCTAGACTTTCTTTTAAGTACTTTTGATTTGATTTACATTTTACTGTTTGTTAAATACAGACTTTAAAGCTGGCTTTACTGCACCAGTGCAAATACTCACATACAAACAACTATCCCAAAGCAAGTAATTATGCAGCTATTCAAAACCAAAGGCAGAATTAGCATCCTTTAAAAGAGTACTAATAGTACCTTCAATAAAAATTTTGTTCAGACTTTCTGATAAAAGTACATTAGAAGGTACTTAGGAGACTGGGTTTTGATGAATTAGGCAGTAATTTAATCATCCTCTTTACATCAAGTTGAGGCTAAAAGACTTGATGTCCCTTTAAAAAAAGTTTTATGTGGTTCTTTATATGGACTACATTACCTTACTTTTTTGCATGTCCTGCCACACACACAAATGATGGGAGCATAAAAATATTTCTAGCTGTGAAATTATAAATGATAATTTATATTATCGTCACAACATATTCTTTGGTATAATAATTCTACTGGGGAGAGACATAAGACAATCATTTAACACTGTTCCAACAATAAAATGTTTACAGGTACAACTAACCTTTACCTAAAAAATATGTGAGACTAATTCAAAGAAGTATACTAGTTATAGGTCACACTGAAGAAACCAACTCATCTTAGTGCCAATTACAGTTTTAATTGGGAGCACAGGAGTCAGTAAGCACCTATATCAGAACAGTGCTCATCACAAATAAGACTCAATAAATGCTTGCTTGAAAAACAATTAAAATAGAAATACCTAATTCATACTCTCAGACTGACCATAACAACATCTTGCCTTATGATTCTTTTGTCAGGTAAAGAATATTTCCAAGGCACTGAGACATGAGCATTGAGCCTTTCAACATATGTGCTTAAGTGATTTTAAAAAATTAGACATTAAACCATAACCCACACGCATTTAGGTAAAAATAATAACACTGAATAAAAGGTCAAAATGGTCTTACAACTAACTCGGTTTACTTTACATTGAGATAAACTTAAATGTTTTCTAGGTAATATGCTTGAAACCAAAATAATCTATGAGCAAAACTGCTCTAAGTTACAACTCAGAAAATAAAATTTAGAAAATTTGGCAACTAGCTAATGTACATACTACTTTCCAAGAACATGACTATTCTCTATAAACTTAATATATCACATATGT
This sequence comes from Mesoplodon bidens, assembly GCF_964165515.1. Lineage (NCBI taxonomy): Eukaryota > Metazoa > Chordata > Mammalia > Artiodactyla > Ziphiidae > Mesoplodon > Mesoplodon bidens. The sequence continues at coordinate 111,543,990 of NC_138178.1, forward strand.
CCACTAAACAAAAGTGAATGCGAATTTAAGAAGTTTAATCATTAAAAACGTATTTGAACATTAAAAATATACTATAGGCAGACAGCATTTCAATGTATATCATTTGGTCTTTTCATTATTATGCCACTTACTTCTTGAATCCCTTTTTTTCATTTCTTGTGCTAAAGCGATGTCAAAATGTGCACTGTGTGCATTCTCACACTGGTTAATTATCCTGCAGACACATTCAGCAGCAAAGACTCTTGTAGCCCATCGCGGATTGGTAGAAGGATGAGGTCTGCCATCATTTCTGATGGTCAGAACTGAAGCATCATCCACCTTATCTCCTTCCTCTTCTTGCATTGTATCCACACAAGTTACAGTTGTAAAATCTTTTATCAAGGGAGAATACACATAATCACCATCAGTTGGAAGATATATTTATAAAGGGACACAATGACTTCAAGTACAGACTAGAATTACTGTTGATCAAAATGACTACTAATAACAGTGGTATCTAAAGAAATGCTAAAAAAACTATTCTTAAAAAATGACAAAGTTGTTAAATTATATTTAAAGTGAAAACTGAACATGATACTAGAATAATTATCAGTCCCCTGTATATAGATGGATATACTTAAGGAAGCTCAGAATTCCCTAGTAGGGAGTGTGGTGGACAGAACTAGAGATGTTGTTTTAACACTGGGGCCTTGAATGAATTTAAGGTTCCTGAACCCACTAAAAATGTCCAAAAATGTTTTTCTCAGGACAGACCCATTGCTGTAATTACAGTCTCAAATCGTCCTGATGGCCAGAGCCATTAAGTAGTAAATTATTTCCCCTTAATACTATACTAACTGCTAACTTATTAACTCTGTTTAACTCGACTTAAATTGGAACTTATGCTATAAAACAAACCAACTTGTTTTTCTTAAATTATCTTGTATGTCAACATTTTTTGAGTGTGATACAATAGATAGCAATGATGTTACAAATAAAGTTAAGGCGAACTCCTGTCTTAAAACTGAGAAGTAAACAGAGACTGAAATGTGTGTTTTCCTAATGAGAAGGGATAGAGGCAAACTACAAAGGATAAAGAATAAATGGTGAAATAAAGTTGAGCTATTAAAAATTTTTAAAAAGATAGGTAAGATACCAGAAAAGTATCAACCTGTCAACCTATCTATGCACATATATTTTTTTCTTTTAAAGAAGTCCTTCTAAGTTCTTAAGTAGTGGGGATAGAGGAGAACATTAAAGAAGGAAAACATGTAGAGCATAATGGTTGAAAGAGCAGGTATAAATCACTGGAAGAGTACCAACAAGAACAGAGGTAGACAGAGAAGAATATTAAAAAAATGCCAGAAATTTTATGGTACCTTTCTTCCTTTCACATAACTTAACTCAGAGACCAAAGCTACATTAAATTATAAGGCTTAAGTAACTGAGTTGAGAGCTACTGAAATATTATGAAAAGTTAAGATTTTAAAGTCATGTAGGCTAAGGTTTGAATACATCTGTGTGTGTCTTTGGGAAAATTACTTAACCTTTCCAAGTCTTGTTTTCTCTCGTGTAAAATGGAATAATACTGCCTACTCATAGGATGGTTAAACGATTAAATCATATAAAATATGTACAATACCTGGAACAGAATTGGTTTCTATCCTCTTTTTTCCTCATTTATTTTCTTAGTCCAGGATATAAATTTTAAAGACTCTAACACACTTTCTCACTAATAATTATCTTGTACTAACAAAGACATTAGAGAAATAACACTATATTTTAAATCAACATTATTAAGAGCAGAGAAACTGGCTTGCTCAAAATGTCATAACTCTTGGTGAGTTTTCTATTAAGTTGATTTGAGGCAACACCTCAAATATTTCTCATATGTATGAAAATAAATGATGGGGCTGCTGTAAGTTAGGTCATCCCTTTTATAGCATAAGTAACAATTCTGATTTTTAGTTTGTTTTTCACAGGAAAGTCATATAAGACAATTATAAGAGAAAAACAAAGTAGGCTTTTAAGTGTTGGACTTAAACACTAGCATTAGAATCTCCATTAAAGAAAACAACAAGCAATTATAACCCAAATATCCAGACTGATAAATTGTCACTAGAAAACAATTTTAGATAATGCTTTTACTTTTAATTTTATTATGTTGGCTGGTAATCACCACTACTTACCAGCTGATGCAGCAAGTACATCTTTACAAAGCTTTAACCAAAAGGAGAGTTTATCCACTGCCATAGATGTGAGCATATGGTTTAATGTCTCTTTGATATCATGGCATAATCTCCCATCTGTCTCTTTGTCAAGTAAGGTCAATAAGGCCCCTTCAAGGCCCACTTCTCTGATGTTAGCATCTGACAAGAAGAAAATCGATGATCTAAGTAATACAGAAAACAAAACTGCCATATGAGAAGCACACACATTCAGTAGTTATTCAATTACATGCAAATATATTCTAAAGAACTAGTCCAAATATTGCACCTCAACCTACTGAGGTCTATTTTAGTTCACAATTCAAGTTTGGTAATTATTCACAACACTGCAGAGTTATTTTTTATGCAATGTCATTGAAAGATAAATCTTTATTAAGAGTTAACTAATATGTTTTCCTTAAATTAGGTAAACATTTAAACCCAATTAGCATTCAATACTTATAAAAATTTATACAATGTTTCTTGGTATGATTATTTTATCTTCTCTTTAAAGTTAATTCAAATAAATAATCATAATTAAGTTTTACTTATTCTGGTACAAAAGCTTTACATTTATTAACATGAGGGTAAAACTCAGACAGAAAACAACTATTGTATGGAGAACAGTGTTTATTTACTGCAACTAAACTACAGTGGATCTAAAGAAGACTATTGAATTAATATAAATTACTACACAATATTCTCACTGCAAAGTAATAAATCATCTCAAAAAAGAAATAAAAACCTTGATCTAGTATTTATTTCCTCTAATTCTGAAAATGTCAAAAGAACATATACATTTTCTCTTGAAGATTTAACTCATTTGGCAATTATGAAGGCATTTAGTTCTAAAGATTATGCTACTATTTTAAAAGAGGAGTTATCTTTTAAAGATCAGAAGGAGGAGGTAGGAATGTTTCTGATTAGGAGTCTGAAAGTCAGAACAGCCCAATGTAATGTGTGAGTCATGACTGGATCATAAATTTGGATGGGGGTGAGAGGGGTAGGAAAGAGTTTATAAAGGACTTTTTCTTTTTATAATGGGAAATTTGTGTGAGGACTGTACATTCTATGAAGCTACTAAATTAATGTTGATTTTACTAGGTATGGAAATAACATGTGGTCATGTAGGAGAATGTCCTTGAAAAATGCTAATAAGTATTTAGGGGTGAACCATCATGATGCCTGCAACCTGCTTTCAGATGGTTTGGCACAAGGTTTGTGTGTGTGTGTATATATACTGAGAGATATATAAAATGAGTATCATAAAGATAGGAGGTGAATTTATGTGTTCACTGCACATTTCTTTCAACTTTTCCATGGGTTTGAAAAATTACAAAACTTTAAAAAAGGAATTATGTAATGAGTTCTTTACTATAAATTTTTTTTTTTAATTTTATTTTTGGCTGTGTTGGGTCTTCATTGCTGAGCATGGGCTTTCTCTAGTTGCGGTGGCTTCTCTTGCTGAGGAGCACAGGCTCTGCATGTGGGCCTCAGTAATTGTGGCACGTGGGCTCAGGAGTTGTGGCTCTTGGGCTCTAGAGCGCAGGCTCAGTAGTTGTGGCTCATGGGCTTAGCTGCTCCACAGCATGTGGGATCTTCCCGGACCAGGGCTCAAACCTGTGTCCCCTGCGTTGGCAGGCAGGTTCTTAACCACTGCGCCACCAGGGAAGCCCCTTTACTATAATTTTAATCACACAGCTAATTCAATAATTATGTACCAGTACAGTTACATAATAAAATTCTAAAGCAACAAATACAGATAATTCCAGTTGTGAATGTAAGTTAAAGGTCACTTTGGGGAGAATACCACACCATGTCCTGCATTAACCATGTATTAACCATGTTCTGCAACCTGTCTGATGACTACTGTAACAGTTCAGCAATGCTGATAAACTCAAGTCAGAGCAAAGGTTTTAATATAATAATAAAACTAATTTAAAGAGCACAGCATGACAGTAAAATACATTATAGATCTGAGAGCTTTAGATACTGGAAAGCTTTATGAAGTCTGAGACCTTCTAAAAGTGTGACAGCACTTGGCAAACTATATACTTTTAAAGTGTAAGATATTATCATTACTATTTTTATAGCCTGTTTGAATTTATATGCATGTTTGAGTTATTCACATAATTTTAAAATGAAGAGACACACTTAAAACAAATCTTACTGGCCAAGAAATCCTTTAATTCAGCTCTAAAATATAGAAAGGGTATAAAAATCCTTTAACTTGAAGCAGATTCATCTATGAGAAATTTTATTGAATGAGATTTAGGGGGAAGAAAGGCATATATGATAAAATGACTTCAGCACTAAATCCAATTTCAATCCATTACTGTGAAAAAACCTGTTTGAAACCAATGGCTCTCAAACTTCAGTACCATTAACATTACTGTAGAAAAATAAGTAAGAGATTGCTGGGCTCTACTGCCAGATTTCTGGCTTAGCAGGTTTGGAATGGGGCCCAATAATGTGCATTTCTAACAAGTTCCAAGGTGAGGTGGATGTCGCTGCTGCAGGGGCCCTAAGATTGAGAACCATTACTCTAAACCAGTAACATCACTGGGTGGAATGATAATCATTGTTAGCAATTATCACTTGTAGCAGGTTTAAGACATTATATACTAACTTTTAAATTTCGTTTTAAAAACTCATATTTATATGGAAGATTTAAGATTAAAACAATCTTCTGAGCTGGAGATAATACTGATAAAAAGAATTACCTGGAGTCAACTCTTCTCTGCTATCCTTAGCAAGCATAACAGCATGTTCTGAAACTTCAGCTGCTTCTCTCTGAACAAGCTGACGTAAACAAGCCAGTACTGCTCGTCTCAGTAACAAATAGGGACTACAAAGGTTCACCTGAAAAACACCATTTGGGAAGTAAAAGAGCTGAAATTCTTGGTGGCATTCAATACGTCTAATAGATATTCACTGGACCCCTCCTGATTGTGTCCAGCCCATCACTGGGCTGGACACAATTTATTAAATACACAGAAACTTCAACTATCCTAGCACATATTTTTGATTATACAACTTAGAAACTGCTTAAGGAGTAATACATGTACTTATTAGGCAATATTCATAAACAAATCCAAGCAAAAGCCTCCTGACAATGTTAGAAGACATGAAATTTATATGAGTAAAACAGTTTTGAGAGACAAAAGAGATACAATTGAGAAAGAATTTATTTGCAGCTTATATATATATATGTGCTTATGGAACTATATTATAATGTTTTATGAATCTCTAAGTAGAAGTTTATACAAATCCATATAAGCACTGTAGCATACTGGTTAAAATGGAGGCTCTGGAGTCAAACTGTCTCAGTTTGAGTCCTAGATCCATGACTTACTAGCTGTGTGACCTTGGGCAATTTATTTAACCTCTCTGTGTCTCAGTTTCCTCATTTGTTATATGGAGATAACACTACCCCCATCTCACAGGGCTGTTGTGAAGTCAACACAAAGAAACATGCAAAAGTGCTTAGCACAGTACCTGGCAAATAGTAAGCACTCGATAAATGTTAGTTATTATAAATGCAGCGTCTATCAGTAGTAGTTTATTCAGATGCCATACATAGTAAGTAAATGCATTTTCAAATAAAGGCAGAAAGAGTCTTACTCAGAAAACATATTCACCGAAAATGCTCTCTAGAAACAACATTATAGATAGCAAATTTTATACATGTATATCTACTTACATATGAATATACATATATGTACATAGACATGTAAATGTCTTAGCAATAGAGAATATTTCTGCTCAGAATGATAGGCTCAATACATATTCTTTTTACTGAGAAGTATTTAAACCATGTAGATCTCAATAGGTTGTGTCTACCTAGGGTAAATGATACAATTGGTGATATACCTTAAATGAGCAATTAAAACAAGTCAAAGGTTTCTGGATACCAATTCTTAATGATTTCATAAGTAGAATAAAGCCTAGAGATTTTGAAATTTATTTTGTCCTAACTATGAAAATAAAGACCATGTCTTATAATAGTGATTTTTCTGAGCAAAATTTTAGAAATAATGGCATAATTCATATATGTGCCTTTAGATCTGGTTTATGTGTCAAAGACAGGACTGAAGTAGGTGAGTCTGTTGAAAAGAGCAGAGGCAAAATTCTGAGGAAAAGAGTAGGTAGTGGCAGCTGGTTTGTGATATATGATACATGCAAAGAGAGCTAAATCCTTAATTTTATCAGAAGATAAAAGGCAAGAAAAGTTTGTGAATATATTAGCAGTGAAACATACAGATGAGAACTGCTTTATAAATATGTTCTATTATACCCTCAAGCTATACCATGAACTCAAAAGTGGAAAGACAGGAATGCCATTCACAAAGTCTCAAGGTCATGTCATTCTAGTCATGTTTAAGAACTCTGCTGTTAGAAACTAGTACACAGGATAACAGAGAAGTTAAAATGTAAACAATTAGGTTTATTCATGCCCAAGATTACGGCTATATTTAACAACGACAAAAAAAGCACTCTATTAAGACAATTTTAAAGAAAAGTTAATAAATCTACTAGTTACTTTAACTGGAGTTTTACAAGCATATAATACAAGGCAGGTGCAGCGTTTATTCAGGCTGGTCAAACAATCTTTTAGAAAAAGCATGCTCAAAAGTACTCTTTACTGCTTTGGTAGAAAAAATATTAAAGGCCGTCACACAAAGCAAAATGGGACGCTTAATATTTCCATGTAATTCTCCAGCATTTATATTGGGAAGAGGAATAGAGTGGATTAAGGCAAACAAATCAAGCAAGCAAAATACAGAAATTAAATCAAACTGTAATTACAATTCCTTCCTGAAATGAATATATTAAATGAAAATGATGCAAAATGAAGTGCAAGGAGTGAGTGCACCAGCTGGAGAAGGTTAGGGAGGATTTGTTTACATGGGTATTAAATAACACCATGTAACATGCTATACACACTGGACTTTGCATTAATGGTTAGCTTAAACAAAGAGATGCAGAGGAAAACAAGAACATCTACAACCAAAAAAAAAAAAAACAACAACAACACAAAGAAACAGCACTGCAAACCTCAAAAAAAGTTAGGAATCGAGGGTCAGGGACCTACCAACACAGAATTATCCAACAAGATCTCCTGCACAAAAACAAATGACAGACTGGTCATGACAAAACCCAAAGATAAATACTAGGATGACTTTGACAACAGTCAGCTAAGCATTAAAATGTAAATGTTAATAGAGCTATCATTCAAACTGGCTTAGCTTCAGCTTTAAAAAATATGCCATAAATACTTCATTTTCCAACTTAAAATATGAGTTGAGGTAAGATTTTAAAAACAGTCAACTCAAGACGTAAAGATATAAAAAATACAATAATTTCAAAATGCACATTTGTGTAATTAGGTTTTCCTTTGGAATCTTTCATTAAGCCTCAGGAACAAAACCAGAACAAGTAGACATGAGTGTGAAAGGAGTGATCTGGATTACATTCACATGAACAGGTGTCCAGCAAGGGACCAAGTTAATGGTTTACCTCATCACAAGTTAATTATAGATTTCTTACTCTTGGAAGCCAAGTTTTAAAACTGTGAGTAGTCAGAATTGCAAGTGTAGCTAACGCCAAGTTCAGAACGGAAGTTAAATAGCATGCAGTTAGAAGAAAACCCTTTGCAGTAAGATTCCTTCCTAATGATTAAATGTATTCTGAATAGACTTTCAGTTAATATGGAAATACTTCATGCTAAATAATTAAGTTCTATGTAGAAAAGAAACCTGATCATAAAGTTAATAGGAAAGCAAAAGCAATTTTTTTAAAATAAATTTATTTATTTTATTTATTTATTTTTGGCTGTGTTGGGTCTTCGTTGCTGCCCGCGGGCTTTCTCTAGTTGTGGCAAGCGGGGGCTACTTTTCCCTGCAGTGCGCGGGCTTCTCATTGTGATCGCTTCTCTTGTTGCGGAGCACAGGCTCTAGGTGCGTGGGCTTCAGTAGTTGTGGCACAAGGGCTCAATAGTTGTGGCTTGTGGGCTCTAGAGCACAGGCTCAGTAGTTGTAGCACACGGGCCTAGTTTTTCCGCGGTATGTGGGATCTTCCAGGACCAGGGCTTAAACCCATGTCCCCTGCATTGGCAGGTGGATTCTCAACCGCTGTTGCCACCAGGGAAGCCCCAATTTTCTTACTACAGGGCATACTTTAAAATACAATAATAAATTTAGAATGAAAGCTTTACTAACCAAAATATTAAGATACAAAATTAACACAAGTTTTGCTAACACAAAATTGCTAGTGATAGCAATTTTTGAATTTAATTTCTGTATAAGAAAAATCATTTTATAGCTTAAGTATTATGAGTAACATGAATAAGACCTGTAATTGTTACCTCTGATTTTCTCAGTTGCTCTGAATATTCCTAAAAGAAAGATCTGAGAACAGTCTCTATTCTTTGTTTGTAACCTTCTCAGTCTGGTAAAAGAAAAGAGTACCGAATTTGATCAGATCTAATTCACCATGAATTAGTAGTTAGTCTTGCTCTTTATTTCTCAATAAACTTTACTTAATAAATGAATTCATGTATCAGTTAAAGAAGAAATTTTAAAAGGGTATTAATGGACATTTTCTACTATGATTCAAGAAGAAAAAATGGCAGTATTGTTTTTATTTATTTATTTAGGCTATGTTGTGTCTTCGTTGCTATGCACGGGCTTTCTCTCTAGTTGTGGCGAGAGGGGGCTACTCTTCATTGCGGTGCGTGAGCTTCTCATTGCAGTGGCTTCTCTTGTTGCAGTGCACGGGCTCTAGGCGTGTGGGCTTCAGTAGTTGTGGCACGTGGGCTCAGTAGTTGTGGCTTGCAGGCTCTAGAGCGCAGGCTCAGTAGTTGTGACGCACGGGCTTAGCTGCTCCGTGGCATGTGGGATCTTCCCGGACCAGGGCTCGAACCCGTGTCCCCTGCATTGACAGGCGGATTCTTAACCAGTGCGCCACCAGGGAAGTCCCAGTGTTGTTATATTTAAATGGAGAGTAGAAAGTTAGATCAACTTGCAAAGTAGTGGGTATTTTTCAGTAACTGGTATTGGCAATTGTTCTTCAAATATAAAGAGCAATATTCCTGGGGAAAAGTTGCTGAATGATAAAGGTAAAATTCTTTTCCAGTAAGTGCTGTTTTCTCTAATACATGTTTAACCCAGATAGAAACCAAAGTTTCTATCAGAAAAGTCAGTCATGTCCTCTCTTGAAGAGTCTTACATAATTATGACTATGAAAATCAATATGGAGATAAATACAATTCTATGTTTAAGTTACATGTTAAGAAAATAAAAACAATTACAATTTACTGAGTGGTTATTAAGTGCCGAGGACAAGTGTATTTATAGGCGGCATCTTGTGTAATCCTTGTGTTTTACAGACACGATAACTGAGGCTGGAGGAGGTTATGGGACGTCCCTAAGGCCACATAGATAGGAGGGAGCAGAGCTAAGAGGGTCCATAACTACAAAGTCAATATGAAATAATGAAACGAGAACTGGACAAGGAGTTCAGAAACCTGGATTCTAGGCTTAGAGCTACTACTACCTAGGTATGTTACCTTGGGCAAAATATTTCACTTTTTGGTCTTTAGTTTATATTTTTATTGAGAAGGTTGGTTTTACTGATGTTTGAGGTTCTTTCAAGGTCTGAAATGCACATTTTGTCTTAAGCTTGAAAATGAAAGGTCTGTCTAAAGTAATGATTCTCAACTGTCATGTTACTAAGGGGAGTGTGCTGTGAACATTACAGGGGCAGAAAAAGTTGAAAAGCAACGATGTCAAGTTTTGTTGTTTTTTTTTTTTTTGCCTGCCTTTGGTCTTCATTGCTGTGTGTGGGCTTTCTCTAGTTGCGGTGAGCGGGGGCTACTCTTCGTTGGGGTGCATGGGCTTCTCATGGCAGTGGCTTCTCTTATTGCAGACCACAGGCTCTAGGTGCATAGGCTTCAGTAGTTTTGGCACATGGGCTCAATAGTTATGGCTTGCGGGCTCTAGAGTGCAGGCTCAGTAGTTGTGGCGCATGGGCTTAGTTGCTCCGCAGCATGTGGGATCTTCCTGGACCAGGGCTCGAACCCATGCCCCCTGCATTGGCAGGCGGATTCTTAACCACTGTGCCATCAGGGAAGTCCTCAGTGTCAAGTTTTAACTCCAAGTGTAACTCAACTTTTTCAGGCAAGTCCAGATAGAAACTGGTGATGCTCAAGGTAAATCTTAAAACCACTGATGATTACGAACCATCTCATCAGAACTTTTTTACTGATCACCTTCACCTTTCTATATTCATTAGACACACTATTAGAACTCAGATATTGATGCATATGCTGCTAGAATATTAAGGAAAAATATTATTTGCCCATCTGGGATGAAAAGAACTTTATATGTAATAATTTGGGAAAGAGGAAGAAGGAGTAGGAAAAAATAGATGTTACCACATAAATATTTCCATGTCCTATAGCATTATATACTACCTGCAATATTAGCACTCAGTATGTCTTTACTGATTAATGAATCAATATTCTAAATACTAAGTTCAACATTAATGGAAGAAAAATGAATCAATATATGAGAGGTTTAAGATATGATTATATGAAGTTGCCCCCCACCGCCCAAAAAAGACCAGAACTGAGGGAAAATAGCTATTGTACAGTCTAGAGAATAATTAAATTTAAATTTCCAATAATAGAAACTACGGACATATACAATTTTATACTCACACAGAGGCAGCTGACCAGGCTAGACAAGTTGACATGTCGTGGAGCAAACATGTGAAGCTGCTGAAGGCATGAGATGGCCTGAGCTTGGACAAGGCAGTCTGGGTTATCTTGCATCACTGCACAACCCAACAGACAGGAAGTCCTTAGGGTAGAAACGGAAGTACTGTTACCTAAAATGAAAACAGAAAGCTTTTAATAATTGGCCTATAAAATCATTACCCTTTAAACATATATTACTGGGCTTAAAATTTCTTTTTTCCCCCGATCTTTAACTTAAGGTTCTGTGAAGTGAATTTCTTCTACAAAAGCAGGGATAATCCAGGTTATAGATTTTTAGATTATGTTATCTTTAGTCTGAAAGATTTATGGTAACACAAATCATTAGGCAAAGAAGAACCTAAGACTATCTGCAGTTTACATCAAATTTTCATGAAAAGTAGAATTAGAAAGTGCTAATAAACTTCACCCTGCTTGTATTAGTTGAGGGTTGCTTTCATATATTAAAATCATGTACTTTGCATTTGAATAGATCAGAATAACTGAGTTTTGGGGCTTTGTCATTTATATCTTAAAAGAGAATAGAGTTCTTTAAACTATTCTATTTCATGTCTGTCATTTTACTTGTTAAGGGAAGCATTTTTAGGACATATCTAATCTTTCTAAATATGGTACTCCTTATCTTTTCAAGGTAAGAAAAATAAGACTAGCATTTATTTTAACAAAATATACGGAGCACCTACTATGTGCCAATCACAAGGGCTTTTCAAATTTTCTCTTATTTGATAGAAGAGGAAACTAAAGCTTAGAGACATGAGGATTTCCCCAAAGTCACCCAATTAAGTAATAGTTGGTGAAGCTTAGATTAAGTTTCTGTTTTTTCTATCATGTCATCATCCAAGAGTCAAAGTCTTCCCAAGACTGTTCTCAACATTCTGCCCATATATTTGAAAAGAGCATTCTGCTAAACTTCACTTTATTGAGAAATGTTTGAGTCAATAATAGGAACTGAATTCATTTTTACGCATATATTTTTATGTAAAACATCACAAAAGCAGCTATGCATACCTTGTAGCTCTGGACCCAGTGTAGTAATAAGGGCATTCAAACAACGACCAAGGCTTTGGTGAACTTCAGCATGAGTAGGAGGCACATTTAACAACAACATAATAATAAGAGAAAGGGTTGGTTCTGCATGTGTATAATAGAGTGGGCCAGCAGAATCAATTATCAATGAGAGAGAATGCAGTGCCCAGGTCTGTGAAGACAGAGAAAAACAATTTAAAATGTTATAGCAGCATTAAGAAACATAAAACACAATGAGTTGTTCTTTTGCTGAAGCAAGTGATAACGTAATAGCACAGTAAAGTATTTGTGTGTTATTACTAACTTGGAGAGAGAAATGGAGAACTTCAGGAGTTTTAAGAAAATTTTTCTCTTTAAATATCCAGTAAAAAACAATCGAGAGACAAGTGCCTAATTTAGAATGGCATATGTGCATATATCTCAGCACTAAGAATTCCATACAGTGTTTGGTTCTTTAGCTAACAGCTTGAACTAAATCTGGTTTGTTGAAAACTGTTTAATGTTTAATCTATATAGAGAATGAAAATTCAAGTTTTTAACAGATTCAGCAATATCTACAACTACATGCAATAATTACAGACAAATCTCTTGAACACAGTGTTGAAGAAAACCAGACATAAAAAAGTACATACCATATGATTCCATTGATATAAAGTATAAAAGCAGGCAAAACTAATATATGCTGTTGCAAATTAGGATAGTGGTTATCCTTGGTGGGACAGGTAGTAACTAGAAGAGAACATGAGGAGAGTGTTTGGGGTATTGTTCTGCTTCTTGATCTAGGTGCTGGTTACATGGTGTATTCAGTTTCTATACTTTATTCACAGAGATGCACACTTCTAACAGGTGCAGTGTTATAAATATATAAAAATAAACATATTTATAAAAATAAATATTTATATTTATAAAATAAATATACATGTTATATATAAATATGTATTTATATATTAAACAAACAAAATGCCTTTGAGCCAAATCTTGCCTGCCACCTATTTTTAGAAATAAAGTTTTGTCGAAACACAGTCATGCTCATCTGTTTACATATTATTTATGGCTGCTTCCCTGCTATAATGGCAGAATTGAGCAGCTGACAGAGACTGTATAACATGTAAAGCCTAAATAATTTACTACCTGGCCCTTTATAAAATAAGTTTGGCAACTCTGGTTCAAACAAGACTGGCCATACACTGATAACCACTGAAGCTAGATGATGGGTATAAGAGGTTCCTTATAGCATGTTCTCTACTTTTATGTATGCTTGAACTTTTTATAACAAGAAGTATCTGAAGAGTCCTCCTTTTAGGAAATCAACTGAGAAACTTTTACCCCTCTTATCAATAGATGTATATGAAAAGCTTACAGTACTTTAAATGCTACAAAAATAAACTCCCATTAGGTGAGAGATAGCAGCAATCAAGAAGAGTCAGATTTGATGACACTGGAGGCCATGGAAAGAATAATTTAAATCAATCAACAAAAGATAGTCAATATAAAAGGATGTGTGTTCAGAACAGACTTCTTGAAGGGGAAAAGGAGAAATATAATAAACAGAAGCAAAAAGTACTGTACTAAAGGAATGAAGAAAGAAAGAATGGAACACCTTATAAATCAACTCAAGTAATAGATGATGTGAAAAAAAGAAAACTATTAGTAATATGGCAACTCAAGAATGAAAGCTATGTTGGATGTTGAAGTTTAACAGGAAGGTGGTTAAACTGGATGTTAGAATACTAAAAAATGTGGGTTATCAGAAAGGAATAGAAAGAGAGGAGAGCAATAGGAAAAACATTAAGTGCAGATACGAGAATGACATGTGTGGGAGGAAAGTAGGAAGATCAGCTTAGGAGAAGACCAGTACTTTGGGTTAATAACAGAGAAAGTTTCTGGGTCAGTTGATGGGACTTCAATGAGAAGTTGATTTAAGAAGCAATAAGCAGTTTCCCCAGCTTTTCAGTAAGGAAGTGGCAAGATGAAAATCTTTCAGGAAAACATTTTTGGCTTCATATCTAGGGAGAGTTGAAAAGAACTTAAACATAAAGTGACCAGGTAGGAGGCTACTGTAGTAATTAGGGACACACAGTGGGGACAGAGATACAATAAGGGGATTTAAAAAGCAGGAAGAATAACAATCATTCAAGATGTGATTAAGATATCAGGAGAATGATGATTGACAGAAATGGGTAAGATATGTATAATAAAATGGTAAAGTGGTTAAGAACATGAGTTCAGAGTCCATGACTTATGTTCACCTGACTCCAGTTTTCTAGCTGTGAGCAAGTACTTAGCTTCTGTAAGCCACAGTTTTCTTTCTGTATAATGGGAATATACATACTAGATTACTGTGAGGATTAAATATGTTCATATGTTTAGAAGAATGTAATACAATGCATGGTACCTGTTAAGCTCTACAAAATAGTAGACGTTATTTTAAGATGGAAGGGAGATCCATTTTCAGAAAATGATATTGAATTTGACTTTAGATACTGAGTATGAAATAAAGATAATGAGATTTGAATTTTAAAAATCCATCAAGGTCAACAATGGCTTTGATTTTATTATGGAGCAAGAATTATTTTATAAATTAGTAATGGTCAATAAAAACATAATCTGCATTATCTACAAATCAAGAATTTCAAGGAAGGTATCACATGAAGTACTTACCTGCACATCAGGAGAAGTGCTGTCCTGAGATAAAGTGTAAAGGATTCCAACACAAGAATTCAAATGTTGAGAAGAACTTATTCCTCCCAAGTACCTATGTAGGGATCCCAAAGCCAATGAGTATCCTGTTCTGGTAACTGCGTCCCTTGCTGACTTCAGTCTGTGATTATGGAAACAAAAATAAATGACAATTACTGAAACAAAACCAATGCATGCACACTGTCACTTAGGCAAACTTTCTGTATGAAGAGTTGCAAAATTCAGAAATATATTTACCGTTAACTGATAAAAAAAAATTCTGAAATAACCTGAAAGGTATCTTGAAAAGAAAAAAATTTAAATAAAAATGTCTTTACCATTATTAATAATTATTTAAATATAAGCAATTTCAATGTCTCTCAGAAATACACACACACTAAATTCATATGGCAGGCATTATTACTTTATCATTAAGTTATACTTTAAAACTCTCATTGCTGAGATACTCTA
The DNA here is from genome assembly GCF_964165515.1 of Mesoplodon bidens. NCBI lineage: Eukaryota > Metazoa > Chordata > Mammalia > Artiodactyla > Ziphiidae > Mesoplodon > Mesoplodon bidens. The sequence continues at coordinate 111,559,131 of NC_138178.1, forward strand.
ATTCCATATAAAGAGAGTTCCAACTCAAGAACTTTGATTTAAAAATTAAATATAGTAAGAGAACTCATTATTTATTAGGAGCTTTCTTATGAATTGTATACTAGTTCAAGCACTTTATATTTGGTCCTTTAATCCGCTCAACAATCTTGAGATTCACACTACTGATATTATCAGTTCCTTTTAACAGATGAGGAAATCAAAGTGACTTAGTCATTTTAGCCAAAGTGACTCTTACAAAGTAACCAACTATTAAATCGAAGAGTTGGGATTTGAACCGAGTTAGTAATCTGACATCAGATGTTGAGCTCATAACCAAATCAAGATACACATATTCAATAGACTAGAAGGTGAAAGTGCTGCCTGCATTACTACCACCACTAATAATATAGCTTTATATTTGTATAATATAACCATGAACTTTATTTGCAGTTGTTTTATTTTTTCATACTACTTTCATATTTATTATCTCATTTACCTTAACATTCTTAGTAGGCAGGGTAGCATTAATAACCTTCTATATGAAATAGAGGAAAACTGAGAGGTTGAGAGGATTAAGTAACCTGCTCATGGTTACAAAGCTGGTAGAAACGAAATATAGTTTATGTTTCCTGACCTGCAGCCTTCTCTCTTTCCATTAGGTTGTTCTTACTACCTATATCTATATTTTACATGATAAAACTCCATAAGCTTCTTACTCCCAGAGTCCACTGATGGCCTATTACATCACTCATATAGATAGTGATCTTTCTCATATAAAAAGTAAAGCCAAAGAACTAGTAATAGTTTTATGTTCCAAAACAAGCAGGCCAAGGTTGGGTGGGGGGGAGTTCTCCTTTATTTTAAAGTATACACATTTCTCAATTTTTTAAAGTTAATTATCAGAATGAAGTTTCATAAGTTCCAACAAACCAATAAGCTACACCCAGTTTTGACACATAGTCCATGAGTATTAAATAAAAAATTCACTTACTTGTCAAAGCTAACTTGAGCTAATGCAGCAGTAAAAGCTCCATCATCAACCACTTGGGCTAATCTAGCCCATGCCTCTGCAGCTGCACATCTCAAGAGGGGGCTGGGACTTTCTAAGGCTCCCATCACCAATGCGAGGACAGGTCTTCTCATTTCTTCTGGACCCAAATGTCCCTTAGAGCCAGCCACATACTGAAATATGTAAAAAACAATCCAAACTTGCAACTCTAGTAAATTCTCTTATCCAGTTTGGAATGTATATTCTGGTTAACCAAATATGTTCATATTTGGTGATTACTCCTTTAAAAAAAATCAGAATACCAAAATCCACAGTAAACATACATAATTTTTCTCATGAAGTACTTTAGAATTTTAAACCTCCAGGCAAACAATATGGTAATCAATTATCACTGTAGTATATATGTGTTCAGAAGAACATTAATGGGGATTTCCATAAAATAAATGATCAATGAAGCCTATTATATTTTACTTAGAAACAACAAGCCATAAATGCAACAATGAGCCAGATTTGATCCATAGGCCATAGTCCGCCAATCCTAGATCTGGGATATTAGGGTTGGTAGGTTAAAGCATGGTTCTAAGCCAAGATTATAAGTTTGATTTCTGACTAACAAGTTTTATATGGAGAAAAAGTAAAAGGGGAGGGACTTCCCTGGCGGTCCAGTAGTTAAGACTCTGTGCTTCCAATGCAGGGAGCACGGGTTCGATCCCTGGTCAGGGAACTGAGATCCCACATGCCATGCAGTGTGGCCAAAAAAAAAAAAAAAAAAAAGGTAAAAGGGGAATTAAAAATCTTGAAACGTTAAGAAAAATCAGGGTGGGGGGGACCAGCCCTTTAAAAACACTTTCCCCAATCTACTTAGTTGGCCATACATTAGGGGAAAAAAAAAATAAAGCAAACGTGAATTTTTAAAAAACAGAATTACCTTCAAGAAACTAGAAACTGAAGAAACAACATGTAACTGAACTACTTGTTGACGAGCTCCTTTTGTATGCTTTATACTGTCCAAAAGCTGTTCCAGTATGAGAAGCCTAAAATCAGAAACAAGATTTAAAGATAAAGTAAGTCAAAGGGCAGTACTGAGTATCCACTACAAATTTGTTTTGTTGCTTTTTGTTGGAACTACTAAAATGAGATAAACTGTTGTCAAACACACTGAAGCATTTTAGGAAATGAAAATATATCACAACCAATGCAAAAATATTTTGATTATGTGTCATTATGACAGTGGGGGAGAAGCATTATTTTGTGAAAAAATAACATGTATCACTTAATACAGATTTACCTGGGCAAATTCAGCTATTTCAGCAACTATTTTCTAAACAAATATTTTGAAAGTCACTTGCGTCAACATTTTTGCTCTTAGTAACAGGACTTACTGGATTCAAATACATTCCTTCATTTTAAAGGTAGCACTGACTTCAGTTAATGAGAAGCAGCACAGCCTTTTGAACCCCAACCATACCTTAAACATGTACTTGGCATCATACTATATATAACACAGTTTTTACACTTGCTTTTCTCACTTAACATTACCTCTTTAGCACTTTTCAAATCATTTTTATTCTTTGATAATTTTCAGGAAGCCAAATTTTACTACACACATACTACAATTTATTCAACCATTCTCCTACTGGTGGAGAGCAAATTTCTTATTTTCACAATTCTGACTATGATGAATATATGCACATTACTTTTGGTGTGGGGTTGAATGTGTCCATGGGTTTTAATGTAGCTTCCATAAATTGTTTTTCATGTCCTTTTTTTAAATCCATTTCTTGAGATTAAAGATATGTAACCATGAAATAAATCACCCCATTTTTTCCCACCAATTTCTCCAATGTTTAGAAACATTGCTTCAGAGCTCTGAACTTCCTTTCCCCCTCTTCTCTCCCTTTAAATCAGGAAAACTGAAATAATGTTTAAGAATACTTCTTCCGTTGTGAACTATCTTGATGGTAGGCATAGACCTTATAGCTTATCTTCATCTCTCTAGTATCTGGGTTTGGCAAGTAGTCAATAGTCAAATGTGCTTGTTGAACAATATAAAGGACAGTTGCACCCAGTGAGTGAAAACAGGGCATGACTGGCTGAAGATGGCACATGGGTATACGTTTACTCAACTCTAACGTACTTGCAATAGTATCTCTGAGCCTGTAACTAAATCTCTATCATTCTGGTGAGGCCACAAGACCCAAATACAGTTTTGTTCCAAATGACAATTCTGTTATCGAAACAGAATAGATATGGGTATTGTGCTTTAAAAAACCCAGCTGTGGAAGAAGTTAAGTCAGAAAAAAGGGAAGGTGTGAAGTTACATGTGTATGACTTGAGGAAAGCAATATACATAAAATCAACTCAGAGAATATAATAAACATGGTGGATCACTAAAAATTTGAGGAAAAACCATGGTAACTCTAAGTAGTCTATTTAGTTAAATATTTATTTCCTTATTTCAAGGTTAATTCTGTTCATCATAATAAACCTGAAAAACTCAGAAAAGCACAGGAAAGAAAAATGAAATTCACCCATAATCCCACCATCTGGAAAGAGCCACTATTAACATTTGGCATCTTTGTTTTAGTCTCTCCCCGGTCCCGTTCCCAGCCCAGGTATATGGATATCATTTTTAGAAAACTGGGATCACAGTGTATACACTCTGTTAGTAACTCTTTTTCATTTCCCTAAACATTAATCCCATCTTATTAATTACTGCACTGAAATAATTTTTTTCCTCTTTTTTATCTTGGCCTCCTGTGATATTTCTTTTTTATTTTAATTGAAGTATAGTTGATGTACAATATTATGTTACAGGTGTACAAGATAGTGATTCACAATTTTTAAAGGTTATACTTCATTTAAAGTTATTTTAAAATATTGGCTATATTCCCTGAGTTGTACAGTATATCCCTGTAGCTTATTTTTCACGTAATAGTTGGTACCTTTAATTCCCTCCCCCTATATTGCCCCTCCCCCTTCCCTCTCCCCACAGGTAACTGCTAGATGGTTCTCTGTATCTGTGAGTCTGCTTTTTTGTTATATTCACTAGTTTGTTGTATTTTTAGATTCCACATGTACTGAAATAATTTAAAATAGCTATTAGTATTATATAGTCTGGCAATAAAATACCTTATTTACCCAGTTCCCTAGTTTGGGACATTTAGGCTATTTCTAATTTTTATTATAAATAACATGATTAATGTATCATATAAAAGTTTTTTCTGCCTGTTTTCCAAGATTATATTTAAGTCATTATGTTTCAAGAATATATTTATGCTCAAATTGCCTGCAGGAAGAAAAATTAAGGATAACCATATGGTCAGCCTTATGAATTTAAAACCTAAAACATCATTATTAGATCACATCATAGTCACCTGCTATAATGGAACTGTGTGTCATGTTGAAAGTAGTAAAAATACTTAAGGTTAGAGCTTGAGAATTTTGTTACATTATAATAAAACCTGACCTGTACTATTTTCTTACCACATTCATGGGCCAAAGACTGTAAATGAGACTACCAGAGCCCAAAATATTTTTCTCCACCCTTTACCCCCAAATTCTGACAGAGATCGCAACAAAACATTCTGAATCCTCAGGAAGATGGAGATGACCAGTTTTCAGTAATACTGAATTGGTATTCCTAAGTAGTATCAATTATAACATATAATTATTAGTTCAGAAAAAAATTAGATATTAAAAGTTTTGAGTCTGGATGAAATAAAAACACATAGGTAACTGAGTAAACAGCAAAGACATAAAATTTGAAAATGCTGATTTACCTTACTTATACTTTCAGAGAGGGTGTATAATGGTGAAAATTTTCACTACTGAGAACTATCCTTTTCCTCTCTCTCCATCAACTCATAATCTACATTATTTTATAGCATTTTTAGCAGTGGTTCTCAAACCTGGCTGTACACCAGAATCACCTAAGGAGTTTTTTAACATTTCAGTGCCCAATGTAGTATGCATACCATTACTATTAAGTAAGAATCTACGTTTTAAAAAGTTGTCCCAACGATTGCAATGTACAGTCAAGGGTGAAGCAATCTTCAGGTGAATTAAGTAATTCATTCTTTGCAATTAGGTGCAAAATATATTGAAAAGTAACCATAAACAACACATACACAAGATCAGTAATAACTTCTTCTCTGTGTAAAATATCTTGATATTCCAGAACTTTAAACATTTTAGTGCTTTAAAATTATCAATGCGAAGTTCTCTTATTTTTTAGAATCCTATGGTCAAAATAAAGATAATGAGGGACTTCCCTGGTGGCACAGTGGTTAAGAATCTGCCTGCCAATGCAGCCCTGGTCTGGGAAGATTCCACGTGCTGCAGAGCAACTAAGCCCATGTGCCACAACTACTGAGCCTGTGCTCTAGAACCTGAAAGCCACAACTACCGAGCCCGTGTACCACAACTACCAAGCCTGCACTCTAGAGCCCACGAGCCACAACTACTGAGCCAGTGTGCCACAACTACTGAAGCCGGCATGCCTAGAGCCTGTGCTCTGCAACAAGAGGAGCCACCACAATGAGAAGCCCGCGCACCACAATGAAAGGTAGGCCCTGCTCGTCGCAACTAGAGAAAGCCCACGTGCAGAACGAAGACCCAATGCAGCCAAAAACAAATAAATAAATAAATAATTAAAAAATAAAGGTAATCAACTGATTTAAAGACAATTTAATTTCTAAGTACATAAATAAAATATGAAAAACCTATTTCTAATCTTAGGACAATGTCATGTTAACTACAAGAGTTTCTTTTAAACTGTTTAAACACGAAGATAACCACAATGCTTTAAAATATTCACTTGTTGTTGAATACAGGTACTTTAAGATATTTCTTCTCTAGAAATGCAAATCTATGGCCCAAAGAAGAAAGGTTTGCCATTTTAAACAAGTATCATACCTAGGATAACAGGAAATTAGAAACTTAACTTTCCTATCTATGTTTCTCTGTGGTGCTCTAAGGGCACTCATTGGAGACTGCTGATAGTTGCTGAATCTGGGATCCTGCCAGACAACTTCCTTTAAAATTCTCCAAACTACTGCCTACTATTTTTATTCAGTTAGAATCCAAACAGAACGTTTTGCTTTTACCAGGTCTCAACTTCTTTATTAAAACAAACAAAACCTCTCCTCCCTTGAATATTCATTCTATATATTATTTTCATCCAGGTGGGATAAAAAGAAATTTGGCACGTTTTAAAGTTTATTAAACTTTAAACAACAGAAATAAGAAACTATTTCCTTGAGACTATAATTAGGCAATAAATCTGGGAGAAATAAAAAAAAAGAAAACCAAAAAAACCCCCCACGTTCTTTAGGAGAGTAATAAAATCCATTTTTTAAAAGGAAAGCTTCTAAGAAGTATACTTTTCTTTTTCACTTCTTATCTGAGACCTATCAAAAAGAGTTTAGGGCTTCCCTGGTGGCGCAGTGGTTGAGAGTCCGCCTGCCGATGCAGGGGACACGGGTTCGTGCCCCGGTCCGGGAGGATCCCACGTGCCGCGGAGCGGTTGGGCCCGTGAGCCATGGCCGCTGAGCCTGCACGTCCGGAGCCTGTGCTCCGCAATGGGAGAAGCCACAACAGTGAGAGGCCCACATACCGCAAAAAAAAAAAAAAAAAAAAAAAAGAGTTTAGTGGAGTCATTTAAAAACATGCTTAATTTAAATCCTTTGCCCACAAGGCTACCCCTGTTTCATCTACTGTAGTTACTGCTATATTAATCCAAATTAATTATTTTAAACTAACTGTATGCACTAGATAACAGTACAGTTACAGACTAGTACAAATCTCATCCTCTCCATCAATTCTTCTTTGAAAATTCCAGTCCACTGTGATTCTCCTCTCATCTTTTAGTGCTATAGCATTCATTTATAATTTAGTCATGTATTGTCTTAAAATACAACCAAAACTTTATAGTTACAGTATACACAGTGAACTATAGACTACAAATTTCAAATCTTTTGAAATTAATCTCAAAATATACATGTAACATATAATACTAAGTAAATACTACCATTTTAAATAAAGACATGAAGCTATTAAAAATCAACATAAATGTTATTCATTTTTCTATCCACTGAAAGTAAACTATTTTTTAGAAATAGTTTCAGAAATGTGTTGCTGACAAGACTCAAATATTTTTTGTGAGTCTTCATCAAAGAGACCAAGGTAAATTCCTTACCTAATTGGTATTCTCTGGAAGACAACAGATAAAATGATATAAAAGCTATGATCTAGTCAAATGCGTGTTGCTTGTCTAGCATGAAAGAGACAGAGAATGAATGGGAATGAATGAGGATAGTTAATAATTTACAAACTCTTAACCAGCACAGCCCATGGGAGAGATTCACTTCCCACATGGTGTCTCACACAGAAATTTCCTGGATACTAGCTATCAGAAGTGTTTTTTGATCCCCAAGAAAGTTATTATCCTGTTATTAAGAAACTCATTCTCAATGAGAAATCATTAGAAGCCTTTTTTAAAAATTTTATTTATTTTTGGCTGTGTTGGGTCTTTGTTGCTGCACGCGGGCTTTCTCTAGTTGTGGCGAGTAGGGGCTACTCTTCATTGCGCTGAGTGGCCTTCTCATTGCGGTGGCTTCTCTGGCTGCAGAGCATGGGCTCTCAGTGTGCAGGCTTCAGTAGTTGCAGCACGCAGGCTCAGTAGTTGTGGTGCACGGGCTTAGTTGCTCCGTGGCATGTGGGATCTTCCCAGACCAGGGATTGAACCCGTGTCCCCTGCATTGGCAGGCGGATTCTTAACCACTGAGCCACCAGGGAAGTCCCAGAAGCCTTTGATTTTTAAAAACCAAAGTTCATTCTGAGTGAAGTGAATCCACCAAATTGAAGACTAATCTGTTTTAATCTAATTTTTGAAATCTACTAAAATGAAGACTAATCCCTGAATCTGTGATGGCTTGATAAAGCCTCCAAGGTAAGAAAGCCTATGAGACCTTGTGTAAGCAGAAAACCAGTGTTTTACTTTGTAACAATAGCTCATAAATCACTGTTCTTGTGTCACTGAGTTTTTCATTTGTATTTTCAGCTAGATGAGAAGCTAATGTGGGAAAAGCATTGCATCCACAATAGTGCCTAGCAGTTTTCAGTTTAATCTCATCATTGACTTAATTACTTCTTATTAAATATTAGCCAGGTGAATGAACAAGAGCCTTTAATCTTACCTTCACCTGTCATCTATAAGAAATCTCTGGTATTAATGAGAACTTCTACAACAGCATTCTTACCCACCGGTTCTCTATTATGCATTCATTGAACCAATTACCAATCCTGAAATGTTATTTCAGGATAAGTGAACTACTGAAGATGGTTTACCTTTGAGCTTCTCCCACATGAGCACATACAACTCCAAAGAGCTTGACTGCAGAGCTAATAACTGATAGTGTTGGAGGTAAGGGCTTAGGCACCGAATCTCCCTCTACATCTTTCTTGTAAACAGAATAAGGGTCATACTCGAGACTTCCACAAGCAATACCGTTACCAAGCAGGAGCTAAAAGAAAAAAAAATTACATATAAGGTTTTAAAACCACTGTTCAGGACTTTCCTGGAGGTCCAGTGGTTGGGACTCTATACTCCCACTGCAGGGGGCACGGGTTTGATCCCTGGTCGGGGAACTAGGATCCCACATGCCCACAAGGCGTGCCCAAAAATAAAAATAAAACCACTGTTTACAGATTGAATCAACCCAGAGTTATTGAAAAATGACCATACCTGTTCTTCAATAAATCTATGGTCAGTATCTTGTAGCAAAGGACTTAATATTAGAAGATCATCCTGATGACAGAGGCGTGGAAGTAAAAATGCGGATGCTGCCACCTGTATATCAGGGGCAGTCAAGTCAGCAGCCAGCTCTCTGAGGACAGCACAAAGGTATCCTGTCGAATCAGAGAAAAAGGGCAATTAGCAATTTAGTAATAGCAGTTAACTGGTCCAAGAATGGGGTTAAAAAAGCCCAGGCTGAACTTTAATCTATCACAGCCAAAGCTAATATATCTCCTCCTTGAGGATGTCCTACCGATGAATGGCTCAACTATGTGTTGCTGGTCACAAGGATAAGAACAGACATCTCAAAGTATGTGTGTATGTATACTTTGTGATACTGAATAAATACTACACCCATTTTATTTAAATGACATAAAGCATAAAAACAGAGTGAAAAAAGAGGAATAGATACAAAGGCAGAAAAAGAAGGCATAATAGTATGACACCCTAACACCCCACCACCCCAGCATATGACTGTCACTCATCCTAATCAGCTGGATTAACCTCCCAATCTACTATCTCACCATTCCCCATATTATTTTGAAGCAATTCCTGGAAAGCATATTGTTTCATCTATAAATATTTCATCGTGTATCACTAGAGTTAAGGACATTTTAAACAATCTCATTATCACAATTTCGTGTTTTAAAAATCACTGGGCTTCCCTGGTGGCGCAGTGGTTGAGAGTCCGCCTGCCAATGCAGGGGACACGGGTTCGTGCCCCAGTCCGGGAAGATCCCACATGCCGCGGAGTGGCTGGGCCCGTGAGCCATGGCCACTGAGCCTGCGCGTCCGGAGCACAGGCTCCGCAACGGGAGAGGCCACAACAGTGAGAGGCCCGTGTACCGCAAAAAAAAAAAAAGAAAAAAAAATCACTAAACAGGGACTTCCTTAGGGGTCCAGTGCTTAAGTCTCCTCACTCCCAACGCAGGGGGCCTGGGTTTGATCCCTGGTCAGGAAACTAGATCCCATATCCCACAACTAAGAGCCCACACGCTGCGACGAAGATCCCACATGCCGCAATGAAGACCCGGTGCAGCCAAATAAATACAATGAATTAAATAAATAAATAAATAAAAAATCACTAAACATCAAATACACATTCAGTGCTCAAATTGTCAATTGCTTCATTAATGCCTGTTTTTGTTTGCTTTTTATGTTTGAATCCAGACCTAAGTGAAGTCTACATGTTGTAGCTACCTATCTTGTCTCTTTCAATCTAAAGTTCTTCCCTCTACTTTTATTCCCCATAATTTATTTGAAGAAATAAGATTATTTGTTCTATAGGAGTTTTTATGGATTATAGCCCCCCCGGTAATTCAATTTGTTCCTTTAATGTCTGCATTTTTTTGTAAATTGGAACCTGGATCTAGGGAGGATTCATCTTTTTTTTGGTTTGTTTGTATTCTGGGTGCCAACCTAGTTCATAGGCAGCACTGAGATTTTCCTTGAGACATGAGACAACGTATGGCTGTCTCTTTTATATATATGGTTGGAAAAACTGGTCCATTTATCACACTGACCTAAGTTACCATTTCAAAGATATTTATCCTACTTTCTGATGGATTTGCAATAGAAAATTTTATCCACCTAGACCATAAATGACTTTTGCTAGCTTGTAACTTAAGTACTTTAGGAAAGAGTAAAAATCATCTTGGAGAAACATTCATTTTTGGTTTTAAGCAACACCATCAGAACGAAATGAAGACTTGACTGAGTCTACTTATTAGAAGTGACATGATGAGTTAGGAAGGGCTCACCTCCCATTATTTTCTGTATTATTAGTAGTGGTAAGAGTAGTAACAACAAATATTTATTGAGGATGTAATATGTGTCAGTAAATGTCCCAAAAGCTTTAGATATAGTTTTCATAACCACCTCAGGAGGTCCATTTAGTACTGTTATTTTATTAGGTAAGGAAACAGGAACAGAGAGTTTGTTAATTGCCCAAGGTCACACAACAGTTACATGGCAGAGTTTGACTGAAACACAGGCAGTCCAGGCTTCAGAACTTGAGCTTTTAACTATCATGCTCATTCATTCATTCAAACTGTGTTTAAGATGCTGTGTTTAATATAATATACAAAGATGTTATTATATATAATCCTCCCTTCAGGAAGATAGAAGGGTTTCCCTGGTGGCGCAGTGGTTAAGAATCCACCTGCCAATGCAGGGGACATGGGTTCGATCCCTGGCCCGGGAAGATCCCACATGCCACGGAGCAACTAAGCCCGTGCGCCACAACTACTGAGCCTGCACTCTAGAGCCCACGTGCCACAACTACTGAAGCCTGTGCTTAGTAGTTCAGGCCTAGAGCCTGTGCGCTGCAACAAGAGAAGCCACCAAAATGAGAAGCCTGCACACCGCAACAAAGAGTAGCCCCGGCTCGCCACAACTAGAGAAAGCCCGTGCACAGCAACGAAGACCCAACGCAACCAAAAAAAAAAAAAACCAAATAAATAAATTCATATATATAAAAAAAGAAGATATAAGATACTGGACACACACATGTTAACTATAAAATGAAGGTAGGAATTACTAAGTTTCATGGAGGATGAAAAGAGAACTGCTGAGGTTAGAGAAAGGAGGGGTTACACAGGAATTGGGGACAGCAGACAGGGATAATAAAAACTTAATGAAGCAGACGAGAGTTGCTTAAAGGAATGTCTGTTAGTTTAATTACCAGTATACGATACTCAGAAAAATAATTTTGTTGGTAGTACAATACGCAAGGTATGTTTGGTACTACAGCTAAACGTGACAACAGTGGTAAATCTCCATTTCTCATTTAAAGTGACTGCTGGCCTAACTGTCCCTGAACAAAGTACTCAAAGATGATTCAATTTTAAAATGCAAATATGCCTTGTTGTAGAAATACATCACTTTCTGATGCTAATGAGGAGCCATTTTCAGTGTAGAGAAAATTAAAATACTTGAAAGGAGATCCATAACAAAACTAAGATAGGAAATAAAAATTAAGAACCCAATTTTTACTCCATAAGCTTCAGAAAATTAAGCAACTCTTATGACAAAAGTCTGCTTTTGTTGGACACCCATGATGAAAAGTTATATAAATTCTTTTTTTTTTTTTCTGGCTGTGCCAGGTGGCTGGCAGGATCTCAGTTCCCTGAGCAGAAATCAAACCTGAGCCACTGCAGTGAAAGCCCAGAATCCTAACCACCAAGCCACCAGGGTACTCCCCAAAAGTTGTTACGGTGAGCGGGGGCTACTCTTCATGGCGGTGTGTGGGCTTCTCATTGCTATGGCTTCTCTTGTTGCGGAGCATGGGCTCTAGGCATGCAGTCTCCAGCAGCTGTGGCACACAGGCTCAGTAGCTGCAACGCATAGGCTTAGTTGCTCTGAGGCATGTGGGATCTTCTCGGACCAGGGCTCGAACCCATGTCCCCTGCATTGGCAGGCCGACTCTTAACTGCTGCGCCACCAGGGAAGTCCCGAGCTAAGTTATTTAAAATATCAGTGGATATTTTAAAGTTCTGATTGTTATGTACCCATACCCATTATATGACTCTATTAAATAGAATATCATTAAAAAAAAAATCAGAAGTCCTTAATTCTATTTCCAGAGTTGTACATATGGAAAAAAGAGAGACATAAAATGGCAAATTATTATTTTTGGCTGAAGGATAAAAATATTAATATATCCATATTTTCATTTTTCTATAAACTAGTTTCTTCTTTAATTCATGTTAGAAAAATAGATACACTTGAAAAAGACAAAGAGGGTAAATGTAGATTTTCTTTTTTTTTGCTTTTTTTTTTTTTTTGCTTTTGTGGCACATGGGCCTCTCACTGTTGTGGCCTCTACCGTTGTGGAGCACAGGCTCCGGACACACAGGCTCAGCGGCCATGGCTCATGGGCCTAGCCGCTCCGCGGCATGTGGGATCTTCCCGGACCGGGGCACGAACCCATGTCCCCTGCATCGGCAGGCAGACTCTCAACCACTGTGCCACCAGGGAAGCCCTAGATTTTCTTTTTTCAACAAGTTAGTTCATAGTAATTCCTGACTTCATCTCCCAGTGAACACTCTGGAACTGATTTAAAATCTATACACTAGTATATTCATTATTCCTTTAAGACTTCTGATTGCATTCCCAAACTCCAATTCTGAGAAAATAGTACAAGACTTTGTTTTTCTCTTTAAGTCCTTCAAGGGCAGACTTATATTATCATTTATCAGAAGACACACTGTGGATTTTAAGTTGATATCCTAATATTCCTATATGTTTAATGAAGACTTCAAAAAATCAATTTTTTCATCTGTAGTTTGAGACAGACCTATCACTAAGCTTTGTCTATTTATTAAGTCTCTACTAGGTTACTTATAAACGGATTGGCAGCACAGCATGAAACAGATCTATTTTATCTTGATTCTACTATTTATTGGATACATAAACTTGAGTTGGTTTTTGTAAACTCTGTGCCATTATCTGTCAAATAAGGAAAATGCAACTAGCTCACTGTATTATCCTAAGATAAATGGGGTAATATATACAATTTCTAGTACAGCACCTGGCATACAGAAATGACTCTTGATACAGTTTCTGAGAAAGGGCAATGTATCCACTATTTTTCCAGAGAAGTAAATACAAAATTCTTATTTTATATCAAACATTTTGCTAGGTACATTTGTGAACCAGGAAGAGAGGTGGTAGGAACCATATCACTCACATAATGATAAAGGCCAAGACAGAAGTTACAAGTTAGTATCAATATTTTGAACTACTGTGGTATATATTATATTGCATTTATTTGCAGAATGAAGATATAAAACAATAAAAGCAGTATTTTTACAAGAAATAGATTTGAAGAAACAATCGACTTAATATGGTTGGTTGAAAATTAAAAAAAAAATAGATGCTCCCATTAGAGACAACTTTAAGCTTTCACCTCTTAAAACAAGCATCTTAAGTTATTCAGTAGTAGCAGCAATGTATTTTCTTAAAACTGTATTTTAAATTTACAGGAAAAGTTTTAGAACTAATTGTAAGATGGGGGCAAGTTTATTTTATCAAATGCAGTATTCTAGTATTCCAAAGCCATCCTGGGCCTAATAAAAGCAAAACCTACATTATAAACTTAATAAAATCAATTATACCTTGGTATACTGTTCAAAATTAAACTTCTCTCTGGGCAGAGTTAAGAATTGAATAGTGGAAGGAAATGTATACAATAGATAACCACTCTAGAAGGAAACTAGGAGTGGCCAAATTTCTAATAGATTTGCATTATATATTCTGCAGAAAACCCTGGAGTAGAATCAAGACCAATCTTTGTGACTCATTCTCTCCCATACAGTGAAACTAGGGACTTTTTCTCAGAAGAGAGAACACAGCAAGAAATGAAGAAGTAGTTTTTTTTTTAAATGTATCTTATTTACTATAAAATCGTGAACACATGGGTTAAGACTGAACTCCCTAAACCTCCTAGAAACAAAGCACTAAATAACTGCCATATAATTCATTTGTTCAGGTATTACTTTCCAGGCACTGTGTTAGCCACAAACAGTAAAACATTTTGGTGTAAGGCACATACCTTCATAGGTTTCAGGAGGTAATAAAATCAACAATTCATAAAGCCTCTGTCTATAAACTACTGATGATGTTTTCAAAGGACTTCCGTATGTTTTTAGTATTGAAGAAAGCCTTAAAGTAAAAGAAAAAACACATCTTAAGTGTGTAAGTTATACAACAACGTATAAATATTCAACATGTTGACATATAAAGTAGCTATATAGAATTAGTGAACATTAGCGCTGCTTTTATTATTTTTTATTATGTGTGACTTTAAGTTAAAAGAGGAGTTATAAGCGTCACACATGAAAACTATTTTGCTTTTCTACACACTTCATAAAACTATATATTCAGCTAAGATTTCTAAGGCTGTATCTTATCTAGAAGCTGCAACTCTTACTAAACTCCAAAATTTACAACATTGCATTTGTGAAAAATAAAGTCTATTACATAGAAAAGGAACAGGCCAAAGAAACAAACAAATTGAAGACACAAATACCTAGAGAAAAATTCAAGTGTCTGTCAGAAACTTGATCTGGAATGTGATCACCAAATAAAAATGAATCATCAAAATACACAAAATCATAAAACAAATTCTCTTTTAATAAAGCACAAGCTAAGCCAATGTTTCCCTAAAAGTTCCAGTCATAAAATCTCTTAACACTTCCCGTCTCCACTCTCTTCTTTCACGTTCATGTACTTTTTAAAAATCTTCTATTCATTCTCACTATTGGTATTAAGACATCATTTTACTGATATTCATTCAACTAACAAATATTTATTAAAAGATTACTACTCTTTGCCAAGGTACCATGTTATCAACTGGTGTACAGTTTTCATCTCCTATAGCAATACAGAAATTGAATGGAATTACTTTTGTTGTGCCACTGGAATAAATCCTCTATGCTGTCATGGAATGAGGTTTCCAGGTACTCTAAGAAACTCTGGCAATGTTTATTCATTTGTATTTTCTAGAAAAATACCGCTTGCTTTTACTCGTTTCTAGATGAAAAGAGAGTTATCTTTAACTTGTCATTTTACTAAAGAAAAAGTTGGTTCCATTTTTTATCTTTCAGGTTAGTAAACAACATTTATAAAACCTGGGTAGAAGTTTTTTAGTTATGAAAGTTAAGAATAAATCCACTGTAATTTTGTATTTCTCTAAAACAAGACTGGAAGAATTACAGCTGACATATGAAAACTATTTAAATCATATTGACAAGACATTAAGAAATTACAAATTATATTCTTAAAAATCCTGCAACATTCATTTAGTTTAAATACAACAGAATTTAGTCTAGAGGGTTGTTTGCATGTGTGTGTTTAAAGAAAGTAAGATGTATACAACAAAATAAGAATTTAGGAAAGCATTCCTAGGGGTTTCTGCTTCTATAAGTAGGGCAGATTAGAGTCTCTGAAGGGCCTTCCTCTATAAATACACTTAAATCCTGGATAAAAGATAATTAGCATTGCTAGACTTGAAGAAAGAGACTTTTCCAAGGCTTAACTCCCACCCCACCAAACAAACAAACATAAAATGCATGAAACAAAACATGAGCTAAAATCAGAGTGGGAACACCAATACCAATACCAACAAAAGAACTTCAATTGAGCTTGTGCCCCTGGCAAGGTAGTGCTGATAAATGCGATCTCCTAAAGGTAGTTTAAATGGTCCCAGGTCCTGGCAGAGGCAAAGGCCTATTGAATTAAACCCAGCTAAAGAGAAAATTAGTGAACTGGAAGAGACAGCAGAATAAATCACCCAGAAAACAGCAGAAAGAAAAGGAAAAAAAAATATTAGAAAAAGATTAAGAGACATGGAAGACAATACAAAAAGACTGAAAATTTGTTTAATCACAGCTCCAGAAGGAAAGTTTAACAAGAACAGAAAACAGGCAATATTTGAAGAGATAACAGCCACTTTTCCAGAACTCCTGAAAGACATGAATCCAACAAAATATACAGCAAATCAGATAAAGAAATTCACAAACTTCCAGTTTAAAGCAGAAATTGTGAGATTCAATTTTTTTTTTTTTTTTTTGCGACACGCGGGCTTCTCACTGTTGTGACCTCTCCCACTGCAGAGCACAGGCTCCGGGCGCACAGGCTCAGTGGCCATGGCTCACGGGCCCAGCCGCTCCGCGGCATGTGGGACCCTCCCGGACTGGGGCACGAACCCGTGTCCCCTGCATCGGCAGACAGACTCTCAACCACTGCGCCACCAGGGAAGCCCGAGATTCAATTTTTAAGAACTCCAATTATATGCAGTTTATGATACACCTAAAAACACAGTGACATGGAAAAAGACATACCACACATATAATACTGTAAACATTAGACTTTAATCAAAAAGTATTACTAAGGATGAAGAGAGTTATTGTATAATAATAAAAGATTCAACTCATCGGGAAGATATAACTACTTTCTCAAAATATGAAAAAAGAAACATAAAACTTTGGAGAAAAACTGATAAACCCAATATCACAGTGGAGGAGTTTAACACATCACTCTCAATTATTGATAGGTTAAACAGAGAAAAGGTTAATGAAAATAGATGGAACAATGTGACTAAAAGAACAACATTTGCATAGAGCAAGTCTCAACAAATTTAAAAGGACACGTAACATACAGATCATATTCACTAAGTACAATGCAATTACGTTCACAATCAGTAACAAAACTGCAAGCTAAAAACTGTTGCATACATTCAGAAACTTAAAAACATACTTTTGAACAACTTCAAAGAAATTATAATGAAATTTTAAAACACATAAAATGGAAAAAATAGAAATAATACATTTCAATACTTGTAGAATTCAGCAACTGGACCCTTACAGGGAAAATTATGGCCTTAGCTTATATTAAAAGAATTAAAAGAAATTCAGTGAGCTAAGCATTCAAATTAAGCTGTCAGAAGAAGAACAAGAATTTAAGAAAATGGGAATAATAACAAGCAATAATTAATGAAATAGAAAACAAGTTCAAGTTTCGTTCACAATGGCGGAGTAGAAGGACGTGTGCTCACTCCCTCTTGTGAGAGCACCGGAATCACAACTAACTGCTGAACAGTCATCGACAGGAAGACACTGGAACTCACCAAAAAAAGATATCCCACATCCAAAGGCAAAGGAGAAGCCGCATGAGATGGTAGGAGGGCACACTCACAATAAAATCAAATCCCATAACCGCTGGGTGGATGACTCACAAACTGGAGAACAATTATACCACAGAAGTCCACCCATGGGAGTGAAGGTTCTGAGCCCCACACCAGGCTTCCCAACCTGGGATCTGGCAACGGGAGGAGGAATTCCCAGAGAATCAGACTTTGAAGGCTAGCGGGATTTGACTGCAGAACTTCGACAGGACCGGAGGAAACAGAGACTCCACTCTTGGAGGGCACACACAAAGTGGAGTGCACATCAGGACTCAGGGGGAAGGAGCAGTGACCCCACAGGAGACTGAACCAGACCTACCTGCTAGTGTTGGAGGGTCTTCTGCAGAGGCAGGGGGTGGCTGTGGCTCACTGAGGGAACAAGGACACTGGCAGCAGAAGTTCTGGGAAGTACTCCCTGGCATGAAGCCTCCCAGAGTCCGCCATTAGCCCTAGCAAAGAGCATGTAGCCTCCAGTGCCGGGTCACCCAACAGGGAGGGAACGCAGTCCCACCCATCAGCAGACAAGCCGATTAAAGTTTTGCTGAGCTCTACCCACCACCAGTTCCTCCCCCATCAGGAAGCTTGCACAAGTCTCTTAGATAGTCTCATCCACCAGAGGGCAGAAAGCAGAAGGAAGAACTACAATCCTGCTGCCTGTGGGACCAAAACCACATTCACAGAAAGACAGAGAAAATGAAAAGGCAGAGGACTATGCACCAGATGAAGGAACAAGATAAAACCCCAGAAAAACAAATGATGTGGAGATAGGCAACCTTCCAGAAAAAAAATTCAGAATAATGATAGTGAAGATGATCCAGGACCTCGGAAAAAGAATGGAGGCAAATATCGAGAAGATGCAAGAAATGTTTAACAAAGACCTAGAAGAATTAAAGAACAAACACCTAGAGGAATTAAAGAACAAACAAACAGAGATAAACAATACAATAAATGAAATGAAAAATACACGAGAAGAAATCAATAGCAGAATAACTGAGGCAGAAGAAAGGATAAGTGACTGGAAGACAGAATGGTGGAATTCACTGCCATGGAACAGAATAAAGAAACAAGAATGACAAGAAATGAAGACAGGCTAAGAGACCTCTGGGACAACATTAAACACAACAACATTCACATTATAGGGGTCCCAGAAGAAGAAGACAGAGAGAAAGGACCCGAGAAAATATTTGAAGAGATTAAACTTCCCCAACATGGGAAAGGAAATAGCCACCCAAGGCCAGGAAGCACAGAGAGTCCCATACAGGATAAACCCAAGGAGAAACATGCTGAAACACACAGTAATCAAATTGACAAAAATTAAAGACAAAGAAAAATTACTGAAAGCAACAAGGGAAAAATGACAAATAACATACAAGGGAACTCCCATAAGGTTAACAGCCGATTTCTCAGCAGAAACTCTACAAGCCAGAGGGAGTGGCATGGTATATTAAAAGTGATGAAAGGGAAGAACCTACAACCAAGATAACTCTACCCGGCAGGGATCTCATTCAGATTAAACGGAGAAATCAAAAGGTTTACAGAAAAGCAAAAGCTAAGAGAATTCAGCACCACCAACCCAGCTCTACAACAAATGCTAAAGGAACTTCTCTAAGTGGGAAACACAAGAGAAGAAAAGGACCTACAAAAACAAACCCAAAACAATTAAGAAAATGGTAATAAGAACATACATATCAATAATTACCTTAAATATGAATGGATTAAATGCCCCAACCAAAAGACATAGGTTTGCTGAATGGATACAAAAACAAGAGCCATATATATGCTGTATACAAGAGACCCACTTCAGACCTAGGGACACATACAGACTGAAAGTGAGGGGATGGAAAAAGATATTCCATGCAAATGGAAATCAAATGAAAGCTGGAGTAGCAATATTCATATCAGATAAGGTAGACTTTAAAATAATGTTACAAGAGACAAGGAAGGACACTACATAATGATCAAGTGATCAATTTAAGAAGAAGACATAACAATTATAAATATATATGCACCCAGGGGCTTCCCTGGTGGTGCAGTGGTTAAGAATCTTCCTGCCAATGCAGGGGACATGGGTTTGAGCCCTGGTCTGGGAAAATCGCACATACCACGGAGCAACTAAGCCAGTGTGCCACAACTACTGAGCCTGCGCCCTAGAGCCCGTGAGCCACAACTACTGAAGCCCACATGCTCAGAGCCCATGCTCTGCAACAAGAGAAGCCACTGTAATGAGAAGTCCACACACTACAATGAAGAGTAGCCCCTGCTCGCCGCAACTAAAGCCTGCGCACAGCTATGAAGACCCAATGCAGCCAAAAAATAAAATAAATTAATTAAAAATAAGTAAATAAATAAATAAATATGCACCCAACACAGGAGCACATCACTACATAAGGCAAATGATAACAGCTATAAAACAGGAAATCAACAGCAACACAATAATAGTGGGGGATGTTAACACCTCACTTAAACCAATAGAAAGATTATCCAAACATAAAATTAATAAGAAACACAACCTTTAAATGACACAACAGACCAGACAGATTTAACTAACATTTGTAGGACATTCCATCTGAAAATAGCAGATTACACTTTCTTCTCAAGTGCACATGGAACATTCTTCAGGACAGATCACATGCTGGGTCACAAATCAAGCCTCAGTAAATTTAAGAAAATTGAAATCATATCAAGTATCCTTTCCAAACACAACGCTATGAGATTAGAAATAAATTACAGGGAAAAAAACATAAAAAACAAACACATGAAGGCTAAACAATATGTTACTAAATAACCAAGACATCACTGAAGAAATCAAAGAGGAAATTTAAAAATACCTAGAGACAAAAGACAATGAAAACATGATGATCCAAAACTTACGTGATGCAGCAAAAGCAGTTCTAAGAGAGAATTTTATAGCAGTACAATCCTACCTCAAGCAACAAGAAAAATCTCAAATAAACAATCTAAACTTACACCTAAAGGAACTAGAGAAAGAAGAACAAACAAAACCCAAAGTTAGCAGAAGGAAAGAAATCATAAAGATCAGAGCAGACATAAATGAAATAGAAACAAAGAAAACAATAGCGAAGATCAAGAAAACTAAAAGTTGTTTTTTTGAGAAGATTAACAAAATTGATAAACCTTTAGCCAGACTCATCAAGAAAAAGAAGGAGAAGACTCAAATCAACAGAATTAGAAATGAAAAAGGAGAAGTTACAACAGACACTGCAGAAATACAAAGCATCCTAAGAGACTACTACAAGCAACTCTTTGCCAATAAAATGGACAACCTGGAAGAAATGGATAAATTCACAGAAAGGTATAACCTTTCAAGACTGAACCAGGAAGAAATAGAAAATATGAACAGACCAATCACAAGCAATGAAGTTGAAACTGTGATTAAAAATCATCCAACAAACAAGAGTCCAGGACCAGATGGCTTCACAGGTGAATTCTAACATTTAGAGAAAATCTCACACCCATCCTTCTCAAACTCTTCCAAAAATTGTAGAGGCGGGAAGACTCCTAAAGTCATTCTATGAGGCCACCATCACCCTGATACTAAAACCAGACAGAGATACTATAAAAAAAGAAAATTACAGACCAATATCACTGATGAATACACATGCAAAAATCCTCAACAAAATACTAGCAAACAGAATCCAACAACACATTAAAAGGATCATACACCATGATCAAGTGGGATTTATCCTGGGATGCAAGGATTCTTCAATATATGCAAATCAATCAATGTGATACACCATATTAACAAATTGCAGAATAAAAACCATACGATCATCTCAATAGATGCAGAAAAAGCTTTTGACAAAATTCAACACCGATTTATGATTAAAAACTCTCCAGAAAGTGGGCATAGAGGGAACCTACCTCAACACAATAAAGGCCTTATATGACAAACCCACAGTGAACATTGTTCTCAGTGGTGAAAAAATGAAAGCATTTCCTCTAAGATCAGGAACAAGACAAAGATCCACTATTATTCAACATAGCCTTGGAAGTTTTAGCCATGGCAATCAGAGAAGAAAAACAAATAAAAGGAATCCAAATTGGAAAAGAAGAAGTAAAACTGTCTGTGTTTGCAGATGACATGATACTATACATAGAAAACTAGCCTAAAGATGCCACCAGAAAACTACTAGAGCTAGTCAATTAGTTTGGTAACATAACAGGATGCAAAACTGATGCAGAGAAATCTCTTGCATTCCTATACACTAATAACAAAAGATCAGAAAGAGAAATCAAGGAAACACTCCCATTTACCACTGCAACAAAAAGAATAAAATACCTAGGAATAAACCTACCTAAAGAGGCAAAAGACCTGTATGTGGAAAACTGTAAGACACTGATGAAAGAAATCGAAGATGATACAAACAGATGGAGAGATATACCATGTTTGTGGATTGGAAGAATCAATATTGTGAAAATGACTATACTACCCAAAGCAGTCTACAGATTCAATGCAATCCTTATCATATTACCAATGGCATTTTTTACAGAACTAGAACATAAAATCTTAAAATCTGTATGGAGACACAAAAGATCTCAAATAGCCAAAGCAAATTTGAGGGAAAAAAACAGAGCTGGAGGAATCAGACTCACTGACTTCAGACTATACTACAAAGCTACAGAAATCAAGACAATACGGTGCTGGCACAAAAACAGAAATACAGATCATCGGAACAGGATAGAAAGCCCAGAGATAAACCCACGCACCTATGGTCAACTAATCTATGAGAAAGGAGGCAAGGATATACAATGGAGAAAAGACAGTCTCTTCAATAAGTGGTGCTGGGAAAACTGGACAGTTACATGTAAAAGAATGAAATTAGAACACTCCCTAACACCATACACAAAAATAAACTCAAAATGGATTGAAGACCTAAATGTGAGACCAGACACTATAAAACACTATAAAACTCTTAGAGGAAAACATAGGAAGAATACTCTTTGACATAAATCACAGCAAGATCTTTTTTGACCCACCGTCTAGAGTAATGGAAATAAAAACAAAAATAAACAAATGGGACCTAATGAAATTTAAAAGCTTTTGCACAGCAAAGGAAACTATAAACAAGACCAAAAGACAACCATCAGAATGGGAGAAAATATTTGCAAACAAAACAACGGACAAAGGATTAATCTCCAAAATATATAAAAGCTCATGCAGCTCAATATGAAATAAACAAACAACCCAATCAAAAAATGGGCAGAAAACCGAAGTGGACATTTCTCCAAAGAAGACATACAGGTGGCCAAGAGGCACATCACTGATCATTAGAGAAATGCAAATCAAAGCTACAATGAGCTATCACCTCACACCAGTCAGAATGGCCATCATCAAAAAACCCACAAACAATAAATGCTGGAGATGGTGTGGAGAAAAGGGAACCCTCTTGCACTGTTGGTGGGAATGTAAATTGATATAGCCAATATGGAGAACAGTATGGAGGTTCCTTAAAAAACTAAAAATAGAACTACCATATGACCCAGCAACCCTACTACTGGGTATATACCCAGAGAAAAGCATAATTCAAAAAAACACATGCAGCCCAGTGTTCACTGCAGCACTATTTACAACAGCCAGGTCATGGAGCAACCTAAATGCCTGTTGACAGACGAATGGATAAAGAAGATGTGGTGTATATATATATACAATGGAATATCAGCCATAAAAAGGAACGAAATTGGGTCACTTATAGAGACGTGGATGGACCTAGAGACTGTCATGCAGAGTGAAGTAAATCAGAAAGAGAAAAACAAATATTGTATATTAACGCATGTATGTAGAACTAGAAAAATGGTACAGATGAACCGGTTTGCAAGGCAGAAATAGAGACACAGACGTAGAGAACAAATGTATCAGCAAAAGGGGGGAAAGCCAGGGGTGGGGGATCTTGGTGGGGGTGTTGGTGGGATGAATTGGGAGACTGGGATTGACATATATACAGTAATATACATAAAATGGATGACTAATAAAACCTGCTGTATAAAAAAAAATTAAATTAAAAAAAAAACCAAGTTCAACATAAGCAAAGTTATTCTTTGTACAGGTTAATAAAACAGTTAAACCTCTCATGAGATGGATCAGGAAAAACAAAAGAGAAGGCATATTGAAAACTAATCAGGAATGGATGAAGGGACATTATAGATATAGCAGAGATTAAGACGATAAGAGAACATTAAGAAAAATTTCATGCCAAAAAATGTGAAGATGAAGATGCAATGGCAAAATTCCTGGAAAAAATCTAACAAACAAGCAAATCAAACCCGCAAACCAGACCTCAAAAAGTTAAAGCAATTAAGGAAATGAAATATGTAGTTAAAAAAAAATTTCCCACAAAGAAAACAGCCGGTCCAGACTGTTTTACAGACAGGTGGTTTCATGTGACACATTATTCCAATCTCCTAAAAGCTCCTCCACAGAACTTGATGAAACATTCACCTACCTCATTCCATGAGGCTAGTATAACTGATGAAAACCTGAGGAGGGCATCCAAGAAAGAAAATTATAGGGCAGTCTCACTGATGAATATACGTGGAGAAATCCAAACATAAGCAAACCAAATCCAGAAGTTTACAAAAAAAGATAATTATTTCCAAGTTCAGTTTATCCCACGAATGCAACCAAGTAAAAAATTAGTCAATAAAATTTTTTACATTTAAGTTTTCAGATTAAACCACTTTATAAAACATCAAAACTCATTCACGATAAAAAACCAAACCAAACAAACAAAAAACCAAACCAAAACAAAATGTGGATAACTATGAAGAGGATACTTTCTTAATCTGATAAAGAGCATCTACTAAAAAGCCTGTATCAAGCATCATTCTTATTCGTGAAACATGAGAAACATTCCCTTTCACAAGCCACTTCTCTTCAGTTTTAAGTGGTAGTCATCTAGTTAGCACGTTAAGGGGAGAGAAAGAATACAAATGAATATATGAGTAAATATCATAAAGGGAGAAATCCTAAAGAATCTACAAACAAATGCTTGATATAGGAAAATTTAGCAAGGTGGCTGGATATAAAATCAATTGCATTTTTTAATACAATAGCAATAAAGAGATTATACACACACACACACACACACACACACATACACACCCATTCCCACATACTTATTTAGTAACTGCAAAGAAAAATATGAAGTATCTAGCTAGGAATAGATTTTTTTAAAGACATAAGACTTCTACATAGAAAAAATTTTATACTTTGTAAACAACCTCAACAACAGGAGAGGGATCATGTTTATGGGTATTATAGAAGTACCAATTATCTTCAAGTTTATCTATAGATTCAATTTAACTTTAATTAAAATTTCAACAAGAGACAATCAATTGCCAAAAAGGGCCAAATTATGCCTAAAGATGAATAAGGCCAAAAACTTTACTCTAACAGACACTAAAATTTATTATAAAGACAATGTGGTATGGGCACAGAAATGGGCAAACACACAAATGGAATACAATAGAGAGCACAGAAACAGACTATGTCTATATGGCAATATAATACACAACAAAGGTGAATAGCAGTCACCAGAGAGAGGAAACTTGGATTTCTTTAGTGAAGTATGGGACAATTTGTTATCCATATTAAAAGAGGAAATGAAATTGGAACCCTACCTCACTACAAACATAAAAATAAATTCCAGATAGATTAATGACTTAAATGTGAAGGACAAAAACCTTAAACATTTTAGAGAGAAATAAAAGAAAGTATCTTTATAACCCTGAAGAAAGATTTTTTAAATCAAAAGACAGAAAGTACTAACCAAGAAGTAAAAGATTGATAAATTTGACATTTAAATTAAGAATGTCTGTGGGGCCTGGGTTCAGTCCCTGGTTGGGGAACTAAGATCCTGCAAGCCGTGTGGCACAGCCAAAAAAAAAAAAAAAGCATGTCTATTAATCAAAACACAATGTTACCTAAAAATAGGTAAAGATATGCATGAATTGTGATTTCACAGAAGGGAAATAGTGAGGCACAATAAACATATAGAATGGCACTTAAAACATCAGGAACCAGATATATAAGGTAAGATCATAACAAGATACCAATTTACACCTACTGCATTAATCAGAGTTGATGTCTGAGTAAGTGTTGGTGAAGAAGTGGACTGAAGGGTACTCCCATATACTATTGATATATATATGCAAAAATTTTGGAAAATAGTTTGGATATTTCATTGACAGGAGGGTAAACTGCTGTACATTCACACAATTAAATATTATACAGCAACCAAAAAGAATGAACAAGCTGACACAGAGGAAGTTTAGAAATATCATGTTGAGTAAAACAAGTCTCAGAAACACTATGATACCATTTGCCTGATCAAAACCAAGCAAAACTAAACAAGGTACCGTTTAGGGAAACATGTATATGTGATACACTTTTTTAAAATGCAAGAGAATGACAACTTTAAAATTCAGGATAGTGATTACCTCTAAACTAAGGCAGAAAGAATGGTATTAGAGAGGAGCACACATATAACTTCAATAGTATAAGTGTTCTTGTCCAGGGATAGCTAAATCCGGCCCATTGCCTGTTTTTGTAAATAAAGTTTTACTGGAACACATTCATTCATTTACAGATTAGCTATGATTGCTTTTAAGCTACAGCAGAATTGAGTAGGTACAAAAGAGACTGTCTGGGCCAAAAAGCCTAAAATATTTACTCTCTGGCCCTTTACAGCAAACCTTCATTAACCTCTGTGCTAGTTGTGCTGAATTCACAGGTTTTCACTTTATTATGACACTTCATAAGCCATAATCTTAACTGTATTTTTCTGTATACATAAAATGTCATATCATTAAATACTTTTTGGAAAGACTTTCTCTAAACTGTACATTTTATTAACTGGGAAATTATAAGTGACCAGGACATAAACTGGATTTTTTTAAAAATGTAAGTCAAATGTATGAAAATATAAACAACAGAAACCTGAAACTGTTAACAAGTATCTGGTTCTTAAGAACACAGAATGGCACTAACAAACCAATAAAACGCATACCTGAAAAGGTTAACAGGCTTAATATTTAATTTCTTGGTTAAATCTGACTGTATGGAAGATACATTATCCACCAAATAACTTTCCTTCCCTTTTAATATGTACTTTTCTTTCAAGATCCTAGCCTAAAAAAAAAAAAAAAAAATCACATAACTAAATGTTTGCCTTCCTCTGCAAATGGAAAATCATTCACCAACCACAGAAACTTGGCATTATTAAGGTACTTAATAAGATACTACATAACTAAAGGGTAACTGATTGCTATTAAAAATTTTTATCAAGTCTAAATAGCGGATCCTTACAGAGTTAGCAAATCCACAGCGCAAGGAAGTGGTGGAAGAAGATGCTGAATTACTTCCTCAGTAAGGAGATCACCACAGTGGGAAACAAAGCTCTTGATAGCTGAAAAACAGAACAGACTTTTACTTAGCAGAGTGTAATGAACCATGAAGAAAGCATTCAATTATGGTAAAGCATTTGTATTTTTGTTAGAGGAATAAAGAAATGTGCTAAAACCAAAAAAATTCTTGAAACTCTAGTAAAATAAAAGGAAACTAGTGTCTTCTACCTCCAATCAAACTAGAAAAACAAAACAAAACAACAACAGAAAAACTCCCAAACTTCCTAGAATTACTAAAAGAGACCAACAACCAAATTAACAAAATGTTGCTTTCCTGGGATTTTACTCAGCCCTTGAGCTCAGAAGTAGCAGCTTAGACCCTCAAGTTTGCCAGTTCTACACTAGTTCTAAAGAACCAGGCTGACTTTTAAGTCAGCATGTTAGGCTTTATAGATGTTACCTGAAACACACAAGTTTTTATAAGGAGTTATTTCATATGTAGAATAAAGTGAATATTTAAAAGTTAGATTCAGTTTCAAGGAAGCACTGATTTTGGTTTTGTTTGTTTATTCATGGTATTTTTACTCCTAAAAAAGATGGTTTTTAAGAAAACGTGCTTCAAAAAAAAATCAGTGCTTCCATGTCTTTTCAGGGAACCCACATCTCCTTAAGCTCAAATTTTCATGTTGGATGCTATTTTTTTAATGGTCTATGTGTTGTAGAAGGGTATAACTTTCACATATAAAAAAACTAAATGGAAACCATACTTAGTCAATGCTAATTAAATTCAACCCTAGAGGAATGAATGCCTACTTAACACAAAGCAATCTTAACATTTCTCAACTGATCGCATTATAATAAAACATGCAATCCTAAGGATAAGGACATGTAAATTCGGTTTATTACATCATACTTCTGTTATAATCACCAACTAATCAATTATGTTCAATAAAAAAAGTTCCCAGAAGCAGATTTTTCCCCCAAACTTAAATAAAACATACAAGTATATGTAAAGTCAAAGGATGGAAAACGCCAGAGGAAAAGGAGAGAAAAGACTAAACTCAACCTACCACAGAGAGCACCAGCTCGTCCTTCCAAGGTTACCTGCCATGTAAATGAATCTCCTCGGCTCTTTTCTGTTTCTAGATCTTTCGGAGACACTGGAAAGACACACTTCCACAACAGCAGAACTCGAGCAAGGTGATGACTGACAAACGCAGGACCTGTAATTTATTCAACTTGTCACTTGTAAAAGAACCCAAAGTGGTTACTCTTTAAAACCCTTCCCTCTTAAAAGTAAACATATTTTAATCTACTACTGCTGGACTACTTTGTCCCTCTGGTTCCAGTGAACGTACTACTGATCAATGACTATCTGAAGGCACTAGAGTACAGAGAGGAAAAACAAGGAACTAACAGTAAAGTCTGGGCTCTGGTGTCCTCTCTCCTACTACTGCTGTGACCTCTTTGAGCCTCAATTTCTTTTAACCATAAAATGAAGCCAGAACTACCTGCAAAGGTTTGTCCTTTGCTTATCTCCAAAGGTTTGTCCAGATCCAAACAACAGAGTGTACTTTAAAGTAGCCTGAAAAACTAATGTACTATGTAAATGCCAGGTACTATTGTTCGTAACAAATAACACTGTATCCTGAAAGTAATTCTAACTTTTGATAGCAACTTTGTTCCAGGCCAAAAATCAGATGTGATATGTCTAAATGGAACTTTTTTTTTTTAATATTTCAAAGCAACATTTAAGAACTGAATACACAAACCCAGTAATGAAAGGCAATGTACTATACAATGATAGCTTTTTATAGTTGTCCTTTGGTACCTGTGGGGGATTGGTTCTAGGACCGCCCCCCCCCCCGCCAGATACCAAAATTCAAGGATACTTAAGTCCCTTATATAAAGTGGCATAGTACAATCTGTCCTCTATATCCGTGGATTTGGAACCCACGGATACAGAGAGCTAACTGTAAGTATTTGATAGCATGCAGCATTATCAGTTAAGAAAACAGAACTATGACATATAAAAACCCAAACGCACAGCTTCTCTCCCCAAGTAATATTCTTTAGAATTCTGGTGTTATCTTAAAATTCTCTTGTAGGTACTCCCTACTTCTTATTCCCATGTTCTGCTGACTGCATGCTTTTCTTCTGCAGTGTAGCAGCACAGCATAGAACTGTACTGGGCTCTGAAGGAGATCACCTAGGTTAACATTCTGGCTCCATCCACTTACTAGCTGTTTAAACTTGGATAAGTCACTTAATCATTTTGTGCCTCAATTTCCTACCTATAAATGGGGATAACAACAGTATTTACCTCATGTGACAGTTTCTGAGGCTTATATGAGTTTATATAGAACAGTGCACCCATGATAAGAATTTATATATCTGACATTACGTAGTTATCGTTCAACACTTGTCTTATTTGCATATGAAGAGGTAACAGCATAATGGCAAAATGCAAGGGCAACAGCAAAGCTGATCATTATTTTTTCAAGCATGCAATTTAGGACATTAACAAAATAATTTCGTCATTTGTCTTCTGACTTGCTTTTTAGGAAGAGGCCCTAGGCTAATCCCTACAGCAAAATAAACCTAATTCCCTCTTGCTCACTACTTTCTTCGATGAAGTAGTAATAAAAACATCCTAGAATTGGGATAAAATAAGGAAATTGGAGTAAGGCAATTAAGAATAAGTGACTGTAAGAGGTTTCACATGCACATACAGGCATACTCATATAATGGGCTGTGGAAATAGAGAAAATTCTGAATGCAAAATTTAGTCAGATACCAAAAAACAAAGTAAGGATGAAGTCACTGGGAATACCCACAGTTGACAAAAGTTCCATAAATATTTGCCATTGTACCCTTAAGATACCTCTCTAACTCAGGAGTGAACAGTGTAGCATCACTTCCCAGAGAGGTAACAAGATAATTTATTTCAGAAACATATGTAAACTAAGTTACTAAAAATGATGGTAGTAATTACAAAGTTAAAAAAATAAACAAAAGTAAGTTCATTCACGCCAAGAATAATGTTGGATCTAACAAAAACCAAACACACATTGTAGATACCTGCAAGTGAATCAAAGGTGTTGTATGTGGCATCAGATAAATTGGGAAGTATAGCAAAAAGGGGTTAAAAATGTTGGAGTTCACATTTGAGGAATGGACTTAAATGTGGTCTATATGAGTTTACATTAGTTCAGAACAGTGAATTTGTTAAAAATAATAATGAAAATTGTAAATGGGGAAGGAAATGCTGAAAATGCAAAACACGTGTTAAAACTTCCAGGCAAAAATTAATAAAGCACTCAGACCGTCATCTAAATTCCATTTCCCACAAAATATAATCAGAGCTCCTTGGAGAACTGACTGGTTGCAAACTGAGGCAGAAATTATTATTTTTTTAAAAATACATAGGGGCTTCCCTGGTGGCGCAGTGGTTGAGAGTCCGCCTGCCGATGCAGGGGACATGGGTTCATGCCCCGGTCCGGGAAGATCCCACATGCCGCGGAGCGGCTGGGCCTGTGAGCCATGGCTGCTGAGCCTGCACGTCCGGAGCCTGTGCTCCGCAACGGGAGAGGCCACAACAGTGAGGCCACACACATACCGCAAAAAAAAAAAAAAAAAAATACATATACATAACTTTAATCACAGTTAAATATATACAACTATGCCAATCTCCTAGGTGCCTTCTGACCTGGGTCCTCTCTGATCCCCTCCCCCTAACATCCCACTCCTTGGAAGTAAGTCATTTCTAGAATTTTGTATCTAACTGCCCCTCATTCTAAGGCAGAAATTATGATGTAAAAGCTGGGACATCTTGTCATGCCAAAAATAAAGATGTTATCCAAGAACACTAGTTTCATATGAACCAACTACTAGGGGCTCCCAATGACTAAAGAGAAACAATTTGAAGATCAAAGAATAATGACTGCAATGTTGTTGATGGGAATGTAAATTGGTACAGCCACTATGGAGAACAGTATGGAGGGTCCTCAAAAAACTAAAAATAGAACTACCATATGACCCAGCAATCCCACTGCTGGGCATATACCCTGAGAAAACCATAATTCAAAAAGACACATGCAGCCCAGTGTTTATTGCAGCAATATTTACAATAGCCAGGACATGGAAACAACCTAAGTGTCCATCGACAGATGAATGGATAAAGAAGATGTGGCACATATACACAATGAAATATTACTCAGCCATAAAAAGAAATGAAATTGAGTTATTTGTAGTGAGGTGGATGGACCTAGAGTCTGTCATACAGAGTGAAGTTAAGTCAGAGAGAGAAAGTATGCTAACACAGGGGCAGGACAGGAATAAAGATGCAGATATAGAGAATGGACTTGAGGACACGGGGAGGGGGAAGGGTAAGCTGGGACGAAGTGAGAAAGTCGCACTGACATATATACACTACCAAGTGTAAAATAGCTAGCTAGTGGGAAGCAGCCGGATAGCACAGGGAGATCAGCTCCATGCTCTGTGACCACCTAGAGGGGTGGGATAGGGAGGGTGGGAGGGAGATGCAAGAGGGAGGGGATATGGGGATATATGTATACGTATAGCTGATTCACTTTGTTATACAGCAGAAACTAACATAACATTGTAAAGCAATTATACTCCAATAAAGATGTCAAAAAAAAATAATGACTGCATTCAATTGAAACATATAAACATATAAAAATCTATGAGTTTATAAAGATATCTAAAAGCAAAACCTCACTGATACCCTTTGAAAATTACTAGCAACCAGTAACACATTCTCAAAATTGATAATAAAGTGAAAGAATCATGCATTAAGAAAAAAAAGCCCAAGAAAACAGCAAATTAAATAAAACATCAACTTAATTTTTATTCCTTTTTGGTATGTTGAATATGAATGTGCATTAAAACATGATGTACTAATCTCTTTTACAAAGGAGAAAGGATCTCTTGTAGTCTTCTTCCAATGGGATTACCCTGTTTTGAAAGCTTTTGTTCATTAAAATATTGCCATTTATTAAGTAGTTTATCTTCCCCTTTAATTAACCAAGAATATCAATACAGCAGGCATGAAACACCTAGCCAAAAGCAAATAAAGTCTTGACCACATTATTCCCATCACATTGTGAAATCATGATCTATGCCAGGGGCCAACAAACATTTTCTATTAAGGCCCACGCAGTAAACATTTTTGGCTTTGAAAGCCATACTGTCTCTATTGCAGTTACTCAATTCTGCCACTGCAGTGCCTAAAGGCTATAGACAATATGTAAAGAAGTGATTATAGTTGTACTCTAATAAAAAGTTTGTTTATGCACACTGAAAACTAACTATCATATATTTCTCATGTATCACAAAATATCCTTTTTGTTTTTAAACTATTAAAAACATAAAAACCATTCTTAGCTCACAGGCTGTATAAAACAGGTGGCAAGCCAGATTTGGCCCATAGGTTGAACTCAGATCTAGTCCAATAAATCTCTTTAATCATCTCAAAAACATTACTTAAAGTGGCTCTTCATTTATGATTATTTTAATTAAGCTCCTTTTAGATCAAATTAGTTCAGAGGTGTCAAAATGATTTAT
This sequence comes from Mesoplodon bidens, assembly GCF_964165515.1. NCBI lineage: Eukaryota > Metazoa > Chordata > Mammalia > Artiodactyla > Ziphiidae > Mesoplodon > Mesoplodon bidens. Next base: position 111,591,552 of record NC_138178.1, read on the forward strand.
TGGTCAAATCCATCTAGTTTCATATCTTAGCAGTAAACCACACAACTATACAAAGAGACTTAAACTATAGCTTTAATAAAGTAATAAAATAGAGTTTTAAAGTTACAGGATGTAAATATAATAGTCATGATCATAAAATAATTACTGATTTTTAATAAATGTAATTTAAATGTGCCTTATCCCTGTCAATGTAACTACCTTATTAGTGTCACCAATTCTCAGAACAGCTACAGAATTGGATTCATGGGCTACCGCATGTTCTCTTGCCTATCCTTATATTGTAGAAAATTTTTTTTCTGAAGGTAGATGGGAATGATTTTGGGAAAAGCCAGACTCATTCAGAGTTAAGCGTGAAAGTTGATCAAATTGGCTTATCCTACTTAAGGCTCATAAATTGGTCTTGAAGAGAATTTCAAATAAGGACATCTGAAAACATTCTGAGGATTGGAGTAAATAAGTATATGGCTTCCTAAGGTGACTGCTAGGAGAAAAACGTTTATGTGGATATTTAAATTCTGGTATATATTAAGTTAGTATTGTCAAATCATACATTAGAATATTTATGCTCAGAAAACACCAAGCAGTCTGTAGTTATGTAAACCCTCCACAAGACTTACCTAAGGTCATCAGGGCAGCAATCAACAACCATCCAGCTTGTGTGCGCTGAGTTGAAAGGCGACTGTTTTGAGCAGCAGAACATAGCAAATCCTCTGCTAATGTCATAATAATCTATTGACGTATAGAAGAACAAGGTAAAAAAAAATGTATATCAGTTTATAGGTTACTGGACAAATGACAGCAACTAATTATAACAATCTCTTGAAAAATTAACTCTTACACATAATAAATGTCCACGATAAAAGACTGTCATTCACGTAGACTATATTATAGGACAATGTCGTACATGAAACTAAAAAAGTAACTTTTCAAGGAAAAATTATAGGTTGTATAATAAGTATACAATAGGTATATTAGGTTGTACACAGCAACCCTATAATTCTTTGTGGAGTATATGTGACAACATTGTACAACCGTTCAAGTTTCGCTGTATAAAATTTGAACTTACTTTTAGTTTTAAGCCACCATCTTCATAGATCTGTAATTACCAGAGGAAGTTTCATTACAGGACTCTCTCCTTTTAAAATTTTGCACACTACTTTGATACCTGAGTGGCTGATAATAGTCTTTCCCGAGGCAATATACTATATAACCACAGTTAAAAGTACTCAATAATCGCACAATGAAGTAGCTTCACAGTAAAGGGGGATTAATTAAAATGTTATATTTTAGAAGTCTAAGAAATAGTTCTAAAACAACACAGAGGAAAAACTAGATATTTCACCTTTATGGATAATGCATGCTTATAGAGTGCAAATGCCGACAGGCATCTAACATGTCTAAGAAAACATCTCTGTAACCAATCACCTCTAGAAGAGCAGCAAATATTGTGAGTTGGCACATACCTCTTCTAAAGAGGAAGGCTAGCATATTTTTAAACAACCAACCAACTTACTACTAACTTAGGACTGCTTGCGGCCTCTACTTGTCCCCCACCCTTTAAAAAGGGTAGAGACAAAACAAACAAAGCCTGTCTACCTAAATTAGTAAGATATGAGGACATTAAATTTAATTAATACACGCAATGGCAATTCTTTGATTAGCAAGATGTGATGTGTTAGTTTAGAATATAACTAAAATAATAAATTTAACTGAATAACATCACCTCCCGAAGTTGCCGATCACCTTATCCCAAAGGCATTGGCAATATTCAAGATAATTTAAGAATTTTTGAAGTAACAGTGTATTTGTCTGCAAAGCCTAAACTGCAGAGAATATACCATAATATTCATTAATAATGACGTGGAGGGACAAGAAAAAAGAAAGGAACAATGGTGATTTACAAAAAAATTCTTATGTGTGTGAGGCCCAGATTATGAGGGCTTTTCACTGTCAAACAATATTCTCTGACAACTGACAATTCCTATTCAAAGAGAAACAAAATTCCCATACCACGCTTTGCCTATTTTGCGTTTTATATCTGATTAACAAAATTTCTTTAGTTCTCTTTACAATTCTTTGTACATTAAAACTGGGTTATTTACTTTCTAGGTTCTGTATCATTTATCTTTCTGAGAGTGCTACACTCAAAAGCCATTATTTTTCAGTAGCAAAGCAATTTGTCATCATTATGAGCTCCTGGTGTTTTATATGTTTACTATGTTTCTATCCATTGTTATCATTATTTTTTTGGATGCACACATTATCCCATCTTTGGTCGGGGGAGAGTCTAAAGTTACCTCCTGCATCCTTTTAAAATGAACACAGGCTCTGATGACTTCCTTGCTTTCCGGCATGACAAGATATTCCAGGCTTATACTGTCCATTTCCTGCCCCAGATCTAGAACCAGCCATTCCTTCAGGGGGCCCTAATTCCTTTTTGGTCGGAAATGGTATTTAGGGCCATAATCTGGGCACTAGGGGTGTTTCCTGCTACCGGGTTGCCATTGCTTTTATGTCTGGACAGTGTGAAAGGAAATGAAAAGCTCATACTAATATTTTCAATTTAAATTTAACATATGGGCCTTTTACTTAATTTTCTTGATTCTACAATGGTAGCTTTTATTTTTTATATGGAAAATCTTGGTTCCTAAGAACATTCATTATCTACTTCATCTTACTAGATATGTAAACTAATTCCAGAATAATACCACCAAGAATACCACTAACTATAAAATTATTAAATGAAGTTTAAGATTTCTTTTGAAGCTCTATTTGTCCTTTACAATGCAATTTTAAACTGTACTTCTATGGCAGAGCTAAGTATATGGAAGAAAAAAAAAGCCTTCAGGAACAAAATCTGTTACTAACTGGAGATATTTCTAACAAAAAGCAGAGAAAGCAACTCCTCTTTAAATGTAGATATGAAATTTTTAACCATCCCTTCGTTTTCACAGTAATTACGTTGATGATACTTAACACTTAAGTAGTAGTAGAGATGACAGCTCAGAAATTTGTCCTGCATGGTTCTTTACTGGGTGATACACAAGACGACAATGATGTTTTTAAGAAAAACTTGAAATGTCACTATCATATGCGAAGAATGAAATCATTACCTTGCCCTTTCCATGAGGAATTCCTAAAGGACAATGTTTCACTGCTCCCAGCAGAGCTGCCACTGCAAAACTAAAGCCAGTCACTGCTTCAGGTGAAGACTTAAGCACAGTAAGCCTTTCAAGGCAACGGTCTAAGAGAGGTGTTAGGTAGGAAGGTAGTGCCACAGCAATGCAGTGTAGACACCAGGCAGCTGCTAGTCGAACAGAAATGCTAGGATGAAGAGTAACTGAAATGATATTGTCAAGGACGCCTAGAAGGACAGAATAAACAAATGATGACTCAGCTACACAGATAAAACTCAGTCATCAGTCAAAAGAGTAAGCAACCACATAGATATGAAATATATTATTTTTATCAAAAGCCAAATCAGAATTTAAAAAATTAAGTGATACACCATTATAAATAATTTTTTTGTACCCAAGAGTTACTTCTACCAATATATCTCAGGAAAATTGGCTTAAGTTAAGTCAGGAGACAAAGGAAATTTTTACTTCCTAAATAAGTCCATGTTCTGCTTACTTTATCTTGAGATCATTAATTTGGTACTAGGAATTAAAAATTACCAATATAAAAAAAATTATCAATAAATAACAAAAACATCTTGAGAAGAAATGTCATATCTTGCTTCATCCTCCTTTTCTTTTAAATCCTTTCTGGCACATTTCTCTGCATAATCAGTATTCTCTCTATGTACCATATTTCTCTTAATCTGAGAACAAAATATTGACAAAAATCAAGGCTTCACTAGATCCCCAGTGGGCTACTAAGCCACTATGCAGACAGTGAAGTGCCACTACCAGTAAGAAAAAAAAGTCTACATTTGCTATAATTCAACATATACCTTCATCAAAACATGTTAACAGTTCATGTCGACTGCTACTTAAACAATATATGCCCTAGGATAAATAGCTTACAAACCAAATATAACGTAAGCTTCAGTCAGCAGGAATTGTGTAGCACAAAGGACAAAAGCCATTAAAGATGATTTTAAAAAGTAATTAAATAAGCCAGTCACAAAAGGCCACATGCTATATGGATTCCATTTATATTAAATCTTGTCCAGAATAGGCAAATTCATAGAGACAGAAAATAGATTAGTGGTTATCAGGGCCAGGGGGAGGGGAAATGGGAAATGACTGCTAATGGGTGTAGGACTTCTTGGGGTGACGAAAACATTCTGCAATTAGAGAGTGATAGAGTTTGCACAACTCTGTGAGTATACCAAAACCACTGAATTATATACTTTAAAATGGTGAACTTTATAGTATGTGAATTATCTCTCAAAGTGATTAAATAATTTTCAAAGAGAGAAAGAAAAGAGAATGCCTGAAAAGACCTTTAAGGAAGTGAATTACTTGTACCATACAGAAACTAATACTTTCACTGCAGATGAGAGATATGAGTTCAGGTTTACTTCTCCATTTTTCTGTGTTATCTTAAATATCTCCAGAAAGGGGGTTGGAGAGAGACCTAGAGAACAATCTTTAGTTACAAAAGCGAAAGAAAAAAACAAAAACAAAAAAAATACCTTTAAAAATCTTGATTATATATATTTCATAAAACAACTCTAATAAATCTATAGTGAAATCTATAATAAATGAGCTATACGAGGGAGCTTTTCTTCCTTGGAGAAAAGTTGTCTAAAGTAAAAGTAAAAACAAAGTATTCAGACTAGTCACAAACAACAGATACCTGCACTTGAATCCTGTAGCAAAGGTGCAGCTGTGGTGCCGAGACTGTGTATGAGATTTCCAAGTTCTTGTAAACCACATACCAACATATGCTGGCTGGCTGCTACATCTGCGGAGCCAAGCCGGGTTTCCAGATTACCGTCACTCATTACAGCATCTGATAGAAGTATAAGAATTAACTAGGCATCACTGTTTTATTAACTAAAATACTAAAATGGGGACTTGCATCTATAGAGAAAGAATTAAACTAATATAACCAATTTAGTTCAAGCAACCTGATCAGAGATGCCTTATTACTCTTTTAGCAAGTGGCACTGAAAGGGAGAACTCCAATTTTATCAATACTCAAGATAAGCAGAGTAGATTTAGGACAGTACAAGAACTGAGATGAACTAATTGTTTCAAAGACAATGTATCTTAACTTCTATAGGAAGATTATAAATTCTGAGGAACTACTATCCACCAGCCTTTAAGATTAGTACATATATATATAATAGTTCTTACCAAGGTAGATTAATTTATGTCTCACATATATACAGACTGCTTTACTCTGAAACAACTGACCTGTATCATAAAAGTGTTTTTTGGGTATTAATATAATTATATACCAGTCCAGCTTTTCCAAAAGGACAATCCCTTTAGCACTGTTAAAACAGACTGTCTTAGAAGATCCATACCCATAACTTTCTTTAACTTCCAGATAGCCTGGCAAATATCCTTGGCAGCAGCAATTTGAGCCTTTTCTCCAAGAAGACCTCCAACAGTAGCTCGAAGGATAAATGAAACACAACGGCGACTGCAGACAGCGTCAATCTGAGTTTGGGTGGCCTTAGGGTGTGACTGTGAAACCAGGCTTAGGATATGAGAAAGAAAGGCAGCAAAATTTTTCTCTAGCCATGCTCCTCCTAGTGTTGAAACAAACACCACGTAAGCCTAAAAAAGAAAGGAGTTTTATCTTCAAAATGAAATAATTTCAATTCTATATTAATGTTTTCTCTTCCATGAAATATGCAGAATTTATTAACATTTCTTTTTAGTCTTTCCTCATTTATATAGCCACCTTAGCTATATAAATGTAGTACTATTTTTTTGTTTGTTAAGCCAAAATTGAAGTACGCAGTCTTTCAACTGAGGTTTCATTTATGCTGCCTGTTTTATTTTGGTCAGACTACAAAGTTTCAGGATAGTCAGCATAGCTAGCTCATAAGTAAAATGTGCCTGTGACTTCTCCAAAGCATTCAAACTCTTTAACATTCTGTGTTTTTTTTTTTTTCCTTCAAATTTTTGGCCACACGCTGAGCAGCATGCGGGATCTTAGTTTCCCAAACAGGGATCAAACCCATGCCCCCTACAGTGGAAGCCCGGAGTCTTAACCACTGGACCACCAGGGAAGTCCCTAAGGTCTTTAACATTCTGAACAAGAAAACCCAAATCAAACATATGAACACAGTGTAAGAATGAACTATGGTCTAATACCATAACTCTAAGGGAATTCAGTTCTAGAAACCAGAAAAGAAAGTTTATGGTGACGAATCACTGCTCTTTATTTTCATGAATGTTAATGGTTTGGCTTGCTCCAGCGATACAGACAGTAGTTTTCTTATGCAATCTGTTTTTTAAAAACACACAGTTTACAATTATACTGGGACATCTTATATTTTCATGAAATCTAATATCATACAGTATAAAATAATGAGGATATATATGTGAATTTAAAAAAATACATGTTTGCTTTGAACCATAATGGCATTTAGAAAACAAGATAGTTCAAGGAAAGAATGCAAAGACCTCTATATTGCCTTATTCTAAGACCCTCTTCCCAAGGTTTAGCTTTTTAAGTTTTGTTTAGGACCAAGAATTTAAGCACTTTAAGTAGATTACATGCTGTAATCTTTATTTTGAAGTAGAAACCATATAAAACAGAAATATAATATTGCCCATGCCAAATATTATGTACCTAAAAGCTTAAATCTGAACTGTATAAGCACACACAAACACAATGGAAAACATGTTAAACCACAAGACACATGGAAGCCCAAGGCCTAGAAACAAACAAAAAAATGTTGTTTATGTTTCAAAGGAAATAAACAATAGTCTCCCATCATTACGAACTGAAAACACATTGTGGGTAATAGCCTATTTAGTTGGCTTTGTATAAATAAGGTTCTCTTACTCGTAATCTAGTTTTTTATAAAGCGTCTTGGCCTCACCCCATCTATTTATAAACATGAGAGCATAAGTGATGACCTTGCACAGTATCACTTCCACCTGGAGTCAGATACTAAAACTTTCACTATAGGCCAGTGAGAATTACATTTAGATACTGATTTGTGATTCTAACCTGAGTAACTCCAACTCGGACATCCCTACTGACTGAACTGGTTCCTTTCAGCATATCTCCACTGGCTCGAAGAAATCCTGAACTCCCACGTAGAAACCCTGTTCCTAGTAATTCCAGAACTTCCTCCAGAGATACTCTGCGAACGCTTTGACGTGAGGCTGCTATAACAAAGAACAGAACAAAACATGTGATTCTATTTTACAGACTAAATTTTAATGTGTGATCTTGGTTTGCATGATCTTGAACAGTATGTTAACAGAAACAAAAATAAACTAAAAATCCAAACAAAAGGCAAAATTTACAGGACATTACACACACTAAAGTCACACAAGGGTTCAGAGGTCAAATCATAATGGACTCTGACGTATCATGTCAATGACATCTTAGAGTCTATGCCACTTTGAGATTATGACCTACTGCTCTCTCGTCCTCAAGTTAAACAAGGGAAAACATAAATAAACGGCCCTAGTTCTCCATGAGTGAAAATGCTATACAAAACTTTGAAAATTCTTTTGAAATACTAAAAAGGCCAAAATCACAATTTTATCTTTCTAAATGCTCTACAACTCTTTTTTTTTTTTTTTTTTTGGCAGTAGGTGGGCCTCTCACTGCTGTGGCCTCTCCCGTTGCGGAGCACAGGCTCTGGACGCGCAGGCTCAGCAGCCATGGCTCACGGGCCCACAGCTCCGCGGCATGTGGGATCCTCCCGGACCGGGGCACGAACCCGCGTCCGCTGCATCGGCAGGCGGACTCTCAACCACTGCGCCACCAGGGAAGCCCCTCTACAACTCTTAATGAAACTTACATAAAAGTAAAAATTCTCAACTGCAAGTACAACTTTTGTTATATCCTCAGTCTCTGAAGAAACCAAAGCTAAGTATTACTAAAACTGCCCAGTCAACCCTTAGGATGCAATAATTAAGAGCTTAGTTGGCAGAATGTTTTAAATTTGTCTTCAGTTTGACACAGTTGAGTTTCTCCCTGTGAATATCTAGGGAATAACATCTCCTTTAAGAAAAGAACCCATTTTCGCCCTTTCATTCTTCTGAAAAATGATGGTCACAAGCTCTGATCCTCATTATTGACTTAAGTCATAAACAGTGGAAAAATAAACTTCTGTTAATCCAAGTCATGAACAAAAAATATACTCCTCAGCCTGAAGATGAAACAGATAAAAATCTATATCGGCACGTGGAAGAGAAACATAAGTGAATAGTACAAAATCCATGCTCTTGCGGATCATAAATTCTAAAAAGGAGATACAACAATAAACATAACAAAGGACTAAGTATATAGTATGTTAGACAGTGATTAAAAGCCATGCAAAAAAATAAAGGAGGTATCTTTTATGTGTAGTGAGTTCAGTGGAGGGCTCTGGTAGGAGACGGACCAGAGTGTAAGGATGGTGCAAGAGCAGAAGATATAGGACCTTGTCGATCATTATAATAAGGAGGTGAGTAAAGTGAGGTGCCAGTGAGAACCTTGAGCAAAGGAGTGATATAATCTGTCACTTTGCTTCTGTGCTGAGAGAAGACTGTAGAGGGGCAAAGGCAGAAGTAGAGAAAACCATTAGGAGCAATTTAGTAATTCAAGCAAGAGGTGATGGTGGCTTAGATCAAGGTAGATACGATAGGAATCGGGGTATGTATACTTACATATTTAAAAAATTTTTTACTAGAAAAAATTTCAAAATTACAAAAAAGCTGTAAGAATAGTAAAATAAACTCCCATGTACCTTTCACCTAGACTCCGTATCTTCCTTATCACTTTCTCTTTTATTTCTTTTTTTTTTTTTTCTTTTTTTTTGGTATGCGGGCCTCTCACTGTTGTGGCCTCTCCCGTTGCGGAGCACAGGCTCCGGACACACAGGCTCAGCGGCCATGGCTCACGGGCCCAGCCGCTCCATGGCATGTGGGATCTTCCCGGACCGGGGCACGAACCCGTGTCCCCTGCATCGGCAGGCGGACTCTCAACCACTGCGCCACCAGGGAAGCCCCTCTACAACTCTTAATGAAACTTACATAAAAGTAAAAATTCTCAACTGCAAGTATAACTTTTGTTATATCCTCAGTCTCTGAAGAAACCAAAGCTAAGTATTACTAAAACTGCCCGGTCAACCCTTAGGATGCAATAATTAAGAGCTTAGTTAGGCAGAATGTTAATCATTTTTGAAGAGTACATATGTGGCTAGTTGTAGCTACAGAAAAGCCCTCAATTTGAGTTTTTCCTCAAGAGAACTACATTAAGTAATGCTGTAAGCCTTCTCAATGCATAACGTCAAAAAGATATGTCAGGCTTGGTGTCAATCTGTCCCTACATTGGCGATATTATCTTTGAACACCTGAATAAGGTCTTGTCCACTGTAAAATATTTTTTCCATTTGTAATCACTATGCCACCTCTGTGGTGATACTTTTTTTAAAAAATATTTATTTATTTATTTATTTATTTATTTTTGGCTGCATTGGGTCTTCATTGCTTCATGTGGGCTTCCTCTAGTTGCGGCGAGCAGGAGCTACTCTTCCTTGTGGTGCGCGGGCTTCTCATTGCGGTGGCTTCTCTTGTTGCAGAGCATGGGCTCTAGGCATGCAGGCTTCAGTAGTTGTGACACGCGGGCTTCCGTAGTTGTGGCTCGCGGGCTCTAGGCATGCAGGCTTCAGTAGTTGTGACACGCGGGCTTCCGTAGTTGTGGCTCGCGGGCTCTAGATTGCAGGTTCAGTAGTTGTGGCACACGGGCTTAGTTGCTCCGTGGCATGTGGGATCTTCCCGGACCAGGGCTCGAACCCAGGTCCCCTGCATTGGCAGGCAGATTCTTAACCACTGCGCCACCAGGGAAGCCCTCCTTTTTTCTTTAACAGGTTATAATCCATTTCTATAATTACTTATTCTAATACTGTCCTGGATTTGACCAGCTTTTCTTCAGAAAACTGGCCAGTGGAAGCTCCTCACTTTCTGGCACAACAAGACACTCCAGGTTCATCCTCAGACTTTCCTTGCCCCGACTCCATGAGCCACTTCTCCAAGGAGTCCCAACTGTAGATATGTTTTAATATTGTTAGGTAGAATAGTTATTGAGTGTGAGAAAGAAGATTCAAGGGTGACTTTACAAACTGCGGTTTGAACAAGTGCAGGGACAGAGCTGTCATCAACTTAGATTAGCAAGATTGCGACTGCAAGGAGAGCAGGTATGTGTATATGGGGGGAGGGGAGATCAAGCATTCACTTAGGACAATTTGAAACATCAAATAGACGTCCAAACAGATATGTCAAATGGGCAGCTAGATATGAGAGTTCAGTGTCCAGGAGAGAAGTGTGGGCTAAAGACATAAATCCGGGAATCCATGCTATATAGATGGTATTTAAGCCATGAGATTGGGTAAGATCATCTAAAGTGAGCCTACATAAAGAGCAGAAAGACCAAGGACTAGGTGATGGGTCTCTCCTATGAGAAGACAAGAAATCATCAAAGACTGAACAGAAACTTATAGAGAGAAAGAAAGAAAACCAAGGGAGCGTGAGGTCCTAAAAGGCAAGTGAAAAAAGGATGAGGAGGAAGATCAACTGAGTTAAATGTTGCTGAAAGGTTAAGTAAGACAACTGAGAACTGCCCACTGGCTTAGCATGGCTAAATATTAGAACGGAAGTGCCAAAGGGCAGGGGCTTTTAATCTGTTTTGTTCAATAACACATCCTACACACTCAGAACAGATCGTGGCCCTGTATAAACCCCCAATAAATGCTTGTTTATTTATCGAATAACTGATGAACGTGGAGGTCATTGATGCCCTTAACAAAAATAGTTTTCAAGAGTTAACTGGGGCTTCCCTGGTAGCGAGGTGCTTAAGAATCCGCCTGCCAATGCAGGGACATGGGTTCAAGTCCTGGTCCAGGAAGATCCCACATGCCATGGAGCAAGTAAGCCCATGCGACACAACTACTGAGCCAGCGCTCTAGAGCCCACGAGCCACAACTACTGAGCCCACCTGCCACAACTACTGAAGCCCGCATGCCTAGAGCCCATGCTCCACAACAAGAGAAGCCACCGCAATGAGAAGCCTGCGCACCTCAACGAAGAGTAGCCGCCGCTCGCCGCAACTAGAGAAAGCCCACGTGCAGCAACGAAGACCCAATGCAGCCAAAAATAAATAAATAAAATAAATAAATTTATATATAAAAAAACAGTTAACTGGGGGAAAATCCTAATTGAAGTGTGTTTGAAAGAAGAAAGAGACTAAAAACAGAGTATCAAGAACTCCTCTGAGGAACTCTGCTGCAAAGGGAAGAGAAATGGGGCTCCAGGTGGCTGGGGAAGTAAAATACAAGAAAAAAAAATTTTTTTTAAGATGAGAGGGGAAAAAGCACATGTTTTTATAGGGAATAATCCAATAGAGAAGGAAAAGTTGATGTAGGAGAGGGGAGACTTCCTAGAGCTATGTCCTTGAGCAGGTGAGAGGATGAGCTCTAACACATATTGAACGTATGGCTTTAATAGAAGACGAGATAATTCATCTTAGTAACAGTGGAGAAGTCAGAGTATATGGGTATAGATGTTGGAAGGTGGTAGATTTAGTAAGGGAGCCTGTGGAAGATAGGCCATCAAATGAAAGTAACATGGGAGAAGATAAAGGTATAAATAGTCAATTAGGAAAGTGGGACAGTGAATGGACGAGGGAAATATAGTACGACTTGAGGTTCATGGTCAAGAAGTAACTTTAAAAGATTCCATAAATCCTTGGCAACTTATGCCAATGTTAGGAAAATGTCATACTCAATCCCTGATTTTTAAATGCCTTGGTAAAATATACCATTTATTAGAAGTCTGCTGATTTTACTAGGAAAATCATTTCAGTTCTGTACCTCATAATCTTCGAATATTGTGGCTGAGTGTACAAACCTCCACTGTATTTCTTTTCCAAATTATTAAGCACTATGTTGCTAACCGTTAGTCTCCTACTTAAAAAAAATCTATTATGACATCTAGATCACTTTTCAGTTGTATGAAAATAACTTAATTATAACACAAGCCTAGAACTTACAGATGCAAGACGATAGAATTCCTAACAATAGATTAGGCCAAAGATTTTTTAGTGTGGGTGAAGCTGGTTTTTCACTTTGCTTAGTCTGATTGCAAAAATGCTGTTATTAGTTTAGTGCTACTCTAGAAGGATATACATTTAAATATCATTCACATTTGTTAGGCAATTCTGTATTTTGCTTGTTTTTACTACAACTGTGTACTAGTGCTAATGATACCTTTATGGAAACGAGCAATTCACATTTTCAAGAGGGTTTGATTAAACATGTCTTCTTCTAATTTCAATCTCTTAGATGGCTTAAGATTTAACCTCTTAAATGCCCTGAACAAGTCTGAATTACAAGATTAGAAGAACCAAAACCTAAAAAAAAATTTATTATAAATTTTAAACTTGTGGGTCTCAACTGGAGAATGAAGGGACTATATAGTTGTTAATGCTTCCTAGGTGATTCTGATATGCTGTACTCACTGTCCTCTCTCAGCTCTGGTTGAGAAACACTGGCTTAGAAGAAACCAGAACACTTCTTAATGTCACAATAAACAATTTCTAGAGCAATGATTCTAAAACTTTAATGTGCATACAAATTATCTGTGGATCTTGTTAAAATGAGAATTTGATTTAGTAAGTTGGGTGGCGTCTGGGTTTCTGCATTTCTTACAAGCTCCCAGGTGAGGCTAGTGCTCTCGGTTTGCAGATATTGAGGAGCAAGGTTCTACAGAACAATCACATTTTCATTAGCGTGAGACTGCTATTCTTTGGAGACAGAATAATAAAGCAAGTTTTTAATTATTCACCAATGTTTTATATACACCGTAGATTAAACCCAGGCAAACCCTTTTGTTTTCAAAAATACTCCATCCTTACTCACTGCCTAGGAGTGTATAAATAGGGAATAAAACACAAACACAAATTGTCCAAATACAGTAAATTTCAAGTATCTGCTGTTTGGAATTATTTATATCATTGCTCCCTTATACCAATCTAGAAGATGGCAAGCCAAATGTACGTAATCAGATGCATGCTGCTTATAAAAAAAAAATTCTCGAGAATTAGATCATATCTCCTATTGGATAACACTCCACAATTCACTTAAAAAAAAAAAAGCCATGGTGTAGAGGAAGACAATGACTGAATAAAGCACATTTATTTAAGAGTTCTTTTAATTTTTTCCTCAAACTTTCACTGAATTGTTTTAAAATGAAATCTTAGGACTTATAGACATGTTTCCAAACTAAAATTTATATGATATTCTGCCTCTTTTCAAAAGTAATAATGGGTAGCAGTAATGCTACATATGTTTGTTTAAATCAACTGGGAAAAAATTATGGAAGACATTATGAAAATAATTACATGAATTTACCTGCCCCTGGATGTTTAGAAATTATAGCTTTGGCCAACACTGTGCCTAGTAGCTTTGAAACTGAAATCCGCACATCATAATTGGAGCCTTCAAAGGATTTAAAACATAGTGTGGCCACACTGTCCAGGTCTGTACTCCACATAAAGATGGCCTCATTCTGAAGTTCAAGGAGACACTATTCAATCGGGAAAAAAAGAAATTAATGAAAAACAAAATATAAATGTCAGGTTCAGATCTATATAAGTTGCAGAACCTATCAAGATCTAGCAAAAATAATACACAAATCCAAAGTCTCTAAATAATGATTGTAGGGACAACAAGTGAATACTTACTAAAAAGTCATAAAAATTATACTATACAAAGCAACATGTCCACAAAGGGTAGGAGAAAGACCCATTTCTAATTCAATGGGCTATGAAAAATGTCTGTAGAACCTATCTGTTGGCTATAAGCAATTGTGAGAATAATTCCAACATAAACACTTTACTATCTAACCAACTATGTTAAGAAAGCATGATAAAAACAAAAATCATTTTCAAACAACATAAACCGTACATGTAAATTTTACACAATTATAGAGAGGCGGCACAGTGGAATGGAAGGAATACTTAGAATCTGGTAACTTGAACTCCCCACTTCCAACAAGGTGCTGCTAACCACTTTAAGAACCCTGAGAAATTTATGTAACTCTCAGGGCCTCAGTTTCCTCATATGTTAAAATGAGATAGTCCTATCTGAATATCAAGGTTGCAGCTCTAAGATCATGTAGCTGTTACTAGTGTTTTCACTGGGATAAACTGATTTAGTTGTCTTTATATTAATTTTTAGAAATTCTACTCATTAGACTATTTTACCTTTGCAGCAGCACAACGAACGGCCATGGATCTATCTGTTAAGCAGGATCTAGCAGCTTTATAAACATCCCTGTGGCAAGGTGTAGCAGCAGCTCCCAGTCCACTCAATATGTTTTGCAGACTCAGCATGATCTCATATCGACCTTGTGACTACCAAAGAGGAAAAAATTTAAAGAACAGGAAAAAAAAATTTGCTGTGAAGAACAGTATTAAGCATTGAAGTTTATCTCGTATTAGAGAAATACTCAGATTTTTGTACACACTAACCAACCTATTCTGACATCAAGACACATGAATAATTGCTATTTCTTATAGTGTTTACTATTTTAGAAGTGTTACTTGTATATATTACATTTCAACATAACACAAATTTTATAGGGTTGATGTGCAGATTAAATGAAATTAAATGGGAAGCGCCAGGCATAAGGCTTGCATGTTGTCAAGCACTCAATAAATGGTTGCTATAAATGAGGTAACATGGTAAGAGTGCATGGTCTGCCACCTACTAGCTGTAAGTCTTTGGGCAAATCTGTTTCTTTACCTTAAAGATAAAAGTTAAATGATTGTTGTGAGGGTCAAACGAGTTACTACATGTGAAGTGCTTAGAACAGTGCCTGACACACAGTAAATGCTCAGTTGAGTTCATAGCTATTGATATTTTATCATTTATTGGTTCGAGTATTTTAACTCAGAGGTTAAAAGTCTGGGTTTAGATTTTAAAAGACCTGGGTTTGAATCTTGGCTCTGAACCTTAGTGTGTGTGACTTTAAGTTGTTCTTATTTCTTCATCTATAAAATGAGGATAAGGGACCTCCCCAGTGGTCCAGTGGTTAAGACTCTGCGCTTCCGCTGAAGGGGGCATGGGTTCGATGCCTGGTCGGGGAACCAAGATCCCACATACTGCACAGCGTGGCCAAAAAAAAAGAAATGAAAAAATGAAACGAAGATAAGATGAACCCCACTGTGCCAGTGTGAGAAGTAAACAAGCCCCTGTGGGTAAATCATTCACCACAGTGCCTGGACTTAATAAACACTCAAGAAATAGTAGCTGCTTGTACTATGATGTTTTACTAAATGTTCCAAATGCTTTCTATGTCTCAGGAAGTTAAGGCCACTATAGGTAAGTTAAAATTGGAGAAAGATCAAGTATCATTTTCATAGTAATGTTATTAATTTATTTTTGTTCAAAGGAACACAACAGTAATTATAGGTAGACATTAACAAAATGAGTCCTAACGGGACACTTCTTAACTTTCTTTTACACCAATTTCAAATGCTATTTATCAATACTGGTGTGTATCAAAGGTGGAAATCCCTTTTGACATCTCCAAAATGTTGTGGTACTGAATCAACTAAATCATAAAGGTAAAAGTGGAGGAGCAATAAAGTACTTAGCAATAACTTTAAATTTTCTTTTTTTAAAAAAATATTAATTATTTGGTTGCACCAGGTCTTAGCTGTGGCAGGCAGGCTCCTTAGTTATGACCTGCGAACTCTTAGTTGCGGTATGTATGTGGGATCTAGTTCCCTGACCAGGGATCGAACCCAGGCCCCCTGCATTGGCAGCATGGAATCTTATCCACTGTGCCACCAGGGAAGTCCCTAACTTAAAATGTTCTGAAACTTATAGAGTAATCCTCTGTTAACCATGAGGCCTAAAAAGTATAGCTTAATCAATGGAGTTAAGAGAAAAAAAAAAAGTTTAAAGTGGCCATACCTCAGTAAATAAAAGTTCTTACAGACACATCCTTTTAAATAAAACCAGATTTATGGATGTTAACAATCTCTCCTCCTGGTTTGCTGTTAATCTCCACATAACTGAGAATTTTCCAGCCTTCCTGCCCTTATTGGCGCCTAGTTTCATATCATTGCGGGTGGGAAAAATACTTCATGCAATTTCAGTCTTCTTAAACTTGCCCAGACTTGTGTGGGACCTGATATGTGATCTACCCTGGTGAATGCTCTGTGCCCTAGAAGAGGTATGTTTTGCTGCTGTCGGGTGGAATGATCAGGTTACGTCCATTAGGTCCAACTGGTCTAATGTGTAGTTCACTCCAAGGTTTGCATGTTGATTTCTGTCTGGGTGATCTGTCCATTGATGAAAGGCAGCGGGGGGCGGGGGGGTGAAGAACTGCAGTCCCCACTATGATTGTATTGCTGTGTATTTCTCTCTTTAGGTCTGCCAATATTTGCTTTGTAATTTAGATGCTCTGAGGGGTGTATAAATATTTATATTGTTATAACTTTTTTTTTTTTTTTTTTGCGGTACGCGGGCCTCTCACTGCTGTGGCCTCTCCCGCCGCAGAGCACAGGCTCCGGATGCGCAGACTCAGCGGCCATGGCTCACGGGCCCAGCCGCTCCGCGGCATGTGGGATCCTCCTGGACTGGGGCACGAACCTGTGTCCCCTGCATCAGCAGGCGGACTCTCAACCACTGCGCCACCAGGGAATCCCGTTATAACTATTTTAAATAGTGATTATTGTAGCCATCGTGCTACACATCCCTAATAGGTTACATTCTAATTAAGCCTACTATTTACCACTTCATAGTGGCAAGACCCTTAAAACAGTACAATTCCATACACTCTCTCATATGCTTTATGTTGCTGTTTTTATATATTCTAATTCTATATATGTTAAAACCCACAATGCCTTCCATTTCTTTGTCTTCATCATGAGCTTTCTCTTATATAAATTAAGAATTAAAGTATAGCCTATACCTGTGTCCACATGTTACCATTTATGGTGCTCAGTATCATTTTGTAAATCTGTTCACCTCTAGCTTCGGTGCCTTCAGAGCAGAAAGATCTCCTTTTCCTTTCACCACCAAAAGACCTGCCACTGATAAATTATCTCAACTTCTATCCATCTTAAAATATCTAAATTTTCTCAGAGTTTTCAAACATATTGGGCAGTTTTTTATTTTATAAAATGGTAATAAACTCTTATAAAAACTACAAAAAAAAATCTCCTCCTGAATTACCTTCTTCAATCTTTGTGTAAACTATTGATACTCAGAAGTAATCTGCTGAGTTGATTCCCTCACCAGTTTTATGTTATGGACTTCACTTATCCTTAAAATTCTTGAATCAGTTACATTCTTCTTGAAATTTGGCAGACTTTACATTTGAATTTTCTGTTTTATCTTGATACAGTTAAAAAGAAATGTGTGTGACAGGCCAGCATTTTTATAAATTGTTTCAGGGCTGTTTTCTAGACTTTTTCCAAGCAAGGTAAGAACAGGAACTGGTGTGATTTTTTAATATTTAAAGGTGCTGAGTTATCCTTAAATATAAGGGACCACAGACTTAAAATTTTTGATATACAAACATACAAATGCTTTAATTTCAAAACTGTTAAACTATAGTTGGCAAGAAATTACAGTATATCTTGGAAGTCCAATAGAGACAGTTACAAAAACAAAGGGTGTTTTACAATGGTAAATGATGCCAACAAATCAATGAGACTAAGGCTGACAATATATATCCTGGCGATTGAAAGGTCATCCTGACCCTAGTCATGCTTATGTCCTCCACACTCTTTCCTGATTTTATTCCTTACACCCTGCTGATGCTGGTACAATACTAATCCATCCATCAGGTGTATGGTAGTTACCAACTACATATCTGGATCCTTGGTGACAAGCACTTGCTCTGGCACTAATAAGTAGTATCAGATGGAAAAGGTGATGCAAGAAGAGGGAGCAGGGATGGGTCTGCCAGAGAAACACCTTAGTCTGTGCCCATTTGAATTTATCTGAATACACAAAATGTTATTGCACTATTGCTTTTCTAATAAAGATTAAATATACAAAGTACATATGTGCACTACATAGAAATGTCATTTATGGATATATTTACATACATACTATGTATGCTTGTCATAGGTAAAGCTCTTTTATTAACTCAAGAAACCATAAAGTCTGTATTTACCTCTGCACTCTTCATAGCTTTAAGAATATTCCCCACTGTATCAGTAAAGGTGTTACCCAGTATTCTACCCAACTTCTTATACAAGGAACCCAAACACACCACAGCAGCACTGGAACGACATTTAAATTAGAAATTAGTCATGAATGAAAAAACAGGAATAAAAGGATCTTAGCACATGTAAAGATGACTACTTAATTTTACTTTTAAAGGATAAAATTTCCCAGAATCTATTCCACCGTTAAATCCTAAGGAATGACACTTAGGTGAGTATCAAATAATTATATTTTCAATATAAGAATTTTTAAAAGATATATCTTCAACTAATCTAAATCTCAGCCCAAAGATTTTTTTTACAAATTTTTTACAAAACAATTTTTAATAGAACTGAGCTTCATATATCAGATAATCAAAGATGGTCTTAAAGATAAAAGAAAAAGAACAACGTTCTTATCAAGTCTGAAAACTTTATGGGAAAATACATTCTACTATAAGCTAAAAATTAAATAAACAAAAATTTCTATAACATTAGTACTATGCAACCATACATGGCAAATTGCCTTCTCTAAAAAACAGGTGATAAAATGAACTGAGTCCTATGGAGAAAGAAACTAAGTTGTTCTTTTAGGATGTTAGAAGAGTATTTTCCTATATATTTACTATTAATTTTCACTACTAAGAACTAATAAACTAAAAGAACATACAAACGTGAAGAATTTAAAGTACTTGTGCCTTAAACACTCAACTGCTAAAATTTTTTTTAAATAAAATTTATTTATATATATATATATTTATTTATTTGGCTGTACCAGGTCTTAATTTTGGCACATGGGATCTTCGTTGCAGTGTGAGGGATCTAGTTCCCTGACCAGGGATGGAACCCGGGCCACCTGTATTGGGAGCACAGAGTCTTAACCACTGGACCACCAGGGAAGTCCCTCAACTACTAAAATTTTTATCAGACAGTTTTGATCCCCAAATCTAAGCTTCAAATGTCTAAAGCATTTTTTAAAAGAACTGTTTCTCAGTACATGGGAAAATGTTAGATCTTTATGAAAGTTAAATTCTTTAAAAAATGAGTAAAACGATTTGTGTTCAGTTTCATAATAATTATGAAAGTTAGATTCTTTAAAAAATGAGTAAAAGAATTTGTATTCAGTTTCATAATAATTATCAAGTAGTTTGGGTTCTTTTTTTTTTTAATATATATATTTTTATTTTTGACTGCATTGGGTCTTCGTTGCTGTGCGTGGGCTTTCTCTAGTTGCGGCAAGCAGGGGCTACCCTGTTTGCAGTCCGCGGGCTTCTCACTGAGGTGGCTTCTCTTGTTGCAGAGCATGGGCTCTAGGCGGGCAGGCTTCAGTAGTTGCAGCATGCAGGCTCAGTAGTTGTGGCATGGGAGCCCTAGAGGATGCAGGCTTCAGTAGTTGTGGCGTGTGGGCTCAGTAGTTGTGGTGCATGGGCTTAGTTGCTCTGTGGCATGTGGGATCTTCAAGGACCAGGGATTGAACCCGTGTCCCCTGCACTGGCAGGTGAATCCTTAACCACTGCATCACCAGGGAAGTCCAGGGGTTCTTTTTTTTTTAAGACTTATTTTACTGAAGTACAGATGATGAACAATGTTGTATTAATTTCTACTGTACAGCAAAGTTTGGGTTCTTTATAAAAATGATACAACCAAGAAGAACTCTTTTATGTTCACTTTTAACATTTAACTTACAGTTTAGTGGGAAGATAACTTGGAGAATCATCTTTGCTTCGAATAAGATCATTACATTTATCGATTGTCTCATAAACAGAGAATGTGTCTCCAATACTATAAAGAATGGCTAGATTCTTAGCAAGGAGTTTGCGAGTAGGAGGCCCTGGGGAGCTGTTCAACAAAGATAGGAGCTGTTCCACAAGAGTTTTCTGTTTCTCCCTTACATCACTCTAGAAAGGAAGGTAACAAAGATAATTCAAGTCAACATAATTACACATAATCCTCTAATATGATTTTCCTTTCATATAATTAAGAACTAACTAAAAGCCTCTGGAAAAATGCAAAATTATTTTGATTAAATAGTACAAATAAGTTGGTGGCATGGCTATTACACCTCATGAACAGGTAGTTTGTTGCCCTGCTGATATCTCCAAAAAGTAAATTCTGGACTACAATATACTGGAGTCTTTGTGAACAAAGACAAGGGCTCTATTCTTTCTATGTCTTTCTTCTTAGGTTTGAAAGGTAGAGCAAATTTATATCTTAAGTAGAGCTTCTTAGTTCTTAAGCCTCTGCCCAATATATATCTGCATCAATAAGCAGCAACCTAAAACCTATCACCAGAGCTGATCTTGTAATGGTTACCTGTCTTACTCAGATCATTTTCTAAGTTTAGTGCAATTTTCTTTTTGCAAGCTTATGCATCTAAATGCTGATAGTGTGACTCCATTTTACTTGTCTACGCTCTGAAAAAGGAGTACAGAATATCATCACAGTGGTAATGGTATTCAGGTGCTCCCTGAGGCCTAAACTTCCACAATAAAATATTTGTTAATTTAGTGTATGGATTTTTGTCATTTGTTAAATTCTAAATGTCTCCATGAGTAGTGTCTTTGCACCATTTGTGCATTACATAGGGTGCTGTCATTCTGTAGAATATCCTTATTTTTAGGAGATGTATGCAAAAGTATTAGAAGTAAAGTAGCAACTCACATGGCTCTGTAAATCAGTTAAACATGGCAAAATGTTAACAACTGCTGAATGTCGGTAAAGGGTATGAGTGATTAGTCTTCACTTTCTGGTAGCCATTTCATAAACTTTTAAAAGGGAATATGTTTACTCAAAGACTCCTCAATTCTTTTTTTTTTTTTTTTTTGTGGTACACGGGCCTCTCACTGTGGTGGCCTCTCCCGTTGCGGAGCACAGGCTCCGGACCCGCAGGCTCAGCGGCCATGGCTCACGGGCCCAGCCGCTCCGCGGCATGTGGGATCTTCCCGGACCGGGGCACGAACTCCCCTGCATCGGCAGGCAGACTCTCAACCACTGCGCCACCAGGGAAGCCCCTCTCAATTCTTACTCCCCTTAAAGAGTTCACACTTTTTTTTTTAAGTGAAACTCCCATCACATTATTTAGCGCTATACTGTACCAGGATGTCATGCATGTGGAGTGACACAAGGTACAGGAGACAATGATAATGAAATCTAACACAATGTGCTCTGTAGTTTGTTTTTAATATATTTGAAAGTAATACTACAAATACTGGCTAATTTCTTCCTGCTCTTTTGAACAGAAGAAACCTCCTATTTCAATATAAAGTCTTACTAAGGTCTAACCTTCCAAAGCTAATTTAGGTTATACTCGACAGAACTAGAAAATCAAATCAAAGGAAGTTAAACATTATCTGGCACATTAAAAAAACCTCAAAAAACAGTTCTTGCAATTTTACTCACCCTGCTGGTTGCTAGCAAGAGCTTCTCCAAATATCTCAACCAATCAAAAATAAACTCTGCCTTCTGAACTTCACCCAGTTGATTGTATGCTTCTTCATTCAGCAGTAAGCTATGAGCTAATTCCATTCCTTGCAGAAAATTCTCCTAGCTGGTCACGATTCTTCTCATTAAACTTCAGTCAATATACCTAAGGAAGAAAACCTATAATAGAGGAAAATAATATTTTAAAAGGAGGGTGAAAAGGAACACAATCACAATACTGGAAATCTTGCACAGAAAAGCACAAAGCATAAATAAATGGAGACATCTTTTGTAACAGCTCTAGGGTGAAACTGGGAAAATCCCAATAGTAAACCCTAGTTAACACTGACACAAAACCCCTTTTTTAGAGAGCAGACAGGAAAATAGAGTAGGATTATTGACATTCACATGCAAAAAGTTGCTAAACAGAAGAGATGTTCCATTAAAATTTTGAAAATTTTAAGGTTAGACTACTCAAGATTTTCAGTTTTCTCTGTAGCATAAGCACCTTTTTACTAAAATGGGTCATGGGTACATATTAACAAATGACCAAATATCCAGACCTCCTGCTAAAATTCTATAGTAAAGCTTGATGTCTCCCTGGATCTTTGCCTCCATAAATAAAAATAACCTGTCATTTACCTGGAGATTCAAACCAGGAGCAGAGGGACTTATTCCTATTAAAATCTGTTCTCCCAATCTAACAAAGACACTGCCTGAGGCTAGGAGTTTTGGGAAAGAGTCCCATCCCAACCAGTATAGATAGTCTCCTTATCTCTCTGGGAGCCTTGTTGTGAAAGCAAACTTATGTTTCTGAAGGCACTGGGATGGATGTTGTCCAGGGATTATAGCAATAAAGATCATGTCTGCTCTGACCCAGATCCAATGTAGCCTTCATTTCTGTTACAGGAAATAATCAACATAAGACAGAGGAGGTTTTGTTTTGTTTCAGATTCATGATCATCTCCTGGGTACACTCTAGTTCCTGTGTTGCTTATATACAACACATAAGCATGTGTGCACAATACATACACACACACATAAATCTGTAAGATGGCATCTGTGGTTATGGAATTTTTTATTTCTAGGTGCATGCTCAAGTGTATGGCAGTGAAACAGCATGATGTCTGTAACTCATTTTCAAATGGTTAAGTATATCAATCAATTACCCATAAAATACGGCAAAATGTTAACAGTTGGATGTTGGTAGTGGGTATGTGAGTAATCATTTTACTGTTCTTCAATTTTTCTGTATTTTTTAAAAGATCACAATAAAAAGTTGGAAAAATTATTTAAGAAGAGAAATTTTTTAAAAAACATAAGCTGGCTTTAAAAAAATCATTACTACTACTTACAGGAGTAACAGCTATCATCAAGAACATTAAATGACAGAGACGGTACCATATACATATAAGATGGATACTCCTATTCACTGATGTATCAAAAATAAATTTGATACCTTATAAATAAAACTCCAAGCTAAACAGAAACAGGTAATTGGAACTGCATAGAAATACAGACAGAATGCTACAGGTAATTAAACTAAACTATATAAAATACAGAGCTCATATTCTCCTAAATAAATCTCAATCTTTTGTAGAGAAGCCAGCAAGATGTATTAGAAAATCAGATGGGAGAGACATGGGAAGGCTTTTCTTTCCTTCATTTTTTTCTCCAAGAAAGTTTATGGGTATAAAATTACCTAGAGTATCACATCATCATTATTGTTAAATAACTAAAAGAGCACCTCTAAAAGACAGTAGTTGCAAACTGGTACACCGTTGGCTACATTTGGCCTGCAATGTACGTACTAGGGAAAAAAATTAGTTACTAACATTTAAACACAAGATTTTACACAAAAACCTGGGTCCATATCCCATACAGCAATGAATGACGGAATCTAAGAGGGGCAGGGACTCTCCATCAGGCACAGTTGCCAGCTGGACTGCCTCATTCATTTACATTATTTGCCAACTTCTATGGGTATTCAAGTTTTCAACCCTTACTCTTTACCTTACTTTCGTCCTCTGGCTTGGGTTAATATCCTATATTCTCACTATGACGCTGCCCCAGAGGCCAAAATACAGCTTTGATCACCACTGTCTTCTCAAACCTATGTGCTGCTTTTAGCCATCTCCCTAATTAGTCCTGCCCGCACGCCCAGTGCCACCCATGACCTGGCACCAACTGCCCTCAAAAGAAAACAGAAGTGCACATTAGATTATTTTCATAAACGTCAATTTTGAGGAACAAGAACAATATAAACAACCATGCTAACAAATTTACTTTTATAAAGATAACGTGAATTTTAGCTTCTTGTTTAAAAAACCCTCCTTTCTTTTCTTAAATTATCGAAGTGAACTGACCAAAATGCATACAATTAAGGATAAAGTTAATAAATGTTACAGAAATAATTTCCAGAAGAAAGCTACTAAGTATACCGAAGGTGAAAAGCAAGTTTGCACTCAGTATCTATGATTGTGAGAGGAAATAAAAAACCTGAGTATCATAGAGAAAACTTCTTATAACCACCAGGGCAACTCAAAATCTCAAGAATCAAATTACCCTTTTTAGAGGTCATTAGGACTGCTCAAGAGACGTTTTTTTCCTTAGGCAGCAGCAATATTGTGGTGTAAAATGATCTATCAAGAAGCAAAATAGCTAACACAATGCAATAATAAATAATTCAGTAAAAGGTTGAGATCATAAGCAGGGCATAAAGTTATCTACAATGCCCTCAATACATTCCTCATATAAATCACTCCTAAAAGAAGCAGACAATTCACACTGGTAATCCCACATCTAAACCCCCAAATCTAAAATGCATCTGCGATCTCCACATACCTACCATCAATGAGACAAGCAAATGCATTTTGCAAATAACAGATGCTCCTGCTCTAACCTATAGTTTCACTTTAGGATGATGAATACAAACGTAGTCAATATACTGTTATGTTTTAGTCTGACCACAACCCTATGGCTATATATACCTGAAGGATGCTTATTTTTCTAGTTTTTCTCTTATTTTCCATTTTTATGTTTGCTGAGATTACGAAGTGGTTAGTTTATTAAAAGTGAACATATATATCAATATATTTTTCAAGGTACAGTTATATTACTTGAAAAAAAGAGTCCATCAAACTGTTGTGTGCCAACTGTAATGCCAGCCATTATTTTTGACAGAAACTAATTATTTATTCATCACTTATTATAGTCCAGGCACTACTCCAAGCACTTTACATTTTCTTGAATAATTAATTCACAAAACTGTCCTTGGGTAGCTATTTGTATTAGCACTATTTTAGGATGAGGACATTGAGGCACAGAGAAGTTGAGTAGCTTTCCTAAGGTCACACAGAACCTGGTCATACACTTCAGCAATCTGACTCTAGATATATGTGCTTTAACCACTAGATACTATGCTGCCACCCTTTTATCCAATCAAGCCTGTCAAACACCTTGAAGCCAGGCATTTTATTTATTCATTCATTCATTTTTTTTTTTACTTTTATTTTACTGAAATATAGTTGATGTGCAATATTATGTTAGTTTCAAGCGTACTACATAATGATTTGACATTTGCAAACATGAAATGATCACCATATCTATATAGGGTTTACAGAACTATTTTGGGAACATATGCTGAAGTTTATGCAGGGGGGAATAAGTCTCCCTAATCTTTTTGGTCATTTTAGTTTTTTTAAAATGATTTATTATATCATTTTGAAGAGAGAAAAAAAATCACAAACAATCAAAGAAAACATCAAACACAAAATAAGATAGGTTTGTCAAATTGGTTTGTTTTTTTCTTTCCAGAGCATTAAAAGAACAATTTACAAAATGAATAAGCCACTCAGCAGTAAATGGAACTAATTCCAGAATGTAATAAGCAGTTAAAGTTTCGGAATCTGTCTCATACTTAAATTTAAATTACTTTTCTTTGACTCTCAACTCACGTCTCTACAAGACATCACAACAGCTTCAACTCAGCCTCCAGTCTTTAGCTTCTCAGTTTTGTTCAAAAAGCAAACAGTAAAACAAAAAAACAAAAAACCTCTCAAGAATCTCCCATACTTCAGGTACATATATAAATCTTTTTAAAATCCATACCTTTCAAAAAACAAAACAAAACAAAAACCCAAAACAGTAATTAGCTTGTTGGGGAGGAAGGAAACTTTCCTCTACCCTTTTAGGTTTTTTCTGGATGGTCTAAGATTAAATTGACACGAGACAGATTAACAGGAGAAAAATTTAATTCTGGACATACAGGAACCCCATACACAAGAGGGTCAAAGACCCCAGATACATGAAATGTTGAAAGACAGAAAGGTAAAATAAGGTATTATGCCATTCTAAGCTAAGGAATGGGACAGCGGCCTGGGGCTTCGAAGGGCAGGAAGAGTCATCCACAGGACGATTAAGAAGAGTAGATGCTTGGTAACTAGATGTTTGCTCTGACATAGAGATGGGTCTACTTAGATAAAAATTACCTCCAGCAATAACTCTCTTCTGGGAAAAATCCCAAATTTAAATTCTTCTAAGTAGTTATGGGAGGGGCAATATTTTCTCTTGAACCCAAGCATCTCGACTGCCTTTAGTTCAAAACAATCCTCATGCAAAAGTGACACAATTCGGGCAGCTCGTTCTGAATCCCAAGATTTAATCTAGAAAGAAGATGGATCATTCTTTACTGACCTATTATTCCCTATGACCTGTGATTCAGGCTTTGCAAAAGTATAGGTTACAAAATAGGAACTCACAAGTTACACAGAGCATTAGGTCATAATTAAGATGTTGCCTAAGGAAGGCTGCCCTTGGTAGAAAGAAAATGAGGCCTTTCTATTACTGTACTTTAAATATCCCTAGGCACAGTCTTAAAGTTGGTTTGCTGACACACTGTATTTCACTGGTTGTAGGGTAAAATGAATATTGAAGCAAATCACTTTTAATTCTAGAGTTAATAGTTTCATCTTAATGATTTTAAAATCCTGTCTGTATTCCATTTTTGAATCTGAAATACCTTGCTTCTTCCTACAATAAACTATTTCAAAATTCACCTTAAAAAAAAAGCCTTCCTTCAGGAAGCCTTTCATGATTATACTGTCTTCTCTTGGTATAGCACTTTTTCCATTATTATAGTTATGCTTCATAAAATGTTTGGCTTCTCTAGCCATCATTTAAATTGTCAGATGCTCCTGGTATTTTTCCAAATCATGATTCAAAAATGTTAATAATGATTATTAGAGTAGTAGCATTATGGGTAATGCTATCTTCTCTAGTCTCCAAATTTTTAATGATTTAAAAACTTTCAAAATGAAACCCTTAGAAAACAATAAATAAACCAAACTTCCGTTAGATTCCTAACTTTTATAATCCATAATACCATTTGTTAGCATCACCTTGGTAACATCACAAGTGGGAAGGACAAATGTATTGCCTGCTGTAGTTCACGGCAATGCCTCTCACTTTCCAGACTCCCAAATCACAAATTGACAACAGTAGCTATTACTCACTGAGCCAGGAAGTTTTAGGTGCTTAATTTATATCACCACTAATCATCAAAAGGAAGAAAGCAAGGAAGGCATTACTCGCCCCCATTTTATGGAAGAAAAAACTTACATGCCAATAAAGAGTAGAGCTGAAAATGAACCCAGGTCTCTTGGGCAACAAAGCTCATTCTCCTTCCTCAATGCTAGGAAGCCCTTCCACAGGGGGAAAAAAGGAAAAACAGCATTTTTGACATTAAGATGTAAGAGACAAAAAGTGTGGAATAAACAGGGCATGGCGGTGGGGGGCGGCATTACTTTATATTTGGGCTCGTTCTCTCCCTATTTCCCCCTACACCTTTTAGTAAATCACAAAATAGGTTTCACCTCCCAAGTCCTCCAAGGATAAGGGTCAAACAATTAAAAAGGCAGCATTGGGAAAACACCAAAAGGAACAATACAGATGAGGCTGGTAAACTTAAAATTAAAAGCTAAGCATGTCAAGACAGTAGACCTATAACAATGCAGACTAGTGGTTCTCAACTCTGGTTGCTTTTTT
This sequence comes from Mesoplodon bidens, assembly GCF_964165515.1. Classification (NCBI taxonomy): domain Eukaryota; kingdom Metazoa; phylum Chordata; class Mammalia; order Artiodactyla; family Ziphiidae; genus Mesoplodon; species Mesoplodon bidens. The sequence continues at coordinate 111,619,374 of NC_138178.1, forward strand.
TTTAATTGAAAAAAAAATTTTTTAACATCTTTATTGGAGTATAATTGCTTTACAACGGTGTGTTAGTTTCTGCTTTATAACAAAGTGAATCAGCTATACATATACATATATCCCCATATCTCCTCCCTCTTGCGTCTCCCTCCCACCCCTCTAGGTGGACACAAAACATGGAGCTGATCTCCCTGTGCCATGCGGCTGCTTCCCACTAGCTAGCTATTTTACATTTGGCAGCGTATATATGTCCATGCCACTCTCTCACTTTGTCCCAGCTTACCCTTCCCCTCCCCGTATCCTCAAGTCCATTCTCTATGTCTGCATCTTTATTCCTGGCCTACAATTAGGCTCATCAGTACCATTTTTTTTTTAAGATTCCACATATATGCGTTAGCATATGGTATTTGCTTTTCTCTTTCTGACTTACTTCACTCTGTATGACAGACTCTAGGTCCATCCACCTCACTACAAATAACTCAACTGCGTTTCTTTTTATGGCTGAGTAATATTCTATTGTATATATGTGCCACATCTTCTTTATCCATTCATCTGTCAGTGGACATTTAGGTTGCTTCCACGTCCTGGCTATCGTAAATAGTGCTGCAATGAACATTGCAGTACATGACTCTTTTTGAATTACGGTTTTCTCAGGATATATGCCCAGTAGTGGGATTGCTGGGTCATGTGGTAGTTCTATTTTTAGTTTTTTAAAGACCGTCCATACTGTTTTCCATAGTGGTTGTATCAATTTACATTCCTACCAACAGTGCAGGAGGGTTCCCTTTTCACCACACTCTTTCCAGCATTTACTGTTTCTATATTTTTTGATAATGGCCATTTTGACCAGTGTGAGGTGATACCTCTTTGTAGTTTTGATTTACATTTCTCTAATAATTAGTGATGTTGAGCATCTTTTCATGTGCCTCTTGGTCATCTGTATGTCCTCCTTGGTGAAATGTCTACTTAGGTCTTCCACCCATTTTTTAACAGGATTGTTTGTTTTTTTGATATTGAGCTCCATAAACTGTTTGTATATTTTGGAGATTAATCCCTTGTTGCTTCATTTGCAAATATTTTCTCCCATTCTGAGGGTCGTCTTTTTGTCTTGTTTATGGTTTCCTTTGCTGTGCAGAAGCTTTTAAGTTTAATTAAGTCCCATTTGTTTTTGTTTTTATTTCCATTACTCTAGGAGGTGGGTCAAAAAAGATCTTGCTGTGGTTTATGTCAAAGAGTGTTTTTCCTATGTTTTCCTCTAAGAGTTTTATAGTGTTTGGTCTTACATTTTTTTTTTTTTTTTTTTTTTTTATTTATTTATTTTTGGCTGTGTTGGGTCTTCGTTTCTGTGCGAGGGCTTTCTCTAGTTACGGCGAGCGGGGGCCACTCTTCATTGCAGTGCGCGGGCCTCTCACTATCGCGGCCTCTCTTGTTGTGGAGCACAAGCTCCAGACACGCAGGCTCAGTAGTTGTGGCTCATGGGCCTAGTTGCTCTGCGGCATGTGGGATCTTCCCAGACCAGGGCTCGAACCCGTGTCCCCTGCATTGGCAGGCAGATTCTCAACCAGTGCGCCACTAGGGAAGCCCTGGTCTTACATTTAAATCTTTAATCCATTTGGAGTTTACTTTTGTGTATGGTGTTAGGTAGTGTTCTAATTTCATTCTTTTACATGTAGCTGTCCAGTTTTCACAGCACCACTTATTGAAGAAGCTGTGTTTTCTCCATTGTATGTTCTTGCCTCCTTTGTCGTAAATTAGGTACCCATGTGTACGTGCGTTTATCCCTGGGTATTCTATCCTGTACCACTGATCTATATTTCTGTGTCTGTGCCAGTACCATACTGTCTTGATTACTGTAGCTTTTTGGTATAGTTTGAAGTTGTGGAGCCTGATTCCTCCAATACCACTTTTCTTTCTCAAGATTGCTTTGGCTATTCGGGGTCTTTTGTGTTTCCAGACGAATTGTAAAATTTTTTGTTCTAATTCTGTGAAGAATGCCATTGGTAGTTTGATGGGGATTGCATTGAATCTGCAGATTGCTTTGGGTAGTATAGTCATCTTCACAATATTGATTCTTCCAATCCAAGAACATGGTATATTTCTCCATTTATGTCATCTTTGATTCCTTTCATCAGTGTTTTATAGTTTTCTGAGTACAAGTCTTTCGCCTCCTTAGGCAAGTTTACTCCTCGGTATTTTATTCTTTTTGTTGCAATGGTAAATGGGAGTGTTTCCTTAATTTCTCTTTTTGATTTTTCGTTGTTGGTGTATAGGAATGCCAGAGATTTCTGTGCATTAATTTTGCATCCTGCAACCTTACCAAACTCATTAGTTAGTTCTAGCAGTTTTCTGGTGGTATCTTTAGGATTTTCTATGTATAGTATCATGTCATCTGCAAACAGTGACAGTTTTACTTCTTCTTTTCCAATCTGGATTCTTTTTTTAAATGCATGCAGATATGACAGCTGTCACATATAATCTAACAAAATTGTTTCAAATGAAGTTAAGGACAACTAAGTGCTACTAGAGCCATCTTACAGAAAAAACTGAATGAACCTTTTGGCCCACCCAATATATATATGGCACTTGATGTTTCTCAACATATTTTAAGTATGAACCTTTGCCCCACCTTTACCTTTTTCTGGTTTTTCCCAGCTGGGAACCCTGTGAACTCAGTGTTCTATAGTACACAATCTTTAAATACTAATCATTAAAGACTACTGTGAGTCAAAAAAATTTTAATTCCCTTTCGCTTATACTGTGATAGGATTTTTTAAGAAGTAGAAGAATATGTAACAAGTCAGTGTCACACTTCTACTTAAAAGTAGCCATTTCTGGGACTTCCCTGGTGGTGCAGTGGTGAAGAATCCACCTGCCAACACAGGGGACATGGGTTTGAGCCCTGGTCCGGGAAGATCCCACATGCCGCAGAGCAACTAAACCCGTGCGCCACAACTACTGAGCCTGCGCTCTAGAACCCACGCGCCAAAATTACTGAAGCCTGTGTGCCTAGAGCCCATGCTCCTCAACAAGAGAAGCCACCGCAGTGAGAAGCCCGCGCACCACAACGAAGAGTAGTCCCCGCTCGCCGCAACTAGAGAAAGCCCACACGCAGCAATGAAGACCCAACGCAGCCAAAAATAAATAAATAAATAAAATTTAAAAAAATAATAAATTTATTTAAAAAGTAGCCATTTCTGATTAATATTTTGGATCAAATTATCTAACATTCAGAATTCTAAATATAAACAGAATCTTTTCTACTCCTGGAATATGAGTAAAGAAAAAAATAGTTTTAATTAACCTAGTATATTTAAGATTTATCAGTTCATATAAAAATCTGTGTTATTCATACTTTTAACAAACTAAAAATGGCTTGTTGCACCATAAATTTTAAAATTTGATTTTTGGATTCTGAATACAATTCCCATAAAATCAACTTAATCCATATTTCTTAAGTCATATGACAAAAGTCTAACTTGCACCATGCCCCAGGCACAGCACTATTACCTTGTTTTACTATATAATGAAAATACATTCAGTGTACCAAGATTCAAACAATATTTCCTGCAAACTTGGTAGAAATGGCAAGAAAGCTGCTTCTCACCACTGCATAATACAAGTCAATAGGAAAGGCAGATCCACTCAACTCCAAAAACTGATGGGGAGCACATCTTATAGGACAGAGAAGCTAGGATGGAATAGGAAAGAAACAGGAGTTACACAGAAATTTATAAGTTGGGGGAAGAAAGGGCCAGAAGTAGGGATGCAATTTCCTTTGCCTTCCTTTCTTGCTTTTCCAAAGTGCTGCAGATTACCATTAGGGGCGAGAAGAATGGCAGAAGCTGGATTCGATGAAGGAGATTGCCAATAGGGGCCCCATTTGATGTCCAGTCCTGGGAATTTTCCTTGCAGATTACAAAAGAGAAGACCTTGAAGGGTAAAAGGAAGTATGGGTGGAGGGGGAGGGGAAATGAGCAGCAGGAGCCAACTCTAATAAGGCAATGATAGGAAAAGGAACTAACATTTCTTGAGGATTTACTTACTAGAAACTTTTAATTCACTATCTCATTTAATCTTCATAACACTGAAACTCAGATATTATCATCCTCATTTTACAGATGAGGATAATGAGTTAAGCAATTTGTCCAAGATGAAGACGCTATTTAAGTGGAAGAAAGATTAACACCTACATCTGTCTAGTTTCAATGTCCATGTTCCTTCAACTACTTTCTACATTCTCTTCATATAGTCTCTAATCACTGCTATTACTGACAGTTACTGCCATGCCCACTGAAGCATCTAATCTTTATAACTTTGTTCTTTCTTATCATTTCACTCTCCTCTTACGTCTCCAATACTTTTAGGCTTTTTGATAAAGTGTGAGGTCTACTAGAGACATCAACTTCCAGAGGGCTCTTTCCATCTAGACAGTAAATCAATAAGTACTAACAGTGTTAGGTTAGTCTTTGGCTATTCTTGACAATTTTTATCACTCTTCATTCCACAAACCAACTCTTCCACCTCCCTGAGAAGAAAGATTTCACTCTGGACACTTTGGAATTCCAGAAGGCAAATTTTAAAAGAGAAATTTTACTCTAGTATCTCCTACCACACTCAGTTTGAAAGTCACTATCTATGCAGTCTCACTACTTGGTACCTAATTAAGAATCCAGTAACAAGAAGTACAATAAAAAACAAAAAAAGTTAAAGAAAAAGAAGATATACAGCAATTAATTGTTTCAAAGATCATGAACTTTACTGACGTCAGTTTCTTGGCTCTCAAGGCCAGTTTATTCTAGTTTAGTTTAGACATGACTAATAATCCAGTTATCTGGATTCTAGTTAGGGTGGAGTAAGGCACCATACTAAAAGTGAAGAAGCAAACTCACTGAGAGCAGGAAGAAGTCAGGGCAGGCAGGTAAAGGTGATGGAAGTGACCAAAATACTATTTAATACAGATATTTTAAAAAGCAGGCAATATGGGGATACTTAGTTCAAGAGCAAAGTGCACAAGATGCCATTATTCCCCCAGCTCATCAGAGGCCAGGAATCCTTGCTCAATTTTCCAAAATATCACTGTATTGGCTGCTCATGAAATCTGCCACCTAGGACTTCCTAGTTAGCCATTAGAATCCACCTGCTATAGAATCCTCTCCTTTTTCCCATTCTAACTATTCATGGCTCTTGCACGCTGGTTAGCATTCACAGATTCACCCTTAATGCACACTATGGTCTGACATCTTGGCTTTTCCTCACGGTTCCCACTTCTAATTTACAACATATCTTATGAAATGTCTGGTCTATAATTTAGCTACAGCTCTGACTCTCTTGGAGCCCTACCTGAGGTCTTGTTTTTTAGCAGACACTGCTTCCTACTCCCTGCCAGATGCCTAAGTAGGCTCTTAACGTTGCAAGTGCAGCTCCCTGGAACAACTCCATATTCCTCTGCTTTCTGGCTGCCACCATCATAGTCCACCCAAGTAATACACTGAACATACCATCTATTACCTCTAACCCCTAGTTGCTCTGGGGCAGCACTCCATAATCAAACTCACTGATATTTCTGCAGCAAAAGATAAACATTCACATAAAGGTGGGATAAATAATGACTATAAATAGCTTTATATCAGCTCAGGTGATGTTTTGCTGCCAAATGAGTTAAGAAAAAAGGCTTTTGGACTCTGTAAGTTTAAGGGATTTTGTACCTGTATATATTTTTCTTTTCTTTTCTTTTCTTTTTTTTGCTTTGCAGATTTCCTCCCAAAATATCTTTAAAAAATTTTTGTGCATTTCAATGGGTAATTTCATTTTTCTGATAATTTTACTTACATAAGAAATGTATTGAACAAGTGAGGTATTATTATGAATGTATATACAAAAACATGCATATATTCAACATACAGAAATCTACAAGCACAAGAGAAAAGGATACAGACAGATGCTGTTGTATATCCATAGAGAAGCATAATCTAGAAAATAAGTACAAAGAAGTACATATATAAAATACTTTATTTATTGAAGTTAGAACCATACCACGGTTTTAAGATTAGCAAGAGTATATACTCTGCTTTAAATATTTAAATATCACCTCATACAAGTTTTCCTTCTTTCCTGTCACATAATTAGCTCTAATTTCTTAGGCAGGTAACACTAACATAATACTTTAATATGGCTATATTATGCTTCTTTTCTAGAAATAATTATCTTTTAAGTTGTTACTACTAAAAGAAAATCCCTAACATGATTCAGGATACATGCTCCAGTTTCAATCTGTTGGGTATCTGTTTAGAGGGTTCCAATTTCCAATTTGGGTCTTACTGTATATATACGTTTGACTTCATGCTCACAGTTACACTGTCAAATAATTTTCTGTCTGATCTTTTAATCAATATCACTAGATTCATGGTAAAAAAAAAAAGTTTAAGTACAAATAACTTACTGTTACTTGTGAAAAACACAAATATTAAAAAGAGACTTTACTGGGCTTCCCTGGTGGCGCAGTGGTTGAGAGTCCTCCTGCCAATGCAGGGGACACGGGTTCGTGCCCCGCTCCGGGAGGATCCCACATGCCGCGGAGCAGCTAGGCCCGTGAGCCATGACCACTGAGCCTGCGCGTCCGGAGCCTGTGCTCCGCAACGGGAAAGACCACAACAGTGAGAGGCCCGCGTACCGCCAAAAAAAAAAAAAAAAAAGAGAGACTTTACTAAATGAAAAAAAATTTCCACATCAGATCTAAATTAAAACTGAAATTATAAAGTTGTTAGAAAACACGTAAAAATCCTTCCCTTTCTCTAGCCTTCCAAAAGGCTAGAATTGCTGAAATTAAAAATTATTAGGTAAATATAACAGGAAAGGCTTGACCTTTTTCCATCATTACACATCTAGGATGTGGAAGCATTTATGGGATCCAGTAGTTCACCTAACATAATGAAAAAGATGAAGAATTAAAACTGAACTTAACCTACTTCCTCCCACAAAAGATACAGTGATTAAGAGTTCTAGTCCAGGGTCAGCAATTTTTTCCTGTGAAGGACCAGAGAATAAATACTTTAGGCTGTGTGGACCACACAGTCTCTATCACAACTACTCATAAACAATACATAAACGGCCATAAATAGATGAGTGTGGTTATGTTCCAGTACAACATTATCTACAAAAACTGGCAGCAGGCTGGATTTGACCCACAGGCTGTCAATTGCTGACCCCTAGTGTAATCCAAAGAATTTAAGACTACAACTAGACAAAGGATTCAATTAAATGATAAAAACAAGTCTCTACTAATTCCTTAGGCCTCAGTTAATTCATTTCTTAAATGAAGTTTAATAACAGTTTCTGCAGTCTCCTTAAAATGCAGAAATGCTTTTATGTGAGAGGACTAAGGTCCCACGAAGGGGCTGTTCAAACCCATCAACTATACTATGGATAATTAATGAAACACAAGAGTCAATAAACACTTTTTAAAAAAATGCCGATGTCATTAAACTGGTTAATCAGGATTTAGAATAAAAGAATTTTAGAATATGAAGGGACCTAAACAAATCCAGAGTTTAATCTTTTATTTTATTCAAAAGATAATTAAGAAAAGCTCATAAAGGTTATCAACTCTCTCAATCCCCTTTTTGAAATAAAGCTGAATGGAAGAAAGGAAGATAGGTGTATTGCTTAAAGACGAAAGTTCTTAAATTTTTTCCTTAGAGAATGTATTATTAGTGCAATTTTTAAAAATTTTAAGGTACTTTGGATTATGCATTTTCTGTTCTAAAGTCAGATACAATGATAAACAAAAAGAAAAGAAGAGAAAAGTTAACAAAGATCCGTAAACAGTAGTGGAGGAGCTTAAGCTAAAATTCAGGTCTCCCGTCAGTTTAGGAGTCTTCCAATACTATAACTATCTATATAAAATAGCTGTACTTTTTCCAACTGTCACTATTCTTATTATAAACCCTGCCTGCTTACCGATTTCATTAAAGGGGAAAAATCTATGGTATTAAAATGTAAGACAAATCTCGGCTTCAATGCTGATCTAAAACCACTTTCTCAAAGACATACTTTCTAAAATGTTTGAAAACGAAACGGCAATTCGCCTTTCCCCATCCACCTAATGCCCAGCTCCAAGCACTTTTTCCTTACACTATAATCTCGCCAGAGTATTTTCTCTGACAAAGTTCTGAACCGTACTTATGGGCCCCTTTTTTCCCTTTCAACGTCTTCTCTAGGCTGTTAAGTTCCTTAAGGGCGCTGAGCCTGCACATAAAAAATGCTGAATATTTGTTGAATAAATGACTGCACATAAAAACAGTGTATAACTATAACCTTTAATAAAGGAGCGCAAATCATCTGACACCTATTCTCTGACTTGACAGTTACAAAATATCATCTTAACTTGCCGGAGGTATACATTACTGTGACTAGTAAATACCATAAAGCACTTCATGAAGTTTCCAAAGACTTTATAATCCCTTGAAATGACACTGTGCTGGCCGAAAGTAGGGTAAGAAGAAATGCTTCCTCGTACTAAGCAAATGCTACCCCGGCAAAGGCTTGATTTCCTTGCGAGAAGGCACTATCCAGAATCCACTCTCCACTGCTCCCGGAAACGCGCCTCCAGGGTTGCGCGCGGGCGTTCGGAGAACCTCTCCCGAAGCTCGGGTTGGGGCCCCGCTCCCGGCCAACCCCCGGCGCGGCGGGCGCCGCCAGGGCGGGTCCGGGGAGCGGCGCGCCGGCGAAGCGGGCTCCGACCTTCCCCGCAAGCCTGGGGGCTCCCGCCGGCGGCCAGAGTCCACGCCTACCTGTTGTGCACGGGGGAAACCAGACTTTCCCGGAGCCCAAGAGGAAGAACAGAGTGCACGGCTACTCTGCCATCCCCGCGCCGCACTTCAGCCCCTCCTCGGAGGGCTCCGGCCCCTTCGGCCAGATCATCTAATCCCTCGTCCCGTTCCTGCTCCCGGGGTCCCAGCTTCCTCCACCGCTTCGCTGCCGCGACCACCCCGGGGACCCTCAAGCCGCTCAACTTACAGTGCAGGCCCCGGTGTGTGGTTCTTCCCAGCCAGCAGGCAGCACGGACACCGCCCCCTCGCGCCGGGAGCCGCCTCCACTGCGGGGATTCCCGACTGCTCGCCCCCGGGGTCCGCCACGACCACGACTCAGCGACCGTCCCAGCCTCGCCAAGTTATCGGACCCACAGCACTGGGACTCGCAGGCGGTAGCGACGGCGGGAGGGGCGCGCGCGGGGCGGGACGGAAAGCTCGGAGCCTGGAGAGCGGCGGGAGCCAGCGATTGGGAACGCGCCCCGCACCGCGCCGAGGCCCCGCCAGCCGGCCGCCGAGCTATCGAGCGCCCACACTGGCAGGCGTGACTGCCCCACCTCCGAAAGAGCGATGGCGGAGACTGCGGCCTAGATTGAGGCCAGGGCAGCGTCTTTGCAGTCTGGAGAGCTTGGCCACACCCATTTTTGTTTGTTTTCGACGCTACCCAGAATCCTTGGGGCATCTGAAGTCTAAGACACAGCTGGAGCCTGGAGAAATTCAGGCAGGGAGTGCCGTGGGTGTAGGTGGTGGAATGCTAGACTGGGAAGGGGCCTTAGAGAGCCTTGTGTCCTACAGCCCGAAACTCTGGGGCCTGACGTAAAGCAGCTTGCCCAAGGTCACACACCCAGTCACTGGCGGAACTGGGAATAACAACCTCTTGGCTCCAAGTCAAGTGCGTTTTTCTAGTATACTCAGCATTTTGAACGTAATTTTTCAATTTTTATTTTGAAACAAGCACAAGCTTACAGAAATGTTGCTAGTACAGAGAACACTTCTTTCCTGAACCAATTGTGATCTAAGTTGCTGACACAATGCCACATTGTCCCTAAATACTTTAGTGTGTAGTTCTACTAATAAGCACCTCTATTACATAATCACAATATAACTATCAAAATCAAAATATTTATGTGATACATTACGTCTTGCCAGTTGTCCCAATAATGCTCTTTATGAGGAAAGGATTCAGTTCAGGATCAAGCACTGTACTTACTTTATTGTATCTTTAGTCATCTTCAATCTGGAACACTTCCTTGGTCTTTCTTTGACTTTCATATCCTTGATACTTGTGAAGATTCCTGGCCAATTATTCTACAGAATGGCCTTCACTTTGCATCTGTCTGATGCTTACTCAAGATTAGATTCAGGGTAGATGTCTTTGACAGGACTCTCAGAGAAGTGATGCTCTGTTCTTCTCATTGCATCCTGTGAGGTGGCACATGATTTTAATGTCTCATTACGGGTGTTTATTTCAGTAATGTAGTGTCTGCCAGGCTTCTCCAGTAGTTACTTTCTTCCTCTTTGTAATTAGGAAGTATTTTGTGGGAGAAATTCTTTGAAACTATGAACTTTTTTTTGTTTTTCATCAAACTTTCAATTAATTTATTTCTATCAGTATGAATTCAGAGTTTCCTATTTTATTAAATGTGTCATAATTTATCACTGTTTATTTTGGAGTTCAAATTGTCCCAAGTTTGGTCAGTGGGATTCACCCATTCATTCTGGCTTCTGTGTCTTCGTGTGTTTTAAATCCTTTCACAATGTATTATTGTAAAACATTTTTTAAATACAGAAAATTTGAAAGAGTTTTATATAACATATATCCCACCATCCATATTATTCATTAACATTTTACTAGTCTGTGCCCTTTTGACACACCTCCAACATTCTTTGAGTACTCCTTTACTTTCTGGCACCTGGATGCAGCCATTATCCAGGAGTCCTGGTTCCTTTTAGTGGAGAATGGTATTTAGTTTGTTTGTTTATTTATTTATTTATGTTTGGCTGCATTGGGTCTTCATTGCTGCGCATGGGCTTTCTCTAGCTGTGGCGAGCGGGGGCTACTCTTCGTTGCGGTGCGCGGGCTTCTCATTGCGGTGGCTTCTCTTGTTGCGGAGCACAGGCTCTAGGCTTTCAGGCTTCAGTAGTTGTGGCACACGGGGTCAGTAGTTGTGGCTCGCAGGCTCTAGAGTGCAGGCTCAGTAGTTGTGGTGCATGGGCTTTGTTGCTCTGCAGCACGTGGGATCTTCCCGGACCAGGGCTCGAACCCATGTCCCCTGAATTGGCAGGCTAATTCTTAACCACTGAGCCACCAGGGAAGTCCCCAAGAATGGTATTTAGAAGCACGAGGCATGCTCACTGCTACTGAGGTATCACTGCTCAGGCTGTCTTAGGGTTTGTAGCTAAGGAATATTTGTACATTCATACACACATACAGTGCATCTATATATGTATACTCACACATATACACATTTATAGCTAGATTTCTTTATTTAACTATGTATGTTGAAAAACCACATGTTCACAGTAGTACCTCCAATCCAGCATCACACAGTTTATTCTAGTTTCCTCCCTTCCACATTTGTAACTCCTTTCTCCTACAGAGAGTATGCTGGATCCTATTATCTTTGAGATATTTACTTGTTTGAACACCTCTCCTATATTTAAGCAATCACCTATTGCTGCCATCTCTCCCTTTGGAGGATGCTGCCCCTATCCCACTAAGGTTCTGAAACCCCAAAATCAGCCACCACAAGCCCCTCCTTTTCTTTCCTTATCCCTGCACCCAAACCCTGTGCCCATGCCCTGTCTGTAAGCCCTCTCCACCCTGCTCAGGCTCCATCCCTTGCCAAGTATCCCTCTAGGCACCCTCCTTATCCCACAAGAGTGTGTGTGTGTGTGTGTGTAGGGTACTGTAAACTATGCTGAGAAAGATACAAAGATATTCTAGATCCTGAAGGAGAGAGCAAATGCTGTGAAGTCCAGTTGGGAGGCTCATGAAAGGTTTAAAGAAAGAGATGGCATTTAAAATGGGCTTTGAAGAATGCATAAGAATGGATGAGTAGGATATACTCTGTAAGATACTGAAATAACTCTGGAAAATAATTTGAGCGCAAAATTATTTATTCTTGGACAAAGCAGAGAAAGTGATTCATTTTGACTGAGTATGTGGTACAAGAATAACAACACTAGAATTTTAGAGCTGGAAGGGATATTAGGTATCATTGAGTCCAACCATTAATTTTACAAGGGATTCAAAGATGGCTCCAAACTTTGAGCCCAAGTGACTAAGCGAATTAAATTAGGAGGAGGAAATAGTAAGTTTAATTGTAAACACATCACATTTGAAGTGACAGTAGAGCCTCCAGGGAGAAATGGAGGACTACAGCTTAGGAGAGGGTTCAGAACAAGAGCACTAGATTCAAAACGTTTCTACATGGAGTGGACAGCTAATACAATGAAAGAGAAAACATAAAGAGAGAAAACAACAAGGACAGAACTCTGAGGAACAACCAGTTTAATTTTAACCAGGTGGAAATGTTTCACCTCTCAACCACTATTATACTTTGTTCAATCTCAAATTGAGACTTTAAGTCACAATAAAGAAGCTGTATTATAATTAATGGAAAGAACACAGCTTTCAAATCTGGAGACTTGTGTTCAAATCCTAATTCCACCACTTAGTAGCCTTGACCTAGAGAAAACTGCTTCATCTCTCAGTTTCCTCACTTTATTTTTTTTAATTTTTTTAAAATTTATTTTATTAGTATTTTATTTATTTTTATTTTTGGCTGTGTTGGGTCTTCGTTGCTGTGCACAGGCTTTCTCTAGTTTTGGCGAGCGGGGGCTACTCTTCGTTGTGGTGCGCAGGCTTCTCACTGCAGTGGCTTCTCTTGTTGCAGAGCACGGTCTCTAGGCACGCGGGCTTCAGTAGTTGTGGTGCACGGGCTTAGCTGCTCCATGGCATGTGGGATCTTAGTTGCTCTGGAGCAGGGCTCGAACCCATGTCCCCTGCATTGGCAGGTGGATTCAACCACTGGGCCACCAGAGAAGCCCAGTCTCCTTCACTTTAAAATGAGAATATTATCTCCCTCTCTGAGGTGTGCTGAAGATTCAAAATATAATCAAAATAAATGGCATGTTGCCCATTGTGAAATGATAGCCAGCATTATTAGGCACTTACCTTCTCTCTCTACTCCCAACTTACTTCAGCTTTTGTCAGTACACTTGGTGTCACTGTTGGGCACACAGAAGGCACTCATCAGATATCTGTTGAAGGAATGGAGAATTTTACATACTTTCTCTTTATATTTGTCCTATAATGCATCATACTACATCTTCTTGGCTTTCTATAAAGGAATAATTTTCCCCACCAATAAATGAAGCCATCTTAGAAGTAGAATTGTTGGTAATTAATGGTGTATGTAAAAATGATGAAGTAAACCAGTAGTTACCCATTTGACTGCCTATGTGATATCTCACTTTACTGTTCAAACCCATCTGATACAACTCTAGGTTCCAACCACTATACATTTGGGAAACTGAAAATGATAGATTCCCTTTAAGATTCCTTTTACCCCTGAGATTATAAAATTCAATGATAGTAGAACAGTATTACCCAAACAACGGGACTCTCGTATACCCATGTAGCTCTGTGGTCTTGCTCTAGATTGTACTACTCAAGATGTTAACAGTTGTTCCTTTAAAAAGGCATTCTTAAATAAATTTGAGAAACACTATATGTTAACATTTTATAGCCGTTTCTTAAAGAGTCATTAGGCATATTAGTAGGCTGCATTTCAAGCGGTGTTTCCCAAGCTTATTTGACAATGGAATATAATATCTTTAAAAAAAAAGGAATGCACACTAATATCTTTTAGAACTAGTGTTCCTGGGAGCAGACTTTGCTCAATGTTGAAGCCATCGAGGAGACTGGAGTGTACATGAGGAAAGCTCATGTCACAAAACTCAGGGGTTGGGCACAGCTTCCACTCTGTCAATTTCCTTGTGATCTTAAGCCTGAAATGACACTGATAGCCCTCACTCCAACAAAAGATCTGCTGGGCTTTTGTGATACAGCTTTCTACTTTTTGGTCTATCAAGCATTATTTGTCAATGTACTGCTGAGCTTGCTGTAGTGTATGACAGCTTTTAGCACTAAATTTCCATTAAGAACTTTTGGCCACGGGCAGGATTTTCTTCAGTAGGCAAACTACCACTAAAAATATTCAGCCAAGAAGTACTTACAACATAGCACAGACCTTGATGCATGAGGGTAAGTAAGTAATAGTAGACAATCTAACCTGGAAAGAAGCAGGTAAATTCAGGGCTGGTGCTTCTAAGGAGGAATACTGAGCAAAGGTAGATCTGTAACTACATATTTGATAATACTTTACACAAGAATCGACTGCAATTATGTTCATACTTGACTAGGACCCCTAACATCCCTTCCAACTTCTCATTCTCTGATCAGATTAAGAAATACAGTGTTTTACATGTGCATAAACTTTATGATTTTGTTCCAAAGTTGCTATCATGTATTTTATAAGCAAATCAATTAACATCTTTGGGCCTCAATTTCCTCCTCTGGAACATGAGCATGTTGTACTAGAGGATCTCTAAGATCTCAGTTTTAAAATTCAAATATTCTATTGTTATTCTTACAAAAATCCCTTCAGGGTAAATAGAGTAGTTATTACTTGAAATAAATAGAAACCAGATCCCAGAATAGGTAAGTAGTTTGTCCATGTTTGGAACAAAATTCCAGAAGTAAGCTTTTAAAACCAGGCCTTCTGCAACACTTGTCTGATATCTTTTCCATATTATCATAGTACCACATATATTAAAAACTGTATAAAATATGTTAAACACCTTTAAAAGTCTTTCTTTTATAGGTATGTGGTCACATATTTATTTTAAAATATTATTATTAACATCAACTTAAAAACACAATCTTTTTTTAAAATCAGGGAAACAAAGACATAATCCTACTACCTCCATGAAATTATTTTCATTTATTTGGTTTTCTTTTATCTGTTACTCATATGTCAAGCAAAGTCATATGCATATGGCACATCAAATTTGTATTCATAGTAATTTTATTACCATTGGCCATATAAACATCAGTTCCTGGGTACAACATTGCTAACACTCAATCACATGGACCTGAGGGCTGGGGGAAAAACTGCTATCTCCTGCCCATAGGGACGAGTAATTGGTAAGGAGTGAAGAGAACCTAAAATGGTTCTGTAGTTTGCTATGATACCTCTCTTCCTTCATATCTGCCTTTAAAATCTCATGGCTAGGCATTTACCTGGTGGTCCAGTGGTTAGAACTCTGCATTTTTGTTTGTTTCTTTCTTTTTTAAATATTTATTTATTTGGTTGGGCTGGGTCTTCATTGCAGCAGGCAGGCTCCTTAGTTGTAGCTCCCAGGCTCCTTAGTTGCAGCACGTGGGCTCCTTAGTTGTGACATGCGAACTCTTAGTTGTGGCATGCATGTGGGATCTAGTTCCCTGACCAGGGATCAAACCCAGGTCCCCTGCATTGGGAGCACGGAGTCTTAACCACTGCGCCACCAGGGAAGTCCCTGGACTCTGCGCATTCACTGCTGAGGGCGCAGGTTCAATCCCTGGTTGGGGAAGTGAGATCCCACAAGCTGCAAGGGCGTGGCCATAAACAAACAAACAAACAAACAAACAAATAAATCTCATGGTTAGAATCATTCCTCTGGCTTTCATAAAAGAAAGACAAGGAAAGAGACTTTAGGAAGTCAATGTTGAATGCTATAACCAGAGATGAGAGAAAAAATCCTGGAGATCTCTTCTGACTCCTTCTTTAATACAGTTTTCACCTCGGAAGACAGGGGAAATTGTAACCCTGAAGAAGTGAACAACAGGACAGGAAGGTTTCGGTGGTAAGGGGGAGGAATGGGCAGCAACAAACTTACCGTGGCCAGGGAGAGAAGGCTCTGGATGATGGGATCCGAAGCTGACTCCAGGAAGGGGGAAGGAGGTGTCTGTGGGGAATCAATAAAAGTGGGGCTGAGAGGAATGAGAAGACTCCTTGGTCAGCTTGTCAATTTTTCCCTGCCAGGAAGTTCCTGATGGGAACCACAGGAAACACCATCATAAGCCAAATTAATCATGGAGTTTATCAAGGTGAAGGAGCAAAATTCAATGACATTAGTGGCTCAGTTCTAAACATGAGCCAAAACCTAAGGAATGGGATAGGTCAAGCCAGAGCTAGGACTGAAGAAGCATATTACACAAACCCTTAATTTCAGCTGCAAGCTCTTTAGGCAAGTACACTGTTTACCTGTAGACAGGCAATTTAAGAGAATAATTTAGTGCTTTAATTTAGGAATGTTTCATCCTTTATAAGTAGCATATAAGACATCCCACCAAAACCTTATTCACCAATTGCAGACAGTTGAATGTAAAAACTTAAGATGGATGATCGTCCACTTAAAAATTAAATGCCTTTGAATAATAACCACACAAGATAATGTGATGATTCAAATAATTTGTTGTAAAATTCATAATAAGATTATTTGTCTAGCTCAAGAAATTGAATTTACCCAGTAAAAGGGAAGAACTCTAACTGGTTGATAAATAGTATTCTTGCTGAATTATCATACATGAGGAAAAACTATATACAATATTATAAAAAATACTTATGGAAACTCTTATCAGTTACTGTGTTTATGAAGATATATCTATTATAACTTCTTTGGGACACATTATTCTTGAAGGAAATTCTAATAAAAATTAGTTTATATGGCAAACTTCTTGTTTAGCTATAAACTTAGAATAGAGAACCTTACCTAGATGCAAATATTTAACTGACCACTATGAACAATAGCTAGAAATTAAATTAACCATATAATATAGTTAAGATAATCAGTGGAGCCAGAGTCATAGATCAGAAAGAAAAAGAAAAATGTTAATAATATGGAAATAGAATTACATACTCTCGAACTCAATTTGTTAACTTACAGGCATTCACAGACCAGAGCCCAAATCCATTTATAGACCATACTTGCTCATCTTAATAATATTTTATTGACTTACACCTTTTCTCCTTTTGTCTGCTTCCTCTCCCTTATACTCCCTGAGATCAAAATTAAAAAAAACACTTTGTCTTAAGTATTATGATAAAATATTGTTTTTAAAAAGCCAAATATAAAATCCCTTTATAACTGAACAATGCTAAAATATCAGTGTTTTATAAACAAAGATTATAAGGGAATAAATAAAAATGAAATAATGATATTTGAGCAATGAGCATACAGGCTTTTTAATCTTTTCATTATCTGTAATTGTGTATATTACTTTTACCAAAAAAAAAAAAGAAAGCATTTTTTAAAGATTTCTTTTTGCGATTTCCGGTGTAATTTTCCCCCTTTGGAAAGGTACTTGATACATAGTAGTTGCTCAATGTAAATTTGATGAATAACTATGCAAAATGGCAACTACAACTGCTGGCAGATCTTCTTTAGAGAAGCCAAATGATAACACTGCCTATGGTGAAGTAAGGGTAAAATAAGTGAGTATTTACTCATCCACCTGCCCAGGGGCTTCTAATTAACTATCCCTGAGACTGTTATTAGTAGGGTGCCCATATAATTTATTGTCTACTGCGACACTTTTGAGAGTCAAAGGGGAGCTATTTATGAATATGCCAGGTTCTTAGATACGACACCTAAAGCACAAGCAACCAAAGAAATAAATAGATTGGACTTCATCAAAATTTAAAACTTTTGTTATTCAAAGGATTATCAAGAAAATAAAAAGATGGCTCATAAAATGGGAGGAAATATTTGCAATCATTTACTGATAAGGGTCAAGTATCTAGAACATATAAAGAACTTTTATAATTAACAATAAAAAGACAAATAACCCAATTAAAAAATGGGCAAATTGAATGGAATCTCTCCAAAGAAGATACACAAAAGGAGAATGAGCACATGAAAATATGTTCAACATTGGTCATTAGGGAAGTGCAAATCAAAACTATGACATACCACTTCACAGGCACTAGGATGGATAAAATTTTTTAAAATGGAAAATAACAGGTGTTGGTGATAAAGTGGAAGAACTGGAACCCCCATACACTACCAGTAGGAACGTAAAATGATGCAGCTGCTTTGGAAAACAGTTTGGCAGTTTTTCAAAAAGTTAAACACAGAGTCACCATATGATCCAGCAATCCACTCCTAGGTATATATTCAAGACAATTGAAAACATACATCCACACAAAAAAATTCTACTCATATGTTTACAGCAGCATTATTCATAATTCATAAAAGCCAAAAGAGGAAACAATGCCAATGTCTACCGATTAGATAAATGTATAAACAAAAATGTGGTATATCTATGCAATGGAATATTAGTTAGTCATAAAAAGGAATGAAGTTTTGATACGCGCTACAAACAACATGGGATGAACCTTGAAGACATTATGCTGAATGAAAGAAGGTGTACACAAAAGGCCAAATATTGCAAGATTCCATTTACATGTACTGTCCAGAATAGGCAAATCCATAGAGATCAAAGGTCAATTAGTGGTTTATAGATTCTGGGGGTAAGGTGGAAATGGGTAGTGACTTTAATGAATATAAAACTTGTTTTTAGAGTGAGGAAAATGTTCTGGAATTAGATAATGGTAATGTACAACCTTATTGCAATATTGTACAATACAACAATATTGCACCACCATATGAATATACTAAAAACCATTCAATTAGACACTTTAAAGTGGTAAATTTTATGGCATGTGAATTATATATCAATAAACAAACAAGAAAGTTGGACCAATGTGGGTAAGTGGAACTGAATTATGGTCACTGTAGATCAGACACTCAATGTATTTCCAGTCCTGAAAGAGAAATAGGTGGAGAAAGTCAGGGTGGGAGAAGGTGCCTAGATGCTTTTCCTCAAAACAAAATGTTTAAACCTGAAATCTAAAACTTAAAGCAGAGCCTGCACTAATACTAGATATTACTTCTATATAAACTCCATTTCTCTTCATCTCTCCTAAACAATATGAAGCCAAAACTTAGTGTTTTCATTTCCTTTATGTCACCATCTTTTACTTTATCTCTTCTAAACAATATATAGGCATACTTAGTGTTTTGGTTTTATTAACATCCCTTCTCTCTCTCTCTCAACTTCTTTTGCTTCATCTCCAACAAACAATAGTCAGCCAAAACTTAACATTATAATTCCATTCACATTTCTTCTCTCACCTCCCTGCAATCTTCAGTATTTCTGTGTCCTGTCTCCCTCATATAAGTCTCTAGTCACTTTTTCTTTCCTCTACTCTCTCTTTCCTACACAACTCAGCTTGCTCTTTCTCCTACTAATCTCACTTTATCTTCTAAAATACCATCCTGAAAAATAAATAAATAAATAAATAAAATACCATCTTGTTGCTAATAAACTTTCCTATATTGTTAACCTTTCCCTAACAATCTTTTGATCTTTTTGCTATGATGGAAACCCGACTTCCTCCTGACCATGAAGGTCCCTTTAAGGGAAGATTATTCCTATTTCGAGACCAGGAAATGGAGCTGACATTTCTCTGGCTCTCTCGTGGTTTTCAGAATATAGTTCTCCTTTGTTCCTCTTCTGACATCCCCTTGATACATCACTCTTCCCCCAACCACATCTCTGCCTTTTGCTGACCTTCATATCACACTTCCACAGTGATTAAAAAATTTGGGCTCAGGGTCATGGGTATTTCCTGCTGTTCTGAGCCATACCATTCTGGGTTACTTTTCTTGTCCAAATGGGGTACTAGCTTTTAAATTCCTTGACATCCTCCACTGCAGCTACACGTTCCCATGGCCTCATTCTAGATTTTGTTGTCGCTCAGAATAGCTCTACCTCAGAGATCTCATACTACGACCAGTCTCTACTCTTTCCACATCCCCTATTCCCTCTTAGAAATTCTCCTTCTAACTTCTGAAAAGCACTAGTCTTCTTGACCTCTTCCCTCATCTGGTCTGTAAAGTCCTAGTTGATTTTACTCTTTTTTTCCTTTTCCTTATCCAGTTTGGTTTATGAGGTCAGTTGTTTCAACCATTTTCTTACTAACATTCCCAATTCCTTCCACTCCATGACCTTAACACACTGCATCTCCTCTGCTAATCCCTGAATGTGAATCAACCCAACCATCTGCTTTTTCCGATCTGCTCTTGGACTGCCAAGAAAATTGTAACTGTGCTTTCTAATTTGTTGCATTATTTATGATTTCTAGCCTCAGCCAGTTGGCTCACTTACCCATTTCCTAAAGTGGCTACATCAAACATTCACTACTGTCCTCCAGCCACTACGCCAAGCCATCTTCCTCTTTCCCAGATGATCGTATCTTATGTTTTACAGCTTAAGTAGAGGTCATGAAGTCTGAATTCCACTAGAGCTCTCCTTCTCATCCCATACTCAGCAGTCTTTTCCTCTTATCTCAGAGATACCCAAAGTTTTCCAGTTTTCCAAAAGCACTCCTCTGTCTACGCTTTCTGTATGATATTCTGTTCCATAATTTTGCTCCATAAACCTCTCTGCTTCTTTCTTCAATTTCTCTCTCTACTTCCTCTTCCTCTAAAAACATGCTCAGATTTTTTGCATCTTAAAAAAAAAACACCTTAATACTGCCTTCCCACAAAACTACAACTCTTCACTTTCCTTCATACTCAACTTCCTGAAAGAGTCATCTACATTTACTATATTTTCTTAGTCCCATTCAATCCTCAAGACATTTGGCTTATATAATTCCAAGGGACCTGTTCAGTGACCTCCTAATTGTCAATCCAAATGGCTTATAAAAAGTTCTATTTTATTTGACTTCTCTACTCGATTTCACCACGACCTACTTAAATAGAAATTCTTCCTTCTCTTGGATTTCATGTCAGCATTCTCTTAGATTTTTTCTGCTTCTTCTCGTCCCACTCTTTGTTAGCTAGCCTCTTGATGGCATCTCTTAATCTGCCTGTTTCTTAAATAATTAGCTTCTTACTGTTTCTGTCTTGACATCTTTTCTGCACACTCTCAGACAACAGCAACCACTTTGGTGACTTTTTAAAAAGCGTATAGTTCGATAGTTTAAGTATACTCACATTGTTGTATCTCTACATACACTGTTGTATCTCTAGAACTTTTTCATTTTGCACGACTGAAACTCTATGCCATTAAACAACAACTCTCCTTATGCAACAACAACTTACCCTGCCCCCAGTCCCTGGCACCCACCATCCTACTTTCTGTTTCTATGACTCTGACTACTTCAGATACCTCATATAAGTGGAATCATACAGAAGTTTTCTTTTCGTGGCTGGCTTGTTTCACTTAGCATAATGTCCTCAAGGTTTATCCATTTTGCAGCATGTAATAGAATTTCCTTTCTTTTTTTTAAATAAATTTCTTTTATTTATTTCTATTTTTGGCTGCGTTGGCTCTTCGTTGCTGCAAGCGGGCTCTCTCTAGTTGTGGCGAGCGGGGGCTACTCTTCACTGTGGTGCACGGGCTTCTCATTGCAGTGACTTCTCTTGCTGCGGAGCACGGGCTCTAGGCACGTGGCCTTCAGTAGTTGTGGCACGCAGACTCAGTAGTTGTGGCTCACGGGCTCTAGAGAGCAGGCTCAGTAGTTGTGGCGCACGGGCTTGGTTGCTCCGTGGTATGTGGGATCTTCCCGGACCAGGGCTCGAACCTGTGTCCCCTGCATCGGCAGGCAGATTCCTAACCCCTGTGCCACCAGGGAAGTCCAAGAATTTCCTTTCTTTTTAAGGCTGAATAATATTTCACTGTGTGTGTATACCACATTTTGTTCATTCATTCATTCTTCAATGGATGTTTAGGCTGCTTCCACCACTGGCTACAGCAAATAATGCTGCTATGAACAAGGGTGTGCAAATCTCTCTTGGAGACCCTGCTTTCAGTTCTTTTGGATATATACCTAGAAGCGGGATTGCTAGATCATATGGTAGTAGTATTTTTAATTTTTGAGGAACCACAACTATTAACCTTGGTGACTTTAACTACCATGTATGTGTAGCTAACTTCCAAATCTACATTAGATGCCCCAATCTCTCTGTTTCCTGAAATATATAAAGATATGAACCTACAAAGGAGGGAAACATGTTTATCTTTTTATCCACTATGTATCCCAGTACTGGGTATACAATTGCTTCTAAACAGATTCTTATTTAAAAGACTATGTCTTTTGGGGGCTTCCCTGGTGGCACAGTAGTTAAGAATCTGCCTGCCAATGCAGGGGATACGGGTTCGAGCCCTGGTCCGGGAAGATCCCACATGCCACGGAGCAACTAAGCCCACGCACCACAACTACTGAGTCTGAGCTCTAGAGCCCCCATGCCACACGAATGAAGCCCACGCGCCTAGAGCCTGTGCTCCGCAACAAGAGAAGCCACCAGAATGAGACGACCACGCACCACAATGAAGAGTAGCCCCCGCTCACCGCAACTACAGAAAGCCCGCATGCAGCAATGAAGACCAGACCCAAAAGCAGCCAAAAATATATAAATAAAATAAATTAATTAAAAAAAAGACTATGCCTTTTGATTTCTGAGTGTGTCTAACAAAGAAATTCTAGGAGGGCTAAAGTCCAATATTTTTTCTACTGATTATTGTGTAATTCAGGATGAATTACTATTGTAAGCTTAATGGTAGGCACCTTGCAATGTACTTACCTGCTTCTTATAATGCTTACTACTGCTTTGCACATACTAGGTCATAAGTACCTGGTTAATTACATAATCTCAAATATAAATCAAACTGAGAGTAGCAGTGGTCCACTACTGAAATGCTTGCATAATTTCTTTTACCTATTTCTAAATGAAAATATCAAGGAAAAAGAGAGGAGAGAATACAAGAATTAATATGTCATTACTCTACTCCTACACATATTTTAGGATAAACACAAATATGTGAGCTATGTAGTAGATAAACTTTATTCTGATCATATGACCTCAGTAAATAAGAATCTATCCATCAACAAAATGTTTGGAAAAGTTTAGCACATAGCAAATTTACAACACCACCGAAAAGGAAAAGATTTAAAAAAAATCATTTTGGAGCATATAGACACTCATCATTATCACTTATGAGATAACAGCAAGAACACTGAGTAACATTTAAAATAATATTCTGAAATCATCTTGAAATTAAAATTAGGCCCAGATTTATAATGGAAAAAAAAACCCCACAAAAAACACTACGCAACACCAAGGTGACTGAGGGCACAAAATTTAATCGTTGCTTAAGACAATCAGACACTTTTCTCTTTCACTGGTAAATATAGCTTTAAAACTTGCAGTAACTTTTGCCAACTCAGAACCCTGAGAAAATAAGTCACTTTTTTTATAGGAAGGAGAAGAAGAAGAAAAGGATATTACCAACAATGTAGAAGGAATGCAGAGTGGTAACGGCTATGAACACTGGAGTCACCACAGAAACACAGAACTATGAAATGGCAAAGGGCTGAGTGAAATGCCTGAAGCCCATTCTATGGTCCAGCTTTTAAAAACCAAATGAAAACTCATGAGATGTAAGAAGAATTTAGTTATTTTGATGAGTAACACACATACTACTTGAATGAAAAGAAACAACTATAGCTCAAATGAACACAAACTGAAACATCTTTTTTTTTCAGTTCATCTGATTAAAGTTTAACCAACTCCTGATTTACAAAATTCAGTTTTCAGAATTCCACAAAATGGTAGAGCTGAGAGGAATTTCAGAATTTGTCAAGTGCAATCCCCTCCCTTATGATGAGTCATGATGGGATTGAGTTACCCTAAGCTAGTGTAACACACACAGTCCATGGGAAAGCCAAGACTTCAACAGAAGCCTCTTGACGCTTAGTTCAGAGATATCACCACAAAGATTATACAATTAGTTCTCAGATGCTAGTCTGTATGAGTCACAGGTGGGGAAAAGTGGCTTAAAATGCAGTTTCCAGGCCTTTTCTCAGAAATTCTGATTCAGTAAGTCCAAGGTGAGACACAGGAATTTGTATTTTTAACAAGTTTTCCTAGTAATTCTGATTAGGGTGATTCTCAGACCATACTTTGGTAAACTACTAGAAAGTTCAGCAAATCATGGGTCATTTAGAAACAGGCTCTTTTCTAGTCCCAGGTGCAGACTTCCAGGGATAGTTAACTAACCTAACTGGAAAGGTGGAAAAGTTATTTTTCCCATGGGTCACCATTTGGAACCTTTAAAGACAAAGGCACACAGAGTATAGTATAGGCTTTCCTATAATGTAAGTATAGTAAATCTGGGCATATCAGTGAAATACAGCAGGCTCACACACAACCTTGGCCTCGGACTTCCCTGGTGGCACAGTGGCTAAGAATCCACCTGCCAATGCAGGGGACAAGGGTTCAAGCGCTGGTCCGGGAAGATCCCACATGCTGCGGAGCAACCAAGCCCATGCGCCACAACTACTGAGCCTGTGCTCTAGAGCCTGCAAGCCACAACTACTGAAGCCCGTGCTCCACAACAAGAGAAGCCACCACAATGAGAAGGCTGCGCACCACAACGAAGAGTAGGCCTTGCTCACCACAACCAGAGAAAGCCTGCGCGGAGGAACGAAGACCCAACACAGCCTAAAATAAATTAAAAAAAAACAAAAAACAAAAAAAACCCTGGGCCTCTGAGAGGAGAAGCTAACCAGCAGAGGCAAAAGGGGAGAAAAGAAGAGGAATAAATTAAAAACCCTTGGCAAACAAAATAACCTCTTCTTGGAATAGACAGATGGATAGATAGGTAGTAAAGCAAATATAGCAAGATGCCTATTGTAGAATCTAGGTGGTGGATATGTGGGTGTTAACTATGCAATAATTTCAACTTCTCTATATGTTTGGAGCCACTTCCCCAATTCTTGAAACCTTAACTCCAAGACACTGGTGTTTCCACTTCTCCCACTTTTTCCACCTACCTATCTGTCTGACATTTCTTTCCTTTGTCAATTTTCCTCTTCCTTCTGTTACTATAAATTTGGTTGGACCTCAAATCCTTTGTTGTTCTCTACATTATCTCTAATAGATCTCATCTTCAAAATTATACTGAAATGCCAGTGCTTCCCTAACTAGATGAAATCTCTTCCGCCTCCAAATTTCCACAGTACTGTTTTTACCTCTCTTTTGGCACCTCTAGTTTCTCTGCGTTCCAGTTAACTATCTTAACACACCAGTTATTTTGTAATCTCCTGAGGAAACTGCCTTTTCATTTTTAGTGTGCCTCTTATACTTACCTGAGTAGGCTCTCAGTAATATTGGATGATTAAATCTCGTCTATTTCTAGGGTTTCAACTATCACTGTTATAAACAAGACTCTCAAATCTATACTCTCTCTGCCCTGAGTAACAAATCTGGTAGACATTTCTACTTTAGGTGCCTCAAACTCAATGTATTAAAATCTGAATTCATCTTCCTCAGTAACCCATACATGAAATCTTAGAGTGATTTTTGATTCCTCCCTTTAGCTCCACCACAGTTAATCAGCTGTCCTGAAGTGTATTTTTCTTCAAAACACCTTTCAATATCTCCAATTACGTTTATTTCCATGTTCACAGCCACTACTATAAGTGAGACCAAATCACAGCCACTACTATAAGTGAGACCAAATCCCTTTATGTCTGCACTACTCAAAAATATAAAAACAAAAATCTGTCTTCCTGTCACAAAATTTCCTTCTCTCTGTAATCCTTATGTACCACTGTCAGGTCTCTCCTCTTAAAAACAGTCTTCATTATGTCATTATTCTCTCTAAAAGCCTTCAATGGCACCTTATTATCTATCAGTCCAGACAAAGTTTGAAGTGCCCTCCCCCACACCTCGTGCCTATAGACATGCTACCCATTCTACAAGGGGTGGCTCAAGTTGCCATGCCTGTTTTAACACAGGGATTCACCACTCTAGCCACAAGTATCTTCTCCCTCTGCTGCTATTCTATAGCTCAGAGATAGCATTGTCCAGATACCACTGATCACACAGTACCTAGTTCATTTCTGTGTCTATCATGTCCCCTACTAGATGGTAAATTCCTTGGGGTTAAGGGTCATATCTTGAACAATTTGTATTTCACACAGCTCCCAGCTCCACTGCTGACCTGCAGATTCTGAGGATTATAACTTTTAAGTGGAGAGCAACTATCCATGATGCAGTATTAAGAAAATGTTAGAACATTTTCAACACCTGGCTTAAAAAAGGCAAGTATGCATATGATGAAAAGAAATCAAAGCCATGAAGACTACCTGAATGTAATCAGGATATAAAATAATTCAGGCACTGAGAAAATGAAACTGTGATGATCATATCTACTCATTAAAGAAACTTACCTTGGGGCTGCAAAGTAAATTAAAAGAATGCCTGGAGTAGAAAGTGTGTCTTAGTTTATCTATGTTAGTATAAAGCTAAGTAAACAATATCTCAAAGTTGGAGTCAAGGATGGCATTTTTGCTAGTCTAGTCAGACGTGCCTTAAAAAGACTCCATATCTCCCCCTCAAAAAAAAAATGTCCACAATTACTTTCCCAACCCCAACTGTTTATAATAGTATTAGCTAATGGTTCTCAGATACTGTTTACACAGGGTGTGGTGCATTCTCTACATAAATTTTTCTTTTCACATTCAGAAAAAAAGCTGATGTAATAGGTCAAATTTTATTAAGCTTCTTAAGAGAAAAATGCTAGCTAACACAGTGCAAAAAATTCATTCATATGGAAAGTCCAGTAAAAAGAAGTGGGATAATATTTATCATGAAGTTGGCTATTTGTGATGCATTCCACAGAACTGCTTTATTTTGTAATTAAATACAGAAGGGTCTTAAAGCTTGTATCAAAATTAATATTTATGAATAAAATAAAGACTTTTATCTTTGATTCACAAAAAGTTTATTTTAAAAAGGACTCAAATACAGGTTTTCTTAAATGAAATTTGTTTTTTTTCCTTCTGTGTTTTAAGAATGGCTTGCTTCTTGTAATCTTGCTTAGGTACATAAATACAGTTATACTATATTAGAAAGATAATATAGAGTAAGTCTTAAGAGAATGTAAAGTGATCACCCTTGTTGAAATAAACAAAATCCAACTGAGTAAATTGAAGATATAATTGACTCTATTAGGAAATTCACGAATCAGGCAACATCCCATCTAGCAACTTCTCAGGCGCTGTGAGGGGTTGTACAAAATGGAAGGATTTTATAGGAAGAAGGGTGGGGCAAAGTAGCTATTAGCAAAAGAAAAGAAAGGACTATTTTTAGGCCAGAACATCTTTGGGGTGGGGGGAAAGGGTGAAGGGAAAGGCAAGGGTTTTATTATATAGATGGCTTCTTTTTCTGGAGGCTGGAGAGAACCCACGTGGTAGATTACCTAATTGGTGCTGACCAAAAAATTCCAGACTGGTTAAGACTACATTTCTGAGGGAACCCTCCTACACTGTTGGTAGGAATGTAAGTTGGTACAGCCACTATGGAAAACAGTACGGAGGTTACTCAGAAAACTAAAAATAGAATTACCATATGATTCAGCAATTCCACTCCTGGGCATATATCCAGACAAAACTCTAATCCAAAAAGATACATGCACCCCTATGTTCATAGCAGCACTATTCACAATAGCCAAGACATGGAAAAAACCTAAATGTCCATTGACAGATGAATGGATAAAGAAGATGTGGTACATTTATACAATGGAATACTACTCAGCCATAAAAAAGAATGAAATAATACCATTTACAGCAACATGGATGCAACTAGAGATTATTATACTAAGTGAAGTAAGTCAGAAAGAGAAAGACAAATACCATATGACATCACTTATATGTGGAATCTAAAATATGACACAAATGAACCTATCTATGAAACAAGAACAGCCTCATGGACATAGAGAACAGTCTTGTAGTTGCCAAGGGGGAGGGGGTTGGGGGAGGGATGGAGTAGGAGGTCGGAATTAGCAGATGTAAGCTATTATATACAGAATGGATAAACAACAAGGTCCTACTGTATAGCATAGAGAATTATACTCAATATCCTATGATAAACCATAATGGAAAAAAATATAAGTATATATAACTGAATCACTTTGCTGTACAGCAGAAATTAACTGCTACAACTGTGCTACAATTTCACAACATTGTAAGTCAACTATACTTCAGTAAAAAAAAAAAAACACTACATTTCTGGTGAAGGTTGAAACTGCAATTAGGTTAGATCTTAAATCTAGGTTTGGTATCATGGGCCTTAGCACAAGTGATACCATTTTTGGGCTGTGGTTTTTCTCTTTAACACACTGATGTAATAAACTAACAAAGTAGAAATAGCAATGCCCACAATTGTGTTGAATCTCAAAAATCTGTTTTAGTTTGTCTTTTAACTTTTCTGGTGTTATCTATCATATTAAAGAAAGGGGTAGCAGTATTAAACTTGCTTCCTGCACATTCCAACCTCTTTATTCCTTAATGACAAAGAAATCTATGTGTGACATACTGGTAAAACCGAACCAAAATCAAGAGTATTCTAGCCACTGACGAATCTCCATGTTAATTCAGGTAACATTTACTGTGAATTATTGAGCACGGACAACACGGTGCTATGGAAATACTGTGGAGATTTAAAGAAAAATTATATTACACTATGTGTGCTCACTGTCACATTGTCTCTGCCCAATATTGCTTATATTCTTGTAGTTAGGACATATAAGCATAAAAAAAAAAAGGTGAAGTACTCAATCTCATAAGACACATTACAAGTGTCAACAGTGGGACAACCATAATGCCCAGGGAGGTAGAGGCAGGAGAAATTACTGTGAGGTCAGAAGAGATTGACTTGAGCTAGATATTGAATGATGGATTTAGAGGAGAGCAGAAGACAACTCTGCTTGTCTTCTGAAGAAGAGTGAGCATGGTCTAAGAAGGGTATAAAAAGAGCTATCCTGGAGAATTTCTATCGGGGAGTAGAGGGAGAAAAGGTTAGAAAGTCAACCTGGAGCCAGATTATGAAATTGTAATATCGGCTTTAGAAGTGTGGGCTTCATTCGAATAACAGTGGTTCTGAGATCCCAGTATATACAAGAATCACCTGGGGGAGATAGGTGACTAGATAGTCTTTGTGTTGTCCCATTTTTCTTCAGTATTTGGCACTGTTTACACCTTGAAAACTATCTTGTTAACAATACATTTTCTGGTTCTCTCTGACTCTTTGATCTCCATTCTATCCTCTGGCCTCTCATATGTTGCCTTTTATGTTTTCTCAGGATTCTGACTTTGGACCTCTACATTTCTTCCTTCATTTCATTCACTCCTAACGAGTAAGGAGAACCTTCATGCCAACCTCAGAAGTTTAGACTTTGTCCTGTAGATAAAAAAATAGTTATAAAAGTTTCTAAACAGCGGAATATCATACAGAAAGGAATTTTCTAGAAACATTACCTTGGAGATGGTCTGAAAAAAAGGATTAGAGGTAGGAGAAATAGGAGGAAGGGAGAATAATTAGACTATCAAAATAAACAGACATTTAAAGTCATCATCAAAGTGTGGCTTCAGAATGAAAATGTTAGTTTTCTAATAGTTCTTCCCTTTCAGAAAGTAGTCTTACTTCAATAAATTAATAGATAAAGCACTTCTAGAAATACTAGTTTCACTATCATGTGAGGTTTTTTGTGTGTGTGTGTGGTACGTGGGCCTCTCACTGTGTGGCCTCTCCCGCTGCGGAGCACAGGATCCGGACGCGCAGGCTCAGCGGCCATGGCTCACGGGCCCAGCCACTCCGCGGCATATGGGATCCTCCCGGACCGGGGCACGAACCCGTGTCCCTTGCATCGGCAGGCGAACTCTCAACCACTGTGCCACCAGGGAAGCCCTATCGTGTGAGTTTTTAAGAAATAACTATAATGTAACAAATCAAGTCTTCTGCAATGTTAATCATAGATAATAAAAGTTTGACATGTCATCATTCTAACACCAATGTGAGTTATCCTCCAAAACAAGTGGCATAGGATTCTATACTGTTTCATCCTTATATCTGATAAGCTTAGGTCTTTCATTATGGAGTCAATAAATCATTAATACAGATATTACTCATAAATGTCAATGCCTTCTTATGACTTGAAGAAATGTAAAAGTGTTTGATTTACCTAGTATGATTATATTCAAGATAAATTCATATTCATTGGTAGTCCATGTCTTACACACAGTACTTTATATAATTGAATCCATGAAGTTTGCCAAATGCACAGATAAAATAGTATTTAGGAATGATATTCTAAGTGCAGTAATTTAGACAGAGAAAGACAGATATCATATATCACTTGTTATCTAAAAAAATGATACAAATGAACTTATTTACAAAACAGAAACAAACTCACAGACAGAGAAAACAAATTTATGGTTACCAAAGGGGAAAGGGGAGGGAGGGACAAACTAGGAATTTGGGATTAATAGATACAAACTACTATATATAAAATACACAAACAACAAGGTCCTACTGTATAGCACAGGAAACTATACTCAGTATTTTGTAATAACCTATAAAGGGAAAAGAACCTGAAAAAGTGTGTGTATGTATGTATATATATATATATATATATATATATATATATATATATATACTGAATCACTTTGCTGTACACCTGAAACACAACATTGTAAATCAACTATACTTCCATTAAAAGAAAGAAATGATACTCTAATTTAAACATTCTAGAATCTTTGAAAAACAGAGGCAGCAGGCACCAAAATTAAGTGTAACCCTACCGTCACCTAATTTAGTACATAAAACAATTTATTGGCTGTTCTTTCTCAAGTGATCCACACTGGGAGATGCTAAGCCTTTATGAAGATCAATTTTCACTCTCACTACAAGAAAAGTCAGGGGGATAGAAATTATTGCTCCCTAATGTGTGATCTTGGGAAAATTATTTAAGCATTTTCTTACTTTCCACAGCATTACTGTCACTATATACTGTGAAGATAAAATTAGGTATCTGTTGAAGGTTCTTTGAGCACCTTGGGCCAGGAGAGCTGCAGAAAGCCAAGGTGTAGTTATTTTCCTATCTACTATTTCTCTTGCCTTTTCCCTCTTGTTCTAGCCTCTTTGGAAATGAAACAAACTTGGCTGTCATCTTCTGTTTAATAACTCTTCATGTAGTTGAAATTGCTATTCTCCACAAGTACCTCAAGCAAATTTCTTCTTAAGAATTGCCTGAACTATAAAATAGCAATCTAGGGCTGTGAGTCAGCATTTCACCCACACACATCAAAATGATTTAAAATAGGTAACACATAATCTTTTTGAAAGACATATAAACCTCCTTGGAGAAGCTTTGAGAAAATTGGAGTTTGAAAGTTTATGAATAGTTTATTACATTTCAATAAGTGTATTGCGAATCAATAAAGCAAAAGTTAAGGACAAATGAGCTCACTACCAAGTCAGTTATTGATCCTTAAGTTCCAAAATAGAATAGTACAGGAAGGATATAGAGAAAATAGGACTTTTTGTAATAACAGAAACTTTAAGTATCTTAGGAACATAAACCTAAAGAAATTATAAGACACAAAGAATTTTCAACAGCTATTTAAGATGTTTCTTCAAGTCAATTTTTTCATCTTTTTGATAATTAGAAACACTATTTCATTTTTACTCTTTAAAATATTAAATCAAGTCAAAGGAGTTTGTAAAAAATGAATATTACCTTTTATTGATTCATTTATTCTTTCAATTTCTTGTATATCTTCCTCTCTTGGCTTTGAAAAGTCTACCTTATTAGATGTTTATCTTATATGACTGTCTTAGCTTGGGCTGTTAGAACAAAATACCATAGACTTATGGTGGCTTAAGCAACAGAAATTTATTTTCTTATAGCTCTGGAGGCTAGAAGTTCAAGATCAGGGTGCCAGCATGGTTTCTGGTAAGGGTTCTCTTCCTGGCTTGTAAATGGCTCCCTTCTCACTGCATTCTCACATGGTGGGCAGAGAAAGGGTGAGCAAGCTCTCTGGTGTCTCTTCTTATGAGGACACTAATCCCATCATAAGGGCCCCACTCTCATGCTCTATCAACCCTGATTACTTTTCAAAGGCCCCATGTGCAAATACTATCACATTGGGGGACTTCAACATACGAATTCTGGGGTGGGGGAGGACACAGAAATACAGTAATAGAAAAAATAATACTGGCTCCAAATCATTAAGTTGATAAAATGGAAATGAACAAGTCAACTTGTTTTCAAATCATTCCAGTAGAAAGCTTCCCTTTTTATTCCTTTTATTCCTTTTATAGCAATCTAAACCAACAAAAAAGGAACTTCCTAAAAAAATTTATGAACATTAATTTAATGAAACAGTAACTTTTAAAAACCAAAGACAGAAAATGCAACACACATTGTTTTGGTAAAAAACTGAGAAACAGAATATTAAGCCATTAGTATATTAAATAAAAACAACTTTTAGTCCCCCATACCTTATTGCTATATCAACTAAAGATTCTTAAAATAATTTAAAGCACTTGGATGTCCTTGGAAAATAATATTAAAATGTCCAATAACATTTCTGTATTACATTTTCATAGATATTATTAGAAGGAATAGTAAATTGCATATTCTTTCATTCAAAATATGGAAATCTGAAATACTAAAACAAAATTGACAACATTATAATCGTAACACAAATAGTGATTTTTACTACATATTACATACATTTGAGGGTATAAGAAACATTTTTCTTGATTGCACAAAATGCTTAATTGCAAAATGCTTAAATACAGCTCTCTAAGAACATTTCCATGTTCTTATCAATGACCATAAAGCGAATACAAGGCATTTTTCAAAATTCTGAGTGTGAGTTTAGGGGAAAGCAGGATGGAAGGTGACTGAGATCCAGAGTTTAGGTGATGTGGCAAGGTCATCCAAGTAGCAGGCTGCAGAGTTATGGATGGGACCCAGGATTTTCTTGTCTAAAAATGCTGCAGATTAGTGTACTCAAGCAGAAGGGGGAGAGAATCTAATTACAACTGTAGAAACTTTTAATTTTTCAAAACTCAATTAGGTGTGTGTATGGTCCATTGGTGTCGAGCTTTAACACCTGCCTGTTGCCGTAAGTGCCATGTTCCACCACAACCCCAGCTTCGGCACACTTGCTGTTAGCAGCTAATTCTTTTTTACAGAGAGTCACAAATTGGGAATAAAGTTCTAACCCCTCTTCTTTTCCAGAGTTAGAGTGATACTGCATGCTTCTTCCTTTTACTCTCCCCCCAAGGGTGGCTTGAGGGATGATAAGAATGTTGCCAGGTAGATCCAATACAGAGACACGCTTGCCATTTTCTGTTTCACTTAATTTCACATTTAACAGTGTATTAACTGGGTAGGGAAGAAATGAGAACATTTTGAGGTAGAAAACAAACATGAAGAAAACCAACAATCTTCTAGTCAGCAAACCTCATGTTTAAAATCCAGTTTGTCAGCTCATGTTTTTAACCCAAATTTTCTATCTAGATTTTTAAAACTGCTTCAGTAAGCTAAATAATCTAAGCATGAAAAACAAGGAAAATTTCATGCAGAAAATGGCATGATGTTTTAAATGTGACTTGGCAGTTAGGATCTCCTAACAATAAGATCATCCAGAATGGACTAAAGAATTAACTGTATACTGGAACTTCAAGATATTGTTGCCCTGGGGGATACATGAAAAGATTTTGCCTTTTTGTTCCTTTTTATATTTCAAAACAAATCCCACTGGAAAAAAAAACATGACAGATCCTCCACACACTTATTCTACTTTATAACATAGAACATTAAATAAAAACCTTTGTGCATTTATTATTTTAAACTTAGTTGCCTAGAATTCTAAGCTGAGACAAAGGTTCCAGGTTCAATCCTGTTATAAACTAGCAGATTTTGCAGTTCTATAACCTCGAAGACATTATTAACAAAGACTAATCATTTTACAAACATCACCAGTGTGCGAAGGATAAAGGTGAAAGCAAGAACCATCAGAAATTCATTGTCAACTGGGAAAGTAAATCCAAAGGTATAGAGTTACTAGCATTATCTTCATATACATACAGGAAAATATTGTATTATTATTTTTATGACACACAAGTATACTCATAGCTAATAAGAAGTGTCAAAATAACCATAAATATCCATGTGTAGCTAAAAAATCTAAACTTAGAAAACCTTTACATTTCAACATTAGCCATTTTCAAAACAATAAGCAAAAGAAATGCCTAATATAAACACCCTTAGGGTCTTCCTACCTCTATAAAGGGTATAAATAACTTCTGCTTGTAAAGAATAGTCCTGAGAGGACACAAACGGTAAAAGAACTATTGAAACCTCACACTCCTGTGTGAATAATCAGGCTTGAAAAGGTATGCTTTCTGGTGGGGTAGTCAATGGTTTCAACTATTAGAGAGCCTGTAGTAAATATCAGCAAGGATTCTGTACAGTGGCCCCACTCTACAAATCAAGGAATTAACCTGGTGAAAACCTGCTAAGGTGAACACCCAAATGAATTCCTAAGCTCTGCATTAAGCACTATCAGTTTTCATTTAACTAATGCCTATTTTAAAATACCTCTAGGGACTTTCCTGGTGGCGCAGTGCTTAAGAATCCGCCTGCCAATGCAAGGGACATGGGTTCGATCCCTGGTCTGAGAAGATCCCACATGCCGCAGATTAGTGCAACTAAGCCTGAGCGCCACAACTACTGAGCCTCTGCTCTAGAGCCTGCGAGTCACAACTACTGAGCCCACGTGTCGCAACTACTGAAGCCCACACACCTAGAACATCTGCAACAAGAGAAGCCACTGCAGCGAGAAGCCTGCGCACTGCAACGAAGAGTAGCCTCTGCTCACCACAATTAGAGAAAGCCCGCGCATAGCAATGAAGACCCTACACAACCAAAAATAAATAAATAAAAAACTCTAATTTTCTCTATTACAAATAGAACTTTGCTATATAGCCTGCAGTCCTATTGATTGCTTCTAAGAAAACTATAATTCTCCAGAGCATTTCATTCCACGTAAATCACTATCCAGCTATCCAGGCCTCAGGCTAGTGACAGACTAAGGAGGCAGTTTTGAAATAACAGGCCAGAGAGGTAAGTATAATTTATTATACTTCCACACACTTCCCTCTACTGGATCTAACTGAGAATTCAATTAA
Source organism: Mesoplodon bidens (assembly GCF_964165515.1). NCBI lineage: Eukaryota > Metazoa > Chordata > Mammalia > Artiodactyla > Ziphiidae > Mesoplodon > Mesoplodon bidens. The sequence goes on from NC_138178.1 coordinate 111,654,344, forward strand.
TGCTGTTGGTATACAAGTATCAGTATGTAGAAGTAAATATAATACAAATACAAATGTCAGTAAGTAGAATTAAAATGAGACAATGAATTAATGGCATCTTGGAAACTCAAAGATCCTAAGACAGGTTGTTGATCAAATATCTCTAATGATGTAAATGGGAAGTTAAGTTTTGACAGGGCCCTGGATCTCTGTCCAATTATACTGAAGATGAATTGAGGAAGATTCTGCACATCTATACATGAGCCATGCTATTTCAGACTTTATGGATATAACTGGCTGTTATGTTCCCAAGGGCTACATGATTTGATTGGAAAGATCTGAAGCCATGTAATAAGTATGAGGTCGGGTTTAAGAGAATCCCATCACACTGGCTTACTTTGCCTCCTGGAACAGAGGGAAGTACAGGCTACTACTATCAATAATAGATGGACTTATTTTGCTTACAACTCACACCAGTAGAATGTGATTCTTAGAGTCACAGTTCTTTACTGAGAATCATGATATATAAAAGCTTTGTGTTAGACTATCCACTAGAAGAGTTAAGGTGGACTTCCTCAGTGTTTTTACTTGGCCACAATTTGGCCAAAAATGCTCTTCCTGTTTTTGAAGATTTCTACTATATACTTTTCATGGTCAAGAAAGCTTTAATTCAAGGCAAAAACAGAATGTCCAATGTCCAAGCATTAAGTCCTGGCAATAACCCTCTGTAACGGGAGACCTCATTTCATTTTCTCTTTAAACCCTTTAAAGCTCCGTATTATCCTTCAGATTCAAATTTCAAACTATTACAGTTACTTGCTTTCCATCCTCACCTATTGCAGTCCCTTCTCAAGTCTAGTTTTCATCCTCTGACAAAGTTGTTAAACATGTTTGATGTCTCAGCATAAAATCCCCTCTAGAAGCTTTAGCCCTTTGTCCAAGCTGTTCCTCACTGGGCTATTTACGCTTGAGTTCCACTACTTAAAGCTCTTCTAGGTTAACTTCCGCCTGCTTCAACTACCCATCTGTATAATTTATATTTATTAATCCAACTAATGGGTACTGCCTTTACTAATGAAGAGAATATAACCTGTCCCCAACCTTAGGGACAGCTTGACTATTTCAGGCTTCTTTTTTTTGTACATAATTATTCTATCAAATACTGTCTTGAGATAGTATATGATTTGATTTGGTAGATCTGAACCTATGTAATTATCACAAGGAATGTTCAGTGATATAGACTATCGAGGACACTGGAAAGCTGCAGGCAGGTACATTATTGTTCAGAGATGCCTGAACACTGACTCTTTCTCTGCCTGCAGAGGAGGTGTGGTTGTGATGACACTGAGCTTGGTTTAATAATCATCTTTATACACATTTCCTACAAAGAAGTGCATAAATGGTTAATGTGAATTCTTCTATAATAATGATATAAGCCTGATCTTCACAGATTTGATGGGAACCACATGTTGTACATACAGTGTCACCTCTGTGCCCCTGTTAGGGACTCTGAGAGATAAGGAAACTATATTAAGAAATGCAGCATCTATTTCTCCCTATGTGGCCACCCTGCTTCCAACAAGTTTCTGTATCCTCGGCTGAATCTCAGTGTGCTGTCTGTGTGTGTACACTCTTCTAAACCAATCTATAAACGATCTGAAATGCTGCAGATATTTTAAAAGAATTCTACCACACTTGCTTACATTAAGCTTTGGAAAAGGCAAATAGCTAAAGTCAACAACAGTACACAGAGTTAAGTCATTTATAACTTACATACCAGTACAATTTAAGATTGTGCTTTTTTCCCCTTCTGATTCATCTATCTATTGCTAGTCACTCTCACTCTTAAAAAAGAAACATCAAACACATACCCATTTTGGGAAGAAGCTCTTTATCAGCTCCCTTGAAAAAGCACAGGTAGATCACTAATCCTCTCTGGACCTATGAGAAACCACAATAAATTCAGATTAGAAAGAAGCTTCTATATACAGAGGTAAATGAATAAAATTTCACAACTTTTATAGATAAAAGGTTAAATGCGAAAGAAGAGGAATAACTTTTTATAATAGACTTAATTTCCTAAATATGTGAGAAAATAAAATCTTTTTCAATATTCAGTCACCTCAGTGATCATTTCTTTCAAAAATTAAGTTTAAAATACAGCCAAGAGCAGTAAAGACCCCAAGTTATACCTTCAAACATTTACTTCTTTTTTTTTAGAAATTAATTAATTTATTTTTGGCTGCGTTGGGTCTTCGTTGCTGCATGTGGGCTTTCTCTAGTTGCAGTGAGTGGGAGCTACTCTTCGTTGTGGTGCGTGGGCTTCTCATTGCGGTGGCTTCTCGTTGTGAAGCACAGGCTCTAGGCTTGTGGGCTGCAGTAGTTGTGGCACGTGGGCTCAATAGTTGTGGCTCGCAGGCTCTAGAGAGCAGGCTCAGTAGTTGTGGCACACGGGCTTAGTTGCTCCGTGGCATGTGGGATCTTCCTGGACCAGGGCTCAAACCCATGTCCCCTGCACTGGCAGGCAGATTCTTAACCACTGTGTCACCAGGGAAGTCCCCAAACATGTACTTCTGATCAAAATCATTAGGACTATGAACTAGCCTCTTCCTAAGTATGGCTGACAGACTTATAAATATTTAGTTTGCAGGGGCCCATTTATTCAACACCAAATGAATTCACATTATATCAGATATGGCTGATGTATAAACAACACTGTAACTGATATGTCTTTTGACATCATCATTCTTTGTTCCTCCTAATCCATTTACTTATAGATAATGAAAATAAGGGTCTGATTCTATTTCAATAAACTCCAAGAAACTGCTGTCCAATTATTTTTTGTTATTTTTGTTAATACATTAAATACACAGTGATTAAACCTTGGAAACTGCATTCATATTAAGTTCTACATCAAGAGGTTTTCTGTTATCAGGAATGTAAGCTTATTTATTTTATATAATGAATTGGATAGTTCTTTATTAGCTCTTGTAGGATAGAGACTATATGGAAAAGAGACACTTGACAAATGACTTTGATTTTGCTGCAGTGAATCATTAAATTTTTTATTTTGTAGATTAACCTTCTGAGTCCAACAGCTATTACAAAGATTGAGTTAATATCTGTAAAGTGCTTAGAACAGTGCCTGTCTCATAGTAAGAGCGATACAAGTGCATATTAAGTGACTATATAAAAAGAAATTTAAGGACTGAAACACAATTTATTTTACATCTTAACTCCCAAAGCACTTTACAGACTGCTTTGTACATGATAGGGACTCTGTTGACTGCATTTAAGTTCTACTGTATATTACAGGCTCTATGTGTTATCTAAATACTCTTGTAAATAAACATAAATGCAGCTGTGCACTCACACCTGATTTACCTGGATAAGAAGTAACTTTTTATAAGTGTAATTGTGCTCTTGAACAAACAAGTGCCTCCAGGGCACACCCAGCAGTAAGGAGGTGGCAGCCTGAATAATACAGATATCTGCACCACTGTCACAGCTCTCTACACTGGGATTGTTTCAGCACAGGCCAAAATTTCTCAAACATATTCACATTTGGACACATGCAATGTCAGAATTAAGTAATTGCAGGAATGAACACCTGTGGGGACTTCTCTGATGGCCCAGTGGTTAAGACTCCACCCTTCCATTGCAGGGGTTAGATCCCTGGTCAGGGAACTAAGATCCCACATGCAGCATGGCTTGGGCAAAAACAAACAAACAAACAAACAAAAAACACTAGTTCTTTCCTTCTACTCACCACACTACCTCTTCATTAAGGTATTTTCTTTTAGTTTATTCCAATAATAGCTCTTAAATTGTGATCTACAAATTCCCCTCCTCAAGTCAGAATCACCTTCCTTGTAGCTTCTTTTGGTATAAATAGAACATTTCAAATATATAGGAAAGTACACATAATTCTCACTGTAGGTTAAAAATGTTCACCTCTCAGGAAGAAAAACATTAGCCTGTGACAGCAAAGGTCTAAATGAATGAAACCAAGAACATGCAAAGTAACCTTCAAATCAAAAAGTAAACTTAAAAACAATTAAAAATGTTTTTTTTTTAAATTATAACTTTTAGTAATAGAATAGCGGATGCTTGAGAAAGAGGAAAGAATTTACTCTCTATCTAATTACTCGTCAGCTCCTTATACTAATTTAGCCATGTGTGGGAGTGGAAGAGAAAGCATTAAAATAGCTTTTAAAGTTAATAAACACACTGATAGTTTGGAAGGCTGCAATAAACTATCTGTGATTTTGCACAGGGAGATGTGACATGAAGAATATAAAAAGATAAAGAAGCATGGAAGAAATCTAAATGATTAATAGTTTGGGATTTATAGTTCCATGAAGCAAGTATAAAAATAGGCAATTCTTTGGACAGTATGGCAAAAATAATAAAATCTCAAAATAGGGAAGAGAAATTTTTAAGAGACCATAACAAAAGTAAGAAATAAGAAATGAATTTTTGAGAAAGAAAAAGGGAGGGCAAAAATATAGGACTGTTTATGCTTATAAATATTTCCAAATTACCAGGGAGCAACAGATAGTGATTTAAGAATAGTCACCCACATATAGTTCATGGGTAGTATTTAAAATAATAACTAGGATTGTGTTAAGGAGTGCTTGATTTGGGACAGAATTCAGCAGATGAATGAATGATATGCTCCTACATTAAAGTTTCTGAGTACCTCCACCAGTTTTATTTATTATTATTACACATTTTTTTCCTTCATTTCAACTTACTCCAAAAAATAAGTCAGGGGCCTTAAATAAAATTTTGTTTTTGCATGGAATTTTGCATATGGGCAGGCTCTTTTAAAAAAGTAAATATTCAAGCAGAAGGACATCATATTGGTGTAAATGTTTTAAATTCTTTGGAGGAAATGTGTTTGATAACAATGCAACATTATTATAAAAGTAGTCGTCTTTGTTCCTAGTGGGAAATAAGTCAAGTTTTTAAAGTTTTTTGAAAAAAGAACTGCTTCATGGGCAATCTCACGTCTGTGCTAACACCTAGCTGCAGTCAACCTAAGAGGGAATTCGACGGGATCCGGAGCACAATTCAAAACAGATCTTGAACGCTTGCAACAAATCTAACCTAGAAGCTCGAACCAGATCAGGACAACTCACCAGCAGCCCGAGCATCGCGCAGGGCGTGGCAAGGCTTTTTGCTCTTTTGAAGCAAGAGGTCTGAGCTACTAGGCCTAACCTGAAGTCCACAGAGCTCAGGTAGGCAAACGGTGAGAGGAAGCTCCCAATTCCCGGGGTGCCAACCAGCGGACACCCTCTTCCTCTCGGAAAATAAGTCCGAGGGAGAAGGGGCCGAGGCCGGTGGTGCAGGACTGAAGAGAGAAGCGACGCCAGGAACGCACTGAGGGTAGCGTTGGGCGGACCGGCCGGGAGTCCCGCCCCGCCCACAGCACGTGCCAGGCGCCACGCGACCGGCTCGGAGGGAGACGCGGGGGGGCACAAATCGCCGAGACAGTGAGGTAAGAACCGCCCCTGCGCGCCACAGGATAACCGGAGCTGCGGGGCCCACGTTACCTCCACCCACTGGGCCGCGGCGTCCCCTTCGGCGGGGCGTACTTGCAGCCGGGCGTTCAGGAACTGCTGCAGGAGGGCCCGGGCCTGAGGTGGCCGGCCACTTTCAGCCATGGTTCAAGCCCGCGCGGATATCCCCCAGGTTCCAGCCACGCGCCTCACAGGCCCGCCCCCGGCCCTCAGGGAGCATGGGCGGAGCGCGCGGCGGCGGAGGGTCGTGCTTGTCGCCCGTGGCCCCGCCTCCAGAAGGGCGGGGCCCCTGGCTGGCTTCCGGTGGCCCGGATGTGCGGTCTTGTAGGTACTAACTCTTACTCCAACCTACGTGCAATTCGGTAGAAGGCGCTCAGTGTATGCTTTTTTTTTTTTTTTGCGGTACGCGGGCCTCTCACTGTTGTGGTGTCTCCCGTTGCGGAGCGCAGGCTCCGGACGCGCAGGCTCAGCGGCCATGGCTTACGGGACCAGCCACTCCGCGGCATGTGGGATCCTCCCGGTCCGGGGCACGAACCGGTATCCTCTGCATCGGCAGGCAGACTCTCAACCACTGCGCCACCAGGGAAGCCCTCAGTGTATGCTTTTAAGCGAGTGAAAAGACCCAGTGGTTCTCTTCCCTACATACCTTTTAAAGAGACATTTTTCAGCTCAGAAAGCTTAAGTTTACAGACGTTGAAAAATTTTAAGTCTGCGTAAGTCCATATTATGCCCATTATGAAGAGAGGTAAATAGAATGAGTCAATTGAATCACAAAACAAGCGGAGGTGGAACTGAAAGCTATAAATCTTTCAAAAAAACTCCTTACCCCAAATAATAAAACAACGCTGCCTTCTCTATCAAGAATGCTATAAATCATTCTGTTCTCGCAGTTGTGGAAAGGTATTGGTAGGCTACGTGAATACATATTTGGAGATCAATCTTTTAGAGAATATCCTTGGTAAAAATACTCGTATCCAAGAAAGTGTTTGATTTTAATAAATTTTTAACATGCTACTAATTCAAAAATAAAATGACAGTCTGATGCACATAATGATACTGAATTCTGTGGTGTTTCCTGTAAGTACATATTAGAATGTAAATAAAATTAAGGGCTTGATTTTCTTTCCCACATAACGTATTCCTTGAACCTCCATCAGATTAGCATTATTTTTCTATGGGCTTGGAGGGTTTAGATGAAGAATAATAGTGTTACCCTGACTGCATTACTCAGGTCATTGATTTGCGCTCGGTTGGCACAATATGCCTATACATCCTGGTCTCTGTTTCAGAAGATGACATCACTGACAGTGTTGCTATCCATACAAAGTAGTGTAATTGAAGAAAATAATCGATGTGTAATGAACGGTCCTTTCTACACAGAATTGAAGCTGCCTGTTTGCTGGTTATCTTGCAGGCTGCCTTTCACTTTTTGTAAAAACAGAAAGCAAAATCTCACATTATCTCTGATTGAGGCATTGCAGGGGTTCCTACATTTGTTGACATTTGTCTGCAAAGCACAGACAAATTGCATTGTCTGCACCTTTATGTCTCTTTTCTCTTTCACTCCCAGACTCAAGTTTTACAGGCTTGAAGGAACTTTGACATAGAGGGCCCTTAGCCTTCACCCAGAATAAGAGAGGACTTCATGTCCGTTTGTATATGGGTGTAGGAGATAGGGAGCTCTCTTGAAAATGGTCTGTGGTTCCCAGAAATTTTTCCACAGTGAAGGGACTTTAGCAAATTGAGAACTCCTTCCTGTGAATAGATGGAGTCTGGTTGGTAATGGTTAGCCTCTCAAAAAACACCAATTACTTTAAATCTTCCTGTTAAGTGAGGATCTTATTCTTTCTTTCTACCTGCAGAGGGCAGTAGAGAGTAGGCACCAAAGAGAAAGTATTTACTTTCTGTATTTTATTTTTTTGAACATCTAGTTTCATTCCACAAAGAATTTAAGAAGGTCAGCCATACCTGCAATAAAATAGTGAAATGTGAATAAAAATAAAGCATAAGGAGTAAAGAAAATGGAATTATGTCAGTTGGAATGTGGAAAATTGAAAACAAATAGACAAGACAGTGGTTCTTGACTGGAGTGCTGAGATGATAACATAGCAAAGTTTTCACAGATATATAACTTCAATTTTTGTTATAAAACAGTTATGTTCATCATATGTAATGTTGACGTGGAGCATGTTGTACAATTTCCTTCAAGTTAAATGTAAGAGGCAAAGCACAACATTAAATTGGCTCTAGAGGAAGAAGATTCACTGGAACATAAGAGAGCTTTGCCTTGTGAGTATACAAGAAATCACTGTCTGGGCAAGAATAGTTCTCAAACAGCTACAGTGCTGAAAGGAGACCATGCAGCTAGTGCATTAGTTATGAATGCATTCTAGGCCCTCTGAGATGGTATAATAATTTAGAGTTATTTTAAGTTGTTTAATTCATTCAAGTTGGCTGCCCCAAATTTTAACACTGAGAACCACTTCTGAAAGATCCTTTGCAGCTGATAGTAAGCTTCCTGATTGTAAAGCGGAAAAGAAAGAAAAATGAACTGTTTCGTAATCTGTTTCATAGACTAAGAAATCTGTTTCTTGGACTAAGCAGAGCTTTTCCTAAGATTTAGCTCTAGAATGAACCTCTTGCCCGAGGCTTTACTTGGAGGTATGTTAATCAGTAGAAATGCAGCAGGAAGAGATAGAGGTTTCATTTCAGGGAAGGCTTGGAAGAAATCTAGCCCCCTACTTCAAAGCTTAGAGAGGTTTTTTGTTTTGTTTTGTTTTCCTCAGTGCCTAGGGAGGTGATCAGTTTCTGAGAAATTAGTTCATACTAACTAAATTGCACATGAATTGGGGTAGAACCAGAATACTAATTTTTTCATTTGTAGTAAGAAATATTGCTATGACATGGAGTGGAAATTCTCACATAAGGCATGATCAACACGTTTTCCCCTGTGGTCAAGCAGGGTATACTAGGTTATATTCAGAAGGCTCTTTACCAATTTACTATGAGAGATAGTCACTCTTCTACCAGGGTATCTGAAACTGAGGTGTGAAAGACTCAGGTGAATTTGGGCTTCAAGACACTTGGCGCACCTGGTGGCCTCTGAGACAGTGGTGGCAGGGCCCGCGGCTCTGGCCTGGGGCGCCTGGGCTGCGTGGGGAGCTGCCACCGCCTCGGGCCCGTGGAGTCCCCCTCCCCCAAGGCCGCTGAGGGGCAGCTGGCTGGGGAGCTCATCCCTCCGTGGGTGAGCGAGCTGTCCCGGGCCGTGTGGACCAACATCCTGTGCCCGGCACGCAGCGGCGGCAAGATCCTGCCCAACAGCCCGGTGCTCAACACGCACCTGGTCAAGAGCCACCACCAGCAGGATGGCATAGAGAATCCAACAATAGGAAAAGATTTGAAAACTGTCCCGAGATTCTACTGTTGTCCGATTGAAGGATGCCCGAGAGGCCCTGACAGACCAAGTTCTCAATTTTCTTTCAGAAAACAGCACTTTATGAAAATGCATGCGGAAAAGCAGCACAAACATAGTTAAGTGCAGCAATTCGTATGGCACTGAGTAGGACTTGAAAAGACATCCAGAGGATTGTGGCAAGACCTTCCAGTGCACGTGTGGCTGTCCCTATGCCAGAAGGACTGCATTACAGTCCCATATCTACCGAACTGGCCATGTGATCCCTGCAGAACACAGGGATCCATCTAGTAAGAAAAGGAAAATGGAAAAGTGCCTGCACAACCAGAAGTTGTCCAGTAAGACCACTGAATCACTGAGCAACAAATCAACCCCAAGACCAGATGCTCAAGAACTAGAAACTTCAGAAATAGAGCTAATGGCTTCTTTTGAAGACTCTTGCAGCTCTAATGCCAGAAAGCAGACTCTTCCAACACGTCCACGGTATCCTCAGAAGTTGCTTTTACCAAAGCCTGAAGTGCCTGTCTTTGTGCCTACAGCAGACTCCTCAGCCCAGCCTGTGGTGTTGGGTGTCAATCATCAGGGCTGTGTCTCCCCGGTTCTGTGCACTTATTGCCCTTGTCCATAGGAACCCTGATCCTTGGCCTAGATTCAGAGGCTTGCTCTCTCAAGGAGAGCCTCCCTCTTTCAAAAATTGTAAATCCTGTTGCTGTTGAGCCAATTAGCACAGGTGTTCAAGTGAACTTGGGTAAAAGTCCATCTAACTCTTTACAAGAACTAGGGGACATATGTCAAGAAAACAGCATTTCTTCAATCAATGTACAGGCAGACCTATGTTACACCACACAACACTTTTTACTGTCTGCACAGTGGGCTAGCCCTGATTCCTCTGTATCACCTTGTTCTTAAACTGATTTGACATTTGGTCCTCAAGTTTCCCTTCCCATTAGTGTTCATACTCAAACTTTTTTGCCCAGTTCTAAGGTAATCTCATCTATAGCTGCTCAGACTGATGTATTTATAGATCCCAGTTTCCCATCAGGTGGGATCTCTCTTGAGAGAAACTCAAACCAGTGGAATGCGAAGTCCAACAGATGATCGAGTACAGATAGACCAAGCTGTAATGTGTGGAGACATTTTTGAGAGTGTCCATTCATCATGTGGTGTTTCTACAGACAAATTATAAGCAGCAGCTTAGTAGCAGAGACTGTAACTCATGGCTTGTTACCTCAGAACCACCCTAAAACTTTAAATCAAGATATTGAGAAATCTGAACCAATCATGAACTTCATTCAGCGCACAGAATAGTACACTTTCTTCACAGAACATGACAGATAATTGGACCTGAACCAGGGATTTATTAAGTGATCTAGAAAACATCTTGTCAAGTAATCTGCCTGGTCAGACACTGGACAATTGTAGTCTTCGTCTGACACAAATACTGGACCTGACACCCAGCTCCCATCTGGCCCAACCCAGAATCCTGCAGTTGATTTTGATATTGAAGAGTTCTTTTTGGCCTCAAATATCCAGACTCAAACTGAAAAGAGTGAACTTAGCCCTATAACCACTGAGCCAGTCTTGGAATTGCTGGACATAGAGACCCAAACTGACTTCTTACTTGCAGACACCTCTGCCCAGTCCTACAGTTGTAGAGGAAATTCTAACTTCTTAGGCCTTGGAATGTTTGACACACAGACACAGAGGGACTTGAACTTCTTTTTAGACAGTAGCCCTCATCTGCCTCTGGGAAGTATTCTGAAACACTCCAGCTTTTCCATGAGTATTGATTCATCTGACACAGAGACCCAAACTGAAAGAATCTCCACTGCTAAACACCTACCTGCTCTAGAAAGCAAAGTTCAGTTAAGCAGTGCAGAAACACAGACCATGAATTCTGGCTTTGAAACTTTGGGGAGCTTATTCTTCAACAGCAGTGAAACTCAGACAGCAATGGATGACTTTCTTCTGGCGGATTTGGCCTGGAACACAATGGAAACTCAATTCAGCTCTGTTGGAACCCAGCTGTGTGCAGAACTACACCCAGTCTCCAACTTCTGAAAGTGGAGTTCACATGGGGTATGGCATTTACGGTTCCCTTCTGGATTTAGAAGATGGAGAATGGGGACAACAGTATTAACTCTATTGAATGTAGTCGATGATAAAGTTACTTCGATTCTTTGAGGTTCTTTGCCTTTTGCACTTATAAACATGAAATTTGTGTAAAAATTTATGAGTGTATTATAAAGTGTAAGATGTTGATCTAAAAAAGTGATTGTTTTTTGTGTTGCCGACATTTGCCCTTTCAGTGTAGACTTCCCTTCTTTAAAAAAATAAATGTATTTCACACCTTTAAAACACATCTAGTGGGGGACTTCCCTGGTGGTCCAGTGGGTAAGACGCAGTGCTCCCAATGCAGGGGACCTGGGTTGGATCCCTGGTCAGGGAACTAGACCCTGCACGCATGCCGCAACTAAAACATCCCACATGCCACAACAAAGATCCCACATGCCACAAAGAAGATCCCCAAGTGCAGCAACTAAGACCCAGCACAATGTAAATAAATAAATAAATAAATAAATAAATTAAAAAAAACCCATTTAGCCATTTAGCTGAAGCAAGCTCACCAGGACTAGTATACAAACTTTTCAAATTTTTGAAACATTTTAGTTGACATATGACTTACTTAAATTGCACCTAAAATACTTTTGCCAGTGCTTGTTAGAAATTCCTGTTTCCTAATAATGTCTAAAGAAATCTGATGCTGCACCATTAGATTTAAACACCATCAGCTTCATCTGCTTTGACATCTTACTCTTTCCTTATTTGAAGACACAAAGGAAAACTACAGCTATCTTTAGCTTTTGAGACAATTTTCATATAGTCAATGCCATCCCTTCTCTACGTGAACTCTTACTGATACCAGCGTTAAGTGTATAGTACTTTCCTCACAAGACGTGTTGCTGTAAAATTCTTGCTTAAAGAAGTAGCAGCAAGCACTTAGTGTAAATAGTGATCATTTCAGTCTAAGTGACAGTAAGTCGCCCCAACTATGGAAACGCTGGGCTGTGGAATCATGCCTATTAGCTCATACTGGAGTGTGTCCTATGAGCATCCCCCCTACTCCCTACAAAAGACCAGGGCGGTGCTCCAGAGCTGCTCCTCAAAGCACACCCACCAGCTGAGTCCAAGTTTTGTCACTCTAATTGTTAAAAAAAAATAAAGAGAAAAGGAAATTTCCCACTAAATTTCAGTACTTTGCATAAGCTTGATAGGGCAAGAGTGCACTCAACAACTATTTTAAAGTGAATCTTCTTTTCATCCACCTCTCATTTTTTCCTTGAATGAGGAAACACATTGGTCCAGCAAGGATAGTATCTGTGCCTTGAGGATAGCAATTATAGAATAGATCCATCTAAGATATGGTATTCTGCATTTTGTTGCTTTGTTTAGAGAGGATAGTACCAGTCTTCAAAGGAAGTAAGGTGATGACTGATTGCTTCAATATTCAAGAACATCTATGTTTTGAGATGGGTCTGTGGTCAAGTATGCTTTTGAGGTTTTCTGTATTTAGGAGATCCTGAGTTCTTGATTGCTGGCCAAATTTCAAGCAAGTAAAAATCAGTGCAGTCTGTAAATTTTTCTAAGTTTACCCAAAAAAATACTCTGTTCCTTCTGTGGCACATGCTTATGCTGCTGAAGGCTAAATCCTCAAAATAAAACCTAAAGAGGGGACTAATAATTCATTAAAGTATAATAAATCAGTGGTTTGCTACTAATTGCTATCCTGTAGAAGAATTGTTGGTAGTGGATAAATAATATATCCTAGGCAGATGAACTCAACCTAGTAGATAAAAGTTTGCTTTGGTCACAGTTGCCTATGAATATGGGTTTCAAAACAAACATAAAGCCTTAACTTAGAATTTCATTATGTTTTAGAGTCATCACTGCCTTAATGTTCAAACATCTATTTAAGTTCTCCTAGTAAGGAGAAATGCATGTTTGATTATGGCTTTTTGTAAATATATATGCAGTGATCTATGGCTTTAAAAAATTTTTGTGTTTCTGTGACAGTGTTTGTTAATCCAGCCAATTGAGTTATTTACAGAAAATTGAGGATGCAATAGTTCTTCATGTACAAGTAAGAACTGTTTCCCCCCAAAAACCTTAGCTACCTGAATTGTTCTAAGGTTATTTGTAAAAGCTGAAACTCAGCGATTGAAGAGAAGTGAGCATTCTAAAAAAAAAAAAAAAAAATACACTTGAGGCTTCCCTAGTGGTCCAGTGGTTAAGACTCCACCTTCCACTGCAAGGGGCGTGGGTTTGATCCTTGGTCAGGGAAGTTCCTCATGCTGGACAGTGTGGCCAAAAAAAAAAGACACTTGGCACATGCATTAAGACTGTGAGGAAAAAGGAAACATACATATTTAAATAAGAGTCTGAAATAAAAACTCCAAGGGCAAATGCCCCAACCATAATCATATATTGATATTTTGTCATGGAGCCTCTTCTTACATAGACAGAAATGATGCCATGGTGTTAATCATGGGCTTAATCATGGGCTGTTGAAGCCCCTCCAATACAAAAATATGAGGCCTGGGAAAATGATAGTTCCCACCTAAGAGCTAAGTCCCTTCTTAACACAAATAGTTTGTACAACCAGGTAGGAAATGGAATTGAGTTTGGAACTTAATATTGACTGTTCTTTTGTTCAACTTGCTTTTTTAAATTCTTATTTTATTACTGTACCATTTGCTGGTGTGTTGCCTAGGTAACGTAACATAGCAAGTGCTTTTAACTGTAAGGCAATGATGCATATCTTTGGCAATCTGTAGGGTGTCCCCAGGGCAGGCTGATAAATTATATTGATGTTTGGGTTATTTTTCAGTTTATAGTGTTGTGATAACTTGGCAAAGCATTGCATAACCTTTTGAATATTTGTATACTTCTGTTAGCTGTTTTGTCAAGTCAGACCAGCCTGTTGTAAGGGCTTTTTAAAATAATTTTGACAGCTGCATCCTTTGTAGAAAAAAATTTTGAAAGATTTTGAAATGGGCAAAAGAGATTTCTAGATATCTTTTTAACAGAATGCTGGAACCTCTGGGATTTACCTGGTCCTATAGGGCTATACAGGGTTTGTCTTTGACTAGACTATCTTACAACTCTGTAGAGATAGAATTTAACTCTTTGAATACTGATACTGTCTATAAAAATGTAAAATTTGATTATTACTCTGTGGGTGTTGACCAGTTTTGCCAGTTTTGCATCCATTTGTAAATTCATTTCAGCATTCCTTACCTGACTAAAAGTATATAGCACCTTGAGTAGTTCTCTGTCTCTCTCTCTCTCTCTAATAAACTTTAAATTTTAGAATAGATGTAGATTTACAGAAAAGTTGCAAAGATACCAGAGAGTTCCCATATACCCCTCACCCAGTTTCTTCTGTTATTAACGTCTCAAATTACTATGGTATGTTTGTCACAACTAAGAAACCAGCACTGGTATATTAATTAAACTCCATACTTTATTCAGATTTATTAGGTTTTCTCTAAATCCTTTTTCTGTATCCCATCCAGGATACCACATTACATTTAGCTGACAAGATTCCTTAGTTCATGGCAGTTTCTCACACTTTCCTTGTTTTCAATGACCTTGACAGTTTTGGGTAGTACTGGTCAGGTATATTGTAGGTTGCCCCTCTATTGGAATTTGATGTTTTTCTCATGATTAGAGCAGGGTTATGGGTTTTTGAGGATGACCATAGAGATGAAGTGCCCTTCTGATTACATCATATCAATGGTACATTCTGTCAACAGGTCTTATTGATGATGATGTTGACCTTAATTACCTGACTAGGGTAGTGTATTTGCCAAGTTTCTCCACTGTAAACTTACACACAGACCCACTTCCATGATTTAGTCTTTGGAAGCAAATCTCTAAACACAGCCCATACTCAAGGGGTAGGGAGTTATGATCTACCTCCTTGGCTAGGGAGTATCTGCATAAATTATTTGGAATTCTTTATTTGAGGAGATTTGAGTTCTTTTTTGAACTGGCTGTAATATATTACTGGTTTCTTCCTTGCTGAGTTAAGTATGAATGAAATAAAAATCTTTGACACATGTTGATTTTATGTTTGTATGAGAATTGTGATTTTATTCTTTTTAAAAAATTATTCTCATATCGTTCTACCAAGAAATGTGGGAATTATTTTTTGTATAGTTCTTTGAAATCCATGGATAAGTGCCATAAACAAATACATTATTTGGAAAAGAAGATATTGAAGATTATTTATAGTCAGAGAAAAAATAAGTTATTTTATCACGCTGATTGTATCAGTCAGGGTCCTATCAGCAATCAAATAACACACTCTAAATAGGATAACCTGGGAAAGTTTTATTGACAAAGGCACTATTGTAGGGGCACCACAATGGGTAGTGTAGTAACAACTGAGATGTTACCATTCCCTTGGGCATGGTAACAGGTGAGATGTTACCATTCCCTTGACCTGAAGAGAGAAAAGGAGGGAGTCTGGAATCCAGGGGTAGAGACTTACATAGACCCTTAAGAGAAGGAATGAACTTTCTGCTAAGAAGCATAGCCAATTTTAGGTGACCCTTTAGGAAGAGAGCTAGGGAAATAAATACCTGACTCTATTTTCTACCTTCCTTCCATTTCCTGCCAGAGCTCCCCATTGCAAAAAACAGCCAATAGCTAGGAAGCCTGGGGACCTGTTGATGTCTCAGCCTCCAGGGAAGAAAGCAAGGTGGAGAATGCTTGAGTGTAGATCAGGAAGGCCAGCAAAAGATATCTGGCACACTGACTGAAGAGGTTGTAAAGGCCACACTGAGGTCTCTTTTGTCATCTTTTTGTGGGAACGTAACAGCTGAGAAGACAAAGAGAGACATAGCTGCTGTTAACATTTTTAGCAGAAATATTTAATTTCTCCAAGAGTTTACAGAGGTGAAGTTTGACTTAGTGAGTTATCAGTGTAAGATGAGTCAAGGTCCTTGACCCCTCCCCACCTTTTTTTCCAGCCATTGGGAATATGACAAGACATCAGAGGAGAATGGTTGCTGCGATCCTAGCCTTGGTGAAAATGCCTCCTATACAGCCCAGCTTGTATGGCAGGAAGGTGTCTACAAAAAATTAATCAGTCGATCTAAGACAGAAATTGAAAATTTTATTTGAGCCAAATTCAAGGATTGTAATCCAGGAAGAGCATCTCAGAAAGCTCTGAGAACTGTTCCACCTATTAGAAGTCAAGGCACAGTTATATAAGTTTTTCGAAACAGAAAGCTGTACATTAAATGACACATTATTGACAGTTTATACAATCCAGATCTAAGCATCATCTCGTGGCCCCTTATAAGATGGAGAAAGAATGTCACCTTTTAAGGAGTTGTCTTGTTGATGCTAGGAGAGTGTTGCTTTTTATGGTTGAGCAGGTATTTTTGCAGGTGGGGGAGGTTTGGTTGATGCATAATGCAGATACACAATGGACAGTAGAAGAGGAGAGAGGAGGTCAAAAGGCAAAGAAAAATTTTTATGTTTAAATTTTTATTATCTTGTCATAAACTATGAATTTTATTTCACAAAGGGATGGAGCCACTGCCTTCAAGGGCTCTTGCAGACTTAACTAAGAGGCATGTTAGAGGGAGCCACTAGGCCCTAAGCCCTTAGAGCTCTCTTTGTACTGTGGGGGAAGAAAACTGGAATCAGATTTGACTTGATACAGAAAAAATAATGAACGATTTTTATTGTCTTTGAGTGTTGTAACTAAGTAAAGCTCTTACTGACTCCAGCAGGAAGTAAATAAATCATAGAATTTCAATAATGAACTGTTCATATACATCTAAATCTTCAGTTGCATTTGCTTGAGATAAAAAAGGGAAAGCAGTATTTATCAGATGGCAGCTCCCTGATTGTTTGCTCCTTTTGGCAAGTGAAGCAAAAGAAATACTGTAGATTCTCAGCATGCGTGAGGAAGGACAATCTAAAGAGCCCCACAAATAGAGAAAATTCCAACTTCAGAATTAATTAATAACTGCATTCACATATTTATCCAATTGTTTATTAACATTTATTTATCATGCCAGACACCAAGCTAGGTGTTGGAAATATATGAGGAATAAGATGCTGTTCTTATTCTCAGGGGGCTCAGAATTTAGGGAAGAAACAAGGAAAACAATTTAATTAGAAAACGATTTCTCTTTCCACCATTGTGTTCTTTCCCTCCCAATGTTGATGAACGAACCCAAGTCCATGTGCCTGATGCACAGTGAGGCCAAACAAATGGAAACTTCAAAGTGTGGAGGAGAGAAAGATTTATTTCAAAGCCAAGCAAGGAGAACAGGAAGCTCACGCTAAAAAACCCCAAAACTGCCAGATGGTTTTCAGGGAAGAGTTTTTAAAGGCATCATTGGGGGGAAGGGGGAGGAGAGGCTACAGGGTGTGTGACTTTCTTCTGATTGGTTGGTGGTGAGGTGATAGGGTGATGCTCCAGGAATCTCAATCATCAATCTTCTTGTGTTCTAACCAGTCTGCAGTCTCAGCATGTAGTCACCATCCTCCACGTGGGTGGGAGTCGTAGTTCCTGCAGGACAACTCAAAGATATGCATCAGATTCTTATACATTTCCCTTGAGGAGTAACTAGCACTCTGTTATGTGGCTGAACCGTTGTTTCTTGACTACTTTCCTGTATTCACTCACTTCCCTAATGAGTAACTGTTTGAGTCTGCTCTTTGGAACTCAGGGAAAGCCTAGGAGACTAAAATTTTTTCTACAAAAAAAGAAATAGGGGTGCGGGTGCTGAGGGGATTTTGTATCTGGGAGGACCTTGCAGGGTCCTGCTGGGTTTCACCAGTAAAAGAAGGACAGGACTTGGAAGGGGAGCCACCTGCTGGAAAGCCTGAACTAAACTGGGGTGACTGGGCTTAACTGCAGGGAAGATATGGTCTGCAGTTTAAACAATTTGGCATAAACTGGATTTTCAGGGCCATACCACATCTAGGCAAAAATTTTTTTTTTTGGCAAATTTTTTTTTTAGTCACCAACTCTCTCTTCGGAATAACTCTCCATCTCCTTTCTCTTTTATAGCAATTCCCTATAAGTATTATGCTGCCTTTAGCATCTCCAGAATTTGCTCCAGGCTTGACCTACAACTCAGAAGATTCCCTTCCTCTAGGCAATAATCAAAAATCTAACATTCTAAGTACTGTGTTTAGTAGCACTCCACTGGTGTGAAGCTGATTAAAGTAATTCCCATTAACTTGTGAATGAAACATAACCTTCTTAAAAGGTATATTTGCATTTTAATAGCAGTCCCTTAACACAAATTCATCTCTAATTGGTGGAATGTGTGAGAGTTCCTTTATGTGGGAAGGAGAAGGAGGGGGAATAACGCCTTAATTTTCTAAGTTTAAGAGAGTTGCTACTCTTAAAGCCTCTGGATTCTCGCCTCCCTGTCACATCTCAGCACAATGCAATTTTGCTTCTCTTTCTGAAGCTAATCACTCTGAAAAGCTTTTTTAGGTTAAAGTGAATGGACCCCCTCATCTTTTGAATAACATTTCTTTTTGGGGAAATTCCCACATTATGAGTATCCTTTTCCCTTCCATGTAGAAATCGGAATGCAGCTCCCTAGCCTCCTTTGCAGCTAGGATGCAGGCATGCCAATTAGATAGCTGCAAGCAAGATTAAGCTGGGAAGTGAGCAATGTGAATAAACAGGCTCTTCATGGGACTTCCATTTCCCTGACTTCAGAGTTGGTAGGGCTTTCGGGCACAGGAGGTTCAAGATCGGATGCAGAAGTGGCATTGGTGGCAGTAGCAGTTGCAGTAAAACTAAATTGCTGGTATTTGGGGCCCAATGACAGCAGCAGCAGTAATTGGTACCATTGACTGATATAGACAGATTCCTGACCTGGATAGTTTTATGGCCTGCGTCAGGTGTCAGGCACTGTCCCTGGAAGCTTAGCCTTGAACGTTTCTCCAGACATCCCAATAATTTTGTGAACTATTTAATATCCTCTTATAAACCAGTTTCAGGTTAAACCAGCCAGAATGAAATCTACTGTTCGCATTCAAGAACACTAACTGATACAAGTTATCCTCAATTTCCCCCTCTCCCTTGAACCCTCAACCAACAGAATTTATAGGACAAGACTTTCCACTTTTCTCCATTCCCCTCTTCTACTTTCTTTGTTCAGCCCCATCATCTGTTACCCAGATTACTGCAACTTTGTCCCATTTGATCACTCACCTCTAGTTTGACTTGTCAGATTGGTCTTTCTAAAATGCAAATCTAGGGACTTCCTGGTGCCGTAGTGGTTAAGAATCCGCCTGCCAATGCAGGGGACATGGGTTCGAGCCCTGGTCAGGGAAGATCCCACATGCTACAGAGCAACTATGCCCGTGCGCCACAACTACTGAGCCCACATGCCACAACTACTGAAGCCCGTGTACCTAGAGCCCGTGCTCTGCAACGAGAAGCCACCGCAGTGAGAAGCCCATGCACTGCAACAAAGAGTAGCCCCCACTCACTGCAACTAGAGAAAAGCCCTTGTGCAGCAACGAAGACCCAATGCAGCCAAAAATCAATCAATCAATCAATCAATTTATTAAAAAAAATAAAATGCAAACCTAATTCTATCACTCTTTGGCTAAAGACCCTTCAGTGGCTCCCTATTGCCGGCATGATAAAGTCTAGGATCAAGTCCAAACTCCTTAGCAGGGGCTTTTGGTATCTAGGCCTGGTTGACCTTTCCAGCTCATCTTGGCCGTGCCTGCTTCTCACATCTATTCTCCAATCATACTCTTTGATTCAGCAGCAATGGATCCCCTAGGATCATATTGGAAATGTGGAATCTCAGCCTCCTGCAGATGTCCTGCATTAGAATCAGCATTTCAGCAAGATCACTAGGTGATGCTCATGAACATTCAAGTTTGGGTAGTGCTGCTTTATAGCACTGTGGTCATTTGCTCTGGGGCTTTTACACATTCTGCTTCCTCTGTCTTATTGTCCTTCTCCTGCTTTAGATGTTTAACACTGTTCTGCAGCACTCAACAGGGAAAACTTCTCTGACTGGTAAAACCTGGGTTGGAGGCTTTTGTCTGTTACTCCAAACATGGCACTTACTCCTTTGTACTGTAATGACCTTTTTACTCCTTTTTCTTTCCCATTAAACACTGGTCTTCTATTCTGGTTGTATTTTACAGTCAAACTGATAACTTAAAAAAATGCAGATTCCTGGGTCCTGCCCCTAGAGATTTTGGTTTTAACTGGTTTGAGTAAGGCCTAGACACTGGAAATTTTAAAAAGTGTCCCAGATAATTATAATGTGGAGCCAATTCAGAACCACCACACTAGGCTTTAAGCTCTGTGAAGACAGGGATTGTGTCTTATTCACTGTTGTATTCTCAGAGCCTACCACAGTGCCAGATACATAAACCATACTTGTGAACAATTGTTGCCTCTAGTTTCTCAGGCTATATGGAATCAGCTTTGTGTTGCAAATACCATCCTACCTTATACCAAACCTCTCTCAGATATGTTAGCAGCTGGGCAGCCCATTCATCTCACTAAACCAAGGAGCCGTTTCTTTCTTTCTTTCTTTCTCTTTCTTTTTCTTTCTTTCTTTCTTCCTTCCTTCCTTCCTTCCTTCCTTCCTTTTGTTCTTTCTTTTAAAATTTTAATATAGTTTCTTATTTATTTCTTTATTTGAAGTATAGTTAATTTACAATGTTGTGTAAGTTTAAACTGTACTGCAAAGTGATTCAGTTTGATATATATATATATATATATCAAGGAGTAATTTCTTTTTTTTTTTAACATCTTTATTGGAGTATAATTGCTTTACAATGGTGTGTTAGTTTCTGCTGTATAACAAAGTGAATCAGCTATACATATACATATATCCCCATATGTCTTCCCTCTTGTGTCTCCCTCCCTCCCACCCTCCCTATCACACCCCTCTAGGTGGTCACAAAGCACCCAGCTGATCTCACTGTGTTATGTGGCTGCTTCCCACTAGCTATCAGTTTTACATTTGGTAGTGTATAAATGTCCAT
This sequence comes from Mesoplodon bidens, assembly GCF_964165515.1. NCBI lineage: Eukaryota > Metazoa > Chordata > Mammalia > Artiodactyla > Ziphiidae > Mesoplodon > Mesoplodon bidens. The sequence continues at coordinate 111,675,332 of NC_138178.1, forward strand.
GCCACTCTTTCACTTTCTCCCAGCTTACCTTTCTCCCTCCCAGTGTCCTCAAGTTCATTCTCTACGTCTACGTATTTATTCCTGTCCTGCCCCTGGGTTCGTCAGAACTTTTTTCTTTTTTTTTTAGATTCCATATATATGTGTTAGCATACGATATTTGTTTTTCTCTTTCTCACCTACTTCACTTTGTATCACAGACTCTACGACCATCCACCTCACTACAAATAACTCAATTTTGTTTCTTTTATGGCTGAGTAATATTCCATTCTATATATGTGCCACATCTTTATCCATTCATCTGTCAATGGACACTTAGGTTGCTTCCATGTCCTGGCAATTGTAAATAGAGCTGCAATGAACATTGTGGTACATGACTCTTTTTGAATTATGGTTTTCTCAGGGTATATACCCAGCAGTGGGATTGCTGGGTTGTAGGGTAGTATTATTTTTAGTTTTTAAGGAACCTCCATACTGTTCTCCATAGTGGTTGTATCAATTTACATTCCCACCAACAGTGCAAGAAGGTTCCCTTTTCTCCACACCTTCTCCAGCATTTGTTGTTTGTAGATTTTTTTTTTTTTTGCATTACGTAGGCCTCTCACTGTTGTGGCCTCTCCCGTTGTGGAGCACAGGCTCCGGACGCACAGGCTCAGCGGCCATGGATCACAGGCCCAGCCGCTCCGCGGCAAGTGGGATCCTCCCGGACCGGGGCACGAACCCGCGTCCCCTGCATTGGCAGGCGGACTCTCAACCACTGCGCCACCAGGGAAGCCCCCGTTTGTAGATTTTTTGATGATGGCCATTCTGACTGGTGTGAGATATCTCATTGTAGTTTTGATTTGCATTTCTCTAATGATTAATGATGTTGAGCACTCTTTCTTGTGTTTTTCGGAAATCTATATATCTTCTTTGGAGAAATGTCTATTTAGCTCTTCTGCCCATTTTTGGATTGGGTTGTTCGTTTTTTTGATATTGAGCTGCATGGGCTGCTTGTAAATTTTGGAGATTAGTCCTTTGTCAGTTACTTCATTTGCAAATATTTTCTCCCATTCTGAGGGTTGTCTTTGGTCTTGTTTATGGTTTCCTTTGCTGTGCAAAAGCTTTTAAGTTTCATTAGGTCCCATTTGTTTATTTTTGTTTTTATTTCCATTTCTCTAGGAGGTGGGTCAAAAAGGATCTTGCTGTGATTTATGTCATAGAGTGTTCTATGTTTTCCTCCAAGAGTTTGATAGTGTCTGGCCTTACTTTAGGTCTTTAATCCATTTTGAGTTTACTTTTGTGTATGGTGTTAGGGAGTGTTATAATTTCATTCTTTTACATGTAGCTGTCCAGTTTTCCCAGCAGCACTTATTGAAGAGGCTGTCTTTTCTCCACTGTATATTCTTGCCTCCTTTATCAAAATTAAGGTGACCACATGTGCAGGGGTTATCTCTGGGCTTTCTATCCTGTTCCACTAATCTATGTTTCTGTTTTTGTGCCAGTACCATACTGTCTTCATTACTGTATCTTTGTAGTACAGTCTGAAGTCAGGGAGCCTGATTCCTCCAGCTCCATTTTTCTTTCTAAAAATTGCTTTGGCTATTCGGGGTCTTTTGTGTTTCCATACAAATTGTGAAATTTTTTGTTCTGGTTCTGTAAAAATGCCATTGGTAATTTGATAGGGATTCAATTGAATCTGTAGATTGCTTTGGGTAGTAGAGTCATTTTCACAATGTTGATTCTTCCAATCCAAGAACATGGTATATCTCTCCATCTATTTGTATCATCTTTAATTTCTTTCATCAGTGTCTTATAGTTTTCTGCATACAGGTCTTCTGTCTCCTTAGGTAGGTTTATTCCTAGGAACTTTATTCTTTTTGTTGCAGTGGTAAGTGGGAGTGTTTCCTTGATTTCACTTTCAGATTTTTCATCATTAGTGTATAGGAATGCAAGAGATTTCTGTGCATTAATTGTGTATCCTGCTACTTTACCAAATTCATTGATTAGCTCTAGTAGTTTTCTGGTAGCATCTTTAGGATTCTCTATGTACAGTATCATGTCATCTGCAAACAGTGACAGTTTTACTTCTTCTTTTCTGATTCCTTTTATTTCTTTTTCTTCTCTGATTGCTGTGGCTAAAACTTTCGAAACTATGTTGAATAATAGTGGTGAGAGTGGGCAGCCTTGTCTTATTCCTGATCTTAGTGGAAATGGTTTCAATTTTCACCACTGAGGATGACGTTGGCTGTGGGTTTGTCATATATGGCTTTTATTGTGTTGAGGTAGTTTCCCTCTGTGCCCACTTTCTGGAGAGTTTTTATCATAAATGGGTGTTGAATTTTGTCAAAACTTTTTTCTGCATCTATTGAGATGATCATATGGTTTTTATTCTTCAATTTCTTAATATGGTGTATCACATTGATTGATTTCCATATATTGAAGAATCCTTGCATTCCTGGGATACACCCCACTTGATCATGGTGTATGATTCTTTTAATGTGCTTTTGGATTCTGTTTGCTAGTATTTTGTTAAGGATTTTTGCATCTATGTTCATCAGTATTATTGGCCTGTAGTTTTTTTGTTTGTGACATCTTTGTCTGGTTTTGGTATCAGGGTGATGGTTGCCTCGAAGAATGAGTTTGGGAGTGTTCCTCCCTCGGCTACATTTTGGAAGAGTTTGAGAAGGATAGGTGTTAGCTCTTCTCTAAATGTTTGATAGAATTGGCCTGTGAATCCATCTGGTCCTGGACTTTTGTTTGTTGGAAGATTTTAAATCACAGGTTCAATTTCAGTGCTTGTGATTGGTCTGTTTATATTTTCTGTTTCTTCCTGGTTCAGTCTCGGAAGGTTGTGCTTTTCTAAGAATTTGTCCATTTCCTCCAGGTTGTCCATTTTATTAGCATAGAGTTGCTTGTAGTAATCTCTCATGATCCTTTGTATTTCTGCAGTGTCAGTTGTTACTTCCCCTTTTTCATTTCTAATTCTATTGATTTGGGTCTTCTCCCTTTTTGTCTTGATGAGTCTGACTAATGCTTTATCAATTTTGTTTATCTTCTCAAAGAACCAGCTTTTAGTTTTATTGATCTTTGCTATTGTTTCCTTCATTTCTTTTTCATTTATTTCTGATCTGATCTTTATGATTTCTTTCCTTCTCTTAACTTTGGGGTTTTTTTGTTCTTCTTTCTCTAATTGCTTTAGGTGTAAGGTTAGGTTGTTTATTTGAGATGTTTCTTGTTTCTTAAGGTAGGGTTCTATTGCTATAAACTTCCCTCTTAGAACTGCTTTTGCTGCATCCCATAGGTTTGGGGTCGTCATGTTTTCATTGTCGTTTGTTTTTAAGTGTTTTTTTATTTCCTCTTTGATTTCTTCAGTGATCTCTTGGGTACTAAGTAGTGTATTGTTTAGCCTTCACGTGTTTATATTTTTTACAGATTTTTTCCTCTAATTGATATCTAGTCTCATAGCATTGTGGTGGGAAAAGATACACTTGATATAATTTCAGTTTTTAAATTTACCAAGGCTTGATTTGTGACCCAAGATATGATCTATCCTGGAGAATATTCCATGAGCACTTGAGAAGAAAGTGTATTCTGTTGTTTTTGGATTGAATGTCCTATAAATATCAATTAAGTCCATCTTGGTTAATGTATCATTTAAAGCTTGTGTTTCCTTATTTATTTTCATTTTGGATGATCTGTCCATTGGTGAAAGTGGGGTGTTAAAGTCCCCTACTCTGTTTGTGTTACTGTCAATTTCCCCTTTTGTGGTGGTTAGCATTTGCCTTATGTATTGAGGTGCTCCTATGTTGGGTGCATAAATGTTTCCAATTCTTATATCTTCTTCTTGGATTGTCCCTTGATCATTATGTAGTGTCCTTCTTTGTCTCTTGTAATAGTCTTTGTTTTGAGGTCTATTTTGTCTGATATGAGAATTGCTCCTCCAGCTTTCTTTTGATTTCCATTTGTATGGAATATCTTTTTGCATCCCCTCACTTTCAGTCTGTATGTGTCCCTAGGTCTGAAGTGGGTCTCTTGTAGACAGCATGTATACAGGTCTTGTTTTTGTATCCATTCAGTCAGTCTATGTCTTTCTGTGGGAGCATTTAATCCATTTACATTTAAGGTAATTATCGATATGTATGACCATTTTCTTAATTGTTATGGGTTTGTTTTTGTAGGTCTTTTCCTCTTCTTGTGTTTCCTGCCTAGAGAAGTTCCTTTAGCATTTGTTGTAAAGCTTATTTGGTGGTGCTGAATTCTCTTAGCTTTTGCTTGTCTGTAAAACTTTTAATTTCTCTGTCGAATCTGAATGAAATCCTTGCTGGGTAGAGTAATCGTGGTTGTAGGTTTTTCCCTTTCATCACTTTAAATATGTCCTGCCACTTCCTTCTGGCTTGCAGGGTTTCTGCTGAAAGATCAGCTGTTAACCTTATGGGGATTCCCTTGTATGTGATTTGTTGTTTTTCCCTTGCTACTTTTAATATGTTTTCTTTGTATTTAATTTTTGATAATTTGATTAATACATGTCTTGGCATGTTTCTCCATGGATTTATCCTGTATGGGACTCTCTGCACTTCCTGGACTTGATTAACTATTTCCTTTCCCAAATTAGGGTATTTTTCAACTATAATCTCTTCAAATATTTTTTCAGTCCCTTTATTTTTTCTTCTTCTTCTATGACCCCTGTAAATCAAATGTTGGTGTGTTTAATGTTGTCCCAGAGATCTCTGAGACTGTCCTCAATTCTTTTCATTCTTTTTTCTTTATTTTGCTCTGCAGTAGTTACTTCCACTATTTTATCTTCCAGGTCACATGCATTCTTCTGCCTCAGTTATTCTGCTATTCATTCCTTCTGGAGAATTTTTAATTTCATTTATTGTGTTGTTCATCATTGTTTGTTTGCTTTTTAGTTCTTCTAGGTCCTTGTTAAACGTTTCTTTTATTTTCTGCATTCTATTTCCAAGATACTGGATCATCTTTACTATCATTATTCTGAATTCTTTTCCAGGTAGACTGCCTATTTCCTCTTCATTTGTTTGGTCTGGTGGGTTTTTACTTTGCTCCTTCATCTGCTGTGTATTTCTCTGTCTTCTCATTTTGCTTAACTTACTGTGTTTGGGGTCTCCTTTTCGCAGGCTGCAGGTTCATAGTTCCTGTTGTTTTTGGTGTCCGCCCCCAGTGGTTAGGTTGCTTCAGTGGGTTGTGTAGGCTTCCTGATGGAGGGGACTAGTGCTTGTGTTTTGGTGGATGAGGCTGGATCTTTTCTTTCTGGTGGGCAGGTCCACGTCTGGTGGTGTGTTTTGGGGTGTCTGTGACCTTATTATGATCTTAGGCAGCCTCTCTGCTAATGGGTGGGGCCGTGGTCCTGTCTTGCTAGTTGTTTGGCATAGGGTGTCCAGCACTGGAGCTTGCTGGTTGTTGAATAGAGCTGGGTCTTGGCGTTGAGATGGAGATCTCTGGGAGATTTTTGCTGTTTGATATTACGTTGAGCTGGGAGGTCTCTGGTGGACCAGTGTCCTGAACTTGGCTCTCCCACCTCAGAGGCACAGGCCTGATGCCCAGTCAGAGCACCAAGACCCTGTCATCCACACGGAAAAAGAGAGAAAGGGAAAGAAATATATTTATCGGTGCTCCCAACGTCCACCACCTCAATTTGGGATGATTCGTTGTCTATTCAGGTATTCCACAGATGCAGGGTATATCAAGTAGACTTTGGAGATTTAATCCACTGCTCCTGAGGCTGCTGGGAGAGATTTCCCTTTCTCTTCTTTGTTCGCACAGCTCCTGGGGTTCAGCTTTGGATTTGGCCCCGCCTCTGCGTGTAGGTCGCCGGAGGGCGTTTGTTCTTTGCTCAGACAGGACGGGGTTAAAGTGGCAGCTGATTCGAGGGCTCTGGGTCACTCAGGCCGGTGGGAGGCCGGGGGGAGGGAGGGGTACGGAGTGCGGGCGAGCCTGCGGCGGCAGAGGCTGTCCTGATGTTGCACCAGCCTGAGGCGCGCCGTGTGTTCTCCCGGAGAAGTTGTCCCTGGATCACGGGACCCTGGCAGTGGCGTGCTGCACAGGCTCCTGGGAGGGGAGGTGTGGATAGTGACCTGTGCTTGCACAAGGGATTCTTGGTGGCTTCAGAAGCAGCCTTAGCGTTTCATGCCCGTCTCTGGTGTCTGCGCTGACAGCCGCGGCTTGCGCCCGTCTCTGGAGCTCCTTTAAGCAGCGCTCTTAATCCCCTCTCCTCGCGCACCAGGAAACAAAGAGGCAGAAAAAGTCTCTTACCTCTTCGGCAGCTCCAGACCTTTTCCTGGACTCCCTCCCGGCTAGCTGTGGCTCACTAGCCCGTTCAGGCTGTGTTCATGTCGCCAACCCCAGTCCTCTCCCTGCGATCCGACTGAAGCCCGAGCCTCAGCTCCCAGCCCCGCCCGCCCCGGCGGGTGAGCATACAAGCCTCTCTGGCTGGTGAGTGCTGGTCGGCACTGATCCTCTGTGCGGGAATCTCTCTGCTTTGCCCTCCGCACCCCTGTTGCTGTGCTCTCCTCCGCGGCTCCGAAGCTCCCCGGTCCGCCACCCGCAGCCTCCACCCGCGAAGGGGCTTCCTAGTGTGTGGAAACCTTTCCTCCTTCACAGCTCCCTCCCACTGGTGCAGGTCCCATCCCTATTCTTTTGTCTCTGTTTTTTCTTTTTTCTTTTGCCCTACCCAGGTGTGTGGGGGAGTTTCTTGCCTTTTGGGAGGTCTGAAGTCTTCTGCCAGCGTTCAGTAGGTGTTCTGTAGGAGTTATTCCACATGTAAATGTATTTGTGGGGAGGAAGGTGATCTCCACGTTTCTCTTCCGCCATCTTGAAGCTCCTCCAGGAGCCATTTCTTGAGGAAAGAACTTACGCTAGCATTTGAAACCTATCTCTAATCATCCCTATATTCTGTTCTTGAGCCAGTTTGAGGCTAATATAATGAAGCAGGTTCATATAATTTGATGCTAATAGGCACACTGTTTTAATACACTGTCTCCACACACAATTTCCATAAAGGAAAGCCACTAATTCTTTGTTTATAAACCTCTTGGGTCTGGAGAATTCACAGTAGTGAAGATGTTGATGAAATCAACACAACCATAACAAGCAGGTTTTCTAAAAGTTAACCATAGTTTTAAGGGAAATTAAAAAATACATTTGGGGAGAATTTTCTCAAGTTTACACCCTACTTTTTAAAATTGAAGTGACTTCTTAAAAAAAGTCCTCATAATATCTTATACTTACATAGTGTTTTATATTTTAGAAGTAATTTCATATACATAATCTCATTCAGAGCTGTCCCATATTATAGATAAGGAAGGTAAGGCCCAGAAAATGTGGGTAATCTGCCCCAAAAAAAACACCAAGCTAGAGGCAAAGCCAGACCACCACCCAAACCTCCTGATTACAAGTTCAATGCTTTTTCTTTTTTTTACATCGTATGTGGATATTGACATTTTCTAGGAACTTCTGTTTGATTTTTGCCGTCAATATAGTGAATTCTGATGAAATAAACGGACTATGTATATCCGGGCTGGAAGCCCTGCCTCACAGCCTCCTAATAGTGACCTCAGGCAGTGGGTAGGGTGATTAAGAGCATGGATTGATTCTAGCACCAGACTGCCTGGACTTGCAATACTGGCTCTTCCACTTGCTTACTGTGTGGCCTTGGGCAAGTGCTTCAGTTTCACAGCCTGTAAAATAGTGAGGACAATGTGACCTACTTCATAGAATTGCTGTGGGATTAAGTGAGTTACTATTTGTAAAGCATTTTGAACCATGCCTGGGCACAAGGTAAGCATGATGTAAATCTTTTTTTGTGTGTGTGTGTGTGTGGTATGCGGGCCTCTCACTGTTGTGGCCTCTGCCATTGTGGAGCACAGGCTCCGGACGCACAGGCTCAGCAGCCATGGCTCACGGGCCCAACCGCTCCGTGGCATGTGGGATCTTCCCGGACCGGGGCACGAACCCGTGTCCCCTGCATTGGCAGGCAGACTCTCAACTACTGCGCCACCAGGGAAGCCCGATGTAAATCTTTTTTAAATAAAAATCTGGTTCAATCCTATTATTTTATACCCAAAGTCCTTTTTCAAATCACATATTGTGATGACCCGTATTCAATTTTCATTAAGTATATTTTACTGGATATCACTTACATGTAGTACTATAGAAAAGAAATAGTGTGATTGATAGGCTTCTCTCTGTCTTTGAGGAGTTTACAGTCTATAGAGAGATGGAACAAAGTACATAAAAGAGCCCGGGAAGAGCACTTCCTTGTTTGTTACTGTAGCAAATATGAGGAGGGAGACCAAAGGCTCTGTGGCTGTTAGGTTTCCAAAGTAAGATTCTTGCTTCAAAGAATCATTATGTTCCATCCAATAACTTGCTTTCTTAAGTCCTGCATCATAAACTCCAGTGGGCTTATCAGGCCCTGGGAGAGTGTGTGGAGGGAGGGAGCAGCAGCCCCTTCTTGCTGAAGGGCCCCTCAGAGCCACAGCCTGGTCTTCCTTCCTACTTCTCCATCTCTGGGACACTATTCAAGGCTCCAAAACTTGAAATAGGGGCCAACAATGAAACTGTTCACCTACCCAAAATTTTTTGTCCCTTATATTCAAAGTGAGAGAGGCCAAGCCTCTAGTTGCCCAAGAAAGCAGTGATGCCAAGTCAATTAGCAGAATTTCTAGGGCACAGAACTACTGTTACTTTCCCACTATGAAAAGTTAGTAATGAAAATTAATTTCCCTTCTTCTCTGTAACCCTTTGTAATTAATATCATCCTTTTGGGGGATTTCTGAGGAGGATGTACGCCTGTGGCTTGGAATTGTCTGTGCAAAGCTAGCTGAAATATTTAGGGACTGAGTTTGCATTGTGGCCTAAATATCTGCCTTCTGTATTAGTTGAACTAGATAGAACTACTTACTGATTGATATGTGTTGACCGACAGATAGAACTAACTAAATATATAAAAGGTAATAGGTCACTGATACCATGTGGTCCTATATAACTTAGGTGCTGTAATGTTTTTCAAAAACTTGATGCAAAACTTGAAAACCAGGGAAACAAAGTTAATTTTGTTATTGCTATTTTAGAATTAAATGTACTGTGACATTACCCAGGCAGGCTCACAAACATTTATAATTGTGTTAGTCCCATATTTCTGTGACAGCTTAATCCATAAATATTACAAAGACATTTAAAGTATCTTTATACTTAAAACATTAAAGTATAAATTCTTTATTCTTTAACATGGAGATGACAAGATGAGTGCCTTGTCATCGCCATGTTAAATTTTGTTCATACCAGTTAAATAATTTAGGTGCTATCTGAATAAAGACCTTGGTCTAAATGTCTATTTGGTAGAAAATTCTGTGACAGAAAATTCAGATTGATGGGTTCTATTGGTATTCAGAAAGTGATATTACTATAGCCTCAAAAATCAAAGGTTAAGAATCACATTTGCATCAGTTCACACCAACTAGGATGGCTATAATTGAAAAAAAGGAAAATAATAGGTGTTGGTGAGGGTATGGAGAAACTAGAACTTTTGTACATTGCTGATGAGAATGCAACATGGTACAGCTGTTATGGAAAAAAGTGGCAATTCCTCAAAAACCTAAACATAGAATTGCCACATGACCCAGCAATTCAAAATAATTGAAAATAAAGACTCAAACAGACACTTGTACACCAGTGTTCATGGTAGCATTATTCACAATAGCCAAAAGGTGGAAACGACTCAAATGTCTCTCAACAGAAGAATGGATAAACAAAATGTGGTATATACATATAACAGAATATTATTTAGCCATAAAAAGAATGAGTTCTGATACATGTTACAACATGGATGAACCTTGAAAACATTATGCTAAGTTAAATAAGCCAGACACAAAAGGAGAAATATTGTATGATTCCACTTATATGGAATACCTAGAATAGCAAATTCATAGAGATAGAAAGCAGATTGGAGGATATGAAGAGCTAGGGGAAAGAGTGGGGGGTAGGGGCGTGAAAGAGGAGTTATTGCTTAATGGGTAGAGTTTCTCTTTTGGGTGATAAAACATTTTGGAAATGGATAGTGGTGATGGTTGCAAAAAATTGTGAATTTAGGTCATGCCACTAAAATGTACAATGAAAAATGGTGTTATATGTTATATATATTTTACCACAACGAAAGTAAAAAAAAAAATCACATTTGCAACATCACCCATCACATTTTACAGCCCTTATAATGTTCATAGATCTAACTATAGTACAGCCCAGGTGTCTCTCTAATATAGGGACTATATTATACAAGAGTTGAGGGTCTGTCTCTGGTGATATCATTGACTAAGAATCCATTCTTTGCTCCGGGATCCAGAATTTAAATATCGGCTTCTGAATTTAGGTTTTGTGTCCTTTCTTCCGAAGAATCTTCACTGAATGTTGACTCAAAAAGAGCAAGAACAGACTTCTTGAAAACCTTTCTGAAGTTCTCCCCAGTAAATAGGTAGAGTGTGGGAGAAAAGACAGTATTGAAAGAAGTAGTTATCACTGTGAGTATCAGAGTCAACTGGAAAAGTAGTGATCTGTTCTTAGTGAGAATTAAGCCTTGGTATACATGGTAGGGCATCCAACACACAAAGAAAGAGATAACGGCAGTCATCATGACTTTGAAGGGCTTGCTGGATTTGAAGAGGCTCCTCTCTTTCATCTTTTTGGCTACTCTTTCATAACAAAAGGTGATGATGAGGAAAGGCAGAAGGAAGCCCAGCAAGAAGCGGCTGCTGAAACAGGCTACATGAATCCATTTTCTTAATGTTTGAATCTTTTTGCCTTCCCAGTTAGTAGACACAGCATAGTTATTCTGGCAGGTCACTCTTCCTTTATGGTCATCATGTGCCTCTCTGAAAACCACATAGGGCATGCTGAGGGCAGTGGCAAACATCCAGACTCCTAAGATGATGCTGGAAACCCAGCGTGGGGTTCGGTGCAGCTGTGACCACACTGGGTGAAGAGTGAGAAGATAACGATCAATGCTGATGGCTGAGAGGAAGAAAACAGAGGCAAACATCCCTGCAGACAAAATGCTATTGAAGACCTTGCATGTGGCCATTCCAAAGCTCCAGTGATTTTCCTGAAGGTAGGAGATGGCCAGAAATGGCAAAAATAATGTTGAAATAAAATAAGAGAGAATGAGATGAAAATATAACAGAGTATTAACAGTCTTTTTCATTTTGAATTTTAGCACCCATAGGTAGAGACCATTGGTGATAGTGCCAATTATAAATGACGTGAACAAAAGAAGTGCAACAATCACTTTTGAGGCAGGTGTTGGAATGTGAATGCTGTTTCTTATTAAAGTAGAGACATTGAGCAGGTAATCATTAGAGTTGATCGGATCCATAATTGGAATGAGAAGCTGAAAATAACAACAAAAAAGAAACAAAAGAAATGGTTAAATATAGAAATTAAAATAGTAATTTTTGCATATTCATAGTCAAAATGACAATATTTTTAAAATGACAAACAATATTTTTACAATAATACAAATCAGATATTTTTCTTTTATTTTGTGTGAGGAATTAAGATCAGATTAATTGGGGCATCAAAAATAGAAATACTACAGATGCAATGAAATTAATGTGAAATAGAAATAAGTTTGGAATATTCTGACTTCGTTAAGTAATTAATTTAGGCAGCTAAAAATATCCTATTTAGGGAATTCTCTGGCAATCCAGTGGTTAGGACTACACGCTTCCACTGCATGGGGCACGAGTTTTATCCCAGGTCGGGTAATTAAGATCCCATGTGCCACCTTGGCTCAGCCAAAAAAAAAATTCTATTTAGACATTAACCAGAAGTCTGACCCTACTTGATGGGCACAGATTCTTGAATAAGGCAGTGTAGAATCAGTTTTACTTGACTAAGACTTGGTCAGGGCAATGTTACTAACGAAATTGAATAACAAAAATGACAACAATGGCTGCAAGTTAGTAATCATAGGGAGCTATAATTAGATTTCTGCCATGAGCTAATTATATATAGTAAATGCTATTACCTAGTATTCTAACACTCAGCACATAACAGTAAGAACAGATATTCAGGGCTTCCTTGGTGGCGCAGTGGTTGAGAGTCCGCCTGCCGATGCAGGGGACACGGGTTCGTGCCCCGGTCCGGGAGGATCCCACATGCTGCGGAGCGGCTGGGCCCGTGGGCCATGGCCGCTGGACCTGCGCGTCCGGAGCCTGTGCTCCGCAATGGGAGGGGCCGCAGCAGTGAGGGGCCCGCGTACTGCAAAAAAAAAAAAAAAAAAAAGAAAAAAAAAAAAAAGAACAGATATTCATATAGGAGCCCTTCGGCACCGTAAGATTGTGAAGTACCTTCAAAATCATCAATGAAAGAGGAAAGTGTATGGTAGAATATAGCAGTAGTTCTTTCTTACTTCAGGAGGGGAAAGACAGAGAGAAGTCAAGGAACTGATATTTATCCAGTACTTGTTGTATGCAGGAAACTTTATATAAAAATAATTTTTTTCCATACAAAGGCAAATGTTTAAATAGAGGAGAAAGTGAGGCTTACAGGGGTTAAATTTCATATTCAACATCTCCCACCATACCTCCACTGTGGCAGGTGGGGAACCCTATAAATGTTCTATGTTACTTCTTTGAAAACTGGTAATTCATGTGTAGTGTATTTTGATAACGCTCCATGAAATGGAGTATTTGATTATCCAAAATATCCCATTTCTTGAATAACTGCTCCTATATTATTGAAAATATAAATGTGAGAATATTTTGGAAAATAGCTATTATAACAGAGTCACATCAACAAACTGTTTTTTGATAAATTGGATAAAGCAATGGAAATTCCTAATGGTTTTTTTCACTAATCAAAAACATCCAAAGAATATCCAGAGAGAAGAAATAAAATAATTGCTGTTAAAACCATAACTACCTTAATTCTGCCAGCTAAGGGAGTTGCAAAAATTTCCCCCAAAGTAGAAAAATGGTTCTCTTCAGGAAGATACCTTGGTAGTCTGTTTGGGAATAAAAAGTGAAGTTTTGGGACATGGAATGGATAGGCAATGATGAGTGAAAGAGTGGGAGCCCAAGGAAGAGGCTGGGTGAAGGTCCTGGGATCATGAGAAGAGGGGGAGGAGGGAGGATGGTCTTCAGAGAGGGGCCCCAGGAAAACACAGCAGGAGGCTAGGAGGCTTGCAGAGGAGGAAGGGTCAATGAGATATTGAGAAGCAGAGATGACACAGGGGATTTAAAATGAGGAATGTCTAATAGTTAGTTTTAATCCATTTGTTATGGTTTGACATGGTGTAATGTCTCCCTTAACCTCATTAATCACAACTTCTTGTGTTGGTGGTTGCTCTGGGGAATGGAAAGAAAAGAGCTTGTGTTCCCTATTTGGGAAGGAATAGGATGGAGAGAAGAGGCCAGTAGTGGGAGGTGAGATGTTAATGAGATGATGAATATGGTGGAAACTGTATAGACATTGGGGCTTGAGTAGACAAGGAGAAACAAAATCCCATGGAGGATTTCTGATACTGTGTGTGTATGGCCTGTGTGTGTCTATTTGTGTGTGTATATGTGTGTGTGTGTGTGTGTGTGTCTGTAGTCTGTCTATATATCTGTGGTGCATTTGTGTGTATGTATGTGCATATATGGTGTGTGTCTCTGTGGCATGTGTGTATCTCTAGTGTGTGTATAAATTCATGGGGTGTGTGTGGAGCTGTGTGTGTGTGTGTGTGTGGAGCTGTGATCTGTGCAAGTGTGGTGTATTTGTGTGTGGTCTCTGTGGTATCTGCGGTCTGTGTGTATTTATCTGTGCAGTGTGTATGCGTGTAGTGTTTGTATGTCTGGGTGTGTGTGTGTATGTGTGTGGTCTCTCTGTGTATGTGCATATGAGAAACTGAATTATAGGGAAGATTTTATTAAAAATTGTGTGGCTGAGCTCTGTATAGAAGGGCATCTGGAAGTAATGCAGGACTTGAGCAAAAGCAACACTGGTAGTCGTTCTGAAGGGCATATGAAGTTTCCTAAGAACTTTGATTTATTGCACATGACCAGGAGATTTCTTCATCCTTAAACATCTTTTAAAACGGTTTTGAAGTACTTGCTTATAAATTAGTGGGGCAGAACTGGGGCTCTGGCATCCCACAGAAGTGGGTTTCGATCCTACCTCTACCACTTAAACAGCTCTGTAATTTTGGACTCTTAACTCTGAGCCCCTTTCACCTTGTAAACCCCGGTGACTTTTTATGAGGACTAAGTGAGATAATGTAGAAGAACCACTTAGCTCCCTTCATGGCACATATTAAGCATTCAGGAACTTTTTACCCCTTAGTTTGCTCAACTTGTTTTGGTTTTTTTTGGCCGCATTGGGTGGCATGCGGGATCTTAGTTTCCCCGACCAGGGATCGAACCCTTGAACCCGCACCCCCTGCGGTGAAATCGTGGATTCTTAACCATTGGACCACCAGGGAAGTCCCCTCGATTTGTTATATTAAGGCTAGCAAGAGCCTCATTTTGCCCTCTTAATGTCATATTTCTTTCCTTCTGAAAGCCCCCTACTGAATTCTAGAGTACCACCAGGGATTTCTGAAAAAATCTAAATGTTCATCTATAGGGGCAGAGGCTGTCAGATTTAGAGTTATTTTGAAACCTTTCTATAGTGACAGCTTTGGCACAAATGACTTTCAGGAAGACCCCGCCTGGGCTTGGGGACATCGAGCTACTATGGGGGAGGGAACCACAAGAACTCGGGAAACTGATCTGGAGAAAGCCTAGAGAATCTATTCAGATGATAGCTCTAGGATAAAGCTGCTTGCTCAGGAATCTTACCTTGGAGTTATATCTTCATGCCAGACGGTCTTGGGAAGGCCAGAGGGACTCTATATCAGCAATCTCCTCTCCAGGGACAGAGGCAAAAATCAGTGACACTTTGCCTTCATCTCATCTGCCTTTCTTCTTGCTGATGCTACTCCCCAACCTTGAACCTACTATTTAAATATTCAGTGGCTTCTTGATGTTTCCCTGTTCCTTTTTCTGTGAAATGTGTGCTATAGAGGCGTAAGTAGAGAGATGAGTACTTCTTCAAATCATTTCTCCATTTTAAGGAAAGATTACAAAAATTCCATAAACAAAGTTATTCTACTTAAGTTATTCTGTTTAAGTGTTGTTACTCCATAACAAAGCTTGTTTCTGGTGTTAAAACACTGATTAAAAATTACCTTCTCGTATTTGGTCATCCCACCAGGCACCCACTCTGCCTCGATTCTAGCATGTTGGTTAGCATATGGATGCATGGTGTTGGGTACATAGGGAGGTGGTAAATATCAAGCATGGAAAAAAAAAATTTGGAAATGAGCTACCTAATGCTGCTGGAGAGAAAATGATCAGAAAGGAAAACTCAAATATCAAGTTTCACAGTGAAATGGAATGTATGATAACAGGCCAAAAACTAATATTATTTAGTTTGGGAAGATGAAGACTGATGGGCAGAATGATTTGCATTTGTGCAGTTGCTGAGAATGGCTGGAAAGAACACAGAATTGGTTACCATATCCTAGAAGACAATCGCATTATAAGAAAATCATACAACCCAGGTAATACATTTATGAACTGACGAAGCCCTACATTTTCTATTTTCCTCTCTCTAATCCACCTCTGAAATTTTAGGATCAGCCTCTATGCTGACCTCAGTGTCCTGATTTCTTTCCTGCTTGCTTTCCTCTTCATCTCTGCACCACCAGTGGAGAAAATACATCAAAACTGCTGTGTGGCTCATCAGTGAAGCTCAGGAATCTGTTATTTAGGTTAGACTTGGAATTTTAAAGCTTTCATTGCTACTGTAGCCTTATAAAAAATAGGCTTAAATTTTAGTTCTTAATTCATTTGGGGCTATGACCTTCAACCTAAGAACTGATCTTCTTTGCTTCAAGTTAAGGATACGTTTTCAAACTTGCTACTGCCTTTTAAAAGCAATTTCTTGCCAGGTTTTCATACCCTTTGAGCTAATTCACAGACTTGGAACAACCTGAGATATTATTTGATCCAAACCCACTAATTTTGAAGATGAGAAAACTGACACTTAGAGAGGTTAAGTGATTCACAATAGGTTTTCACCAAGAAAAGAACCAAGGGCTCCTTCAGCCGCCCTGTACTATTTCATTGGTGCAAAAAGGGATTTGGATCAGGTTCTTCTTCCTCCCTCCTCCCCCCTTATATTTCCAAACTCTACAACTAGTAAATTTTATAAATAACAAATATATTTTGGACTAGTGTTTAATTCCCTACCCCCACCCCCTAACAAAATATGCACAAGGGCTAGTACCACAATTAGATAGCCTAAAATTTTGTTCTTCCATTACTCCCCTCAGAAATACTCTCACTAGTGAGTATTTTTATCTAATAGGTAATTAAACCAATGATATTAACTCTGTTGAGAAAGACGCAGACTGTTTGAGGAAGGAGCTTCTCTTCTGTGGCTTTGGTGATATGACTCCATTCATTGCACTTTTCATATTTCAAAGTAAGTCCAGTGGTTTCAAGAGAAGAATTCATGGAAATGGAAACTGTTTTATGTGGTTTGGATGTGATCACAGTATGAAACAGATAGAAATGCAGAAGCAGATAGAGTTGCAAAATCAAAAGCTTGAAAGGCTAGGAACTCACAGATGCATATAATTTTAGAGCTAGAGGGGACCGAGGAGTTAACTTCATCTAATTCCTGGTGCTATAGATGAAGAGACTAAGACCCATCGAGATATCTGAGAACTTGTCCTAGATTCCATTATTAGTTAATAAAAGATTTGGGGCAGAAATAATGTACACTAAAAATACTAATGAACTGCTTATAGGCACTATATTGATTGCACAAAACAGTATAGGATAGAAGACAAAACTATAGATATAAATTCTACCTCTTTTACTTACCATATATATAACATCTCTAAGTCTCAGTTTCCTCATTTGTGAATGTAAAAAAACGAAAGAAAACACTGCTCCTGAGTATTCTTTTGAGGATTAATAATTATTACTAAATATCGTTAAGAATTATTAATAATAATTATTTGATACTATAAGTAAGGACTTAGTGCCTGGCACATGGTAGGTATTAAATGCATGGCAGTTAGTATTAATATGTAAGCTGTATCAGAGAACACTAGCAAGCCCAGTGGGCTGGAGCAAATCTCCAGGCAGTGCAATTCAAGAAACATTTATTGAGTATTTATTTATTTATTAAAAGAATTTTAATATCTTTATTGGCGTATTAATTGCTTTACAATGTTGCATTAGTTTCTGTTGTACAACAAAGTGAATGAGCTATAAGTATACCTATATCCTCATATTCCCTCCCTCTTGAGCCTCCCTCCCATCCTCCCTATCCCACCCGTCTAGGTCATCAAAAAACATTGAGCTGATCACCCTATACTATGCAGCACCTTCCCACTAGCCATCCATTTTACATTTGGTAGTGTATATATTGTCGATGCTACTCTCTCACTTCATCCCAGGTTCCCCGTCCCCCACGTGTCCTCAAGTCTGTTCTCTACATGTGCATCTTTATTCCGTCCCAGCCACTAGGTTCATCAGTACTGTTTTTTAGATTCCATATATGTGCGTTAGCATATGGTATTTGCTTTTCTCTTTCTGACTTACTTCACTCTGTATGACAGTCTCTAGGTCCATCCACCTCACTACAAATACCTCAATTTCATTTCTTTTTATGGCTGAGTAATACTCCATTGTATATATGTGCCACATCTTCTTTATCCATTCATCTGTCGATGGACATTTAGGTTGCTTCCATGTCCTGGCAACTGTAAATAGTGCTGCAATGAACATTGGTTTATGACTCTTTTTGAATTGTGTTTTTCTCAGGGTATATGCCCAGTAGTGGGATGGCTGGGTCATATGGTAGTTCTGTTTTTAGTTTTTTAAGGCACATCCATACTGTTCTCCATAGTAGCTGTATCAATTTACATTCCCACCAACAGTGCAAGAGGGTTCCCTTTTCTCCACACCCTCTCCAGCATTTATTGTTTGTAGATTTTTTTATGATGGCCATTCTGACCGATGTGAGGTGATACCTCATTGTGGTTTTGATTTGTATTTCTCTAATGATTAGTGTTGTTGAGCATCTTTTCATGTGTTTCTTGGATATCTGTATATCTTCCTTGGAGAAATGTCTATTTAGATCTTCTGCCCATTTTTGGATTGGATTGTTTGGGTTTTTTTGATATTGAGATGCATGAGCTGCTTGTATGTTTTGGAGATAAATCCTTTGTCAGTTGCTTCATTTGCAAATATTTTCTTCCATTCTGAGTGTTGTCTTTTCGTCTTGTTTATGGTTTCCTTTGCTATGCAAAAGCTTTTAAGTTTCATTAGGTCCCATTTGTTTATTTTTGTTTTTATTTCCATTTCTCTAGGAGTTGGGTCAAAAAAGATCTTGCTGTGATTTATGTCACAGAGTGTTCTTCCTATGTTTTCCTCTAAGAATTTTATACTGTCTGACCTTACATTTAGTTCTTTAATCCATTTTGAGTTTATTTTTGTGTATGGTGTTAGGGACTGTTGTAATTTCATTCTTTTACATGTAGCTGTCCAGTTTTCCCAGCACCACTTATTGAAGAGGCTGTCTTTTCTCCATTGTATATATATATTCTTGCCTCCTTTATCAAACATAAGGTGACCATATGTGTGTGGGTTTATCTCTGGGCTTTCCATCCTGTTCCATTGATCTATATTTCTGTTTTTGTGCCAGTACCATATTGTCTTGATTGCTGTAGCTTTGTAGTATATTTTGAAGTCAGGGAGCCTGATTTCTCCAGCTTCGTTTTTCTTTCTCAAGATTGCATTGGCTATTCGGGGTCTTTTGTGTTTCCATACAAATTGTGAAATTTTGTGTTCTAATTCTGTGAAAAATGCCATTGGTAGTTTGATAGGGATTGCATTGAATCTGTAGATTGCTTTGGGTAGTATAGTCATTTTCACAATGTTGATTCTTCCAGTCCAAGAACATGGTATATCTTTCCATGTTCGTATCATCTTTGATTTCTTTCATCAGTGTCTTATAGTTTTCTGCATACAGGTCTTTTGTCTCCTAGGTATTTTATTCTTTTTGTTGCAGTGGTAAATGGGAATGTTTCCTTAATTTCTCTTTCAGAGTTTTCATCGTTAGTGTACAGGAATGCAAGAGATTTCTGTGCATCAATTTTGCATCCTGCTACTTTACCAGATTAATTGATTAGCTCTACTAGTTTTCTGGTGGCATCTTTAGGATTCTCTATGTATAGTATCATGTCATCTGCAAACAGTGACAGTTTTACTTCTTCTTTTCCAATTTGGATTCCTTTTATTTCTTTTTCTTCTTTGATTTCCGTGGCTAAAACTTCCTAAATTATGTTGAATAATAGTGGTGAGAGTGGGCACCCTTGTCTTGTTCCTGATCTTAGAGTAAATGTTTTCAGTTTTTCACCATTAAGAATGATGTTAGGACTTCCGGGTAAGATGGCGGAAGAGTAAGATGCGGAGATCACCTTCCTCCCCACGGATACACCAGAAATACAGCTACACGTGGAACAACTCCTACAGAACACCTACTGAATGCTGGCAGAAGACCCCAGACCTCCCAAAAGGCAAGAAACTCCCCACATACCTGGGTAGGGCAAAGCGGAGAGATTCCCGCACAGAGGATCGGTGCCGAGCGGCACTCACCAGCCCGAGAGGCTTGTCTGCTCGCCCACCAGGGCGGGTGGCGCTGGAAGCTGAGGCTCGGGCTTCGGTCAGAGCGCAGGGAGAGGACTGGGGCTGGCGGCGAGAACTCAGCCTGAAGGGGGCTAATGTGCCACAGCTAGCCGGCAGGGAGTCCAGGAAAACTCTGGAGCTGCCGAAGAGGCAAGAGACTTTTTCTTCCCTCTTGGTTTCCTGGTGCGCGAGGAGAGGGGATTAAGAGCGCTGCTTAAAGGGGCTCCACAGACGGGCGCGAGTCACGACTGAAAGCACGGAGCCCAGTGACGGGCGTGGGACGCTGGGGCTGCTGCTGCCGCCGCCAAGAAGCCTGTGTGCAAGCGCAGGTCACTGTCCACACCGCCCTTCCGGGAGCCTACACAGCCCGCCACTGCCGGGGTCCCGGGATCCAGGGGCGGCTTCCCTGGGAGAACGCACGGCGCGCCTTGGGATGGTGCAACGTCACGCCGAACTCTACCGCTGGAGGCTCGCCCCGCACTCCGTGCCCCTCCCTCCCGCCCGGCCTGAGTGAGCCAGAGTCCCTGAAGAGGCTGCTCCTTTAACCCTGTCCTGTCTGAGCGAAGAACAGACGCCCTCCGGCGACCTACACGCAGAGGCGGGGCCAAATCCAAAGCTGAGACCCAGGAGCTGTGAGAACAAAGAAGAGAAGGGGAAACCTCTCCCAGCAGCCTCAGAAGCAGCGGATTAAAGCTCCACAATCAACTTGATGTACCCTGCATCTGTGGAATACATGAATAGACAACAAATCATCCCAAATTGAGGAGCCAGGAGTCAGTGCTGTGCCTCTGAGGTGGGAGAGCCAACTGCAGGACACTGGTCCACAAGAGACCTCCCAGCTCCACATAATATCAAACGGCGAAAATCTTCCAGAGATCTCCATCTCAACACCAGCACCCAGCTTCACTCAACGACCAGCAAGCTACAGTGCTGGACACCCTATGCCAAACAACTAGCAAGACAGGAACACAACGCCACCCATTAGCAGAGAGGCGGCCTAAAATCATAAGAAGTCCGCAGACACCCCAAAACACACCACCAGACGTGGACCTGCCCACCAGAAAGACAAGATCCAGCCTCATCCACCAGAACACAGGCACTAGTCCCCTCCACCAGGAAGCCTACACAACCCACTAAACCAACCTTAGCCACTGGGGACAAACA
Organism: Mesoplodon bidens; assembly: GCF_964165515.1. Classification (NCBI taxonomy): domain Eukaryota; kingdom Metazoa; phylum Chordata; class Mammalia; order Artiodactyla; family Ziphiidae; genus Mesoplodon; species Mesoplodon bidens. Next base: position 111,696,214 of record NC_138178.1, read on the forward strand.
CCAAAAACAACGGGAACTACGAACCTGCAGCCTGCAAAAAGGAGACCCCAAACACAGTAACATAAGCAAAATGAGAAGACAGAAAAACACACAGCAGGAGAAGGAGCAAGATAAAAACCCACCAGACCTAACAAATGAAGAGGTAATAGGCAGTCTACCTGAAAAAGAATTCAGAATAATGATGGTAAAGATGATCCAAGATTCTATTTCCCAGATCCAAAATCTTGGAAATAGAATAGACAAAATGCAAGAAACAGGTAACAAGGACCTAGAAGAACTAAAGATGAATCAAGCATCGATTAAAAACACAATAAATGAAATAAAAAATACTCTAGATGGGATCAATAGCAGAATAACTGAGGCAGAAGAACGGATAAGTGAGGTGGAAGATAAAATAGTGGAAATAACTGCTGCAGAGCAAAATAAAGAAAAAAGAATGAAAAGAACAGAGGACAGTCTCAGAGACCTCTGGGACAACATTAAATGCACCAACATTCGAATTATAGGGGTTCCAGAAGAAGAAGAGAAAAAGAAAGGGACTGAGAAAATATTTGAAGAGATTATAGTTGAAAACTTCCCTAATATGGGAAAGGAAATAGTTAATCAAGTCCAGGAGGCACAGAGAGTCCCATACAGAATAAATCCAAGGAGAAATACGCCAAGACACATATTAATCAAACTGTCAAAAATTAAACACAAAGAAATCATATTAAAAGCAGCAAGGCAAAAACAACAAATAACACACAAGGGAATCCCCATCAGGATAACAGCTGATCTCTCAGCAGAAACTACAAGCCAGAAGGGAGTGGCAGGACATAATTAAAGTGATGAAGGAGAAAAACCTGCAACCAAGATTACTCTACCCAGCAAGGATCTCATTCAGATTTGATGGAGAAATTAAAACGTTTACAGACAAGCAAAAGCTGAGAGAGTTCAGCACCACCAAACCAGCTTTACAACAAATGCTAAAGGAACTGCTCTAGGCAAGAAACACAACGAAGGAAAACACCTACAATAACGAACCCAAAACAATTAAGAAAATGGGAAGAGGAACATACATATCGATAATTACCTTAAATGTAAATGGACTAAATGCTCCCACCAAAAGACACAGATTGGCTGAATGGATACAAAAACAAGACCCATATATATGCTGTCTACAAGAGACCCACTTCAGACCTAGAGACACATACAGACTGAAAGTAAGGGGATGGAAAAAGATATTCCATGCAAATGGAAACCAAAAGAGAGCTGGAGTAGCAATTCTCATATCAGACAAAATAGACTTTAAAATAAAGACTACTAGAAGAGACAAAGAAGGACACTACATAATGACCAAGGGATCGATCCAAGAAGAAGATATAACAATTGTAAATATTTATGCACCAAACATAGGAGCACCTCAATACATAAGGCAAATACTAACAGCCATAAAAGGAGAAATCGACAGTAACACAATCATAGTAGGGGACTTTAACACCCCACTTTCACCAATGGACAGATCATCCAAAATGAAAATAAATAAGGAAACACAAGCTTTAAATGATACATTAAACAAGATGGACTTAATTGATATTTATAGGACATTCCATCCAAAAACAACAGAATACACATTTTTCTCAAGTGCTCATGGAACATTCTCCAGGATAGATCATATCTTGGGTCACAAATCAAGCCTTGGTAAATTTAAGAAAATTGAAATTGTATCAAGTATCTTTTCTGACCACAATGCTATGAGACTAGATATCAATTACAGGAAAAGAGCTGTAAAAAATACAAACACATGGAGGCTAAACAATACACTACTTAATAACGAAGTGATCACTGAAGAAATCAAAGAGGAAATTAAAAAATACCTAGAAACAAATGACAATGGAGACACGACGACCCAAAACCTATGGGATGCAGCAAAAGCAGTTCTAAGAGGGAAGTTTATAGCAATACAATCCCACCTTAAGAAACAGGAAACATCTCGAATAAACAACCTAACCTTGCACCTAAAGCAATTAGAGAAAGAAGAACAAAAACATCCCAAAGTTAGCAGAAGGAAAGAAATCATAAAAATCAGATCAGAAATAAATGAAAAAGAAATGAAGGAAACGATAGCAAAGATCAATAAAACTAAAAGCTGGTTCTTTGAGAAGATAAACAAAATTGATAAACCATTAGCCAGACTCATCAAGAAAAGAAGGGAGAAGACTCAAATCAATAGAATTAGAAATGAAAAAGGAGAAGTAACAACTGACACTGCAGAAATACAAAAGATCATGAAAGATTACTATAAGCAACTCTATGCCCATAAAATGGACAACCTGGAAGAGATGGACAAATTCTTAGAAATGCACAACCTGCCAAGACTGAATCAGGAAGAAATAGAAAATATGAATAGACCAATCACAAGCACTGAAATTGAAACTGCGATTAAAAATCTTCCATCAAACAAAAGCCCAGGACCAGATGGCTTCACAGGCGAATTCTATCAAACATTTAGAGAAGAACTAACACCCATCCTTCTCAAACTCTTCCAAACAATATCAGAGGAAGGAACACTCCCAAACTCATTCTACGAGGCCAACATCACCTTGATACCAAAACCAGGCAAGGATGTCACAAAGAAAGAAAACTACAGGCCGATATCACTGATGAACATAGATGCAAAAATCCTCAACAAAATACTAGCAGACAGAATCCAACAGCACATTAAAAGGATCATACACCATGATCAAGTGGGGTTTATTCCAGGAATGCAAGGATTCTTCAATATATGCAAATCAATCAATGTGATACACCATATTAACAAGTTGAAGGAGAAAAACCATATGATCATCTCAATAGATGCAGAGAAAGCTTTCGACAAAATTCAACACCCATTTATGATAAAAACCCTGCAGAAAGTAGGCATAGAGGGAACTTTCCTCAACATAATAAAGGCCATATATGACAAACCCACAGCCAACATCGTCCTCAATGGTGAAAAACCGAAACCATTTCCACTAAGATCAGGAACAAGACAAGGCTGCCCACTCTCACCACTCTTATTCAACTTAGTTTTGGAAGCTTTAGCCACAGCAATCAGAGAAGAAAAGGAAATAAAAGGAATCCAAATTGGAAAAGAAGAAGTAAAGCTGTCACTGTTTGCAGATGACATGATACTATACATAGAGAATCCTAAAGATGCTACCGAAAAACTACTAGAGCTAATCAATGAATTTGGTAAAGTAGCAGGATACAAAATTAATGTACAGAAATCTCTGGCATTCCTGTACACTAATGATGAAAAATCTGAAAATGAAATCAAGAAAACACTCCCATTTACCATTGCAACAAAAAGAATAAAATATCTAGGAATAAACCTACCTAAGGAGACAAAAGACCTGTATGCAGAAAATTATAAGACACTGATGAAAGAAATTAAAGATGATACAAATAGATGGAGAGATATACCATGCTCCTGGATTGGAAGAATCAATATTGTGAAAATGACTCTACTACCCAAAGCAATCTACAGATTCAATGCAATCCCTATCAAACTACCACTGGCATTTTTCACAGAACTAGAACAAAAAATTTCAAAATTTGTTTGGAAAAACAAAAGACCCCGAATAGCCAAAGCAATCTTGAGAACGAAAAACGGAGCTGGAGGAAACAGGCTCCCTGACTTCAGACTATACTACAAAGCTACAGTAATCAAGACAGTGTGGTACTGGCATAAAAACAGAAAGATAGATCAATGGATCAGGATAGAAAGCCCAGAGATAAACCCACGCACATATGGCCAACTTATCTTTGATAAAGGAGGCAGGAATGTACAGTGGAGAAAGGACAGCCTCTTCAATAAGTGGTGCTGGGAAAACTGGACAGGGACATGTAAAAGTTTGAGATTAGATCATTCCCTAACACCATACACAAAAATAAGCTCAAAATGGATTAAAGACTTAAATGTAAGGCCAGAAACTATCAAACTCTTAGAGGAAAACATAGGTAGAACACTCTATGACATAAATCACAGCAAAATCCTTTTGGACCCACCTCCTAGAGAAATGGAAATAAAAACAAAGATAAACAAATGGGACCTAATGAAACTTCAAAGCTTTTGCACAGCAAAGGAAACCATAAAGAAGACCAAAAGACAACCCTCAGAATGGGAGAAAATATTTGCAAATGAAGCAACTGACAAAGGATTAATCTCCAAAATTTATAAACAGCTCATGCAGCTCAATAGCAAAAATCAAACAACCCAATCCAAAAATGGGCAGAAGACTTAAATAGGCATTTCTCCAAAGAAGATATACAGACTGCCAACAAACACATGAAAGAATGCTCAACATCATTAATCATTAGAGAAATGCAAATCCAAACTACAATGAGATATCATCTCACACCGGTCAGAATGGCCATCATCAAAAAATCTAGAAACAATAAATGCTGGAGAGGGTGTGGAGAAAAGGGAACACTCTTGCACTGCTGGTGGGAATGTGAATTGGTACAGCCACTATGGAGAACAGTATGGAGGTTCCTTAAAAAACTAAAAATAGAACTACCATATGACCCAGCATTCCCACTACTAGGCATATACCCTGAGAAAACCATAATTCAAAAAGAGACATGTACCAAAATGTTCATTGCAGCTCTATTCACAATAGCCCTGAGATGGAAACAACCCAAGTGTCCATCATCGGATGAATGGATAAAGAAGATGTGGCACATATATACAATGGAATATTACTCAGCCATAAAAAGAAACGAAACTGAGCTATTTGTAATGAGGTGGATAGACCTAGAGTCTGTCATACAGAGTGAAGTAAGTCAGAAAGAGAAAGACAAATACCGTATGCTAACACATATATACGGAATTTGAAAAAAAAATGTCATGAAGAACCTAGGGGTAAAACGGGAATAAAGACACAGACCTACTTGAGAATGGACTTGTGGATATGGGGAGGGGGAAGGGTAAGCTGTGACAAAGCAAAAGAGAGGCATGGACATATATACACTACCAAACGTAAGGTAGATAGATAGTGGGAAGCAGCCGCAGAGCACAGGGAGATCAGCTCGGTGCTTTGTGACCGCCTGGAGGGGTGGGATGCGGAGGGTGGGAGGGAGGGAGATGCATGAGGGAAGGGATGTGGGAACAGATGTATATGTATGACTGATTCACTTTGTTATAAAGCAGAAACTACTAAAAAAAAATTTTAAAAAAAATTAAAAAAAAAAAAAGAATGATGTTAGGGGCTTCCCTGGTGGCGCAGTGGTTGAGAGTCTGCCTGCCGATGCAGGGGACATGGGTTCGTGCCCCGGTTCGGGAAGATCCCACATGCCGCGGAGCGGCTTGGCCCATGAGCCATGGCCGCTGAGCCTGCGCTTCCGGAGCCTGTGTTCCGCAATGGGAGAGGCCACAACAGGGAGAGGCCCGCGTACCGCAAAAAAAAAAAAAAAAAAGAATGATGTTGGCTGTGGGTTTGTCATATATGGCTTTTATTGTGCTGAGGTAGTTTCCCTCTGTGCCCACTTTCTGGAGAGTTTTTATCATAAATGGGTGTTGAATTTTGTCAAAACTTTTTTCTGCACCTATTGAGATGATCATATGGTTTTTATCCTTCAGTTTGTTAATATGGTGTATCACATTGATTGATTTGTGTATATTGAAGAATCCTTGCATCTCTGGGATAAATTCCACTTGATCATGGTGTATGATCCTTTTAATGTGCTTTTGGATTCTGTTTGCTGGTACTTTGTTGAGGATTTTTGCATCTATGTTCATCAGTGTTATTGGCCTGTAGTTTTCTTTCTTTGTGACATCTTTGTCTGGTTTTTGTATCAGGATGATGGTTGCCTCGTAGAATGAGTTTGGGAGTGTTCCTCCCTCTGCTACATTTTGGAAGAGTTTGAGAAGAATGGGTATTAGCTCTTCTCTAAATGTTTGATAGAATTCATCTGTGAAGCCATCTGGTCCTGGGCTTTTGTTTGTTGGAAGATTTTAAATCACAGGTTCAATTTCAGTGCTTGTGATTGGTCTGTTTATATTTTCTGTTTCTTCCTGGTTCAGTCTCAGAAGGTTGTGCTTTTCTAAGAATTTGTCCATTTCCTCCAGGTTGTCCATTTTATTAGCATAGAGTTGCTTGTAGTAATCTCTCATGATCCTTCGTATTTCTGCAGTGTCAGTTGTTACTTCTCCTTTTTCATTTCTAATTGTGTTGATTTGAGTCTTCTCCCTTTTTTCTTGATGAGTCTGGCTGATGGTTTATCAATTTTGTTTACCTTCTCAAAGAACCACCTTTTTTTTTTATTGATCTTTGCTATTGTTCTATGGTTGCCTTCATTTCTTTTTCATTTATATCTGATCTAATTTTTATGATTTCTTTCCTTCTGCTAACTTTGGCGTGGTTTTTTTCTTCTTTCTCTAATTGCTTTAGGTGTAAGGTTAGGTTGTTTATTTGAGATTTTTCTTGTTTCTTGAGGTCAGATTGTATTGCTATAAACTTCCCTCTTAGAACTGTTTTTGCTGTGTCCCATACATTTTGGGTCATCGTGTTTTCATTGACATTTTTTTCTAGATATTTTTTGGTTTCCTCTTTTTCTTCCGTGCTTTCTTGGCTATTTAGTAGTGTATTGTTTAGCTTCCATGTGTTTGTATTTTTTACAGTTTTTTTCCCATAATTGATATCTGGTCTCATAGCATTGTGGTTGGAAAAAATACTAGATATGATTTCAATTTTCTTTAATTTACTGAGGCTTGATATTTGACCCAAGACATGATCTATCCTGGAGAATGTTCCGTGTGCACCTGAGAAGAAAGTGTATTCTGTTGTTTTTGGATGGAATGTCCTATAAATATCAATTAAGTCCATCTGGTCTAATGTGTTATTTAAAGCTTGTGTTTCCTTATTTATTTTCTGTTTGGATGATCGGTCCATCGGTGAAAGTGGGGTGTTAAAGTCACCTACTATTATTGTGTTACTGTTGATTTCCCCTTTTATGGGTGTTAGCATTTGCCTTATCTATTGAGGTACTCCTATGTTGGGTGCATAGATATTTACAATTGTTATATCTTCTTGGATTGATCCTTTGATCATTTTATAGTGCCCTTTCTTGTCTCTTGTAATAGTCTTTATTTTAAAGTCTATTTTGTCTGATATGAGTATTGCTCCTCCAGCTTTCTTTTGATTTTCATTTGCATGGAATATCTTTTTCCATCCCCTCACTTTCAGTCTGTATGTGTCCCTAGGTCTGAGGTGGGTCTCTTCTAGACAACGTATATACGGGTCTTGTTTCTGTACCCATTCAGCCAGTCTGTGTCTTTTCGTTGGAATGTTTAATCCATTTACATTTAAGGTAATTATGGATATTTATGTTCCTATTACCATTTTCTTAATTGTTATGGGTTTGTTTTTGTGAGTCTTTTCCTCTTCTTGTGTTTCCTGCCTAGAGAAGTTCCTTTAGCATTTGTTGTAGAGCTGGTTTGGTGGTGCTGAATTCTCTTAACTTTTGCTTGTTTGTAAAGGTTTTAATTTCCATGTCGAATCTGAATGAGATCATTGCTGGGTAGAGTAATTTTGGTTGTAGTTTTTTCCCTATCATCACTTTAAGTATATCTTGCCACTTCCTTCTGGCCTGTAGAGTTTCTGCTGAAAGATCAGCTGTTAACCTTATGAGGATTCCCTTGTATGTTATTTGTTGCTTTTCCCTCGCTGCTTTTATTTTATTTTATTTTTTTGTTACGCGGGCCTCTCACTGTCGTGGCCTCTCCTGTTGCGGAGCACCGGCTCCAGACACGCAGGCCCAGCGGCCATGGCTCACAGGCCCAGCCACTCCGCGGCATGTGGGATCTTCCCGGACCGGGGCATGAACCCGTGTCCCCTGCATCGGCAGGCGGACTCTCAACCACTGCACCACCAGGGAAGCCCCTCCCTCGCTGCTTTTAATATTTTTTCTTTGTATTTAATTTTTGTTAGTTTGATTAATATGTGTCTCACGTGTTTCTCCTTGGGTTTATCCTGTATGGGACTCTCTGTGCTTCCTGGACTTGATTGACTATTTCCTTTCCCATGTTGGGGAAGTTTTCATGTATAATATCTTCAAATATTTTCTCAGACCCTTGTGTTTTTTCTTCTTCTTCTGGGATGCCTATAATTCTAATGTTGGTGTGCTTAATGTTGTCCCAGACGTCTCTGAGGCTGTCCTCCATTTTTTCATTCTTTTTTCTTTATTCTGCTCTGCAGCAGTTATTTCCACCATTCTATTTTCCAGCTCAGTTATCTGTTTTTCTGCCTCAGTTATTCTGCTATTGATTCCTTCAAGAGTATTTTTAATTTCAGTTATTGTGTTGTTCATTACAGTTTGTTTGCTCTTTAGTTCTTCTTGGTCTTTGTTAAACGTTTCTTGTATTTTCTCTATTGTATTTCCAAGGTATTGGATCATCTTCAGTATCATTACTCTGAATTGTTTTTCAGGTAGACTGCCTATTTCCTCTTCATTTTTTTGTCTTGTTGGTTTTCATCTTGCCCCTTTGCCCATAAGATATTTCTCTGTCTGCTCATTTTGTCTAATTTACAGCATTTGAGGTCTTCTTTCCCTAGGCTGCAGGGTCATAGTTCCTCTTGCTTCTCTTCTCTGCCCCTGGTGGTCTGGTTGGTCCTGTGTCTTTTGTAGGCTTCCTGGTATGAAGGACTAGTGCCTGTGTTCCTGTGGGTGGAGCTGAGTCTTTTCCCTGTGATGAGCAGGGCCGTGTCAGGTGGTGTGTTTTAGGGTATCTGTGAGCTTTGTATGAGTTTAGGTAGTCTGTGTGCTGATGGCTGGGTTTGTGTTCCTGTGTTTTTTGTTGTTTGTTGTGAGGTATCCAGTGCTGGGAGCTGCTGGCAATTGGGTGGAGCTATGTCTTGGATTCAGATAGAGGTCTCCATGAGTGCTCTCTGTGATTAAGCTTCCCTGGGGCTGGGAATTCTCTAGTTGTCCAGCATCCTGGACTCAGTGCTCCCATTCCAGAGCCTCAGGCGTGACTTTTGGTCAAGGGACTAAGACCCTGCAAGTTGCTCATCCCAGCAATAAAGGGGATTAAAAAAAAAAGACTAACAATACCCCAGACAATGGGAAAAAGTAAAATCAAACAGAAACAGAGAAAAAGAAACACGCACACACACAAAAGAAGCAAAGAAAGAACCAAATAAATCAAATAGCAAGAGAACAACCAGACAAACAAAAGAACCAAAGAATGAAATCAGACAGTTAAGAAGAAAGCTGACAAAAACCCAGAACCAAGAAACAAAACCAAAGCTGAGTTCCAACTGAATATTGAATCAAAGAGACAAAATAAACTGACAAAAAATGTTATTAAAAAAAAAAGAAAAAGAGAAAGGGGAAAGAAGACAGAACAACAGAAAAGCAATGTAGATACAGAAAAAGAAAAAGAAAATATATTTTTTAAAAAAGGGCAAACAAAACCCCTGAGAAATGGTAAAAACAAAATCAGAGAAACAAAAACAGAAACAAGGAAACACACACACGTAAAAGAAACAAAAACAGGGCCAAATAAAACAAAAAGCAAGAGAGCAACCAGACAAATAGAACTCCGAAATGCAATCAAATAATTAGGATTAATACTAACAAAAACACATAACCTAAAAGCAAAACCAAAGCAGTGTGCCAACTGAAAAATAAAGCAAGGAAACAGAACAAACCAATAAAAATGATTAAAATGAAGATAAAAGTAAACTAAAAAGGGAAAAAACCACAGGACAACAGAAAAGCAAAGTAGAAATGGAAATATTAAAAAAAGAAAAATATATTACAGAAAAATAGGAAGAAAAAATAAGGGAAAAGAACATGGAACAATAAGAAAGCAAAGTAAAAATAGAAATGTTTAAAATATATAAAAAATAAAAATGTTATAAAACACAGAGATACCGGAAGACTATATATATATATAAAAACTAGAACAACAACAAACAAAAAAGGGAAGAAAAAGAAACCAAAAAAGAAAAAAGGTTAGAACCAACAATAGAGTTAATCAAAACATAATAAAATTAATAGTAATAATTATGTTTCCCTGAGGTCTCTGCTGTAAGTGTCCTTGCATATGCCGTGAGCCACAGCCCACCTCTGTCTCCGCAGTAGGCTCTCCTCTGCCTCTGGGCTGGTCTCTAGACCTGCTGTGCGCCCTGAGGAGACCACTCAGACTCTGCTCTGGCCCAACTCCTACGTGTGCTTGCCCCCAAAGTCCTCAGCTGCCAGAGCTAGACCGTTTTCATTTGTGGGAACACTCACCTTCTACTCAGATGTTCCATAGATGCAGGGTCTACCTAGCTGATTGTGGGGATTTAACCTGCAGCTGATACAGCTGATGGAAAGATTTTTTGATCTTCTTCCTTAGTCACCCCCGCCCCTGGGGTTCAGCTTTGGTTTTATCCCCACCTCTACTTGTGGTCCACCCACAGGAGTCTGGTCCTGAGGCTGGCTTGGAGCTCTTGGGTCTGCCCCAGTGAGGACAGGGTACAGAGGTGTTATGACTGCTTGGATTGTGGGAGTCCTGGTGACACTAAATGCACAGGGAAGTCGGTGGCCATGGGCGCCTTATTGAGTATTTAAGGCATGCCAGAGAATGTTCAAGACTGGGTAAAGCAAATAATTCAAGATAATGTCTTCAGTGTTTATAGTTATTAAAAAAGATTATGCCTAAACAGAATAGCTTAGGAATATTGAGGAAAGCAAATTCTAGACCTTGGAAATGGTATGTTTAAAGGCCTAGCAAAAGACAGTGATGTTTCATTTGTCTTTCTGGGTTCTGCACTTTTAAGATCACTTCTCACCATCTTGGTGGGAACAGCAATATATGTATTAGCCCAACAGTTTTCATTCTGGCTGAAGTCAGAAGCACTTGGAGGTCTTTAAAATACAGAGTATTCCTGAGATTTAATTCATTTATCTAATATTTACCAAGCACTGTTCTTGTCACTGGGGATATATAATAAATGAGAAGAGATATGTTCTCATGGAGCTTACATTCTAGTTGGGAGAGATGTACAATAAACCAATAATTAAAGAAATATCAGCTAGCACCTACAGTACTATGCAGAGTATTAAAACATGGAAATGTGATGAATAACTAAGTGGCTAGTCAAGTGGGGCTGTTGGGAAAGACCTTTCCATAGGTGACATTTAATGGGATTGGAATGACCTAAAGGAGACAACTGTGCAGTGATTAAGAGAAGAGCATTACGCTGTACCTAATTCATTTCTTGCTCCATGTCTGTTTCCTCCTGTTGACCCCTTTCTACTTTCTACATGCTCTTGCTCTCCAAATTGGGTCTCCCCATTTATTAGAATCTTTGGCTCATGACCTTTCAACTCATGCCATGATTTATGACTTGGATTCTCCTCCTTGGCTGGGTCCTTGTTGTGATAGCATTCTTGGAAACAGGAATTCATCTTTATTCAGGAGACTGTCTCCTGGGTTCTGTCTGCTCGTGGCCTTATTGGATGAGATCCACCACATCAGGCTCCAGATCCTCCCCATGTCTGGACAGCATTCTGAGAATTGCAGGTAGGATGTATCTGGAGGAGAGGCAGAAAGTGAGGCTGGGAAGTTGGTCTACGTTTTGATTATGAAAGGACTTGGATTCAGGTTCAGCCTTGGGGGAGAAAAGTTTGGGCTTTGGAGCACAGGTGGAGAGATGGGCTTTTGACAGGATGATAGAGTCAAAGGCTTGGGTAGATTTGTTTCTCTGCAAACTTAGACTCTACGTAGTCTGCTGAAAGTGAACAGAGGAAGGGTGACAGAAAATAATGAAAATTTAGAATTTCCTATGGAAGCAATAAGAGACACACAAAAAATTATTGAGCTATGTTAAGGGTCTATTTGAGATTAGGGATCATTTATTTGTGGGCTCCCCCTGGGAACGGGGGAAAATACCTCACTGTACAAATGTAAAATTATGAGCCACTTACTCTTTTTTTTTTTTTTTTTTTTTTTTTTTTTTTTGCGGTACGCGGGCCTCTCACTGCATGGCCTCTCCCGCTGCGGAGCACAGGCTCCGGACGCGCAGGCTCAGCGGCCACGCCCCACGGGCCCAGCCGCTCCACGGCACATGGGATCCTCCCGGACCGAGGCACGAACCCGTGTCCCCCGCGTCGGCAGGCGGACTCTCAACCACTGTGCCACCAGGGAAGCCCGAGCCACTTACTCTTACATTTACTTCCAGCCTGGGTGTAGAAGAAGCAGATTGTCAAAATATTCTTGGCTGATGGTTTCCATGCTAATACTACCAGGAGAGGAGGCCAGCAGGGTTGAGAGTGCTGATAAGAAAGTAGCAGAAGTGATATTTCTAGGGGTTTAAGTAGAATAGGAAAACCACCATGAGTTTGACAGAGGGAGAGAGAGGGTGGAGTTGAGGGACTGGAGGTCTGATCTGTAGGCATAGTAGTGTTTATATGAGTATAGAAGACTGTGGTTGAAGTGGGATATTGGAATTTTTAATGTTCAAGGTGTGGCAGTTCTGTTTGATGGTAAAATCTCTAGAGTGTGGCAGAGGAACACAGGTAGTAAAGCAGTCGTTGGAATCAACATCCAGAAAGTTCAAATTAAGGTATTGGATGATCTTTATCCTAAGAGCAGTGGAAATCACTGAAAGGTTTTAGGTAAGAAGTGATATGGTTATGGTGGTAGTTTAAAAAGATAGCCTGGGGCTTCCCAGGTGGCGCAGTGGTTAAGAATCCACCTGCCAATTCAGGGGACATGGGTTCGAGCCCTGGTCTGGGAAGATCCCACATGCCACGGAGCAGCTAAGCCCGTGAGCCACAACTACTGAGCCTGCTAGGCACAACTACTGAGCCCACGAGGCACAACTACTGAGCCTGCATGCCACAACTACTGAGCCCACGTGCCACAACTACTGAAGCCTGTGCCTAGAGCCTGTGCTCTGCAACAAGAGAAGCCACGACAATGAGAACCCTGGGCACCACAATGAAGAGTAGCCCCCACTCGCCCCAACTAGAGAAAGCCTGCATGCAGCAACGAAGACCCAACGCAGCCAAAAATAAATTAAAAAAAAAAAAGATAGCCTGGCTTTTGAGGTGGAGAATGGATTGCTGAAATGTGAGAGTGACAGTGGGAAGACCAATTATCTCAGTTTGGGTTCCGCCAGAAGTAGACTTAGAGCAAGTAGTGTTTTTTCTGAAATGATCTCAGGAAACCATGGTAAGGGGTGGGGAAGGGAGATAGAGATGGGCAGAAGCAAATGAAGGGTGAAGTATTAAACAAGATACAGCTGTGGGTAATTAACACTTAATTCCACTGAGGAACTCTGGGAAACTGTGTAGAACACATACCCCCTGGGTTACCTCACCCAAGGGACAAGGAGCTTACCTCACCCAAGGGACAAGGAGCTTGGGTATTTATACACGAATTCCTGTCAATTTTTGGTTTATGCATGCTCCCAGAGGGTGTTAATTTCTTGGTACTTCCTTTTTCATACATATGAGCAGAGTGGGACCCTTTGGCCAGAGAAAGTTTTGAGGTTAAAAGAAAGTAGATCCTGGAAGAGGAAGTTTGGCTAGCAAGAACTGACACAGTAATAACAAGTAGTTGTGGGTTGGCATCAAAGAGGATCTGCTAAATCTGTTCAAAAGACTATTATGTTAGTCCAGGCAAGAGACAAAGGCAGCTTGGACCAAGTAGTGGTGATGAAGATGGGGGAAAGTGAAAGGATTTAGGAGGTGCATGTGCACATGAGTTTCATGCTTTCTATTTTTTTAACCATATTCGTAAAGATTTTACGTTTCTGATCCCCTTTCAAGGTAAACTGTAAGCTAAAGATATCCCAAGAAGACAGGAATGAAGTCTGATACTCTTACTCCTGATTCAGGTTACTAACTACTGAAAGGCGAAAAATCTAAGGCAGTGCTGTCCAATAGAAATATTATGCAAGTCACATTAAAAATTTTCCAGAGCCACATTTAAAAAGTGAAAAGCAATAGGTAGAATTCGTTTTAATTATGTATTTCATTTAACTCGATATGTTCAAATATTATAGTTTCAACATGTAATCAATACAAAATTATTGATGAAGTATTTACATCCATTTTTTGGGCACTAAGTCTTTAAAATCTGATGTGTATTTTACACATAAAGCACATTTTAATTTGAACTATCCACACTTCAAACAAGTGCTTGATACCTGCCATATTGGACAGTGCAGATCTAGGATTTAGTTTATTTAAGAAATGTGTTCTTTTACAATGTGTTATAAATAATAATACTATTATAAATAAATAGTAGAAGGAAAATATTTTGCATTTAAGTATTGAATGTTAAAACTAAAATGAACTAGGCAATATTAATATGGTTTCTGACTCTCCTCCACTTTTATTATTTTGAGATTTCCAAGTTAAGTGGGAGATATAATTTTTAAACTTAGTATAGGTTTGTACTAATGAGAACTAGACAACTAGAATGACAACTTTCTTAACTTTTTTGATCTTAAAATAGCTAGTAAGGGTGGCTTCCCGAAGATAAATATTTCTTACTGTTTGCTATTTGGACAGGAAATCCTCTTTAAGTTTTTGATATCAAAATCAGTCTTTTTATGGCTCATTTTACTTTCATGTGTCTTAGGCAGTATCCTAGTGCCCTCTCTTCCTTTCCTAATTTCAAAAACACAATTATCAGAAGGTAATATAAGACTGGAATTCAGAGTTCCTTGTCTTATGAATCATGTTTCTTTCTCCATCATCATGATGGAAATGAGAAATTTTTATTGCTCAGTAAGTGAAATAACTTGAACAGTATAAAATGGTTGTTGACTGAGATTATGAGCTAATAATATCAAAGGTCCAGAGATACTTAGAGGAATGTAATTAAATATTTTAATATACTTATAAAACTGCATCTTTTAAGATATTCTTATGAAAGCCATAGTCAAATGTGGCTTACTTATGTTTTTCTCTGAATTTGTGCATACAGACAGTATAAAAACTAAGGCAACTCAGGCCTATGGAGTCATCATTAGCTATAGCCAATTTGGAGGTAAAGAGTTTACTATGGCCTACCAGAACCTTATTTTCATGAGGCCTTTAGGGAATGTAGGGTAGATTTCCTTACTTATAAATAAAGCATTCCTCTGAGGAGCCTGGGCCACTGCTTAAAGGGTAATCCCAAAAAATAATCTAACAAAAGAGTAAAAAAAGCTTTGGAGCTTTGGCTTCAGATGTACTTGAATTCAAATCTTTTACTTTTTTTTTTTTTATATAAGATACAGCCTCAGTCCTATCACTTAGATTCTCTAAGTTTCGGATGTCTCCTATTTATCTTTTTTTTTTTCTTTTTTTTTGGCTGCATCAGGCCTTAGTTGCAGTAAGCAGGATCTTTGTTGCGGCCTGCAGGATCTTTCGTGGCAGCGAGTGGGCTCTTCGTTTGGCACGTGGGCTTCTCTACTTGCCCTGCATGGGGGTCCAGAGCATGCGGGCTAAGTAGTTGCAGCACGCAGGCTTAGTTGCCCTGCGGCATGTGAGATCTTAGTTCCCCAGCCAGGGATCGAACCCCTGTCTCCAGCATTGGAAGGTGTATTCTTAACCACTGGACTACCAGGGAAGTCCCTCAGATATCCCCTATTCATTTTAAAGAATTTTTTTTTTAAGTTTATAGCTCACTAGTTTTTTTAAAAATTTTTGTTTATTTAATTTTTTGGCTGCATTGGGTCTTTGCTGCTGTGTACAGGCTTTTCTCTAGTTGCAGTGAGCAGGGGCTACTCTTCATTGTGGTGCGTGGGCTTCTCATTCTGGTGGCTTCTCTTGTTGTGGAGCATGGGCTCTGAGTACGTGGGCTTTAGTAGTTGCAGCACGTGGGCTCTGAAGTTGTGGCTCATGGGCTTAGTTGCTCCACAGCATGTGGGATCTTCCCAGACCAGGGATCGAACCCATGTCCCCTGCATTGGCAGGCAGATTCTTAACCACTGCACCACCCTGGAAGTCCTAGGTTTTGTTTTTGATAGTGGTATATACATCTAAATATGTATTACATTTCTATAATAAAGGGACGCACTATACATCCTGTTTGGTAACTTTTCCCATTTAATAATATGTTATAAATGTCTTTCATCTCAACAAGCTAATATGTTAATAAATATATATCTACATAATCATTTTAATAGCTATGTAATTGTCCCTTGCAGGCTATTTTGAGGATTATAGTATGAGATAAAATATGTGACCATAACAAGCATTTAGCAATTTGAAAACAA
Organism: Mesoplodon bidens; assembly: GCF_964165515.1. Classification (NCBI taxonomy): domain Eukaryota; kingdom Metazoa; phylum Chordata; class Mammalia; order Artiodactyla; family Ziphiidae; genus Mesoplodon; species Mesoplodon bidens. The sequence goes on from NC_138178.1 coordinate 111,712,443, forward strand.
CTAGACTATAAATGGAACTGAATTTCAGATTTCATGCAATCAGCCTGCAGGCTGACCTTTTCCCACCTATCTTTGCTAGCCAGCCACCATCATGCAGACAGTCTCTGGCTGCCTTCAAGCAAGACCTCCACATGTAATTGCCTCATACATCAGGACCAGACACCCTGTGTCTCAGACATCCCTGGAGGCACCAGAACAAAGGTGGCTCAAGAACCTGCATAGAAGATGTAGGTAACAATGACTTTGATGGAAGATCATGGAATATTGAGGCTCTAGAGAGAGAAAATGTATATTATACTGGTTCAGGACCCGGAAGGACAGGAGACTCCCAGAGGAAAGAAACACTTAAAGGATAGCTTCTCAGAGCAGAAAGTTCACTTTCATTTCTATGAAGTTCTTCATTTCTAGCACCCTAGCAGTGTTTGTTCTCTTCCTTATGGAACAAAATTCAGCTAGTGACCTCCCAGTTCAGTGAGATTATCAGAACATGAGGAATACTCCAGATTCCTATTTGAAAATATGTGTTCCTCCTACTACATTTCTAGGTTTAAAATACTCCCTTTAACATTCCAAGAATTATTTTTGTAAACAATCTTGGCTGCAGTTCAAAATACTGTATGTAACATTTGGTAGCCTAGTTCATAGTCCCTCTCTGAATACCAGTTGACAGAAGCACTATCAGATGGTCTGGGATAGAGACAGATCCTAGGTCATATCCTAAGTCACTTGGAGCAGGGTCGAAGAGGGGAACTTTGAGGTCTGTTGTTGGCCATTCCTCCTTCAGACTACACTTCTTGAGAAGGACACTCTGAGCTGTGGGTGCTGGTGTAGAGCCTGCTGGGAGGAGGGCTGCATATTTGGCATCTTATGGTGCTGTCCCAATGGCTTCTCCAACTAAGTCAATTGAGGTCTCAATTCTTCAACAGAGGAAGCTGTAAATATTGAAAGAGAGCATTGGTCATATGGTCAACTATATTGCTATGTATCAAGTAGTATGGTGGCACTGTAGACAAGAGTGGTTCAGCTATTGGGGAGCTTCTGAATTAGTGGGGAGCACAGGACATATGAGGCAAATAGTGACAACTGTGTTTAGTGATGTAAAGGGAAAATTGACCTAGACTGGGAGTCAGGGAGATTTCCTTGAAGGAGTGACATTTGAGCTGAGACTTGAAGTTAGGTGGGTAATGAGAGTGGGGAACTGACGTTTCCAGCAAAGGAAACAACTTGTGAGAAGGCCCCAGGTATGACTGAGGAATTCAGTAAGGCTAGAGGGCAGAGAGCTTGGGAGAAGGATGGGACAGGAGATGTGCATAGGACCAGATCATGTAGGGCTTTACAGGCCATGTTAATTGTACTGCATTTTATTTGAAGGATGATGGGAAGGGGGAAGATACCACATGTATTAATTTGCTAGGGCTGCCATAACAAAATACCACAGACTGGGTGTCTTAAACAACAGAAATTAATAGGTTCACAGTTCTAGAGGCTGGAAGTCCAAGATGAAGATGCTGGTAAGGTTGGTTTCCTCTGAGGCCTCCTTCTTTAGCTTACAGGTGGCTCCACGCTTGCCACCTCCTCAAATGGTCATTTCTTTGTGTGTATGCCCCTTGTGTTTCTTTGTGTGCCCCAATTTTCTCTTTTTATGAGGACACCAGTCAGTTTAGATTAGGGCCTGCCATAATGGTCTCCTTTTAACTTGATTGCCTCTTTTTTGGCATTTAGGAATTTCTTTTAAAAATCGAGATATAATCGACATATAACATTATATTAGTTTCAGGTGTACAATATAATGATTCAATATTTGTATATATTGCAAAATGATCACCACAAGTCTAGTTAACATCCTTTAATTATCTCTTTAAAGGCCCTGTCTCAAATGCAGTCACATCCTAAGGTACTGAAGGGGGGTGGTTAGGATTCCAACATATGAAATTGGGGTACACAATTTAGCTCATAATACCATTTATGTGCCTGTTGGGTAGAGAATGGATTGGAGAGGGGCAATAGTGGAGACTCCACTGTGAAAAATGATACTGACCTGCCAGGATGTGTGTTGTGAAGATAGAACAAAGGCAGTGGGTTTGAGAAGCATTTTGATGGAGGATTGATAGAATCTGAGGGTAAGGGAGAGGGAGGAGTCAAAGATGACTCCTGAATTTCTGGTTCTCCATCTGGCTGGGTGGTGATGCAGTTTATTTAGTAAAAGAAGAATGGAAAAAGAGAATGGTGGTTTGTGGGGAAGATGATGGCTTCTGTTCTGCTCATGTGGAATTTGGGATGCCTGTTACACATCAAGTGCATATGATGAGCAGATTGCTTGCTGGAGAGGAAGTCACCCTCCATAATAGACAGATCTGATTGCCATATACATCAACCTCTGTAGGAGACAAAATTGCTGTTAAAACTACACAACTCAGGCTTCCCTGGTGGCGCAGTGGTTGAGAATCTGCCTGCTAATTCAGGGGACACGGGTTCAAGCCCTGGTCTGGGAGGATCCCACATGCCACGGAGCAACTAGGCCTGTGAGCCACAACTACTGAGCCTGCGCATCTGGAGCCTATGCTCCACAACAGGAGAGGCCGCGATAGTGAGAGGCCCGCGCACTGCGATGACAAGTGGCCCCCGCTTGCCACAACTAGAGAAGGCCCTCACACAGAAATGAAGACCCAACACAGCAAAAATAAATAAATTAATAAACTCCTACCCCCAACATCTTCTTTAAAAAAAAAAAACAAAAAACAAAAAACTGCACAACTCAAATGGGATTCGAACCCAGCCAAAATTCAGATTGGGCATTGAACCCACAGGCTGGGACTCGAACCTGCTGTCTTTTAATTGAGATCACACACCTGATCTCAGGACTTAATGAAGCTCAGGTTCTTTATGTTTCAGTGCAGAAGGAATTCAGCAGGAGGCAAAGTGATAGGTAAGAAGTAGCTTTATTTAGATACACATTCCACAGACAGAATGTAGTCAGTCTCAAAAGGCAAGAGCTGCCCCAAAATATGGGGTGGTTAGTTTTTATGGGCTGTGTAATTTCATAGGCTGAGTGGGAGGATTATTCCAACTATTTTGGGGAAGGGGTGGGGATTACCAGGAATTGGGCCACTGCCCACTTTTTGACCATTTATGGTTGGCCTTGGAATTGTCATGGCACCTGTGGGTGTGTATTTAGCATATGCTAATGTATTACAATGAGCACATAATAAGGCTCAATGTCTACTGGAAGTCGAACCTTCAGCCCCCTTGGGCCTAGTCAGTTCTAACCAGTTTATGTCATGTTCACAACGGCTATGTCATTCTTTAAGGGTTGTGTCTTGCTTCCTTTCCTCCTGTTTCACTGTCACCTGGTCCTTGTATTTTACTTTTTTAGGGAAAAAAAATTGTAGCCCTTTTCAAAAATGTGTTCTTGGCATCCTTAGAAATTCTTTCTCAAAATTTGCTAGGCTAGGGTTCAGTAGCTTTTTATAGTTAACATTACAGAATATTTCTTTAAATTTTCCATAGTCAGCTTGACTCGTGACTTAATAAGCCTAAAGGAATTGCCTAATGTTATTAACCTCTTTTTAAGGATAAAACAACTCTTTTCATTTCCTTCCTTCATGCCAAAGCTTGGTAAAGGATGAAGTCTTGCACTAAAAGTGAAGTGTGTAAAACTCTGAGGAGATGGTAGAACAGAAGGCCTTTTCATGGCAGCACAAAGTCCCAGGCAGTTCAGGCATGTGTGGATTGGTGGTCCCTCAGTGGGAGCAAGGGTGTTAATGGTAGCTGGGGAGCAGAAAGGCAGTGTCAGGAGGCACAATGTGCTGTGGCACCAGGGTCATGGTGAGCAGTGTCCTTAGAATGAAGGCTGAGCCCTGGGGCAGCTGGAGACAGGCTGGAGCTAGCTCAGAGGTCGGGAAAGAGCTGGGTCACTCCTGGTGAAAGGGGTTCTTGTTGAGTGCCTGCCCCACGTTACCTAAAGGGCCATGGAGGAGATGCCAGCCTACTAAAAGGGTCTTTGGTCCTTGAGTTATCTTAGAAGAGATAACTTTAGCCTAAAGCAAATAAATCTGCATGACTCACCATAACCTTCTTAGTAAAAGGACTGCTACAATTTGCTTTATGTTTTTAATAAATTAAACAATTAATATTTTTAATAAATTAGAGATCATTAGACTGACCAAATGCTCCAATTTTCCTGGAACGATCACAGTTTATACCTGTTGTCCCACATTATTAATAGTGTCTTCTCCAGTCTCAAAAGTGTCCTGATTTGGATGACAAGTTATCTGGTAACACTATTTTTAATAAAATGATCTTTTCTTAAACAGGAGTACTATTTTGTGAATCTTGGCAGAGCAGGCCAATTTCTATATCATAATATTTGACAGTATTCCTTTTAAGGTGATTCACTATGTACTACTTTTAATAAATACATTTTAAAAAATTAGAAGTTTTTCCATTCAGAAGTGCTTGACCATAGTTTCACTTCTGAAATCAGAATTTATTACACACACATACATTCCTTCTTTATCTCATTCACATTTGACCATCTCATTATTTCACAAAAGTATCATGGGATTGTTTTTTAAATAAATTTTTTAATTTCATTTTTAAAATTTTTGGCTATGTTGGGTCTTTGTTGCTGCACGCGGGCTTTCTCTAGTCTTGGCGAGCAGGGGCTACTCTTCGTTGCAGTGCGTGGGCTTCTCATTGTGGTGGCTTCTCTTGTTGTGGAGCATGGGCTCTAGAGCACAGGCTCAGTAGCTGTGGCGCATGGGCTCAGTTGCTCCTTAGCATGTGGGATCTTCCTGGACTAGGGCTCAAACACGTGTCCCCTGCATTGGCAGGCAGATTCTTAACCACTGCGCCACCGGGGAAGCCCAGTATCATGGAATTTTAAAATTTATTTCTAATTAAACAAGTTTTTCATAATGTTTTATAAGTAAGAAATTAGAGGTTGAAAGAGGAAACATTACATATGGCAAGGAGCCAATGCAAATTAAGGGGGGGTGGAGGAAGAAGGTTTATCCTATTAAGGAAACATTAAAAAAAATTAAAATTATCTAGTAATGTACTTATTACTCAAATATATCAGATAATTTGGTATGAAAACCAAATTATTTCTGGACCTAATTTCTGGAATAGGAAATTAATTATACAGAACGTCTAAAAATTATTAGTATAAAATAGAAATAGAAGTTATTCAGAATATAAGTATAAAGAATATTTATGTGTGGTGTCTAAGGAAGCTGTATCCCAAATAAACCTTTCTCAGATTATGAAACGTAGATTTGAATACATTTCACATTTACTTACACCAAAATTGAATGTTCACCCCTACCTTTCGCCCACGTTTAAGATCACTCGTCTGGTTTTCCATTTCAATGTATGTTATTGACCACTAGAGGGAGAAACAAGAAAGGCTTTGAAAATTTTGACAAATCTGAGAGATTAGTTAAATACCAGTAGTCAAATGTACTAATTGTAGTGAAATCCGAATTCAAGGAAGGCACTCACAGATACAGTTGTGGCTGGAGATCTGTCGATTCTATGGGATCCTGCAGAAATAATGTAACAGAAAGATGATGTGACTTCTCTAAAGTGTGAGGAACAGCACATTCCATGGTTGACCAGCTAAATTATAGTTTTGTTCAACTTATGCCTTTACCCAAAGAGCAAGTGCAATAACTAAACATATTTAATAAGGATGAATAATGAAAGGATTAACTGCTTCAGACTTCAAATGTGGGAAAAGTGGCAGTAAAGGAAAAATACTACTATAATCAAAACAATTCCCCAATACTTTGCATTAAGTGAATTTGACAATTAATACTTAAAATTATATTTAAATATATAGAACATAGTTGTTATAAAGTGACTGAAGATTCTAACCAGCTAAAGGTGTGTTTTTCCTACACGACTCAATGCATGGATTTATCAAGAGACAATTTCTTGAACTCTATTACTTTTTTGGAAATTTGTCTTTGAATTATTTGTTAACCAAGAAATTCCTGACTCTTTTAGTTGTAAGGAAAATATATAAAATGTATTAGTTCAACAAATAAATGTTGAACAACTATTCAGTGTTAGATATTCAGGAGATTCAAGACTGAATTGGACATGAATTCTTAAGAAATTTATCGTCTAAAAAAGCCTATTCATAGAAATCTGTAAAACAAGGTAGATGTGGAACATGCCATTAGAGAAGCAGAGTCAGGGCACTATGGGTGTTGAGAAGGAAAAGTTACTTCTAGTTTGATGTGTGTGTGGGGAGTGGTTGGGGTAGAGGGTGTGAAGGCAGGAGGAATCAGAGAAGGCTTCATGAAAGATGTGAAATTTGAACAGGGCCTAAAGATACTCAGGATTTAGAAATGTGGCAATGACAGGAGAAGCATTTAGGTGGAGGGAGCAGAATGAGCAAAGGCATGGAGGTAAAGTCCTGCTGGGCAAATGCAAAATGTATAAACACACAAACAGAAAACAGAAAAGCATAGGTGATCTAAAAACACATACATTAGTCTAACGTGTGAAATATATTTGGATTAGCCTATAACTGTTTGTGATGGTTAATTTTATGTCAACTTGACTGAGCCATGGGGTGCCCAGATATTTGGTCAAACATGATTCTGGGTGTTTCTGTGAGGTGTTGGATGAGATTTAACTGATTTAACAGTTAGAACAGTAGACTGAATAAAGAAGATTGCTCTCCATAATGTGTGTGGGCCTCATCCAATCAGCTGAAGGCCTGACTATCACATAAGGCTGACTCTCCCCTGGTAAGAGAGAATTCTCTTGCCTAATGGCCTTCGGACTTGAATGGGGACATCAGCTCTGCAGATTTTGGACTTGCCAGCCTCCATAATTGCATGAGGCAATTTCTTATATCTCTTTCTTTCTCTATAAATATATCCTATTGATTCTGTTTCTCTGGAGAACTTGGATTAATACACTGGTAATACTGTTTAAAAATACTGTTTAAAAATAATCATCTAGGGCTTCCCTGGTGGCACAGTGGTTGAGAGTCCACCTGCCGATGCAGGGGACATGGGTTCGTGTCCCGGTCTGGGAAGATCCCACATGCCGCGGAGCGGCTGGGCCCGTGAGCCATGGCTGCTGAGCCTGTGCGTCCGGAGCCTGTGCTCCGCAATGGGAGAGTCCACAACAGTGAGAGGCCCACGTAATGCAAAAAAAAAAAAAAAAAGCTGCTAATAATCTGCCAGCAATATCTATTTGGTACCATTTTGATCTCAGTGTTATGCTGAACAATGGGGAACACTAGAATAGTATCAACTGACAGAGAATGTATCTAATATATCTGAGAGGTACTTCAAAGAATAGATAGATATGCTGATAAAACTAATTGATTTAAAAATAAATGTTCTAATTATTAATTTATTATTAAAGTAAAGGAAAAAATTAAAATTGTAACTCAGAGGAAAGAAGAAAAATAAATTATAACCCTAATAGTTTAATATAACCACTGTTAACATTTTGGTATATTTTCTTTCAGTAATTTTTTCCTTTGCAATTTAAAAAAAATAAATTTATTTATTTATTTTTGGCTGTGTTGGGTCTTTGTTGCTGTGTTCAGGCTTTCTCTAGTTGCACTGAGAGGGGGCTACTCTTCATTGCAGTGCGCAGGCTTCTCATTGTGGTGGCTTCTCTTGTTGCAGAGCTCAGGCTCTAGAGCTCAGGCTCAGTAGTTGTGGCGCACAGGCTTAGTTGCTCCACGGCGTGGGATCTTCCCAGACCAGGGCTCGAACCCATGTCCTCTGCACTGGCAGGCGGATTCTTAACCACTGCACCACCAGGGAAGTCCCTCCTTTGCAATTTTTAATGTACATAAAACTTTAGTGTACATAAAATCATGTAGTCAATTTTTTTACTTATTATATCCTAAACATTTCCCCATATTGTTTCAGTCTTAAGAACTATAACTTTTGTTGCCTGTACAATGTACAGTCTGCAAACTTACTATAATTTTCATAATTATTTCCTTACTTTTGGATATTATAGTTGTTATACAGATTTTTTCTCTATTTTTAAGATCATTAATATAAATATCTTTATAATTATAGCTTTTCATATTCTGAATTATTTCAGAATAAATTCCCAGAAGCAGTACATTAGATCACAGGTATGAATACTTTTATAGTTAGTCTAAATTGCTTTCAAGGGACTTCCCTGGTGGTCCAGTGGTAAAGAATTCTTATTACAATGCAGGGGATGCAGGTTCGATCCCTGGTCAGGGAACTAAGATCCCACATGCTGCATGAGCTCACGCATCTCAACTAGACAGCCTGCGTGCCACAAACTACAGAGCCCACGTACCTTGGAGCCTGTGCACCTCAACTAGAGAAGAGAAAACCCACACGCCACAGCTAGAGAGAAGCCTGTGTGCTGCAATGAAGGGCCTGTGCACTGCAATGAAAAATCCCACATGCCTCAACGAAGATCCAGTGTGCCACAACTAAGACCTGACGCAGCCAAATAAAATAAATAAATAAATAATAAACGATTAACTTCTTAATAAAAAAAATTGCTTTCCACAAATGCTGTACCAACTTATAAGGCCACTGAAATAAAACCTACTCAATATTCCTTCTCATCTTTGTTAATAAAAGACTTTGTTTGATAGAGATGTGAGTTGTTATAAAACCTCATTTCCTCAGACTCTCTTGCAGCTGGGTATGTCTTTAGGACTGTGTTCTGGTTTATGAAGGTAGCTGGGTTGAGCTTTTAGAAACAATTTTGTTTCACTAATTAAAAGGAACCAGCTGGCACACATCTTTCCCTTTTTCCCTTCCTTTCTCCTTGACTATAAGTAGAGCAGCCTTCTTGCAACTTTGAGGATGAAGGCTACAAGTTAAGATGGTAGAACAGGAAGCTAGAAGCAGCTGGTGATTTTCTTGAACATCTGTACCAGCTCTGGACTCTTTCCTCTGGAATTCTTGTTACAAGACTAAATTAACCCATATTTAGTTAAGAAACTGTAGTCATATTTCTGTTGCATAAGACCAAAAGAAAATCTAATAGTAATGCATAGCAATTACATGTGCATAATTATTTCTCCATAATAGTGGATATTGTCACTAAAATTGGAGAGGCACTATATTGGTGATCTTAATTGCAAATCAAAATGCCTAACCTAAACTAGTTTAAACGAAAAAAGGGAATTTACTTGTTCACGTACTGGAGAAAATATAGGCATTGAACTAACTTTGGGCTTTACTAAGTGGCATCAATGATACTATTAGGTCAGATCTCTTTTTCCCTTCTCCTTTTCTCTCTCTCTTACACTATCTCCCCTTTGTTTTCCTCTACTTGTTGGCCCCTTCTCTCCTACAGAGAAAATGGACTTTTTCCACACAACTGGAGAAGCTGGCCAATAAGCAACTCCAGGCTTATGTTGGTCCAAAGTCAGTGAAAAGTGTGGAATGAGAGAACTTCCCACTTTTGTTCAAATATCAGTCCTGGGGAAGGACTCTGATTCATCAGGCCTGTGTCATGTGCTCATCCAAGGGGGAGGCAGACAGGAGAAGTGTGTTTGTCAATCCCTCCAAGATCACTGGAATAAGGAAGGGGAAATTACTCAAAGAAAAATTTGAGTGTTGACACCATAACGTGGTAGAAAGTCTAAAACAACCTGTCATCAGCAACCATCTTTTACTAATAAAATGATCTTTATTATTATTTTAGTTTGCTCTTCTTTGAAGTTGAATATTTTGTCTGTGTATAAATTTTATTTCCTTTTTTCAAAATTCCCTCTTTTAAAGATGTTGACACTTCATTGACAACCAACCAGAATAAGTGTATACTTGACAAATCAGTTGAATATTCTCTTTATTTTGAACATAATACCTATTTTGTGCTTGTAATCTAATATTCTGTATCTGGATATGCCATCCTCAAAGAATAGGAAATACATATTCTTTATAATGTTTATGTAGACATATTCTAAAGGTCCTAAATCTAGTGAGAAAAGTGACAATTGGGCTAGACATAAATTTAATCAATAGGTGTACATGAGTCATGTAGTATATTTAGTATGGAGAGGTTAAACATATAGTAGATTCCCTTTCTGGGAGCTTACTGAATTGATTTTAATATATTACTTTGTGAGAATGCTTCTTTAGCTATTACATTGGCATATTGACATTATGGGTTGTTTACCCAAACTCTGAATTATTCAAAATGAGATTTAAAAGCCCATTCAGGATTTAGGCTTTAGATTAAGGCATAAAAAAGTAAAGCAAAAAAAAAGTGGCCTAGAGGATCTTCTGGTAAACTATAAATATTTTATTACTTTTTAATTTACTAAATATTTATTCATTTGATGTTTATGGCAATTGTTTCATATATTTCTATGGTCCACATGAGATCTTACGATTTTAGAGAGCAGGGTCAGTGGCTGCAGATTCTCCAGTTCTTTACTTCCAGGCTTTGATGTAAGGGTAGCCCTGTTGTATCCCATGAGGCAAAGGGGTGAGAAACTAAGTCATCAGAGCTTAGCCCACATAATCCCACCAAGCTGAATTTAAATGCCCTTCAAAGAGAGAAGATTGAGACATAAAAACAAGTGATGTATTGATTGTACAATGTACCCAGTATACTAAATCAACTTGATTCCTCTCTTTCTTGAAGAAAAAGGGCTGGCAATAGAAATGAAAGAAAGTCTTTTCTCTGCCCTCCAGATCTGCTGCTATGTCTGGCTGCTCCAGACCAGCTGCCTCCTGTAGTCAAGTACCCTGACATGCTGTTTGTCCAGAGAAAGAGCTTTGTTAGCTCTTAGAGTATAAAAGAAATAACAGTTTGGGACTTCTCTGGTGGTCCAGCGGTTAAGACTCTGCGCTTCCACTGCAGGAGGCGCCGGTTCAATCCCTGGTTTGTGAACTAAGATCCCGCATGCTGCACAGTGCAGCCAAAAAAAAAAAAAAAAGAAATAACAGGTTAAAATACTTGAGACATACTAGTCTGTCCACAAACATTAATTACATCTGGATTTACACAATAAAGGCTTGTTCAGGGAATGTTGCAAAATTGCCATTCATTTAGGCATCTGCATTTCGTATGGAGCCCAGAGCAAATGACATTTCACTTCTAGCAGATACCTGGGGTCCTAGTTAGGGCTACATGCAGATTAAAGGCTCCTGATAGCCATGCAGTTTCATGCTTCTGTTTGTGTTTTGTCTCAGCTGACTGGAATTCTATATTTTGTCCTTTGGGAGTTAGCATGAGTTTATGTTCCCTTAGAAGTGTTTTTTGACCGCATCCATTCTGATGTGAGCTAGGTGCCCCTTGTCTATACTCACAGAATATCTTGTTAATAATTATATAATAGAGCTCTAATATAATTGCTTTTCTTACCAGCCTGCTCCACTGTAATTTCAGGGCAGGCTGCAACTATGTTTTATTCATCTTTGAAATACTATGGCCTAGCAAAATACCTGGCCCAGTGGGCACTCAGTAAGTATTTGCTGAAAGGATGAAAATAGTTGAAGTTTATCCTCCAGGTTCCCTCATCTCCCTTCTTGTTTCCCTTCTCTTTTGTGCTGCCGCACCCTGCCTCACCCAATCTCACCATTTTTTCGTCTTCATCCATCCTCTTCCTGACCCGCTAATGGCTCCAGTTGCCAGATCCCATTTGGTTTTGGAAATAAGTTTACTTACGTCATAAATTACAAACCTCTGGAGAGTGGGAAAAGTGTTGATCATTCATTCAAAAGTGTTGAATCCTTCAATAATTAGCACAGTAATTAGTTTTTCACACATTAGGTGTTTACGCTTATATTTTAAAATGTATTGCTTTCATCCACTTATAAAAGCAATACATATTTATTGTAGAGAATTTTTAAAAATATAGAATATCATTAATAATAAAAGCCACTTATCCATCACCTATAGATAAGTGCCATTAATATTTTGGTACATTGCTACATATAACAATTCTTTCCTATGCATTTATACTCTTTTACTGTTTGCAAAATTGAGATCGCACTGTATAAACTCTTTTTATCCTGATTTTTCTGTTTACTGTTATATCATGAGCATTTTATCATGGCATTAAGTATTCTTTTAAAATGTCACTTATTTAATACTTTTCTTATTTCTGGACATTCAGATCCAGTTTTTCCTTGTATAAACAAGTCTGTGATGAAATATCTGTGTATAAATCTTTACATTTCCAATTATTTCTTTAAGATAAAGTCCTAGAAGAATTATTTGATCACTCTGTGTCAACATTTTAAGGTCTTTTGATACTTTTGATACAAACTTCTAGAAGTGTTATATCACTTTATCATTTATTTGCTTACTTAACAAATATCTATCAAGCCTTTACTATGTGCTTGGCACTATGTAGGGCTAGGATTATAATGGAGAAAAATGTACTCAAGGTCGTTGACCTGAAGCTCCTAGGGAGAGACAGGTAACCAACAAATAAATGAAAAAAGGTAAAAGAATAACATATTGTTAGTAGTGCTCTGAGGAGAGCTCTGATAGAGTGGGGCCCTGCTTTGGTTTGAGTGGTGAGGGAAGGCTTTTCTTAGAGATCACATTTAATTTGAAAACCTGAAGGACTGAAAACGCACCAGCCATGGAGATAGAGGGAAGCGTTTGTTGGGAAGAGTAGAATGGCAAAAAATGAGGTTGAGAGAGGTAGGTAGAGCCCGAAGGACCAAAACATGGTTCTCTGTTAGGTGATAGGGAGTTATTAAAACAAACGAATCATGACAATGAATTTATAGGTATCAGCAAGTCAATGCTTTATCACTTTTACTGAATATGTGCATTTTAACAGAAGTCTCCCAGAGATAATATTCTTAACTCAAAAGAATGCTCCCACGGGTGGAATTTGGGACACCATGGTAGGTGAGCATTTCATTGCATCTCAGATCACACTTTATATAGGGTGGCCTACATTTCCCACATCAGAGAGTTCTTTCTCAGGTTGTGTTCTTTTCCATCAATGCCCAGGGGTCTGCACAGGTATACTGGCCAAATACAGCAGCTCTGCATAGACCATGGCTCATCTCTCCTCTTCAACTCAGGTTAATAAAAGCTGTCCAGTCATGACTTTCTTGGGTTGATTGTATATCTCCATGGCAGTGGAATTAGGTAAGATAAAAAGTATTTAATTTCAATATATTTGCCACATTTACATTTTCTCTCTACATAGATAATATATATTAGATTTTATATATAAATATATTAGATAATCTATTATTATATGATAGTTATATATTACATACAGTTGATATATTAAATATATAGATAATTTATAGAGAGATAATATATATTGGATAATAAGAATAATCTTTTGTATAGAGAATTAAGAAAGAATTAATGCTCTAAAAGTTTTCTCCTTATATCTGAGATAGATATTGAGATTCAACAACAGGAGTTGTTTCAAATTCTAAATCCTTGGCTTTAATTAGTTTGTTTTTATATTAGGAGTCAGGCTTTGTATTCAGCTTTCAGATTTATCTTTAAGTATTGTGCATAGATGTTTACTAAGCATTTTCAGATTTATACATATTTATAAATGAAAAGCTTACTTATTTATTCTTTTTGTGTCTGGATTTTCTTTCTTTCTTTCTTTTTTTTTTTTTTTTGCGGTACGCGGGCCTCTCACTGTTGTGGCCTCTCCCGTTGCGGAGCACAGGCTCCGGACGCACAGGCCTAGCGGCCATGGCTCACGGGCCCAGCCACTCTGCGGCACGTGGGATCCTCCCGGACCGGGGCACGAACCCGTGTCCCCTGCATCAGCAGGCGGACTCTCAACCACTGCGCCACCAGGGAAGCCCTTTATTTATTTCTTACTCATCAAAAAGAAAATGATCATTTATTAGAATTCAGACTTTTTAAAGACCATTCCAAAATCAAACAAGATTACAGTGAGGAAAGCATTTTTTCAATTCTTTGTCTAAAAAAGCAGGTCTATACAATACTATTCAGACTCTTCAGTTTGACAAGATATATTATTATAAGCAATCAAAACAAAATTGTCTTGCATAAAATCAATGAAATCAACAAATATTTAATGAGTGTCTATAGTGTACCAGGACCTGAGTAGTCACTGTGAGAGCAAGGGAGAAGTATACAGTAGTGTGTAATCCTTGCCCTGTAGGAGCTTACAGACTAACAGGGGAAATAAAACGTAAGGGTGTGGGAGAAGGGACCTAGGACACTGACATGTATGGACCATCTACTGTGTCCTAGGAATTGTGCTAGGTGCTTCCATATAAATTTTCTCATGCATAGCTGAGCTCAGTATCATCCCCCAAATTCTTTAGTATTCTCTTTCTTACTTTCCACCCATCATACAGCCTTCGGGTCATTCTCAGTCCTGACCTCCCTTCCTCACCTCCCACATCCAGTCATCACTAAATCCTGTTCCTGGATCCTTCCAATGGCCTTCTGACTGGTTTCATTGCCTCTGTTCTCTTCTCTTATTAGCCCATCCTCTTTCCACGTTGTGGACACATTTGCTGTAAAATGCAAATATGATTAGATTAATTACAACTCTTTTGGGATGCAAGTAACAGAATCTATCTAAGATAACCTAAGCAAGGGGGGTAATTTATTATTATGATTGCAGCAATGACTCTTGGGGCCCAAGGGCAGGATGCAGCTCGGTTAGATGAACAGAATGGACCGTGACTGTAGTCCTTCCTTTTTATCTCTTGTCTTTGCTTCTATATATCTACTTCATTTCTTACTACAGATCAGCTCTTAATTCTTTCTGGTCTACATGGAAGGAAAGGACAGCTAGACTAAGCATCTCAGTTTCCATTCTAAATTCCTCAGGGAAAGAACTCATTCAGCCAGCTTGGGTCAGGTGTCACCCTTGGATCAATCACCAATGGCAGTCAGGGTTACCTTGTAAGGACACGGTGATTGTAACCATGTTGTTGGAAGGGAGAAGCAGTTCTCAGAAAAAGGGTTACTAAGCAGATAAATCAAGAGATGTTTCTTGGAGAGGCTGAGAATTTGAGTTGACTAGACTACAGCAGTCCCCAACCTTTTTGGCACCAGGGACTGGTTTAGTGGAAGACAATTTTTCTGCGAACAGGGTGGGGAGCGGTGGGGGGAGGGATGGTTCAGGCGGTAATGCAAGCAATGGGGAGCGATGGGGAGCGGCAGATGAAGCTTCCCTCGGCCGCCACTCACCTCCTGCTGTGCGGCCCGGTTCCTAACAGGCCACGGATGGGTACCAGGGCTTGGCACCCCTGGACTAGAGCATATGATTGAGTTAGGGGTAAAAAGAAATAAGGTTGCAAAGATGATAGCTTGGGCCAAATTTTCAAGACCCTTTATGTGAAGCTAAAAAATTTGAACTTTATCCTATAAACATTGGGGTGTTATTGCAGTTTTTTATTTATTTAAAAAAATTTTTTTAAACAACGCAACTATTATTCCTATTTTTTATAAACTTATTTATTTATTTTTGGCTGTGTTGGGTCTTTGTTGCTGCGTGGGCTTTCTCTAGTTGTGGTGAGCGAGGGCTACTCTTTGTTGCGGTGCATGGGCTTCTCATTGCTGTGGCTTCTCTTGTTGTGGAGCATGGGCTCTAGGCGCTCGGGCTTCAGTAATTGTGGCTCGTGGGCTTCGTTGCTCCGTGGCATGTGGGATCCTCCTGGGCCAGGGCTCGAACCCGTGTCCCCTGCACTGACAGGCCAATTCTTAACCACTGCATCACCAGGGAAGTCGCTATTGCAGTTTTTTAAATGGAGTGACATGATGAAGCAGTATTTAGGATAATTAACCTAGAAGTAGGTTAGTGGATTAGAATTGGGAGAAACTGGAGCAGAGCCCACTTAGGAAGGCTTTGCAGGAGTCAGATATGATGAAGAGGGCATTGGAAGAATGTGAGTCGATAGTTGAGAAGACACAGATTACTTGAACATGGGGGTGAGTTTTAGTTTTTTTAATCTTTGTGAAATTTTTGATTACGATACTGCTATGAAACACAACAAAAAAACCCCAGACCACATATTTCATAGTTCACAGGGCTGAATCGTGTAGTTCTGACAACTCTATCATGTTTCTGGCAGTTTCAAAATTTCTTTCCTCTGGGAGATAAGTGTCAGGTTTTTTTTACCCCTCTCTCTCACCATCCCCGCCCCAGCCTACCATGTATTGGGAGGCTATTACTAGAAATAAAAATGAAGCTGTAAAACTCTGGGGGCTAGTAGTGCAGAGAGGTAGGGAAAGTGGGAAAGAAAAAATGAACTGTTTCAAAATTGGAGTTCCTATAAGAAGGAAAAAGCTAATATCATTAACTAAGAGTACTGGACAGTGAGTCATTTTTAAAGAATTTCTATCAGGTCTCCATAGCACTTTCTCTGTAGAGTTTATTTTAACATCTATCACATTGCATTATGGTTATCTCTCCACGTGGCCACCTCCACACTGGCTATCAGCTTCCTAAAGGCAGACACTCTTGTTATGGATCTTTACATCCATGGTGCTTGACACAGCACTTGACTTACCTAGAAACCCAACAAATGTTGAGTCTACCCTCTTCAACTGCAGGCTTTTAAGGGTAGGGTCTCTGCTTCTTCATATACCCTATAAAGCACTTGAAAGGTGTAACTGAACATAAATTACTAACACATGAACTACCAACCTGATTCTTTTGAAATTTTATGATAAGAATTGGGACCAAAAGGGTACAAGAGAAGAACAAGAGGGCTAGGGTTGGGTGAAAAGTGTTCTAGGGGCTTGTTCAAAAAGAAGCAAGGAACTACATGGGATGTGTGAGGACGTGGGAGAGAATACAGGGGACTTTAAGAGGTGTTGAAGTGAATTGTGAGTTCTCTTCTTGGTATTTGAACAGCACAAGTAAGGGACTTGCCTTGTTTTTGAACTCCTTTTTGTTTTTGGATTGTGTTCTTTCAATGACACTGTTCTGGGATAGGCTACCTAGGTCACAGCTATCTAAGTTTTATATTTATTTAGTTTAATCTGTGAAAGAAAGGAGAAGAAAAAAGAGAGCTAGAGAGAGAAGACAATGAGGTCTAGAGGAAGGAAGGAATGAAGAGGCACATCAATGTCAGATTTCATAAAGGAGATCTGTGAATGTAAACCACGTACCTTGATTTCCATTTTGAAACCACTACAGTTCATCTGAATTATATATTAATTTTATCTGAAATTAGTGACATTTCCACTCAGAGATAAGGGTCTGAGTGAGCTTCAGTGAGAATTAAAAGCATTAGGAGAAACTATTTTGGCATTAAGAAATTCAGCTGATCTTTTATTATAAATGAAATAAACACTGAATAGTAATTCTCATTAAAGAAAGGAAGTATTTAATGTCTTAAAAATACTTCAATTTTAGCTTTCAAAGTAAGTTATTTTGTAGTAGAGACCAAAACTCTTTTTTTTTTTCCCAGGGAAATGTCCTTCTTAAAGGACATTTATATAGGAGCATCATCCTTGGAATCAATAAAAAATTTTTTTTTCTTAATGACATATTTAGATATTGAGATAATGTAGTATATTGAGCTATACCCTGAGGAATTTTAAAATGGAACATCAAAAACATTCAAAGGTCAGTAAAAATTAAATGAATTTCAGGAATGAATTAGTTTTTAGCATCATGTGTAACTACTACTGTTATGTAATATAATCCTGAATGAATAAATTGTAAGTGTGCATGAATAAGCTAGAGACTTATCTAGGGTTTCTTGAGGCTTTTTCACATTTAAAAAATCAGGCTATTGATTACAGAATCAAAGAATTTTAAAACAGAAAGGGACATTGGAGATGATCTTGTTCAACCCTCTCATTTTCTAGATGATTAAAATGTACTATTTAGATAGCAGCAAATTATAAAGCCTTCAACAAAGGTTCTCTATTCGGACAACTACTCTGGCCTAACCATTCCTTCACCAAAAAAGAACAAAAGCGACAACATCGAAGAATCTCTGGCATTCATAACATCCCTTCCTGCTGAGCTAACAAAACCTTGAACCAGCAAGGCAGTTGTCTGTTTAAATTGAGCTTGCTTCTCTGTTGTAAGGGTGGATATAAAGACACTAGGTGACAACACTTGAGCAGTTGTGGTGGCTAGAAAAGAATCATTCTTATCCTCATGAAATAAACGCTTGTTACCAGGCGGTTCTAGAGGGACTGCTTTTAGTGGAACCATCGTTGTCAGATTAATCTGGATGTGGCAAGATCTATAGCAGAACAGGCTGGTGTGTCCCACTGACTCATCTATACACATAGAAATAAGATGCATGCTTCTCTCATGAAATAAACGAGTGAAGACAGTTTTATGAGCAAAGTAGCCTTCAAATACCTGCTAAGCCATTACTTCCTCATTCTCTAACGCTGTCACTGGAATTAGTCAAGCACAATTGCAATTATTCGTTTACATGTCTTTCTAGAATACTAGAAATAAATTCCTTGAGGGTAGGAATAGTCTTATTCCTCTTTGTATATCAAACACCTAGCACGTAGCAGAATATTACATAAATTTTTTGTAATTGAATGTTACGTTGTTATTTATTGGTCTTGCAGAGCCTCAGCATCTACATTTGGATGAGGATATTTGAAGCAAATTTTAAAACAGTAATAATAATGAGATTAACATTTTAAAAGTGCCTTTAATGGTCAAGGTTTTGTGAAAAATACAAAGTTGAATATGACATGGACTCTCCGTCAGAGGGTCTCATAAGATAGGGAAGTATATTAGTGTGCTAGGGCTGCCATAACAAAATCCCACAGACGGGGTGGCTTAAACAACAGAATACTTATTTTCTCACAGTTCTGTAGGCTAGAAGTCTAAGATCAAGGTGTGACAGGCTTGGTGTCTTCTGAGACCTCTCTCCTTGCCTTGCAGATGGTGGCCTTCTTCCTGTGTCCTCACATGGTCTTTCTTCTGTGTGTGCTCATCTCTTTGTGTGTCCAAATTTTCTCTTTTTATAAGGACACCAGTCAGGTTGGATTAGGACCCACCCTACCGGCCTCATTTTAACTTAATCACACTTTAAAGGCCCTATCTCTAAATACAGTCACATTCTGAGGTACTGGGAGTTAGGGCTTCAACATATGAATTTTTGGGAGGCACAGTTCAACTCACAACAGGAAGAAAAAGATAACAAATTGTTTTAACACCAGTCGACTCTGATGAGAGGGATCTGGGAAGACATCCTGGAGGAAGGAGACTCTGACGGGATGTCAGCAAGTAGAATGGAAGTCAGAGTACCATTGATAATTAGACGGGACAATCTCCTCTTATTGACTATGGAGTGACTTGGTGAGGGATGAGAAATCTAGTTAAACTGGTCGATCCTTTCTGACACAGTTGGTGTTCCAACAATCTGATCCTGATTCTCCTTAATACATGCCATCATCCTTTTAAGTTGACCACCTGCTTGGCAGAGTTGAACTATAATATTGACGGATCAGGCAGAGTGTTCTTCCCCCCCCCAGTTTTATTGAGATATTATTGACATACAGCATGTATAAGTAGGAAGAGTTTTTGTCTTTAAATCCAGTAAGCCTAACTGGTACCCGTTATTAGAAACAAATCTGGTAAACTGTGTGTTGCAAATAAGTGGCTCAGAACAGCCACCTTTGCAGTAGAAATCTAGATGGAAGTTTGAGACTTGAGTGGCATCTGGAATAATCAAGACATTCTCTTGAAGCTGTTTTACAAAAATCAATATGGATTTTTAAAATATATTATTTGGAAAACCATTGTCTAACTGGGTGAGCATGAACTACACTTATTTACATTTTTTAAGACAAAAATCAATATGGATTTTTGAATATATTATTTGGAAAGCCATTGTCTAAATGGGTGAGCATGAACTACACTTATTTACATCCTTTAAGACAAAATATCCTCCATGAATATACAGTGCAGCAGTTTATCAGCACCAGCTTTGCAATTAGACTCTCCTGGTTCGAGTCCTGATTCTGCCAGCTCCTCTCCTATGTTACTTATCCTCAGGCAAATGGCTTGTTGTAAGTCTCAGTTTCCTTTGTTGTCTGTAAAATAGTGATTCATACCTTACTTACTTTTGTGTTCTCTGGCAAGATACGTAACCATTTGACAACTCACTCATCTGTGGAATAAAAACTGTAGTAATAGCTACCGTACCTGGCATGTAGTAGGCATTCAGTAGATGTTAATCATCATTAGTGTGGCACCGGGTTAGCTGTGCTTAATAAACGTTTGTTAAGTAACTGAATGACACTAATCCCAAGTAGTAAGAAACTGATAGTGTTCTATAACTATGCATTCATCCAAAATTGTATGGTGAAGGACCACTGGTAGGGAACAGTGGCTTTTACTGTTAACGTGCTAGCAAAGACTTGGAACTAAGTTTCTGATGACTTCCTAAAATGTGTGCCGTGGAACTCCTTTTCCAGTAAGTAAAGGTTGCTTTTTGAGGGGGAAAAAGTCCCTGGAGAAATCCAGTAGCTCCAGGAGGCCATAAAATTCTTGCTTTATTTTGACTTGGCACAGAATGAAGGGCACATACCTTGTTCTGAGGTGAAGAAGGTGCAATGAAGTTTTAAATTCATGTTTCTCTTTTGTCTTTGGTGTATAGGAGGGTCTACTGGTGCCCACCCAACATCCCTTCCTCCTTCTTCCTTGCCAGCAGTGTCTTGATTTTGTTTTGATATCTACTCCTCATCCTCTTGACACAGGTAAATCCTGACTGGTCTGAGTCAATTATAACAATCCCTTCCCACACCCACACAAAGTCTGATTTAGGAAGGAGCATGAGACATAATTCTGACCAATGAGGAATGAGGGGAAATCTGCAACCTGGGAAAGGTTTCCTTACTCTTAAAAAGAGGCACACAGGATGAAGCACCCTCTTTTTCTGCTGCACATTGCCATGTCGGGTTGGAAGGTTTGGAATTGTGGCAACCATCTTACAAGCTAGCTATCAAAATGTAAACACATTTTCTCCTTAGAATCAATGAGACACATTTTCTCCTTAGAATCAATGAGATTCAATCTATGGCAGAATCTTAAGCATAGGTGTGAAATGACTTCTTTTTTGTCTCATGTGAAGTTTGTCGTTATCTGGTGATTACAGTCTAGAGTTTTAGACTTTTGGTCCAGTGTATTCAAATATACTGAAAAATTTTAGAGGTAAGAAATATATATAGTGTTGCTTCCTGTAAATCTATCACTTTTTATTCTTATTTCCAGAAATATCCTCAATCAACCGCTTACTTTTTAAATAGCTTTATTGGGATATAATTCACATACTGTACAGTTTAAAAATTTAAACTATAGAATTCAATAGTTTTTAGTATATTCACAGGGTAATGCATCCATCACCACAATCAATTTTAGAACATTTTCATTACCCCAAAGGAAACCTCATAAACATTAGCAGTCATTCCCAATTTCTATCCAAACCCCCCAAACTTAGGCAACCACTAACTTACTTTCCATTTCTGTGAGTTTATTCAAAATTTCATTCTTTTTTCTGGCTGAGTAGTAATTCATTATATGTATGTACGTATATGTGTGTGTGTGTGTGTGTGTGTGTGTGTGTGTGTACCACATCTTCTTTATCCATTCATCTGTTGATGGACATTTAGGTTGCTTCCATATCTTGCCTATTGTAAATAATGCTGCTATGAACATTTGGGTGTATGTATCTTTTTGAATTACTGCTTTTGTTTTCTTCAGATGTATACCCAGGAGTGGAATTGCTGGGTCATATGGTAGTTCTATTTTTAGTTTTTTGAGGAACCAGCATACTGTTTTCCATAGTGGCTGCACCAATTTACATTCCCACCAGCAGTGTACAAGGGTTCCCTTTTCTCCACATCTTTGCCAACTTTTATTATTAAATATTTGTGGTCTTTTTGATGATAACCATTCTGACAGGTGTGAGGTGATATCACATTGTGGTTTTGATTTGCATTTGTCTGATGATTATCATTTTGGGGTTGTTTATTGCTAGTGTGGAGAAATACAACTGATTTTTGTATCCTGCAATCTTATGAATTGTTTCATCAGCTCTAGCAGTTCTTAGTAGATTCATTAGGATTTCCTATGTATGAGATCATATCATCTGAAAATAGAGATAGTTTTGCTTTTTACTTTCCAATCTGGATGATTTTTCATTTACTTGGCTATTTGCCCTGGCTAGAACCTCCAGGACAATGTTGAGTAGAACTGGTGGGAGTGGACATCTTTGTCTTTCTCTTGGTCTTAGGGAAAAAGCATTCTGTCTTTCACTATTAAGTAAGATGTTAGCTCTGGGTTTTTCATAGATGCCCTTCATCAGGGTGCCTTGGAAGAGTAGCGACAGAAAGGAAGAAATGGAAAAATAGATGTTGGTGGGTCTCACATTGAAGGTCTTGGGCCTTGCGTTTTGGACAAAGCCCCAAGGAGAGGGTATACCCCATGACTATTTGAGACAGGCAAGAATAGAGCCTATGCCATGCTCTATACAGGTAGAATTAGTGTTTGAGATAGAAACTAATTTAAGTTGTAGGAAAATAAAGTTATATTTCTTGCTGACTGAAATTGTGAACTGACTCATAATCACTGTATTATTATTAATCAAAAAGTAGCTAGGATCTTTTTCACTCATAGCTAGTAATGAGCATATACAATAAATAATTTCAAATAACGTAATTTTTTTGTATGCCAGTCCTGTTCAATATGAATCAGTCCAGTGTCTTAGTGAATAAAATTTTAAAAAGCTGGAACATTTTTAGGAATTAGCATGGATTTGTTAGGGAGTCTCTTGTGGATGTAGCAGGGTATCTTTAATTGATTTGGAGTCAGAGAATAATACTGTTGTAGAAAAGACAATCCCCTTTTACACAGAAATCAATGACGTTTTAGCATGTAAAAGCTGTTGGAATGCTGACTGAAGATTTGAATTTTGAAACATTCCCTTTTACACATTCAAAGGAAACATGTATTCATCTGTATAAAATTAAAAATTATACTTTCTTATTTGTAGGACTGTTGTGTAATCAGAAGCAGGATTTCATGCAAAATGTGGACATACATTATAATTCTCCTAGCAAGATAATTACTATACTGCATTTTAATGAAAGGAAAAAGTCATCTAAGTTCTAGAATTTGGCACTAGAATTCAAAGTAAAAAATACTTGAAATACTCTTTTTTTCCCACTCTTTTCAAATATTTACTCAGTTTAAGAAGCCTACATTATCATATCCATTTGAGTGCTTACTTCATTTCTCCTTGAAAAGTTAGAAGAGTATTGATATTGTGTGTTGTTCTTTATCCTGGATGCACATGAGAATTAACTGGGTTTGCTTTTATTTTATTTTATTTTATTTTACTTTACTTTACTTTATTTGTTTTTGGCTGCGTTGGGTCTTCATTGCTGCGCATGGGCTTTCTCTAGTTGCAGTGAGAAGGGGCTACTCTTAGTTGTGGTGCACGGGCTTCTCATTGCTGTGGCTTCTCTTATTGTGGAGCACGGGCTGTAGGTGTGCGGGTTTCAGTAGTTGTGTCATGTGGGCTCAGTAGTTGTGGCTCGTGGGCTCTAGAGCACAGGCTCAGTAATTGTGGTGCATGGGCTTAGTTGCTCCGTGGCATGTGAGATCTTCCTGGACCAGGGCTTGAACCTGTGTCCCCTGTATTGGCAGGCGGATTCTTAACCACTGCGCCACCAGGGAAGACCCTAACTGGGTTTGCTTTCAAAAAGTAACAACACCTGGACATCCCTTGGAGTGAGGGTTTGTCACTGGTATTCATTAAAAGCTCCTCAGTGATTTTAATGTACACCCTGGGTTGAACCTTGCTTTAAATGATCACCAAAACTGGTGAATTTTATGGTATGTAAATTATACCGCAATAAAATTGTTTAAAACGATGATTACCAGCAGGTATCTAAAACTTCACCAAAATAAAGTGCATACCCATATGAATATCAGGTGCCAACAGTACCAGTTTACCTAGGACTGGCCCCACATGTGGGACTTTTGGTGCTAAACCTGGGAGAATCTGAGCACACTGGAAGAGCTGGTCACTCTATAATATGGAAGAGATGGCCTTCCTGGATGAGGAGGGCCTTTTCCCCTCCTTAGCTCAGGTTATTTGAGGAGAGACGGAGACGGGCTAGTTTCTTGCTCTTCTAGGAGACACGTGTTGTTGCTACTTCTCTACCACACACCCACTCATTATCATCTTCTTTTCTGGCTTCAAACCCCACTATCTCATTGAAATAACCCTCTTAAAGATGACCAATGACTTCTTTGTCTCTGAATCCAACGCTCATTCCTCCCTTCTTCCTTGCTTTCTGTGGCATAGTGTCGTCTGCTTTTCCTATTTCTCTTCAAACTATTCCCATTTCCTTTGCTGGCTTCATTTCTTCTTGTTCGCCTCCTAGAACCATTTTTCATGGTTCTGGCTTTGGCTCTCTTTTCTTGCCTATACATGCTCATGATTCCACCTGTGCTTTTCTGCATATATTCTTTCTTGTCAGTAGCTGTTATTATGATTGGGGCACCCATTCCCCCTCAATACCCATGGCCTTGTTGAGGTAACAGTAGAGATAGATCTGGCTTGTAGAATCTTAGAAAACTTCATTGTTTTCATGATGAGTCCTGACATTGTGGGGGCCAGGGGTGTGATGTGACATCTAAGACAGATTCACAGGATTTAACTTTGACAACGGTTTGTATTTTCTGCCTCAATAAACTGCAAACCCCATGAGGTACTCTCTATTATATCCTTAGCATTTAGCAAAGTGCCTGGCACATAGTAGGTGCTAAAAGTCAATAGAGTAACACATCTTAAACATCAACACATTTTCATTCACTTCTCAGTTCAGCCTCTCACATCATAAGTCATAAGACATAAGTCACGTGCCAAAATGAGTAGAAGGGGGTGGGAAGGACATGATTGTAGGTTAAGATGTTTTTCCTAAGTGTTGTCTTGAGTCCTCTCAGGATATTATGACATATAGCTTCCACCCGTGAGCCCTGGAAAAGTTCCTGGATGGTTCTAAATACTTTAGAGATGAAGCTATTGCCATTCTAATTCCTGTCAAACTTCAAGATTCCATAGATCATAACAATAGTATCTAAGTGTATCCTAGTTCCAAAAGAGCTATGTATTATTCTAAGTAAAAAGGAATGCAGGGAAGAGTCTGTAAAGTGCCTAGAAGGAAGAGAGTCAAAGGGGAGAAGCTTGACATCATGTTTCTACTTCTGTCTGAGAAGATGGTGGACACATCACCAGGCAGAAGAATTACTGTTCCGTTCAGATATCCCTCTATGGGGTTAAGGAGTGCATGAGGCTATCACTGCTTTGACATTGTTCAGCTGATTCTCCTAGCTCTGATTCTGTGATGAGCAAAAGAAGTCAGATATTCTAGCTACCTACGTACACTTTTCTAAATAAAGTGAGCCCTACAGTTGAGCTGAAAGTGGTTTCTCATTTTAAAATTAAAATTCTGACCTTACATCAGTCTGTTTTTTAGCATGCGTTAGTTGTCCCAAACCCAGTCAGCTTTGGAGACACTGACAAAATAGAATTTCTTTTGACCTGCAAAACTAGAGCTCATACTGGGGAATGCAGTAGCTAAATCAAAAAGATATTACCCTGTGAACAGTAAGCTGACCCCTTAGATCATGTTCTGGCTCTCCTGTTTCTAACTCCAAAATCTCTATTTCACTTCTCTAGCTCTAACTTCTCTTGAGTTTTAGTTATCCAGGTGGACTTTCCATGTGGATATCCCAGGTCCATCTTAAACTCATCACTAAATGCAAATTAATCATCTCAAATGCCCAGTTCCACATTTCTGCTTTGGATTTCTTCCTAGGACCTCTAGCCTCCATAGCACTTACTTGTTTTATCCACTGTCTGTCTTCCTCTACCAGAATGTAAGCTCCATGAGGGTAAGAACTTCTGTAAATTTTGCTCACTGCTGTTTCCCCATTGCCTACAATAGTGCTTGGTGTGTGGTGGGTATTCAATGGATATTTGTTAAATCAATATTTACCCAGACTTGCTCCTGTCCTGGACTAATGCCATCACTGGTTTTCAAAGCACTCTGATTTTCCAGTTTATCCAGGCTCAAATCCTTGTAGCTCGTTTTTAACTCTTCCCTTTCCTCCTCCTATACCCACTTTAATAAACAATTGCTTACAATGTTGTTTCCAAATATCTTTTAGGGTAATGTCATCCTTTCTATTCTCATTACCACTGTTATAAATTAGGTACTTGAAAACTCTAACTGGGACTATGAAATAGAAGCTACTAAGTATCATGTTCTCTAGGTTTTTGTTACTTTAATTAATCCTACCTATCACTGCCAGATCAACCTTACTTGGAGCTCAGCTCTCATTATGTCACTCCCTTACTTAAGGCTCAATACTGTTTAAATACAGAATACTCAGTCCGGCATTTGGAAGTGCTGTGATATGACCCCAACCTTTCACTTCAGTTTATCTCCCACGTTTCCTTTACAGATTCCTTATGGTATAAACAAACTGGGCCACTTTTTCTTTGACTACTCCTTGAACTTTCCTACTGCTGTACCTTTCTCCATATAGTACCTTCTTCAGGAATATTCATTACCAAGTATTTCTTGTGGTATTTGCTTTTGTGCAGATAAATATCCATATACTACAATCTTTTGATTCATCAGTTTTGAAAACTGACTTATTATGGTAGATGAGGATTTAACTCTTTCACACAATCACATTTCACCTCTGTGCCAGATGTCTCCTGTTTGTCCCTCCAGTTCCACCATCCACCTGCTCTCTGTCCCAAGAATCTCACCTGTATGGATCACATCGGTGGCTCCCATACTGCCTGGCTTCTTGTTGGGTTTGGTCAGTGGGGAGCAGATAGAAAGTCTGAGGAGGGGAAGTGAGAGAGGCTAACCCTAACTTCACCCTAACTCCCTCCCAGTGACAAAGGTCATTGTTTCATATAAAGGGGCCTTACAGCTTTCTTCTTTTGGGTTTTGGCCACTGCTCCCTTCCTTCCTCCTTTGGGCCTAGGGGGTCCAATACTGTGATTCTCTTACATACTACCCACATCTTTGTAAATAATCCCTTTGTAAACACACTCTTTTGGTTTATCCTAATTTGAGGGTACCATCTACTTCCTGTTGGGATCTGACTGACAGCTATACTCTCCTTCTATCCTCCCAATTTAGTTATATTAAAATTTTTGGTTAATTCAAAATTTGTTTAAAATAATATATTACAAATACCATAGTGTTTCCTAAGTATATTTTCTTTCTGGCACAGTCTTTTATTTTTCCACAAGTTGGTTAATATTTCATTTTTTTATTTCTTAGATTTTGAAAAAATTTTTGCTAATTCTTTCTAGGAAGATGGTTGAACACATTAGGCACTCTATAAATTCTATTTCTTCCTGGAAACCTCCTTCTTGGGCCCTACCCTCTTACGGTTTAATCATGTTTAGGAATTGTCTAGGCTGGCTATCAATACCTCTAGAATCCTATTACTTTCTTGGTTTACTTCTTTGTTTTGCTGATGCACATACTCTAGTAGTGTCCTAAGAAATGATACATGGGAAGTGAACTTCTTGAAGCTTTGAATATCTAAAAAGAGTCTTTGATAATTTAGTTGGGTACAGAATACTAGCTGGAAAATGGCTTTTATCTCAGAATTTTGAATTGCTTTATTTTCTTCTAATTTCTTTGGTTTCTGTTGAGAAGTGTAGTGTCCTTCTAATTTCCTAACTTCTGAATGTACCTTTAAGAGGTGTTTAGAAGATGTGTCTTTGTATTGGTCTTTTGATGTTTTCACTGTGGTTGGCCTTTGATATATCCTTTCAGTCTGGAAATCTGTATCCTTCAGTTCTTGACATTTTCCTTGCATTATTATAGAAGACACTCTTAGTTGCCTGGTCAACAGACATTCTCCCAATATTCCTTGCTAACAGAATTCTGATTTTATCCAAACAGCAATGTGCCCAGTCCCAGAGCACAAATACATAATGAATGTTAAAGTTAGCCATGGTAATCCCATTCCCATTTGCCAGATACTTGTTTTTCCAGTTTAACTTTGTAACTAATGGTGGCCATGTAATGCTTTTCTGGTTAGTGAAATAAAAGAAGTCTGCTGGGGGAAGGAGAGTTTCAGGGGATGGTTTTATTTTCTGATATGAGTCAGTTGCATGTAAAGAGTTCATTGTGTTGTCCCTTTATCCCTGCTTTGGATGTACTTGTGAAAGGGCATGTTGTCACTTTAAAATTGTGATAGCCATCTTGCTATGTAGAGGAGTCAAACTTAAGGACAAAATGCCAAAATACTGAGATACGGCAGAGTTGATTGAGTCAAAGCCCCAAACGTGGAACAGCCTACCTCCGGACCTCGTGTTATATGAGATAATTAAACACTTTTATTATTTTTGCTGTTTTTGCTTGGCTATTTTGTCAACTGCAACCAAATGACTTCTAACTGAAGCATAGTTCGTTGATAAAATTTTCCCCTTAATTTTCTCTATTCCCCTTTTGGAATTCCTATTAGTTGGGGCTCTTATATTAATTTTCTTGCCTCTTTCTCCCTTTTTTTTTTTCCCCATCCTTTTCTCACTGTTCTAATATTCTGGGAAATTTCCTCAGTTTTAGCTTTCAACCATTCTACTGAATTGTTTATTTTGGCTCTCCAATTTCTAATTTCTGAGATCTCTTCTTTGATAGTTCTTAAGAAATACATCTTGTTTTCATGGATGTAACATTCTCTTTTAAATCTGAGACTGTTAATTATTGTTTTGAAAAGTTTTCTTCTGCTACCTGCATTGTCTCTATTTCTTCTGAGTTACTCTTTTCTGTTTTTTTTTTTTTAAGGTTGGAGGCTTTCTTCAATTGTCAGGTGATATAAAGTTGTCTTTTTATTTTTGCAAAAGGTCCTAGAAAGTTGACTGGAAGCTTTATGTATGTGAGTGGACTACTTTGTAGGGTGGTTAGGTAGCAAGTAAGCTCTTTTTTTTTTTTTTTTTTTGAAACTCCAAAAGAGCAGCATCTGTAGATATTTTCTTTTAGGATTTTAATTTCTCCAAAAAATAATCCTCAAAGAGGTATATGGATACCTGCAAGCATTCTAGAAGCAGGGATAGTGGTGGTAAAAGTGATTATGGGTCCCACAATTAGACTTTTGCTTAATCCTTCTCAGTGATGTGTTGGCAAATAATAGCAACTAGCTCTCTGAAAGAAGAAAAAGCCCCGATTTGTAACAACCCAACATCTGTGGTATAAATATTCCTACCATGTCCAGTTTCAGGCTATTAACATGATGTCACTGAATGCAGAGTTGGGAAGACATGCACAGTAGTTCATCATTATATAGTATTTCTGTCATGCAGGTACAATAGATATAAATAATCTCAAGAGTATAAATAGTAAAATGTAGGAAAAATAATTAGGAAGTTATAGCCCTTGAGTATATATTATGTCTGTTTTTGATACAATTTATTTAGTTGTAAGCTTATATAATTTATTTTTTTTAATGGCTGTGTTTAACAACTGGCTTACAAAATTCCTGAAAATTTAGCAGTTCCTATGAGCTAGTACAAATTAACTCTTGTACAAATTAACTCTGGGTATTGCTGCTGTTTCCAGCCCCAGTCCCTCACCCTTCACTGTGTCTGGTCTTTCTGACTCTGGAGTCTATTGTTGATTTTCTTCTGCCAAGATAGTTCTGGTATTCTGCAAGGGGGTGGTGGAGAATAAAGAGTGATGGCCTAAGCAAGTAAACCTAGGGATCTTCAGCTTGTTGTGCAGACTTTCAAGAAATTCCTATATTTTCAGTTTCATACCTAACTCTTGCTTTCCATGGTAATTGATGCCACAAAGTCTTAAGCTCTCTTTGGCTCTGCCAGTATAATAAGCTTCTCTGCAGGCACTTAACAGCAGTGCCTCTGCCCTCCTGGGTCCATTGCTTCTGTTCCATCTGCTTTCTATCTTCTAAGACTTTGACCTCACTTGTTGGTTATTATCTTCTCTCACATTTTCTTTGTTCTTGTGGGTTTATAGATTTTATATTTCTTTTTCCCATTAGTGAGAGCAAATAAATGTGTTCAGCTAGATATGCTTAACTGGAAAGATAGCTCAATAAGTACTGCATTTAAAAATTGTTGAATTGACTTAAGATTCCTGGATACTTGTAGTAGCAACTAAACTCTATCAGTTAACAGCAACTTATCACTAACCACTGATTTATTTAGTGTAGTATTGTGTTCTAGGCCCTTAGATATCCATTTTGATTTTTCCTCTACATGCTTTTTTTAAATAAAATCTTTATTTTAGAATAATTTTAGGTTTACAGAAAGTTGTGAAGATTGTACAGAATGTTTTCACATACCCCACATTCACTTTTCCTTATTATAAATATCTTACCTTAATGTGTTACACTGGTCACAATTAATGAACCAATATTGATACATCATTATTAATTAACGTAGGCTACTACATTAAATGTAATCATCATGTCTCCTTAGGGTCCTCTTGGCTGTGACAGTTTCTCACACTTTACTTACTTTTGATGACCTTGACAATTTTGAGGAGTACTGATTAGGTATTTTATAGAATGTCCCTCAACTGGGATTTCTCTGTTTTGCTCATGATTAGACTGGGGTTGTGGGTTTTGGGGAGGAAGACCACAGAGATACAATGCCATTTTCATTGCATCATATCAAGGGTACTGTAATATTGCAACATAATTCTGATGCCAACCACCTGGAGTTAGCATAGACTCCAGATTAAGGGCACAGTCAACAAGACTGTCCACGCTTCAGATGCCAGTTTGGGGTTTCCCTGCCCACCTGCACTTCTGATCAAACGGCTACAAATTCAGGGGTTCCCACAAGCCCCTGAATTAGCAGTTTTGCTAATTCACTGAAACAACTCACATAACTCAGGCAAGAGGTATATTTATGATTACAGCTTTATTATAAAGGATACAAATCAGGACCAGCCAAGTGAAGAGACACATAGGGAGCAGTTTGGGAGGATCTCCAACACAGAGTTTCCATGCTCTCTCCCCATGGAATCAGGGTGCATCACCCACCTGGCACATCAATGTGCTCACCAACCAGGAAGCTCTTCTGAGCTTTGGTGTCCTGCATTTATACTGAGATTTCATTACATAGGCATGATTGACTGAATCATTGACCATGTGATTGAACTCAATCTCCAGTATACCTCCCCTCCATGGATGGGGTCAGGCTGGGCTGATATCACCTGGCTCAAAGCCCCAACCCTCTAATCACATAGTTGGTCTCTCTGGCCTGGTCAGCTTCCATCCTAAGTTATTAGCATAAACTCAGATATGGTCCAAGGGACTCATGAATAACAAAGATACCCCTATCACGTGGGAAATTCCAAGGATTTAGAGGCTCCTTCCCAGGAACCAGGGATAAAGGGCCGCCAAGTTCTTTATTATATAACAGGTACATACGATCAACATGACCTTTCTCTGTTGATGTTGACTTGATCACCTGGCTGAGGTAGTGTTTGTCAGGTTTCATTACTGTAAATTTTCTCTCCCTCCACCTTTTTTATACTATACCCTTTTACTGGAGAATAGCATTATTTACATTCTTTTAAAATCATTTTCTTTTATTCCTGACTCCTTGTTTCTACTTTATTTTTGGAAATAATGTTACTAGTCAGTGCTCATCCCCATTTTGATTTGATTTTTTTTTTCTTTTGGCTGCACTGTGCAGCATGTGGGGTCTTAGTTCCCTGACCAGGAATGGAACCCCTGTCCCCTGAAATAGAAGCATGGAGTCTTAACCACTGGTCCGCCAGGGAAGTCCCCCAATTTTGACTTGGGTGGGATTACCAAAATCTAGAAACTCTAAATCAGAACCTGCAGAGAAGATAAAAACAGAGCTTTAAGTAAAAATTGCAGTTGCAAAGATCCTGAGTGTTTCTTTTTTGATAACACTCAGAATCCTTGAAGGGATGGAATTATCTCATATGAGATAGAGAAGTGCAGCTCAGGGACCTGTAAGATGAAGCTGTGGAAAAGAGCAAGAGAAAATACAATTTTGACATTATATTTTTGTCTTAATTTTTATTTTGGAGATTTAACACTGGAATTCTGCCTTTGGAAGGCCTGGGATAGCTTTTTTTCCTCACCAACATTTTATTCAAACATATAACATATAACAAAGTTATATGTTATATAACTTTGTTGAAAGTTATAACAAAGTTGAAAGAATTTTAGAGTGAAATAATTTTACAGTGAAATCTATTCACACCACCTAGGTTTACTATTAACTTTTTACTCTACTTGTTCTGTCACATAGCCGTTCATCTGTCTATCCATCTATTAGCCCATCTAAATTTTTTGATGCATTTTAAAGTTAATTGCAGGTAACAGGATACTTCTCCCTAAATACCTCATTCAGTATGTGTACCAATAACTGGAGTTCAGTACAGTTTTTAAAATGTGAAATTTACGTGTAATGAAATGTGCAAATCTTAAGTGTATATTCACTGACTTTTACACATAGGTATGGGTAGTCCAAACCACTATGACATATGAGACATTACCATCCCTCCAGAAAATTTCCCTCATGCCCCTTTCCAAATAATCTCTGCCCTCACCTCCTCTGGAATCACTGTTGTAATTTTTTCTCCACCATGGATTATTTTTGCCTGTTCTAGAATTTGATATAAATGTGATTATACAGTATGTGCTCTCATGTGTAAGATTTCTTTCACTAGCATAATGTTTTTTAGATTTATCTATGTTTCATGTCTGTTTCTTTTCATTGCTTGTTATTTATAAATATACAATTTAAAAATCCATTCTTCTATTTATGTACATCTGGGCTATTTTCAGTTTGGAGCTATTATGAACAAAGCTGTTATGAACACTTGCATTCAAGTCCTTGAGGGAAATATGTTTTCATTTTATGCCTAGGAGTGGAACTGCTGGGTCATAGGATAGTTATATATTTAGGTCTTCTAATGCCAGACTATTTTCCAAAGTGGTTATGCCATTTTAAATTCCCACCAATAATGTAAGAAAGTTCCAGTTACCCCACAACCTTGTCAATATTTGGTTTTGTCATTCCTTTAAATTTTAACCATTCTAGTGGTCTGTTGTAACTGATATACCATTGTAATTTTAATTTGAATTTCCCTGTTGACTAATAATGTTGAGTACTTTTTTCATGTACTTACTGGCTATTAATGTATCTTCACATTTTTTTTTTAATTTTTAAACATTTTTATTTTTTGGCTGTGTTGGGTTTTTGTTGCTGCGCACGGGCTTTCTCTAGTTGCAGCGAGTGGGGGCTACTCTTCGTTGCAGTGCATGGGCTTCTCATTGTGGTGGCTTCTCTTGTCACGGAGTACAGGCTCTAGGCACGCAAGCTTCAGTAGTTGTGGCACACAGGCTTAGTTGCTCTGCGGCATGTGGGATCTTCCTGGAGCAGGGATCGAACCCGTGTCCCCTGCATTGGCAGGCGGATTCTTAACCACTGCACGACCAGGGAAGCCCCTATCTTCACTTTTATGAAACATATTTTCAAACATTTAAATCTATTTTTCAGTTGAGTTGTCTTTTTATTGTGAATCGTGGTTTTTTTTTTTTACATTATAGATCAGTTCTGTCGCATAGAATTTTCTGCATAGTCCAATATATTTATTGTGAAATGTGGCTACTGCAAATGAGGAAGTGTATTTTTAATTGTATTTAATTTTAATTAGTTTAGATTGAAATAGCTACATTGGCTAATGACTAGCATATTGGACAGTGCTGTTCTAAAAACTAGTCCTTATCAGATACATGCTTTGTGATTATCTTCTCCCAATTTTTTTTTTTTTTTTTTTTTTGCTGCGTTGGGTCTCCATTGCTGCTCACGGGCTTTCTCTAGTTGTGGTGAGCGGGGGCCACTCTTCGTTGCGGTGTGCGGGCCTCTCACCGTGGTGGCTTCTCCCGCTGCAGAGCACGGGCTCTAGGTGCATGGGCTCAGTAGTTGTGGCCCGCGGGCTCCAGAGCGCAGGCTCAGTAGTTGTGCACGGGCTTAGTTGCTCTGTGGCATGTGGGATCTTCCCGGACCAGGGCTCGAACCCGTGTCCCCTGCGTTGGCAGGTGGATTCTTAACCACTGCACCACCAGGGAAGTCCCTATTCATTTTCTTAATGGTATCTTTTGATGAGGAGAAGTTTTAAATTTTGATCAAGCTTAATTTTTCAATTTTTTCTTTAATGGTTATTGTGTTCTATGACCCATCTAAGAAACTTTTGGCTACTCCTAAGTCACGATTTTTATGTTTGGGTTTATGATCCACCTTGATGGTGTTTGGTGGGAGTCAGGGTTATTTGAGTACCATTGTTAAAAAGACTTTCCTGATTGGATGCTTTGGCACCTTTCTGAAAAACAGAAAACTGTAAGTGTGGATCTATTTCTGTTCTCTCTATTCTCTTTCATTGATTTATTTACTGAGCATCATGCCCTTACTACACTGTTTCGATTACTATAGTTTTAAGTCTTAAAGTCAGACGTTCTTCAGTTTTGTTCTTTTTCAAGATTGTTTTGAGTATTTTAGGTCCTTTGAATTTCCATGTAAATTTTAGAGTCAGCTTGGTAATTGTTGGGATTATGACTAGGATTTTTGTTAAATCTATAGATCTTAGATATGATGAAAGAAATGTTTAATATTTTTAATCTGAGCTTTTTAGGAATGGATGTCTCTATAGGTTGATGTATTTTAATACTTTGTCAAGAAGGAAAACAGGGTCTTCTATGATCCAGACCAGAAGAGATCCTATAATAGTCCTTGTTTCTTCCATTTTGTATTGTTTACTCAGAGGGACTTTGAACAATAATTTCCTAGGCAGCCTAGGGATAGAGTTGCAGACTCTATGGACCATGAAAAGTCAAGAATCTAGATTCCAAAAGACAGAACAGAAACCATTTCCAAGATGAACTAATGATGCTAGATGTGAAAAATCCATGTATTATTCTGTGACTTATGTCCTATTTAAGGAAGGCAATAAACTGTGTGACTTTTTTTCTTCTCTGTAGCATCTCTAAACTATTTTGCCTTGGTTTTTCTCAACATTCTTTTAGGAAAAGTGAAGCTTCACAACTTTGTTCTCTTCAATTCTTATTTTAATTCAATATGAGCTTGGAAGATAAATCTACAGGTTATTTAGTTTAATCTCTTCATGTTGTATAGGAAGTAATAGTTAAATGGTTTGTTCAAGATCACTGGGCTAGTTAGTAGCAGAGTTCTGACAATATTCCAGGCTTTCCAACCTCTCTACTCCACTGATATTTCCACTATGCTTTGCTGTCATAATAGCTAACCAGTGAGTAATTCCTGAGCCCCTATAATGTGCCTAGCATTGGGCTATGTATAGATGATATAAATTATCATCATGATATAGCTCTGATCCTCAAGTACCATAGAGTCCTGTGTAAGACAAGAAACAATTAGAAAACAGTAAAAGGCAATGTATAATAATGTTCCAAGTTGGATCAAATTTTGGATAAAATGCTATAAATGCATATAGAAGTAATACTGTGACTCATTTTAAATAAATCTGGCTGTGTTAGAGCAATATAGAACTGTAATTGAAAGCAGGTTGTACAAGAGAGATCTGAAACAGGCTAGCTGTATAAAATGAATGAAGTAAAATTGCACCTTAAATTCATGCTCTGTTAAGTAAAATGTTAACAGTTGTTAAGAAGGTGAAGATTAATGCTTGATGAAATTATTAGAGAAGGCTTTATGGAAGAAGTAGGGTTTGAGACATAATTACAAGGATTGATGGAATTATAAAGGACGAAGGGGATTATAAACTTATAATTGGGATACAAACACTATTTTAATGAAAAATTGAATACATTATAAATTAAAATGTAATTTTAATGCAGTTCAAGAGAAGGCCATTAAATATCTTTATGGGTTTCTGAAATAAATTACTTTTTTTTTTTTTTTTTTTTTGCGGTACGTGGGCCTCTCACTGTTGTGGCCTCTCCCGTTGTGGAGCACAGGCTCCGGACGCGCAGGCTCAGTGGCCATGGCTCACGGGCCCAGCTGCTCCGTGGCATGTGGGATCTTCCCGGACCGGGGCACGAACCGGTGTCCCCTGCATTGGCAGGCGGACCCTCAACCACTGCGCCCAGGGAAGCCCTGAAATAAATGACCTTTAACTAAAGCTAATGAAGCCTAAATTTATATGAGAAGGTTAAAGGTGGAAAATGCCTACTGAATTAAGCAGTTGAGTAGAAATTTAGGTTTTTTCCTGCAGTGGTGGTGTTATTTTGCCTAGGTGCTTCTTCTATGACAGTTGGTCCAAATGGAATATTGTTTTTTCAAAAATATTCCTTAAAGGTAATGAGGGACCTGTATTTCTATCTTGCTTTCAACAATTTGCCCTAAAAAAGAATAAACTAACATCTCTGACTCCATATTTCCTTATCTAGAAATAGGATTAATAATAGCTTCACTGCCAACCTCATGGCAGTTGTGAAACCTGAACAGGATAATGTGTGTAAAAATGGTTTGGAATCTTTCAATATAAGATTCAGTAAGTAGTAAGAATTTTACAGATTATGGTCTAATGGAGATTCTATGAAGATATTTTTAGAGATAAATACTGCAGAATTCTCTGCAGCATTGACTTGGATTGTTTCCAAAGATTCTAATAAGCACTATGTATTATATTTTTCCTGGGGTGTAGATAACTATATATGTGTGCAGTATGATTAGTTGAATGCTTCATATGTACTGAATCATCTTTCATAAACTGGGCTGATTTACAACTATGCAGTTAGCTGTTATTTAGAGTGTCACTGGAAAATTGTTTGTGTTACTTTTTATTTATACATTATGTACAAAAAATTGCTTTCTTCATATCTGTACCCACTCTGTAATGACCTATATAAGAAAAGAATCTGAAAAAGAGTGGATATATGTATATGTATAACTGATTCACTTTGCTAAACAGCAGACACTAACACAACATTGTAAATGAACTATACTCCAATAAAAATTAATTTAAAAAAAATCCACACACATACAAAAAGAAGTAAGTTCAGTTGTTACTAAGAAAAACAGATCTTGGTTTGTGATGTAAAGAGTCTTCAGGGCTTCCCTGGTGGCGCAGTGGTTGAGAGTCCACCTGCCAATGCAGGGGACATGGGTTCATGCCCCGGTCCGGGAAGATCCCACATGCCGCGGAGCGGCTGGGCCCGTGAGCCATGGCCACTGAGCTTGCGCATCCGGAGCCTATGCTCTGCAACGGGAGAGGCCACAACAGTGAAAGGCCCGCGTACCGCAAAAAAAAAAAAAAAAAAAAAAAAAGAGTCTTCAATTCACTGCCTCCATGTCCCTATTCTCTAGCATCTGATACTATAATCTCATTTTATGGGGTTTGATAATTAATATTATAAAAATTAATAAATTATCAGTGCTCAAATAACATTTAACTCTTGACAAATGTTCAAAATACACAAAGGACTTGATTTCTTAACAAAATATGCATATTTTTTCATATGGCAAAAAAGAATTGCCCTTTTATGTCAATTATATTTCAATAAAAAAAAAAAGAGGGACTTCCCTGGTGGCGCAGTGGTTAAGAATCTGCCTGCCAATGCAGGGGACACGGGTTTGAGCCCTGGTCTGGGAAGATCCCACATGCCACGGAGCAACTAAGCCCCTGCACCACAACTACTGAGCCTGCACTCTAGAGCCCGCGAGCCACAACTACTGAAGCCCACACGCCTAGAGCCCGAGCTCCTCAACAAGAGAAGCCACTGCAATGAGAAGCGCATGCACCACAATGAAGAGTGGCCCCCCTCGATGCAACTAGAGAAAGCCCGCATGCAGCAACCAAGGCCCAACGCAGACAAAAAAAATAAATAAAAAGAGAATCGCCTATAAGAAACCATACATTGACTATATTCTTATTTTTTTTAATATTTCAATCTTTTCTTTGTTGATTACGCATTTTTAAAAAATTTATTTTGCTTATTTATATATTTATTTGGCTGTGTCGGGTCTTTAGTTGCAGCATGAGGGGTCTTTGTTGAGGCATCCGGGATCTTTCGTTGATGCATGGGCTTCTCTCTAGTTGTGATATGCGTGTTTTTCCTCTCTCTAGTTGTGGTGTGCGGGCTCCAGAGTGCATGGACTCTGTAGTTTGCGGCATGTGGGCTCTCTCATTGAGGTGTGTGAGCTCAGTAGTTGTGGCGGGTGGGCTTAGCTGCCCCAAGGCATGTGGGATCTTAGTTTTCCAACCACGGATCAAACCTGCGTCCCCTGCACTGGGAGGCAGATTCTATACAACTGGACCACCAGGGAAGACCCCTTGACTGTATTCTTATTGAAGTCTGGGTTACTGAGTAGTATTAGTTATCTATTGCTATGTAACCAATTACCATGAACTTGGTGCCTTAAAACAACACATTTATTATCTCACAGTTTCTGTGGGTCAGAATTCCCAACACAATGTAACAGAGTCCATTGCTTCATGATCTCTCACAAGGCTAAAATCAAGGGGTCAGCCAGGGCTTGAGTCTCATTTGAAAGCTCAACTGGTAAGGATCAACTTCCAGTCTCATGTGGTTGCTGGCAGAATTCAGGTCCTTGCAGGCTGTTTTCCTGAGAACCTCAGTTCTTTGCTGGCTGTCAGCTGTTCCCTTCCACATGGCCTTCTCCATAGGCAGTTTACAACATGGCAGCTTGCTTCATCAGAGCCAGCCAGGAGGTCTCCTAGAAAGCTAGAAGTTACAGTCTTATGTAATGTAATCACAGAAGTGACATCCTACCACCTTTGTTGTATTTTATTGGTTAGAACAAGTTACTGTCCTGCTCACACTCAAGGGGAGGGGATTACACAAGGGTGTGAATGCCAAGAGACAAGGATCATTTTGGCTATCTTAGAGTCTGTTGAAAAAGAACTGATTAATTTGACATATGACATAAGCTACAAAGAGAGATGCCCACTAAGAAATTGTACTCAATTAATTCTATAATCCAGAAGGAATCGGTAGGAATGGCTTAATAGAATTTTCCAGTTAGCAATACAGTATCACAAACAAATAAAGGTAAACTACTAAGCACATTACTTTTTCTTTACTATTTTGCTCTTTCTCCAGTGCTGTCAGCTATGAAATGAGATAGCCTACATCAGACCCTGGAAAAGTGCTAAAGAGTTGTACTTCAGAAAAATGTTAGAGGAAAATACAATCATATATATATATATATATATATATATATATATATATATATATATATATATATATGTTTTAGCAGCAAATGGTGTTGATTTTGTTATATTGATAAATGATATCTATTAAAAATGGCATTTTCAACAGCACATGCCAGCATGTTACCCCACAAAAACAGCTCGAGTTAAATAAAATAGTAATTCTTGGATATGATTAGAAATTCACAAAAGAGATTAAGTGTGGCATTAATGTAATAAGGTTGTTGACTTTGAGTACTTGACAAAATTTCACCAGGTAATTAAAAGAGCTCTTTGTATTCTTAACAAGTCAAAACAGCAGCTATTAAACAATTTAGAACAATTATGCACAAAATGAACATTTTCTGTGTAAAAACATTTTTATCTGTTTTGAAGACTAGCAAAGACTGGAAAGCCTAAGATGGGAGAGATTAGTAATTATCAGTTCAGTGTTTGGATTGTTGAGTTATAGTTAGTGGATGGCCTCTACGACTGAGAATAAGTTCCTTAGCCTGAATGGGTGGTCAGGAAAATCCTATTTTGTTTTTATTTTTAAGCTGCAGAAGAAGATGCCATGGAAAATGGACCCAAATACTGCCTGTAAGGTTGGTTGGTATGAACTGGAGCATTTCCAGCAGCTTAAGAGTTGTGTAGAAGGCTGAAGACAAAGATATACTTCATATTTTTAAGTTTGCCAGTCTGTCTTAGAGCACATTGATTTTGTAACCCTTAATGTCGGTATTTCTGCTCTATTGCTCTAAATCAGACTATATTTTGAGACATTAGAGTGATTTGGTAGGAGTTCTTCACTTACATAAAAGGATTGAATAAATTTTGTGCCTGCAAAAATTTATTATGACATATCATGTATAATATCTATGGTTAATAAATCCTAAATAGAAATGGTCAATAAATGAATTGACGAGATTTGGTACTACAATGCCAAGTAGACTAAGATATTATGTAAGCCACATGATTATAGAGGACATTCTCAAATTGTGGTCACAGCTTAAAACAGACAAAAGTCTACATTATCTCCTTTTTCCTGAGGAAAATAGAACTTCACATTAGCTGAAGTGTAGGTTTGGTATCTTGATGGGGCTCTGCTTTGTCATTGTCCTTGGAATGTTCTCTAAAGTGCACAGGAAGATTTTCTTCTGAGTACAGAATGAAGTAATGTTTTAGCAAAGTCTTGTAGAAATGTATGTCTTCTCATCTCTAGTATGCAATTGAAGGGTAGGAAGGACACGGCTGAAAAATATAGGTTTGGTACTTGGAGAAAATGAAATAAAAAAGCAAAAGCCTGGGAATACTAAGGCCCTGGGTATAACAAGTATTTGCCTGAGGTGACAAATACTTTTCCTAAATTCTGATAGTGTGGCTTCTATTTCAGGATAGGATCTTCTTTGAAGCATTAAAAAGAGACTATATTCAGTTATAACAGGAGCCCTTGACCTTTGTCCAAGGATTCAGTTCAATCTTATAAATCAGAAATTCAAATGTCAAATCACCCATGATTTATCCTGCTTTGGATACTGGCATTTAGAAACCCATCCTGTCTCATTCTAGAGGTGGATTTTTAGTCATGTGGAGGCATATTCCCAGATGCCCATTCAGTCTAAGAGCATACAGGTATCTCCCCCTCTTTTTGAAAGTTCACTTTATGCCACTTTGGTTTTATGAAGGACCTACATAAGAACCTATTTTCACTAAATGAAAGAAATCTGAAGAGGATTTTTGCTTTTATGAAAAAAGGTGAAAAGTGAAAACAGCATTCAGCATTTATTTTACAGCGAGTGGCTATGGAGGCAGTGCCCCCCTGAGCAGCGAGAGTGGCATCCCAAGCTCCTTCTCCGGGAACTACACTCAGCATCTCAGCATCAAGCTACCATAGTTTTGAACTGTGTCTGTGAGCATCTGTGCTTTATGTTGATTTATTTTGTGCATCTGTTAGTAAGA
Source organism: Mesoplodon bidens (assembly GCF_964165515.1). NCBI lineage: Eukaryota > Metazoa > Chordata > Mammalia > Artiodactyla > Ziphiidae > Mesoplodon > Mesoplodon bidens. The sequence goes on from NC_138178.1 coordinate 111,753,564, forward strand.
TGTGTCCTAAGATGATTGCTTCTTTGCCTTACACCATTTCAGCTTACAAAAGGTTTCATAGGAACTCTCTGTACATACATTTGCTTTGTGTAATTTTAAAAAATAAGAATGAGGAACTTTTTTTTTTTTGTGTGGTACGCGGGACTCTCACTGTTGAGGTCTCTCCCGTTACAGAGCACGGGCTCTGGAGGCACAGGCTCCACGGCATGTGGGATTTTCCCGGACCGGGACACGAAGCCATGTCCACTGTATTGGCAGGCGGACTCTCAACCACTGCACCACCAGGGAAGCCCAAAGAACTTCTATGACAGGACTACTTTATGTGAGCTGAGGTACTGAAAGGCCAGCAAAGTCTTCAATATGGGAAAATCCACAAACTTTCTACACCAGGTTTCCTACAGAGAGACTGGCTCATTGGGAAGCTATTCTCCTAAGCAGAATTACTCTATATTTTAATGTGAACATTTGTATTAGATGTAGATAAAGCCAGTTTCATGCTTAGTCATGAATAGAGAGATTTGGAAACAAATCACACTATGGGGCAAAGTAGGGTCAATGAATGGGATTGTCATTTAGACAAGTCCATGGATGGGGTGGGGTTTTCTTTTCAGCGAGCCCTTTGAACAGGATGAGAGGTTCAGTTGGGGACAGTCACCTGAAACTGAAGGAACTAGCACTAGTTTTCGAGCTTTATTTAGAATATTCAAGAGACTGGAAACTGTCCACAACACCTTATTCTTCCTTAGTGAGTTGAGCAAAGGAATGAAACACTGAGGCAGTCCTGAGGCTTATGGGCAGGGAATAAGGCAGGCTCCTCATTTGTGGGTATCTGAACTTTCAGTGAGTCCTTGGTCACCTGAGAATATAAATATATACATACATATATGTATATATATATATGGATATATATGTATTTTAGGGAGGGTAATCTAGCAGATACAAATACTTCCTTTTTAGAAAACAGTATAAGATATTACCCTACACATAGGAGACATACAAAACAATCCTCTTTGTTTTGATCAGTATTTGTAAAATTCTCTCAGGGTGGTAGAAACTTAATCTTGATAAGTACAGATTCCACCATAGATACCAGGGTTGTGTCTATGTAGTGTCCAGATGTCCACATGGTGATGTGAATTTAATCCTCAAGGTCCTTGTCTATCCATACCAGCATCCATTGTGATGCCACACACTTAACCATGAAGATTGTTGCCAAGTCTTGACCATTTTCTTGACATTAAGCTCTCTTTAAGGATCAGCTTTCTCCCAGCCAGTCCTGTGGCTCTTTGTAGGGGGCAAACCCTATGAAGCTGCCTCAGGCTGTCTGCCTAAACACAACACTCAACCATTTTCATTCTGTGGTCCTGCCACTACACTGAGTTCTTTCTGGGAATGGGGGCATTGATTTTGTTGTTCTTCAATCCCCCAAACTGATTTGGGGCTTTCTTGTTCCTTTTCCTCACTGGGGCTAATCTTGGGGGAGAGGCAGTTAAAGTGTATGGGGTTCCTTCTTAGGAGCTGTAATAGGCACAGATTATTCTCACTTCAAATGAAAGAAATCCTAACCAACAGTGGTTTAAACAAGTAACTATCTCACACAACAAGAGGTCTGGAGACACAGGCCAGGACTGGCATAGCAGCTTCACTGTGTAACCAGGAATTCATCTTCCTGCCATACTTCCACTTTGTTACCCTCAGCTATTGGCTTTTGTCATTGTGTTTGTCACCACTGTGCTTGTCATGTCCGAATGGGGAAGGGCTATATGAGGTACAAGGAATTATAAGGGGAAAATCCTCTATAAATGTTACAAAATATATATCACCATGGTTACAAGTACACAGAAACACACCCAAATTAGGCCAAGGTAGAAAGAGAATTTGTTGGTTGGATGTAAGTATATCTCATGGACCTAAGGATAGGAAGTATAGCTGAACTTCACTGTGGACTAGAAGCAGGAACTGGAAAGCTGTTATGAATCAGTACAGCTGTTATCCCTTCCTTTTCTGGGCACATGATCTCTTATGGTCTGCTTTATTTTTCTTTCTTGGCATCGGCTTTTTCTACTTCTCTGTGTACAAAGTAGAAAATGGTCACTTTAGCCTTATCAGTTCAAAGGCAAACTAAGATTGAGTAGCAGCTCTGATGTTTTAAATTCTCTGGGGAAAGAATATGATTGGTCCAATTTTGGTGGTATGTCAATCTTTAATCCAATCAGTAACCATGGAGATGGGGTCAAATGATTTAGCAGTTCTTAGGAACTAAAGGAGAATACTCTTGAGAAAGGGCCATGGGTGTGTGTGTGTGTGTGTGTGTGTGTGTGTGTGGCAGTGGTTGTTGGAGAAGAAACAATGGACAGCTCTACTACTCTCTTGATACCCTAATCTGCTGAAGGATAAATCAAATTAACCATTCATTCATTCTACAGACATTAGTCTCACTTGTTCTTCCCCTTATGCTCTCTCTCAGAGTGTCAGTACTGCTCATCTAGTTGCCTACATTATAAACTCTGTACAACCCAATAAGCAACACAATAGCTAATATTTATTGAGTATGTGTACTATGTGATAGGCATTCTATGTGCATTATTTTAAATTCAACCACATGACAACTCTACAAATAGGTATTATCTATTTTCTAGATAAGCAAAGTGAAATTTAGAGACGTTAAGTCAAGCTTTCAACATCTCTTTCGGATTATTGCAGTAACCTCCTGTTTCCCTGCCTCTGATCTGACCCCTCCTATCCTTTTTCTGCCTGTCAATCATAGTGGTATTTCTAAAACACAAATCTGATCATGCTGCTTTCCTGCTTAAAACCCTTCTATGGTTCCCTCAGGATAAAGTCCAAATTCCTTTGCATGATGTATAAAGCCTTTCATGATCTGGGTAGCTATCACCCTACCAATCTCTATCCTCATCTCTTTCAGTCTTGCACCTCACAGTCTATCCTCAAGCCACACAGATTATTTGCAGTTCTTAACAATTCATTTCTTACTTCTGCACAACAACCCTGTAGCCATTCTCCCTGCTGACTCCTACACATTACCCACACACAGGATTAAGCTTAGATGTTACCCTATTCAGCAGTCTTCTCTGATTGAATTCAGTGCTCCTCCTTTATACTTTTGTATCACTCAGTGATTTTCTCCTATACTTATCACACCATACTGTAATTGTTTGTAAACTTATTCTGTCTCTTGCACTGGATTGTAAAGTCATTGAGTGGAAAGATTATGTCAGGTTTAGTATTGAAAACCCTAAGATTAGGGTAGTGCTTGGTGCATAATAGTTGCTCAATAAATATTTGTTACATGAATGAATCTTTGGTAGAATTCTGGAAGAACTTGAAAAGCTACCTGGAGAGAAAGAGATTTTCAATATTTCTTGTTTAGTAAATGGATTATTCTGACAGCTATTTCCCCTTAGCCCTATTTTTTGGCTTATAATTTATAAAAATTGAGCAGATGCAAATTTAAAAATGGATAAAATTAACTGTGAAAACACATCACAAAGTAATAAAATAAAAAATTGATATAAAACAATAAGTAAGAGTGTTAAACCTAATGTAAGAAGAAGAACGCTGAATGCAGGGACAAAGTTGTGAGATTGGGGGGGAAAGCAAGGAACTGAAAATTCTTTTCACTGCTTACTAAATTGAATGTACATTGCTGGTAATATTTCATTTAATTCTTACAATAATTCTTTGAGGTTGATATGTTATGCCTGTATTAAAACTAAGGAAATTAAAGATCAGATTAGAGCAAAATAAGCTGAATGATTACACAAGAGACTCTCTACAGATAAGCACATAAAAGAAATGAAAATCAACCTTAGAAAATATTGTGGAGAATATGCAAAGGTAAACCACTCTACACCCTAAATGATTCTTTTGCTGGGTCTGGGCTCCTGTATCAGCTTTCCAGCTTTCTCTCCTAAAGCGATTTCCTTCACTTTCACCTTCTTTGAATGTAGGGATATGTCCTTCCTTTTACCTGGATGAATTCCATTTCCTTCCTCAAGCTTTGTCTCACTTAAGTTGCTTCTTGAATGAAATTTGCTTCATTAGACCCGCTTTCTGATTTAATTAAACTTTTTCGACCCTAGCAAAGCACCCCGACTTCTCTCTCAGAGAATTATCAGCAACACAGCAGTAAATGTCAACACAAAGCCGACTATTACTGTAGATGACTCAGGGGGGAAAAGAACAAAAGATAAAATCCTTAACAGTGGCAGTGTTTAAGTGACTATATTCTGCGCTGTGAGAACGCCTGGAGTCATTTTTAACTTCCACCATTTCCTACTTCTCATCTGGGTCAGTTTTCTAAACTTTCTAAGTCTCAGTTTTCTTACCTATGAAAAGAGGATCCTAGTAAGAGTCTCCTACCTACCTACTCCAGAACTTCTGTGAGGGCCAAATTAGAGGAGGTACGTGAAAATGCTTCCCAAACATTTGGTAAAACGCTGTAAAATGGTAAAAACGCTGTACCTGGCTACAGACGAGATCACGACATGTTGTATTCCTGGGTTGAAGAAACTCAAAGGAGGCTAGTCGTTAAGGAGAGGAAGCCGAGCGTTGCCATGTGACGTCATCACCCAGCGCTTGCCGCGACGGTTTCCGGGTTGGGCTCAAGGCAGCGTTCTGCGTCATGAGGACTTGGCAGCGTTTGCTGCTTTTTGGGGGGGCGTCGCTTCGGGGCTACGGCGGCGCCTGTGTCCCGCTTGGGGGAGGCCGAGTGTTGGTTTTGGGGCGCCAGGTCCGTGGTGCTGCAGAGCAGGTGGAGGCGGGCGGGTCCGAGACGCTGGGGCGCCAGGGCTGCGGGTGCTTTGGAATTGCCTCTTGCCGAGGACTCGCTTCACTGCCTCGTGGGCACCCGCCCCCTTGGCGGCTCAGTGAGACCCCAGTTCTGGACGTCCCCACCCAGGCGGGCCCCCAGTGGGACCAGGCCGAGGCTTAGAGGGGCGTAAAATAGATGGTTAGAACATGGATGTGTGACTTGCACTTGTTTTCTTAGTGTTGGTTTATTTAGAAAATAGGTTAAAGAGAAGGAAAACACGTGGAGGATTTAACTCTGGAAAGAGGCAGCTTATTTACTTTCCATTTTTAACGTCTGCATACCCTGGCAAATAAATTTCAGTTTAAACAATGTGTCTCTGCAATTGTGATCAATAGCAATAGGTAAATAACACTTAAGGCCTAAATAGTGGAGATGAGCAGAATTAGAGTAGAAAAGAAAGCCCTGTTAATTGCAAGTACCGGATTGTTTTTACTTTTACAGCGTGATAATGGAGATGGCTTGTTTTAAAACTGTTTTTTTTTCTTCTTCTTAAGTTCTCTGGTGCTGAGAGTGAGACCCTAAAACAAAGAAGAACACAAATCATGTCTCGAGGACTTCCAAAGCAGAAACCAATAGACGGTGTTAAACAAGTTATAGTTGTGGCTTCTGGAAAGGGTGGAGTTGGAAAGTCTACTACAGCAGGTATTATAGGATATTAATTCTCATCTTGATTAGGACTTTATGCCAGCTGGCAAGTGCACAATATTAAAATTATAGTTTTGTTCTTAAAAAAGTATTTGTGAAGTTCCTAACAGCTGCTTCCTTAGGATGAGGAGTTGGTAGTGATTGGGAGCTTAGATTTTGGAGGTAGACAAAACTAGATATGTAGCCAGGTCTTTGACTCCTTAACTGAGGAAAAGGTGGTCAGGTTGCCCATCACATCTTCAGTTTACTTAACTGTAAAATGGCAATGATCATAATCTTTTTCATAGGATGGTTATGCAAATTAATTAAACAAGCTAACTACTTAGCCCACTGTCTCATACGTAGTAAGTACTCAATATTTGGTTGCTGTTATTATTATTATTAAACATTTAGTAAGTTTAACACTAAATTTATTTCTGTTCTTTGATGTTCCTTTCTAGTCTTTTTCAGTGTACACATAGCTAAGTAGTTGCAATGAGATTGTTTACATTATTGTGGCTTATTTTCATTTAACCATAATATAATTTTCAGCATTTATAAAGTCAACATATATCTAATATTTGAAAATGTTTTAATTATTTAAAATATCTTTTAAGCTTTGTATCTTTTATATTAATATACTGGAGCAGAGAATTTGTTTTTTGGTGGCTTTTTAAAATTGATTATAGATTTCATTGTGACTGAAATGCTGCTTTCAGAACCCATAAAAGAAGTGCCCCCAGAAATAGAAGAGTTACCATCCAGGACTAATGACCAGGTATTCCCAGATGTTTTCAAAAGAAACTTTTTATTTCTAACAAAAATTTTCAGTGTAGTAATGTAAAAAGGTAACTCCCCTCCTTCCAATTCAACTCAACAGAGGCAACTTGTATTATTAATTTGGAGTCATAAAGCTCTCAAGTCTTATTGTTGCCTCATTTAAAATTTTCAGTCATTTTAATAGGAATGGCTTAATTCAGGTCTTATCCAACCTATCTTTTTTGCAGTTGATTTTAAAAAAGTAACCATCCTTATTTCATTTTGTTAATTTTGGCACAGTTCTACACTGTTAAAGATCTTTTATGTATTTATGTATGTATTTTTTTTTTAGCTTTTGACTCAAATTTCTGCATTTTTTAAAAATTGAAGTGTAGCTGATGTACAATATTATATAAGTTTCAGGTGTACAACATAGTGTACCATTTTTAAAGGTTATAGCCCATTTATAGTTATTATAAAATATTGGATATATTCCCTGTGTTGTACAATTTTTCCTTGTAGCTTATTTATTTTATACATAGTAGTTTGTACCTCTTAATTACCTACTCCATCTTGCCCTGCCCCCCTAAGATCTCTAAATTTTTTTTTTTTTTTTCTCAGATAGTAAGCTAAAGTAGGGGCATATATGTACCTTAAAATTCCTTAGTTCCATTGAAACCAATGACATTTTCAAATAAAAAGGGCCAGGTACAGAGTTCTGTGACTTTCACTAGAGATCTTGTGTCTTGACTCAAAGCCATATTTGGTAATTCCTAGATGCAGCAGTTTTATAGTTGTACAACCAGCTACAAATCCAACTGTATAGTGTTATTAGCTCAGTTTTTTTTCCCATTTTGACCTGAATGTAACTGTGGAAGAGTTTTTCAGCTGTTTTGAAGAAATTAAGATTTACTAAGTATTGTAGTTATGATAGACCCCTAATATACTATTTGATAGATACTATATTATTATTAAAAATAATTAGTTAGTGATTTTTCTTAATGAATTTATGCCATATCCTACACATTTTGGCTTTCTTTCTTAAGGACCTACCATCCACCTATTTGGTATTTTGTTTTTAAAATTTGGAAGCTCTTAGTTTTTGGTTCTAGAATCCACCTCTACTTGTGTTTTGAAAATTCAGAGTACATTTACCTGTATTCAGTGGTGTGAATCCTTTTGCAAGCTCTGTGTTTACTTGTACTGGTTAAAGATGGAAAGTGTTTTCATGATAATAGCTATAAGTTCTTCGGGTTTTGTGCAATATAGTTTGTTGGGTCTGTAGGCTAGCACTTGTGTAAAACAAATTGTTCATTGTTTTTGGTTGTAAGATCATCTGTTATCATGGAATGTGACAGCAGTTAGACAGGAAAATATATGAGAAAATGTACAGTGTTTGACACATAAGTGCTTCAGTAAGTGTGCCTTCCTTGCTTTTTTTTCTTTGTTAGCATCATACCACTTGTCCCAAATAATTGGCCTATGTTGTTTCATAACAGCTCTATCTGCATACATAAGCCTTAGAAATAGATTGTTTCTATGTAACTCTGTTGGTATTCTATTTCTTTCCATTATATGTATTTATTCCTGTTCCAAACTATCTCAAAATACTTCCTATTTGAATATGTATGCTGGAGATATTTTGTATTAAAATGATGACATTTGATTAATACAGACATGCTCTGTGATTCTATGATGTAAATGCAGAAAGACCCTCACATTAAAATGAATTACTCTCTAAAAGTTTCTGCCTAAAAGTTGGATTATGTTTAACCTGAAATTCAGAATTATTTTATAATTTATAAAAATTAATTTGTCAAGTTCCATGCCTTAGGCATAATACTATAGTACATACAGTATTTGATTTAATTCTCACAACAGTTATGAAATAGGACCTCATTTTATAGAGGAAGAAACAGGCTTGGGGTAAAATATTCTACTCAAGACTATAAAACAGAGAGTGGTGAAACTGGGGTTTGAACCAGGTCATCCTTGAAAGTTTATGCTCTTAAATACTTTAAAGGAAACAATATCGGCATCATTTATAACACTGTTCTGTAAGGAATTGTGATCCACAGTATGAGGGTCTATTTATTTATCAGTTTTGGGAATGTGTTACTTTTGGACCTCTTTTTCATCTCAGATGTAGCATATACTTATTGCTGGGCTAAAGGTGGTTTTGGGGACTACTGCTTTCCCCCTTTATGTCTTTGGGATTCACTAACAATAGGTACTTTTGGGAAAATGTTTCACTGCCTTGCCTTTTACCTTCCTTTCTTCCCTCTGCTCACTGGTCCAACCTTTCATTTACATGGGTATTTGTGAGTTAGATATTTGGAATTCCTGCATTACCAGCATTTATTTTTAAAAAGCAATAGGATCACATCCATTTTTATTTATTAAAAAGTAGGTAATTTTTCTGCAAAATATATTTTTGAAAATAATTGAATGATATATACCATTAACATCATTTAAAAAAAAACTTGGGTTATTTAAATACAATTGTAACAGATGATAAATGGATTATTTAAAATGATAATTTTGGGGCAGACATCTACTGTTTATGTTGAAATGTTACTTTCTTTTTTGTGTTTTTTACTTTCTGTATTCTCTCCATGTCCTTGATTTTTATAATGGAGATATATTAAAACTTTATTTGCCTTGGTTGTTACATTGAACATATTAAAAGACAAAATGAATTTTAGTAGAAGGAAAGTTACTAAATTTAATTACTTTTTTGTTTCTTACAGTGAACCTTGCACTTGCTTTATCAGCGAATGATTCGGTAGGTATTTATTAATAGAAATACTAATTTATTAAAATGTTTTTTAAGGCAATGATTAAGAGCATACTGATGTTTTTCATTTACTCTGTCGGGCATATAGTGTAGCTCTAGTCATTCACATGTCTTTAAAGAACTCAAAAATCTGCCATAAGTACTGGTTATATTTAATAATGATGATGAACATGGAAGGGGACCACTAGTCAAGGAATTCAGGCAGCCTCTAGAAGCCAAGGAAGTGGCTTTTCCCTTAGAGCCTCCAAAAGGTATGTAATCCTCTCAGCACCTTAATTCTAGCTCATTGAAACCTATTTTGAACTTCTGTGATAATTTCTTACAGTAGGAGTGGGAAACTGATACAGGAAGTCAATTTACTTAGTTCTTAAATTTCTGAAGATGTCTTTATTTTGCCTTAATATATGATAGTTTGACTAGATGTAGAATTCCAGGTTTCTAATAATTTCCTCTCTGAACCTTGAAAATAATATTGCATTTTCTTCTAGCATGCTAATGAGATGTCTGATGCTAGTCTGATTTATATTGCTTTGTAATAACCTGTGTTTTTCCCTTTAAAGCTTTTAAGAGTTTTCTTTATGTCTTTAAGTTTAGAATAGTCACAAATATGTGTCTGGTTGTTGGCTTTACATTTTTTTACCTGTTTGGAAATTGGCCAAGCAATACAAGGCTTGAGTCTTTTTCAGCTCAGGGAAAATTTCTTCATTGATTACTTTTGTGATGTGTTTGTTCTTTCTCCAGAAACCTATTAGGTAGATATTGACCCTTCATGCTTGTTAATTTTTCTCTCATGTTTTCCATCTCTTTGTCTTTTGCTCTGTGTTTTGGAAGATGTCTTAGACCATTTTCCACACTGCTATATTGGGTTGTAGTTGTTATTTAGCCCTTCCAATTTTTATTTTTAATTTGGAAATGATATTTTTTCCAGTTTTCCAGAACTGTTTTATTTTCCAATTGCTTTCCACTTAAAAAAAAAAAAAAAGGTTGCACCATTCGTTTGAGTCTCTCTGAGGATGCTAATTAGAATTAATAAAAAATGTTCCTTTTAATGATCTCTATTTACTTAGCATGGTGGTTCTTATAATGTGGTCCTCAGACCAACAGAATCAGCATCACCTGGAAACTTGTTAAACATACAAAATCTTGAGCCCCAGACCTACTGAATCAGAAACCCTGAAGGTGGAGTCCTACAGCCTGTGTTTTAATCAGCCCTCTAGATGATTTTGATGCATGCTAAAGTTTCAGAACCATGGATGTAGAGTTTTTTAAAACTCTAAATTGCTAATGGCATCCTTTTTTGTTTTCTAGTGTGATTATATTTTTAATTTAGTTTTAAGCTATTTTTTCTCTTGTTTCAATGGGAATTTGGAAGAGAGATATTCATGTATGATTAGGCAACCTTATTGAAATAAAAGCCAATAATATTTATTTTCTTGGCTGCGCCCTGCAGCATGCGGGATCTTAGTTCCCCAACCAGGGATCGAACCGTTGACCCCTGGAGTGGAAACTCAGAGTCCTAACCACCGGACTGCAAGGGAAGTCCCGCCAGTAGTACTTTTTAAAAAATAGTTTTTATTAGAGTACTTAGTTATCTTGGAGAAGGGACCCCATCTTCCTTAAAGAAGGGAGGAAACAAGGAAAATACAATGGATGAGAACGTAAATAAATTCATAGGTGTGGGGATCTTTTAATTTGGTTATCATTTCAGCCAAAGCTTTGATTCTTAAGACAATGCGAAGTAACTATATAAGAAGCGATCAAAGGATGAAAAGAATAGTTAAAAAGGGGTTGATTCCTTCATGTTAGATGTTGCTAGTTTTGATGAGATGGTAGCCCAGATTTTTTTTTTCTTTTTTTTTCCCTTTCAGGGAGCAGGGATGGTCAGCTTCATATTTAATGCTTTAGATGTATGACAGGGAAATTGGCAACAAGGAAGGAAAAACAGTGTTTTTCCCTGGGCTAGTTTTTCAGAAAGCATTTTAGTGTCCTTAAGTGTTTTTAAATATGTTTGTAAAATCTACTTTAGGAAGGGCTTAAGTATTCTGTTATCCAGATGAAGGTTTCTTTTTTCATTTCTTGATATTTTGTAGCAAAGTTAGTTTAGAAATTAAAAAGAAGAAAGCCAGGAAATTTGAGCAGCATGCTATGAAACTCAAAGATAATCTGACATAATACAGTGTTTTACAATTGGCTACTGTCTTGTCCTCTTAGTCTATATATACTTAGGAAAGACCACTTTTATACAGCATGTATACTTGATTAATACTGTTTTTGATTTGGGAACAGCATGTTTGGCTTAAACTGTGATCTGCCAGATGACTGCCTGTGTATAGAAAAGAAGATAAATCATTATAAATATATGATTTATATGTATCTGGCATAGTCTTATAATCTGTATTGCCCAACTTAAGATGTTATTAATATTACACTTATTTAGAGGACATGTTTGGTCTTTAGGGAAAACTCAGAGTTCCTCCAAGCCCTTCTCATTGCCTGAGCTGATATATATAGATGGCTTATGTCCAAGGACATTTATTGGGACATGGTACTAGGGTATGTTGCTTTATGGGCTGAAAACCTCCAGTTAGGATGATGTCTTTGGAGCTGATCTAGTGATTCATTCCCATGGAGTCTTAATTCCATGGAGCTTATATTGTAAGAGGGGTCTCTGACCTGCTTACCCTTAGGCCAACTTTTGTTTTTTTACATCTTTGTTGGAGTATAATTGTTTTACAATGTCGTGTTAGTTTCTGCTGTATAACAAAGTGGATCAGCTACATGTATACATATATCCGCATATCCCCTCCTTCTTGAGCCTCCCTCCTACCCTCCCTATACCACCCCTCTAGGTGGTCACAAAGCACCGAACTGATCTCGCACTAGCTATCTATTGTACATTTGGTAGTGTATATATGTCAGTGCTACACTCTCACTTCATCCCAGCTTCGCCTCCCCCGCCCACCCCACCGCTCTGTCCTCAAGTCCACTCTCTACATCTGTGTCTTTATTCCTGTCCTGCTCCTAGGTTCATCAGAACCAGTTTTTTTTTTTAAATTCCATATATATGTGTTAGCATATGGTATCTGTTTTTTTCTTTCTGACTTACTTCACTCTGTATGACAGACTCTAGGTCCATCCACCTCACTACAAATAACTCAATTTCATTTCTTTTTATGGCTGAGTAATATTCCATTGTATACATGTGCCACATCATCTTTATCCATTCATCGGTTGATGGACAGTTAGGTTGCTTCCATGTCCTTAGGCCAACTTTGCCAAATTTCTCCTATTTTCCTTGGGTTGGTGCTTGCCCCTTTTCAGCATTGGAGTGGGAAGATCTAATAAGATTAATTTGTTGGTCTAGGGGAAACAGGTCCAGGAAGTTATTCATTTTACTTTTAATGTTGGCCTTATGATCTCTAACCTGGGTTATGTAAACCCCAAGGGGTATGCAAGATAGGCCATTGGAATGTAGAAGGGAAATTTATCTTTTCTTTTCTTTTTTTAAATTTTTGAATTTTATTTTATTTATTTGTTTTTATACAGCAGTTTCTTATTAGTTATCCATTTTATACGTATTAATGTATACGTGTCAATCCCAATCTCCCCATTCATCCCACCACCACTCCCACCCCCTGCCACTTTCCCCCCTTGGTGTCCATACGTTTGTTCTCTACATCTGTGTCTCTATTTCTGCCTTCAAACCGGTTCATCTGTACCATTTTTCTAGGTTCCACACATATGCGTTAATATACAATATTTGTTTTTCTCTTTGTGACTTAACTTCACTCTGTATGACAGTCTCTAGATCCATCCATGTCTCTACAAATGACCCAATTTCTTTCCGTTTAATAGCTGAATAATATTCTATTATATATGTACCACATCTTCTTTATCCATTTGTCTGTCGATGGGCATTTAGGTTGCTTCCATGTCCTGGCTATTGTAAATAGTGCTGCAATGAACACTGGGGTGCATGTGCCTTTTGAACTATGGTTTTCTCTGGGTATATGCCCAGTAGTGGAATTGCTGGCTCATATGGTAATTCTATTTTTAGTTTTTTAAGGAACCTCCATACTGTTCTCCATAGTGGCTGTATCAATTTACATTCTCACCAACAGTGCAAGAGGGTTCCCTTTTCTCCACACCCTCTCTAGCATTTGTTGTTTGCAGATTTTCTGATGATGCCCATTCTAACTGGTGTGAGGTGATACCTCACTGTAGTTTTGATTTACATTTCTCTAATAATTAGTGATGTTGAGCAGCTTTTCACGTGCTTCTTGCCCATCTATATGTCTTCTTTGGAGAAATGTCTATTTAGGTCTTCTGCCCATTTTTGGATTGGGTTGTTTGTTTTTTTAATATTGAGCTGCATGAGCTGTTTATATATTTTGGAGATTCATCCTTTGTCCGTTGATTCATTTGCAAATATTTTCTCCCATTCTGAGGGTTGTCTTTTTGTCTTGTTTATGCTTTCCTTTGCTGTGCAAAAGCTTTTAAGTTTCATTAGGTCCCATTTGTTTAGTTTTGTTTTTACTTCCGTGACTCTAGGAGTTGGATCAAAAAAGATCTTGCTGTGATTTATGTGAAAGAGTGTTCTTTGATGTTTTCCTCTAAGAGTTTTATAGTGTCCGGTCTTACATTTAGGTTTTAATCCATTTTGAGTTTATTTTTGTGTATGGTGTTAGGAAGTGTTCTAATTTCATTCTTTTACATGTAGCTGTCCAGTTTTCCCAGCACCACTTATTGAAGAGACTGTCTTTTCTCCGTTGTATATCCTTGCCTCCTTTGTCATAGATTAGTTGACCATAGGTGCGTGGGTTTATCTCTGGGCTTTCTATCCTGTTCCATTGATCTATATTTCTGGGGTTTTTTGCCATATTGTCTTAATTACTGTAGCTTTGTAGTATAGTCTGAAGTCAGGGAGTCTGATGCCTCCAACTCCATTTTTTTCCCTCAAGACTGCTTTGGCTATTTGGGGTCTTTTGTGTCTCCATACAAATTTTAAGATCTTTTGTTCTAGTTCTGTAAAAAATGCCATTGGTAATTTGATAGGGATTGCATTGAATCTGTAGATTGCTTTGGGTAGTAGAGTCATTTTCATGATGTTGATTCTTCCAATCCAAGAACATGGTATATCTCTCCATCTGTTTGTGTCATCTTTGATTTCTTTCATCAGTGTCTTACAGTTTTCTGAGTACAGTTCTTTTACCTCCTTAGGTAGGTTTATTCCTAGGTATTTTATTCTTTTTGTTGCAATGGTGAATGGGATTCTTTCCTTAATTTCTCCTTCTGATCTTTCGTTGTTAGTGTATAGCAATGCAAGAGATTTCTATGCATTAATTTTGTATCCTGCAACTTTACCAAATTCACTGATTAGCTCTAGTAGTTTTCTGGTGGCATCTTTAGGATTCTCTATGTATAGTATCATGTCATCTGCAAACAGTGACAGATTTACTTCTTCTTTTCCAATTTGTATTCCTTTTATTTCTTTTTCTTCTCTGATTGCCATGGCTAGGACTTCCAAAACTAGGTTGAATAATAGTGGTGAGAGTGGACATCCTTGTCTTGTTCCTGATCTTAGAGGAAATGCTTTCAGTTCTTCACCATTGAGAATGATGTTTGCTGCGGATTTTTCGTTTATGGCCTTTATTATGTTGAAGTAGGTTCCCTCTCTGCCCACTTTCTGGAGAGTTTTTATCATAGATGGGTGTTGAATTTTGTCAAAAGCTTTTTCTGCATCTATTGCGGTGATCATATGGTTTTTATTCTTCGATTTTTTAATATGGTGTATCACATTGATTGATTTGCGTATATTGAAGAATCCTTGCATCCCAGCATAAATCTCGCTTGATCATGGTGTATGATCCTTTTAATGTGTTGTTGGATTCTGTTTGCTAGTATTTTGTTGAGGATTTTTGCATCTATATTAATCAGTGATGTTAGTCCGTAATTTTCTCTTTTTGTAGTATCTCTGTCTGGTTTTGGTGTCAGGGTGATGGTGGCCTCATAGAATGAGTTTGGGAGTGTTCCTTCCTCTGCAATTTTTTGGAAGGGTTTGAAGAGGATTGGTGTTAGCTCTTCTCTAAATGTTTGATAGAATTCACCTGTGAAGCCATCTGGTCCTGGACTTTTGTTTGTTGGAAGATTTTTAATCATAATTTCAATTTTACTGCTTGTGATTGGTCTGTTTATATTTTATGTTTCTTCCTGGTTCAGTCTTGGAAGGTTATACCTTCCTAAGAATTTGTCCATTTCTTCCAGGTTGTCCATTTTATTGGCATAGAGTTGCTTGTAGTAGTGTCTTAGGATGCTTTGTATATCTGGGCTGTCTGCTGTAACTTCTTTTTCATTTCTAATTTTATTGATTTAAGTCCTCTCCCTCTTTTTCTTGATGAGTCTGGCTAAAGGTTTATCAATTTTGTCTTCTCAAAGAAGCAGCTTTTAGTTTTATTGATCTTTGCTATAGTTTTCTTTGTTTCTATTTCATTTATTTCTGCTCTGATCTTTATGATTTCTTTCCTTCTACTAACTTTGGGTATTGTTTATTCTTCTTTCTCTAGTTTGTTTAGGTGTAAGGTTTGATTGTTTATTTGAGATTTTTATTGTTCTCGAGGTAGAATTGTATTGCTATAAACTTCCCTCTTAGAACTGCTTTTGCTGCATCCCATAGGTTTTGGATTGTTGTGTTTTCGTTGTCATTTGTCCTAGGTATTTTTTGATTTCCTCTTTGATTTCTATAGTGATCTCTTGGTTATTTAGTAATGTATTGTGTAGCCTCCATGTGGTCGTGTTTTTTACGTTTTTCCCCCTGTAATTTATTTCTAATCTCATAGCGTTGTGGTTGGAAAAGATGCTTGATATGATTTCAATTTTCTTAAATTTACCGAGGCTTGATTTGTGACCCAAGATGTGATCTATCCTGGAGAATGTTCCATGTGCACTTGAGCAGAGAGTGTAATCTGTTTTTGGATGGAATGTGCTATAAATATCAATTAACTCTATCTGGTCTATTGTGTCATTTAAAGCTTGTGTTTCCTTATTAACTTTCTGTCTGGGTGATCTGTCCATTGGTGCAAGTGAGGTGTTAAAGTCCCTCACTATTACTGTGTTACTGTCAATTTCCTCTTTTATAGCTGTTAGCAGTTTCCTTATGTATTGAGGTGCTTCTATGTTGGGTGTGTATGTATTTTTATTTGTTATATCTTCTTCTTGGATTGATCCCTTGATCATTATGTAGTGTCCTTCCTTGTCTCTTGTAACATACTTTATTTTAAAGTCTATTTTATCTGATATGAGAATTGCTACTCCAGCTTTCTTTTGATGTGCATTTTCATGGAATATCTTTTTCCATCCCCTCACTTTCAGTCTGTATGTGTCCCTAGGTCTGAAGTGGGTCTCTTGTAGACACTATATATAGGTCTTGTCTTTGTATCCATTCAGCGAGGCCTATGTCTTTTGGTAGGAGCATTTAATCCATTCACATTTAAGGTAATTATCAATATGTATGTTCCTATTACCATTTTCTTAATTGTTATGGGTTTGTTTTTGTAGGTCCTTTTCTTCTCTGTGTTTCCGACTTGGAGAGGTTCCTTTAGCATTTGTTGTAGAGCTGGTTTGGTGGTGCTGAAGTCTCTTAGCTTTTGCTTGTATGTAAAGCTTTTGATTTCTGCATCGAATCTGAATGAGATCCTTGCTGGGTAGAGTCATCTTGGTTGTAGGTTTTTCCCTTTCATCACTTTAAATATGTCCTGCCACTCCCTTCTGACTTGCAGAGTTTCTGCTGAGAAATCTGCTGTTAACCTTATGGGAGTCCCCTTGTATGTTATTTGCCATTTTTCCCTTGTTGCTTTCAATAATTTTTCTTTGTCTTTAATTCTTGTCAGTTTGATTACTATGTGTTTCGGCATGTTTCTCCTTGGGTTTATCCTGCCTGGGACTCTCTGCGCTTCCTGGACTTGGGTGGCTATTTCCTTTCCCGTGTTAGGGAATTTTTCGAGTGTAATCTCTTCAAATATTTTCTCGGGTCCTTTCTCTCTCTCTCCTCCTTCTGGGACCCCTATATTGCGAATGTTATTGCCTTTAATGTTGTCCCAGAGGTCTCTTAGGCTGTCTTCATTTCTTTTCATTCTTTTTTCTTTATTTTGTTCCACAACAGTGAATTCCACCATTCTGTCTACCAGGTCACTTACTTGTTCTTTTGCCCCAGTTACTCTGCTATTGATTCCTTCTAGCGTATTTTTCATTTCAGTTATTGTAATGCTCATCTCTGTTTGTTCTTTAATTCTTCTGGGTCTTTGTTAATCATTTCTTGCATCTTCTTGATCTTTGCCTCCGTTCTTTTTCCGAGATCCTCTATCATCTTCACTATCATTGTTCTGAATTCTTTTTCTGGAAGGTTTCCTATCTCCACTTCATTGAGTTGTTTTTCTGGGTTTTTATCTTGTTCCTTCATCTGGTACACAGTCCTCTGACTTTTGATTTTGTTTATCTTTCTGTGAATGTGGTTTTCATTCCACAGCCTGCAGAATTGTAGTTCTTCTGCTGTCTGCCCTCTGGTGGATGAGGCTATCTAAGAGGCAAGCTTCCTGATGCGAGGGACTGGTCGTGGGTAGAGCTGGGTGTTGATCTGGTTGGCAGAACTCAGTAAAACTTTAATCCACTTGTCTGCTGATGGGTGGGGCTGGGTTCCCTCCCTGTTGGTTGTTTGGCCTGAGGCGACCCAGCACTGGAGCCTACCCAGCTCTTTTGTGGGGCTAATGGTGGACTCCAGGAGGGCTCACGCAAGGGGTACTTCCCAGAACTTCTGCTGCTAGTGTCCTTGTCTCCGAGGTGAGCCACAGCCTCCCCCCGCCTCTGCAGGAGACCCTCCAACGCTAGCAGGTAGGTCTGGTTCTGTCTCCTGTGGGGTCACTGCTCCTTCCCCTGGGTCCCAATGCACACACTACTTTGTGTGTGCCCTCCAAGAGTGGAGTCTCTGTTTCCCCCAGTCTTGTCGAAGTCCTGCAATCAAATCCTCCTAGCCTTCCAAGTCTGATTCTCTAGGAATTCCTCCTCCCATTGCCAGACCCCCAGCTTGGGAAGCCATACATGGGGCTCAGAACCTTCACTCCAGTGGGTGGACTTCTGTGGTATGTGTTCTGCAGTTTGTGAGTCACCCACCCAGTGATTATGGGATTTGATTTTATTGTGATTGCACCCCTCCTACTGTCTCATTGTGGCTTCTCCTTTGTCTTTGGATGTGGGGTATCTTTTTTGGTGAGTTCTAGTGTCTTCTTGTCGATGATTGTTTAGCAGTTAGCTGTGATTCTGGTGCTCTCGCAAGAGGGAGTGAGCACACATGGAAATTTTTCTTTTTTCTTTTTATTAATTTTTATCTTTAAAAATTTATGTTTTTATATATACTCATTAATTTATACTAAATTAGTATAGTAGCTCTAATAAAAAATATCAACGGGTATCTTAACATATATTGAGGTTGTATACCTAAACATTTTTTACTGATTGGGGTGTATGATCAAAAAAGTTTGGGTGTCACTGGCCTAGGCTAAAGGAATTTCTGTGCTGGATCATATGCCAGTTGGAAAGAAGACTACTTTGTAGATGGAGGTAAAGGCCTTGTAGGAATAGGGTTTGGGTTTTCCTTGCCTTTTCCTTGCCCTTTGTACTTTCCTTTGAGGATGTAGAAGGTAGTATTGCAGAGTAGAATTTGGGATTATGTTATGTGTGCCACGCATCTAAATATTATATCCCATGGTATGTTGGAGCTGGCTCATGCTTGTTCTGAGAGCTGATTGTTAAATTTCCAAGAATTTTGCAAACCAGTTGATATCATGTTGTTAGCTTGAAATAGGCCATGGTGGGAGTATTTAAACCATAGAAATTGGAAAATACTGAAAATTAGACTCCCCTCCTCACCTTGGGCCATTGTTAAGCATTTACTGGCATACCCACTGATCATACATATTGACAGTCATATATTTTAGTTTTTCTTTTTTCTGTCTTCTTAACCACCTTTATTATGGATCTCATTTTCTACGGTATAAATTTAATAAACAGTGAGAAGAGCACTGAAGCTGGAGAGGGAAAGGTAAAGGTCACCAGAAACTACTGATAAGCTCTGTGAGATTCCTAAGTCAATTTATTTCTGTTCATTTTAGTTCAACAGACATTGATTGAGCGCCTGTAACACTCATTGCGAGACACCCTGGGTATAAAGAAAAGTAAACATGCCTACTAAGACTACATTCACAAAACAGTGTTTTGTGTGTGTATATATAATTATATGTGTATATATCTCTGTGTATGTCTGTGTTTGTGTATTTTGGTGGTTTATAGCTGAATTAGGTTTAATAATAGTTTCTCCTGTGGGTAAGTGTAAATTAAAGTAACACTTAATAAGGTTTTATTGTGCTTTATAACAGAGTAGACACACTGTGTACTCTTAAAGTTTTTTTTTTTTTAATTTTATTTATTTATTTATGGCTGTGTTGGGTCTTTGTTTCTGTGCGAGGGCTTTCTCTAGTTGTGGCAAGCGGGGGCCACTCTTCATCGCGGTGCGCGGGCCTCTCACTATCGCGGCCTCTCTTGTTGCGGAGCACAGGCTCCAGACGCACAGGCTCAGTAATGGTGGCTCACGGGCCTAGTTGCTCCGCGGCACGTGGGATCTTCCCAGACCAGGGCTCGAACCCATGTCCCCTGCAACAGCAGGCAGATTCTCAACCACTGCGCCACCAGGGAAGCCCCTAAAGTTTTTATAATCTAGTAAAGACAAGAGGAAGATAAATGTCTTAAAATGATGAGCTGTGTTCAAGGTCAAATGTAATAGTGTTTCTGTCTAAGGTGACTAACTTTTATTCCAGAGAAAAGCAGTCTTTTTTCATAGAGCATGTTCGTGAACATAATTGTATTTGCCTCTCACAGAACCCTGTAATGCAGTGCACTTAGTATTTATCAGTTTTACAGTCTTTATTGATTCTGCCCTATCCTTGTCACATTTCATCAGCCAGCAAATAAACTTTTTTAGTCTCTGCAATATTTTTCCAATATGTATCTTTCTATTTTCACTGTTCCCACTCTAATTAAGGGTCACATTACTTCTTTTTGGCTCATTCATTCAATTATACCTCAGACAGTTATTGAGTGCCTGCTCCTTCCCAAGCACTTTGCTACTTTGGAGGATTTAGAAATGAATAAGACATAGAAATGAATAAGCCCCTTTTAGGGACTCACAGACCAGCAGACCACTGCAATGACCTCTTACCTGCCAAAGCTCAAATCCATTCAGTACATAATGCCAGATTACTCTTACTTAAGCACCACTGGAACCTCATTTTCTCCCCACTCAGAGTCACTGCTTAATGCCTTTGCTGGGATTCAAGATCCTCTATGATCTGGCCCCCATCCACCTTTCTGGGTTTACCTTCAGCTCTTCTAAATGGTCCCTGTGCTCTCGCAAGTCTACATTACTTGCTGTTGCCAGTTTGGGCTTGGATATATTATGTTCTTGATAGCTTACAGCCTTTCTTCTATGTTTCTACTGGAGTGTTCTCTACATCTTCTTCAGCTTTACACGTCCTATCCTCCAGGCTGCCATGTATGGCTATGCTGGTTATATCCTGCCCAAGAGTACTTGTCAAGGGAATCGAATGATGACAGAAATCCAGGCTACCCTCCTCTTCATGTGCACCCGCAGACTGCTTTCTAATTCACACAGAGGCACTGTATGAGCTAGCCTTACCCTGAGAGGTAGCTTAGTGAAGTGCTCCCCTGAATTCCCTCCAAGTGAGGGTCTTTTTTCCATCTTGTGAAATCCAATAGCACTATTTATTGTTACTATTATTATGTACCCATGTAGCCATTCTGGCCATTTTTATAATAACAAATAATAAAACTAACATTTATTGAACATTTATAATATGTCAAGCACTGTTCCTCATGACGTGGTTCTTAATTCATTTATTCTTCATAGCAACCATATAGGAATAGATACTATTATGATCCCTATTGCAGATAAGAAGCAGAAGCACCTGGAGGCTAAGTATTTTGCCCAAGCTCACCCAGGAAGTAAATGGCAGAGCCAGGTTTGAATGCAGCCTAGATCCTGTGCTCTTAACCTACTTGTTATACTGCTCCTATGTTGTCTAGTTTCTTATGATTCAGAACTCTGTCGTCTTCATTCTTGGCTATCCTTAGCAGCTAGCACAGTGATTTATGACTTAGGAAATAGACAACAAATGTTTGCTACATGGATTTGCGTGCATAGATGGGTTTCATAGTATGTAAGTGCAAAGTTTTGTTTTGTTTTGCTTTGGTTTTTGAGGAGTGCTGTGGGATGCGAGGGCTTCTTGTGGCTTGGTGGCCTGCACACTGTTCTTTTCCTGTTTCTTAAAAGATAGTGTGCTCCATGATTCTACTTGGCCCTTTTCTCATTTTAAACTCTGTCCAGTAATCTCATCTTTTCCCACTGCCCCAGTTACTACCCATGTGCCCTGCATTCCAAATGCATCAGCAGCCTGGATATCTCTCCTGGGTGCCAGACCTGGCTCTCTCATCTACTGTAGATGTACACTTGAATGCTTTACAAACATTCAAACTCAGCATGTGTAAAACCAATCTCTTCTTTCCTATAACTGTCTTTGTCCTATGAGGGTCATGTGGTTCCCTCCCACCTCCAAATCAGTCACCTGTTACTGCTGCTTCTACCACTCAAAGCTTTCTAGAATATGTCTTCTCATTTAATTCCTTAATGCCACTGTCTTATTCAGACCCTTATTATGGATCTTCTATGAGGTGATTCCTGCTCTCCATTTTCTCTGCTATGATGCTTTGAGAAAAGGGCTAGTACTTCCCACATTATTTTAGAGGTTTGTTTACTTGTTTAACTCCTGTGCTAGTCTGTGAACCTTGTAGGGCCAGTGCTGTTGGTCTTGTTCCCTTTTTTTATCCTCA
This sequence comes from Mesoplodon bidens, assembly GCF_964165515.1. Lineage (NCBI taxonomy): Eukaryota > Metazoa > Chordata > Mammalia > Artiodactyla > Ziphiidae > Mesoplodon > Mesoplodon bidens. The sequence continues at coordinate 111,775,529 of NC_138178.1, forward strand.
GTGCCTAGTCCAATGATGGTATATAGTAGGCTCTTGGTCAATGTTGGTAATGATAGTGGAACATGTTAAGTGAAGGGTGGTTGTGAATATATATACTTATATATTTCATATATGTGGTAGATTCTAAGTGTTGGATAAGCTATCTATCGTTTGTTCAATGCTAAATTATGTCTTTTTCCCCTGAGCAAGTGAAATTAAAATCTAAGTGGGATAATGTGAAGTGCTTAGCACAATGGCTGATACATAGTAAGTTCTAAGTCACTTTGGGTATTGTAGCTAAATAAAATCTTTTTGCAAGTAATATCTCAAAATAAAAGTTGATAGGCATTTTACTTACTTGACTATTTTAACAGAAACTTATTTTAAGTTTTTACTTATTTTCCATTGCTAGAATGCATCATTAAGTAGAATTTTAATTGGACTGAAAGATGGAAAAGTAAGTAGTAGTATCTTCAAAGAGTTTGTGTTTCTTTGGTTAGTTTTTTCCATTGATGTTTATCTCAAAATATTTATTTTTTTCCCCATGATCACATAATGTCTTTATACTTATTCTTTGCAGATGTACTGCTCTTTTTCACAAATTATTATGAATGGCTCCTTAAACATAATTAAGATTATCTTAAGCCTTTGAAGTTCTGTGATCGTGTTAGGAAAAACTGGGAAGTTTTAGTTCAAGATTTAGGTTTTGGTTTTTGAAAAGTTCAGTGATCTTGGGAACAGAGCATGTTATGTACCGCCACTTAAAACACTGATTAAAAAAACAAACAAACAAACAAAAAACCCCAAAAAACCCCACTATGATTTTCTTTATTAATAGTTATGTGTATAGCAGTTAACATTCTAGATTTTTTTTTTTTTTTTTTTTTTTTTGCGGTACGCGGGCCTCTCACTGTTGTGGCCTCTCCCGTTGCGGAGCACAGGCTCCGGACGCACAGCCCCAGCAGCCACGGCTCACGGGCCCAGCCGCTCCACGGCATGTGGGATCCTCCTGGACCGGGGCACGAACCCGTGTCCCCTGCATCGGCAGGCGGATTCTCAGCCACTGCGCCATCAGGTAAGCCCACATTCTAGCTCTTTGATGTCAAACAGACCTGGGCTTGATTCTGGCTCTGCCTTTTGCAAACCGTATAACTTTTGCCTGTGCCTACCTCTTAAGGCTGTGAGTATTAAAGGAGATAACGCATATAAAGCACTTAGCACAGTGTCTGGCACATAGTAAGTGCCAATAAGAGCTCCTCTTATTAAGCTGTTCTAGTACTCCAAATGCCAGCCTGGACACATTATTATAATCTGGAATATTAGTTATGATGTGAATTTGGGTTAAATACAGATGAAACTGTTTCTCACAATTAATGGGAAATCCTGATGAATACTACTTAGCTCAAGTTTGTAAGATTGGGCTCATATTCCTTTAATGCCAGTGTTGTAAAGGAATTACTCTATATTAAAGCAACCTGTTCTTAATGTTTTTATCATAGCTTGGTAGTATTATACATTTCTTATGAAAAAATATTTTGTTATTATGGTTAGCCATTTTGGAGGAAGGGTACACCATTAGTGTTTAAAGTATAGCTATGTTAAAGCTAGAGGGGAAACTAGGGCGAGAGATCCAGAAGGAACAATTGCAAAATCATTATTTTTGCTCCTTTTTGTTCTTCAGTTCAAAAGTAGTTCTTGGTAAGAAGTGTGTTTTATGAGTGAATTTTAATTCACAAATTTTGACATTTACTGAGGAGAGAGACTCAGAAGATACATTTGTAACTAGAGCAAAAGTCTTTATTAAAACTAAGAATTTCTTTTAGGATAAGAAATGGATTTATTTATAACAGTTATAAATAAATTTATGTATAATGATTTTTCTGGCAAATATTTGATAATTGTAATAGCTACACATATACATACATTCGTGGGGGATTATCAGTTTGTAATCAATGAAAAGAATGAATAGATTTCCAATGAAGTACTTTTATTCCTTCATATATAGGTTTGTTCATTCATCAAACATTTGTTGAGGGCCTGTCATCTCCTACGTGCTTTGCTTGACATGGGGATACAGAGCTGAAAAAGCCCTGTCCCTGTCCTCATCTTAGTTAATTTACAGCCTGAGTGCTTGTTTGGGAGACTGTCATTTCAGTTGGAGCCAGGATCTCTGTATGCCTTGACTTGTCTCCAGTCTGCTTTTCTTCTCATTTACCACAGATGCTCCTCCAAATCTTTCCCATTTTCAAGCTGTCTACCACATTCCAGTTTCTTCACTCCCAGCATATGGTCTTGCCTCCTATTCAAGGTGAAAAACGGACTTTTCATTGGTAACTTATTTACTATTCTCTCCCTCTATCAAGTGTATCTTTTTATGGTCATCATGACCTCCGATTTGACTCATTCATTCCTTTTGGTTATCTTCAGTTTATCATTACTAATTCCTTCCTCTTGGTCTAGAGGTCTACTCATCTTACTCATACACACTGAAAAATATAAACGTGTCTTTGTTGGATGAGTGAATGAATCAGCAGATCTTCTTTAGCCCCTGGGTCCCCTCAAGCTTCTGCCCCCTCTGACTTTCCCATTACAGCCATATTTGAGAGAGCAGTCTACACTGGCTGTGTCAGTTTACCCAATTCTCATTTATTTCTAGACTTGTGTAATTTGACTTCTTGTTACCATGCTGTTGAATTTCCTCTTGTAGTTACCAACTATCCACCAAATATATATTCTCTGTCCAAATTGCTTGATTCTACTTGATTTCTTGCCACATTTGATACTGCTGACCACAGGGGCTGACATCTTAGAGAATCTTTGTCTGGCTTTTACATCATTCTCTTGATTCTTCTCTCTTTCTCTGACCCTTTCAGTTTCCTCTCTAACTTTGCATATTGCTCCATTCCTATATTTAAAATTTTTTTCCCTCATACTTACATGTCTTCCCTTTGTCTTCATATACTGCTTCTTCATCATCTATCTCTTTTTAAAGATCCAGACCCTTATTTTCAGTAGTTTGCTCAACATCTCCATTTGGTGTTCTACAGATATGTCAGATTTAAATCATCGAAATGGAACCACATAATTCTCTTCCTCTTCTAAACCTCCTGTTCCTGTATTCTTTGATAATTCACTTATATGTTACCATTACCCATTTCAGTTATCTATTGATGTGTAGCAGCTACCCTAAACTTAGTCATATAAAGCAACAACCATTTTATTTTGCTCACAGATTCTATGGGACAAGGTTCTGGACAGAGCACAGCCGGGATGGCTTGTCTTTGTTCTATGATGTTTGGGGCTTCACCAGGAAAGATACAAATGGCTAAGAACTGGAATTATCTGGGGCTCCTCACTCACATGCTTGGTACTTGGACTGGGATGATTTGAAGGCTGAGTTTAGCTGGGATTGTTAATTGGAGTGCCTTTACATGGGCTCTCCATATTGCAAGGGCTTCTTCACAGCATTCCTCACCTCAGTGCAGTTGGACTTCTTACATGGAGGCTCAGGGCTTCGAGAGTTAATGTCCCATTGAATAGGGAGGAAGCTGTATGGCCTTTTGTGACCTAGCCTTGGTAGCCAGGCTAGGTTCTGGATTGAAGGACTCACGTGCCTTCCCAGATTCAAGGGGGAGGAGACATAGACCTCACTTCATAATGGGAGGGGTATTAGTAAATGTGTGGCCGTGTTTTAAAAACATCACACCAGATCTGTTGGTGTGATGTTATCCTTTTCTTTCATTTCTCCAAACCCACTCACTTTTATGTATCAGTTAGTAAGTGCTGACCTTTTTAAATTTGAGAAATGTCTCCTTTTCTCCATTATCATGAACTTAGGTAAGAATTTTATTACCTTTCACTTAGAGGAGTTTTCTGTAACATCTTAATTAGTCTATATAATCTCTCCCACCTTGAATTAAATAATGATTCCTTACATTGATTGTAGGATAGTTCTTAGTGCATACAGGTCTATGTCCAAATTGCTTAATTTATTTCTTAAAGGTTGGGTCTACCTAAATTTCCACTCTGCAGTTGGCTTTGCTTCAGCTGCTCCTTTTTTTTTTTTTTTTTTTTTTTTTTTGGCTGTATGTGGGCCTCTCACTGTTGTGGCCTCTCCCCTTGTGGAGCACAGGCTCCGGACGCCAGGCTCAGTGGCCATGGCTCACGGGCCCAGCTGCTCCACAGCATGTGGGATCTTCCCGAACCGGGGCACGAACCCGTGTCCCCTGCATCGGCAGGCGGACTCTCAACCACTGCGCCACCAGGGAAGCCCCTCAGCTGCTCCTTTGCATTAACTGTCTTCCTTGCTTTCTTTGCCCAGTTCCTTTCATTCTTCAGGTCTCATGTTGGCAATCACTTTCTCTCTGAAGCCTTCTTAGTGGCTTCAAATAATGTCACTTCTTCCTCATTAGTTCCTATGTTTATCTCCTGCCATTAGAATGACCATAGCTTCCACAAGGTCAGGGACTATGTCTTAAATCATCTGCCACTATTGCTTGGCCTATCATTATATACTCAGTAAATGCTTGCTAGGTGATTGAAAACAGATTACACTTTGGTGGAATTCTCTAAAGGTTTGAATGAGTTACTGGGCTTTCTAAAATGTTTATAAAATTACCAGGGAGACATTTTTGCCTTGGGAGAGTTATGCTTAGAGAAGCTTTGAAGTGAGGGAGTTTACATTCTGTGTATCGACATTTTATTTCAGTTAAAACATATACAACAAAACCAAAAAACTTATACTTGAAATATTATTATTGTGTGCCAGAAAATTTAGGGAAGTGAGCAAGGATTAGATTTAAAAGAAGCTTTGATGAGGTTAAAAACTATGAGAACAAAGTTGAAATCAGAACAGTATTGTTTTCGATTGTGGCATTTTAAAGCTTCAGTTTGGGCCTTGCAATATTTCACATTACAGATTTTTTCCAGCCTATTTCTTTTTGGTCAGGAACGTGTGATAGTTCACTTTTGGCAGTTGCACTGTGTGAAAGGGCTGGGGTCAGTACTGCTGTGCAGAAATGGGTCAGTGAGCATTCAGATGAAAGGGAAAAACTTTTAAAGAGTCTTTATTTATTGTTGGTGTAATAAGACAAAATAATTATAAGCTTGAACCTCTCACTGTGTTCTTGCTTCCTCCTTCATCTGTCAAATGCCTTGCCAAATTAACCACATCAACCAATTTTACAGAAAATGGATGGCTGTTTTAAATAGTTCTTTAGCTGTTATCCTTAAGAAGCTTCTTCAGAAAGTCTCTCTCCTCTCTTGTCTTCCAAAAGGACATAAGTCTCTTTTGTACATCTATAAACGTCTGAAATGGCCGCTTAAAGAGAGCAGGCAGCATTTTCTACTTGAGTAATAAAGTACAACCACCTATTTTTCAGCTGAGCTGGAAGGAAGAACTCTATCCTACTGTTCCTTTAAAAGATGATTTTATTATTGTCAGGACAGATAACAAGCGAGGATTTTGTAAGAGCAATAAATGATTAGTTGGTTTACTGCCTGTGGCTCTTAAACAATGTAACATTCTGAAATTAAGGTAGGAAAGTACTCAGGTAGTCTTGGAAGGCAGCCTAGATCCCCTGCATGGAGATAGGGTTGCTCTCTGTTTAGATTTTTCCTGAATAGAATAAGACACATAAGGTTTCTCCAAACACTGGAACAGTCTTGCTCTCAAATTTGTGCTGGAATGTTATCTGGAATGTGATGGGGCTCTTTGCCAGTCACCATGGAAACTGACCAAAGCTCTATCTAGTCCTATCCTTTGGGCTATTTGGGGTGGCTTAAATAAAAGATAACCAACAAATGTAATCCTATTCTTCACATATGTATTTTCTTTAAAAATGATTAAAAATACAGCTTACTAAAGGGAGAATAGGGTATCTGTATCCTATTTCTATTAGGCTATTTAAAACATACTATGCAGCTGAAGAGTATTCTGGCCAAGAAACATTCATGAAAATTCTCATTCTGGGTGGGCATAATTCCATTGGTTTTTGATTTTGTCTTTTGGCCTCTATGCTTATATATGCAATAGAACAACAAATGCTAAATTTCCATTTACCTGCTTAGTGATGGAGAGGGACTTTTATGAGTATTATTATATCATACCATTGCCAAGCGAAATGTGGTTTAAGTTACGGTGTCAGAGACATAAAAGTTAAAAGCATCTGTGAGCAATTAAGGTAATTAAGTATTCAGATATTATAGACATGTAATACATCATCTGAAATGATCAATCTGTAGCTAAATTTAGGGAGGGCTTTATATTTATGATCTTTAGAAGTCTGAGCTTTGACAGTCATATTTCCTCAGTGGGGGACTGGTGAACAGAGGAGGAAGATCTGAGCAGAAACTGTCTGGGGACTTACCTAATGCTGATAGAAGAGCCTTTTAAAAAAATGAGTAAATTTTAGAAATTGAGGTGAAATTCACATTGATAGAAGAGTTTTGTGTTGTGAGCCACACTGACTGCATTGTTCCATTTTCAAGGTCTAATTCCGATCAGAAATGTAAAATGGGAACTTGGATGGTTGAGACTCCTCTTGATTGTTTCAAATAACATGATTTCCTTTAATGTTCAATAAAGTCTATCTGTATGATATGAAAATGAGGGGTAGGGACTTCTCCGGTGGTCCCGTGGCAAGGACTCCGAGCTCCCAGTGCAGGGGGCCCGGGTTTGATCCCTGGTCGGGGAACTAGATCCTACATGCTGCAACTAAGATCCTGCATGCTGCAACTAAAAGATCCTGCATGCTGCAACTAAAGATCCCACATGGTGCAACGAAGATCCCGCATGCGGCAACGAAGATCTTGTGTGCTGCAACTAAGACCTGGTGCAGCCAAATAAATAAATAAATAAACATTTTTTAAAAAAAGGAAAATGAGGGATATAATACTTGGTGCTTCTACAAATAGAGATACTTTCATTCATTTGCTCAAGTATTTACTAAGTACTTATCATGTACTAGGTACTTTTCTGGGTCCTGGAGATATAGTGGTAAAAAAGTCCAAGTTTCTGAATTTAAGGAGTTTACAGTCTGGTGGAAGAGATATAAAAATAAGCATATACTTTTAGGTAGTAGTAAGAGTTATGAAAGACTACAAAGCAGTGTAAGGAAATAGAAAATGATGGGAGGTGCTGTTTTAGATAGGGTTGTCAGGAAGAGGCTCTCTGAAGATGTTAGAGCAGAGACCACAATGAATTGAGAAATTGGGCCAGGGGAAGATCAAAAACCCTGAGGTGGACTCAACTTGGATTGTTTAAAGAATAGGAGGAAGGTCAGTGTGACTAGAGTGGACCAGGGGAGAGGTAGGCAGTGGCATGTCATGCAGCCTTATAAGCCATGGTGGAAATTTGGACTTGTTTTCCGGGTATGATGTGGATTTTTAAACCAGGGTAGTTATGTGATCTTACTTACTTTTTAGAAGGATCTGGCTGCACTGTAGAGCCTAGACTGTAGGGGAACAACAGTGGAAGCAGGGAGACTTGCTAGTAGCTAATGCAGGAGTTTAGGCTAAAGATGGTAACTTGGACTGGCATCTATGTTGGTGGTGGAGATAGTGCTATAAATACTTACATTCCAGGGCTTCCCTGGTGGCGCAGTGGTTGAGTCCGCCTGCCGATGAAGAGGACATGGGTTCATGTCCCAGTCCGGGAAGGTCCCACATGCTGCGGAGTGGCTGGGCCCGTGAGCCATGGCCGCTGAGCCTGCGTGTCCAGAGCCTGTGCTCCGCAACGGGAGAGGCCACAACAGTGAGAGGCCCGCATACTGCAAAAAAAAAAAAAAAAAAAGGTTCCAAACCCATCGCCAGAACTATTTCATCATCCCAAACCAAAACTGCATCCATTAAACAATAACTCCCCATTCCCCGCCATGCCCCCTCCTCCCACAATCTCTAGCCCATGGCAACTACCATTCTACTTAAAAAAAATAATTTATTTTTGGCTGTGTTGGGTCTTTGTTGCTGCGTGGGCTTTCTCTAGTTGTGGCGAGTGGGGGCTACTCTTAGTTGTGGTGCGTGGGCTTCTCATTGTGGTGGCTTCTCTTGTTGTGCAGCACGGGCTCTAGGCGCGCGGACTTCAGTAGTTGTGGCACATGGGCTTCAGTAGTTGTGGCTCGCGGGCTCTAGAGTACAGACTCAGTAGTTGTGGCACACGGGTTTAGTTGCTCCGTGGCATGTGGGATCTTCCCGGACCAGGGCTCCAACCCGTGTCCCCTGCATTGGCAGGCGGATTGTTAACCACTGAGGCACCAGGGAAGCCCATACCATTCTACTTTTGTTTTCTATGAATTTGACTATTCTAGGTATCTCATATAGGTAGAATCCTACAATATTTGTCCTCTTATCTCTGAGTTATTTCACTTAGCATAATATTTTCAAGGTTTATCCATATTATAGCATGTTTCAGAATTTTATTTCTTTCTTTATTTTGTAAATATAGAAACCTTTATTTATGTGCTTTTTTTTTTCTTAAGCTGCACTGCGCAGCATGTGGGATCTTATTAGTTTCCTGACCAGGGATCGAACCCACACCTCCTGCAGTGGAGGCATGGAGTCTTAACCACTGGACTGCCAGGGAAGTCCCAGAATTATATTTCTTTTTAGGTTCCTTGGTTTTGGTTTAGCAACTGTGTGGATGGTAATGATATTTCCTGAGTTGGAGACTTTTTTTTTTAACATTTTTATTGCAGTATAATTGCTTTACAATGGTGTGTTAGTTTCTGCTGTATAACAAAGTGAATCAGCTATACATATACATATATCCCCATATCTCCTTCCTTTTGCATCTCCCTCCCACCCTCCCTATCCCACCCCTCTAGGTGGTCACAGAGCACCGAGCTGATCTCCCCGTGCTATATGGCTGCTTCCCACTAGCTATCTATTTTACATTTGGTAGTGTACATATGTCCATGCCACTCTCTCCCTTTGTCCCAGCTTACCCGTCCCACTCTGCGTGTCCTCAAGTCCATTCTCTATGTCTGCATCTTTATTCCTATCCTGCCCTTAGGTTTTTCAGAACCATTTTTTTTTAGATTCCATATATATGTGTTAGCATACAGTATTTGTTTTTCTCTTTCTGACTTACTTCATTCTGTATGACAGACTCTAGGTCCATCCAGCTCACTACAAATAACGCAATTTCGTTTCCTTCAGTGGTTGTGTAATATTCCATTGTATATATGTGCCACATCTTCTTTATCCATTCATCTGTGGATGGACACTTAGTTTGCTTCCATGTCCTGGCTATTGTAAATAGAGCTGCAACGAACATTGTGGTACATGACTTTTTTGAATTATGGTTTTCTCAGGGTATATGCCCAGTAGTAGGATTGCTGGGTAGTATGGTAGTCCTATGTTTAGTTTTTTAAGGAACCTCCATACTGTTCTCCATAGTGGCTGTATCAATTTACATTCCCACTAACAGCGCAAGAGGGTTCCCTATTCTCCACATGCTCTCCAGCATTTATTGTTTGTAGATTTTTTGATGGTGGCCATTCTGACTGGTGTGAGGTGATACCTCATTGTAGTTTTGATTTGTATTTCTCTAATGATTAGTGATGCTGAGCATCCTTTCATGTGTTTGTTGGCAATCTGTATATCTTCTGTGGAGAAATGTCTGTTTAGGTCTTCTGCCCATTTTTGGATTAGGTTGGTAGTTTTTTTGATATTGAGCTGCATGAGCTGCTTGTAAATTTTGGAGATTAAACCTTTGTCAGTTGCTTCACTTGCAGATATTTTCTCCTATTCTGAGCATTGTCTTTTTGTCTTGAAACTTTTAAATTTCATTAGGTCCTATTTGTTTATTTTTGTTTTTATTTCCATTTCTCTAGGAGGTGGGTCAAAAAGGATCTTGCTGTGATTTATGTCATAGAGTGTTCTGCCTATGTTTTCCTCTAAGAGTTTTATAGTGTTTGGCCTTACATTTAGGTCTTTAATCCATTTTGAGTTTATCTTTTTGTATGGTGTTAGGGAGTGTTCTAATTTCATTGTTTTACCTGTCCAGTTTTCCCAGCACCACTTATTGAAGAGGCTGTCTTTTCTCCATTGTATATTCTTGCCTCCTTTATCAAAGATAAGGTGACCATACATGCTTGGGTTTATCTCTGGGCTTTCTATCCTGTTTCATTGATCTATATTTCTGTTTTTGTGCCAGTACCATACTGTCTTGATTACTGTAGCTTTGTAGTATAGTCTGAAGTCAGGGAGCCTGATTCCTCTAGCTCCATTTTTCTTTCTCAAGATTGCTTTGCCTATTTGGGGTCTTTTGTGTTTCCATATATATTGTGAAATTTTTTGTTCTAGTTCTGTGAAAAATGCCATTGATAGTTTGATAAGGGATTGCACTGAATCTGTAGATTGCTTTGGGTAGTATAGTCATTTTCACAATTTGATTCTTCCAGTACAAGAACATGGTATATCTCTCCATCTGTTTGTATCATCTTTAATTTGTTTCATCAGTGTCTTATAGTTTTCTACATACAAGTCTTTTGTCTCCTTAGGTAGGTTTATTCCTAGGTATTTTATTCTTTTTGGTGCAATGGTAAATGGGAGTGTTTTCTTAATTTCTCTTTCAGATTTTTCATCATTAGTGTACAGGAATGCAAGAGATTTCTGTGCATTAATTTTGTATCCTGCTACTTTACCAAGTTCATTGATTAGCTCTAGTAGTTTTCTGGTAGCATCTTTAGGGTTCTCTATGTATAGTATCATGTCATCTGCAAACAGTGACAGATTTACTTCTTCCTTCCCAATTTTGATTCCTTTTATTTCTTTATCTTCTCTGATTGCTGTGGCTAAAACTTCCAAAACTGTGTTGAATAATAGTGGTGAGCCTGGACAACCTTGTCTTGTTCCTGATCTTAGAGGAAATGGTTTCATTTTTTTCACCATTGAGAAAGATGTTGGCTGTGGTTTTGTCATATCCTTTATTATGTTGAGATAAGTTCCCTCTATGCCTACTTTCTGGAGGGTTTTTATCATAAATCAGTGTTGAATTTTGTCAAAAGCTGTTTCTGCATCTATTGAGATGATCATATGGTTTTTTTCTTTCAATTTGTTGATATGGTATATCACACTGATTGATTTGCATATATTGAAGAATCCTCGCATTCCTGAGATAAATCCCACTTGATCATGGTGTATGATCCTTTTAATGTGCTGTTGGATTCTGTTTGCTAATATTTTGTTGATGATTTTTACATCTATGTTCATAAGTGATATTGGCCTGTAGTTCTCTTTTTTTGTGACATCTTTGTCTGGTTTTGGTATCAGGGTGATGGTGGCCTCGTAGAATGAGTTTGAGAGTGTTCCTCTGCTATATTTTAGAAGAGTTCGAGAAGGATAGGTGTTAGCTGTTCTCTAAATGTTTTATAGAATTTGCCTATGAAGCCATCTGGTCCTGGACTTTTGTGTGTTGGAAGATTTTTAATTGCAGTCTCAATGTCATGCTTGTGATTGGTCTGTTTATATTTTCTGTTACTTCCTGGTTCAGTCTCGGAAGGTTGTGCTTTTCTAAGAATTTGTCCATTTCTTCCAGGTTGTCCATTTTATTGGCATACAGTTGCTTCTAGTAATCTCTCATGATCTTTGTATTTCTGCAGTATCAGTTTTTACTTCTCCTTATTCATTTCTAATTCTGTTGATTTGGGTCTTCTCCCTTTTTTTCTTGATGAGTCTGGCTAATGGTTTATCAATTTTGTTTATCTTCTCAAAGAACCAGCTTTTAGTTTTATTGACCTTTGCTGTTGTTTCCTTTATTTCTTTTTCATTTATTTCTGATCTGATCTTTATGATTTCTTTCCTTCTGCTAACTTTGAGGTTTTTTTGGTTCTTCTTTCTCTAATTGCTTTAGGTGTAAGATTAAGTTGTTTATTTGAGATATTTCTTGTTTCTTGAGGTAGGATTGTATTGCTATAGACTTCCATCTTAGAACTGCTTTTGCTGCATCCCATAGGTTTTGGGTCATCAAGTTTTCATTGTCAGTTGTTTCTAGGTATTTTTTGATTTCCTCTTTGATTTCTTCAGTGATCTCTTGGTTATTTAGTAGGGTATTGTTTAGCCTCCATGTGTTTGCATTTTTTCCAGATTTTTTCCTGTAAGTGATATCTAGTCTCATAGCATTGTGGTCGGAAAAGATACTTGATATGATTTCAGTTTTCTTAAATTTACCGAGGCTTGATTTGTGACCCAAGATATGATATGTCCTGGATAATGTTCCAAGAGCACTTGAGAAGAAAGTGTATTCTGTTGTTTTGGGATGGAATGTCCTATAAATATCAATTAAGTCCACCTAGTTTAATGTATCATTTAAAGCTTGTGTTTCCTTATTTATTTTCATTTTGAATGATCTGTCCATTGGTGAAAGTGGGGTGTTAAAGTCCCCTACTCTTATTGTGTTACTGTCGATTTCCCCTTTTACGGCTGTTAGCATTTTCCTTATGTATTGAGGTGCTCCTGTGTTGGGTGCATAAATATTTACAATTGTTATATCTTCTTCTTGGATAGATCCCTCGATCATTATGTGGTGTGCTTTTTTGTGTCTTGTAGTAGTCTTTATTTTAAAGTCTATTTTGTGTGATATGAGAATTGCTCCTCCAGCTTTCTTTTGATTTCCATTTACATGGAATATCTATTTCCATCCCCTCACTTTCAGTCTGTGTGTGTCCCTAGGTCTGAAGTGGGTCTCTTGTAGACAGCATATATACAGGTCTTGTTTTTGTATCCATTCAGCCAGTCTGTGTGTTTTGGTTGGAGCGTTTAGTCCATTTACATTTAAGGTAGTTATCCATATGTATGTTCTTATTACCATTTTCTTAATTGTTTTGGGTTTGTTTCTGTAAGTCTTTTCCTTCTCTTGTGTTTCCTGTGTAGTGGAGTTCCTTTAGCATTTGTTGTAAAGCTGGTTTAGTGGTGCTGAATTCTCTTAGCTTTTGCTTGTCTGTAAAGCTTTTAATTTCTCTGTTGACTGAATGAGATCCTTGCTGGGTAGAGTAGTCTTGGTTGTAGGTTTTTTCCTTTCATCACTTTAAATATGTTCTGCCACTCCCTTCTGATTTGCAGAGTTTCTGCTGAAAGACGAGCTGTTAACCTTATGGAGCTTCCCTTGTATGTTATTTGTTGTTTTTCCCTTGCCTCTTTTAATATTTTTTCTTTGTATTTAATTTTTGATAGTTCGATTTATAAGTGTCTTGGCATGTTTCTTCTTGGATTTATCCTGTATGGGACTCTCTGTGCTTACTGGACTTGATAGACAACTTCCTTTCCATATTAGGGAAGTTTTCTACTATAATCTCTTTAAATATTTTCTCAGTCCCTTTCTTTTTTTCTTCTTCTTCTGGATCCCTATAATTCGAATGTTGATGCGTTTAATGTTGTCCCAGAGGTCTCTGAGACTGTCCTCAATTCTTTTCATTCTCTTTTCTTTATTTTGCTCTGCAGTAGTTATTTCCACTATTTTATCTTCTAGGTCACTTATCCATTCTTCTGTGTCAGTTATTCTGCTATTGATTCCTTATAAATAATTTTTAATTTCATTTATGTTGTTCATCATTGTTTGTTTGCTCTTTAGTTCTTCTAGGTCCTTGTTAAACATTTCATGTATTTCCTCCATTGTATTTCCAAGATTTTGGATCATCTTTACTATCATTACTATGAATTCTTTTTCAGGTAGACTGCCTATATCCTCTTCATTTGTTTGGTCTGGTGGGTTTTTACCTTGCTCCTTCATCTGCTTTGTGTTTCTCTGTCTTCTCATTTTGCTTAACTTACTGTGTTTGGGATCTCTTTTTCGCAGGCTGCAGATTTGTAGTTCCTGTTGTTTTTGGTGTCTGCCCCCAGTGGGTAAGGTTGGTTCAGTGGGTTTTGTAGGCTTCCTGGTGGAGGGGACTGGTGCCTGTGTTCTAGTGGATGAGGCTGGATCTTGTCTTTCTGGTGGGTTGGACCACATCTGGTGGTGTGTTTTGGGGTGTCTGTGACCTTATTATGATTTTAGGCAGCCTCTTTGCTAATGGGTGGGGTTGTGTTCCTGTGTTGGTAGTTGTTTGGCAGAGGGCGTCCAGCAGTGTAGCTTGCTGGTAGTTGAGTGGAGCTGGGTCTTATTGTTGAGACAGAGATCTCTGGGAGCGGTCTCGCCGAGTGTTATTACATGGGGCCATGAGGTCTCTGGTGGTCCAGTGTCCTGAACTCTGCTCTCCCACCTCTGAGGCTCAGGCCTGACACCTGGCCAGAGCACCAAGACCCTGTCAGCCACACAGCTGAGAAGAAAAGGGAGAAAAAAGTAAAGAAAGAAAGAAAGAAAGAAAATAATAAAATTAAGTTATTAAAATAAAAAATAAAGCAATAGAAAAAAGAAAAAAAGAAAGAAAGGAAGAAGAGAGCAACCAAACCATAAAAGAAATCCACCAGTGATAACCAGCTCTATAAACTATACTAAAAGAAAATAAAACAAAAGCAAAACATACAGACAGAAGCCTAGGACAAATTGTGAAGGGAAAGCTCTAAAGACAAAATCACCCAAAGAAGCATGCACATACATACTCAGAAAAAGAGAAAAAGGAAAAAAAAAAATGTATATATAAAAAAAAAAGGAAGAGAGCAACCAAATCAGTAAAAAAACTACCAATGATAACCAACTCTAAATCCTAAGCTAAGATAAACATAAAACCAAAAACAAATGAGATGCAGAAAACAAACCCCAAGTCTATAGTTGCTCCCAAAGTCCACTGCCTCTATTTTGGGATGATTCGTTGTCTATTCAGGTATTCCACAGATGCAGGGTACATCAGGTTGACTGTGGGGATTTAATCCACTGCTCCTGAGGCTGCTGGGAGAGATTTCCCTTTATCTTCTTTGTTCGCACAGCTCCTGGGGTTCAGCTTTGGATTTGGCCCCGCCTCTGCATGTAGGTTGCCTGAAGGCATCTGTTCTCTGCTCAGACAGGCCGGGGTTAAAGGAGCAACTGTTTAGGGGGCTCTGGCTCACTCAGGCTGGGGGGAGAGAGGGGTACGGAATGCGGGGCGAGCCTGCAGCAGCAGAGGCTGTCGTGATGTTGCAATAGCCTGAGGCGTGCCATGTGTTCTCCTGGGGAATTTGTCCCTGGATCACGGGACCCTGGCAGTGGCGGGCTGCATAGGCTCCCGGGAGGGGAGGTGTGGATAGTGACCTGTGCTTGCACAAGGGATTGTTGGTGGCGGCTGCAGCAGCAGCCTTAGAATTTCATGTCTCTTCTGTCTGCGTTTATAGCCGCGGCTCGTGCCTGTCTCTGGAGCTCATTTAGGTGGTGCTCTGAATCCCCTCTCCTTGCACACCCTGAGACAATGGTCTCTTGCCTCTTAGGCAGGTCTAGACTTTGGGATCCCAGACTCCCTCCTGGCTAGTTGTGGCACACTAGCCTGCTTCAGGCTGTGTTCATGCAGCCAACCCCAGTCCTCTCCCTGGGGACTAACCTCTGAAGACCGAGCCTCAGCTCCCAGGCCCCACCCGTCCCGATGGGTGAGCAGACAAGCCTCTTGGGCTGGTGAGTGCTGGTCGGCACTGATACTCTGTGTGGAATCTCTCTGCTTTGCCCTCTGCACCCCTGTTGCTGTGCTGTCCTCCTTGGCTCTGAAGCTACCCCGCCACCATGGCCTGCCTCTGCCCACGAAGGGGCTTCCTAGTGTGGGGAAAGTTTTCCTCCTTCACAGCTCCCTCCACAGCTCCCTCCCAGTGGTGCTGGTCCTGTCCCTATTGTTTTGTCTCTGTTTTTTCTTGTTTCTTTTGCCCTTCCCAGGTACGTGGGGAGTTTCTTGCCTTTTGGGAAGTCTGAGGTCTTCTGCCAGCATTCAGTTGGTGTTTTGTAGGAGTTGTTCCACATGTAGATGTATTTCTGATGTATTTGTGGGGAGGAAGGTGATCTCCACGTCTTACTCCTCCACCATCTTGAAGGTGTCCCATACAAAGCACTTTTAATAGATTTTACATCCTCTGATATGGGTGGCCACTCATAGTTACTTCTTGCGGAAGCTGTCAAACACTAAAGGAATTTCTTTTTTTAGTTCTGGAGGCTGGAAGTCTGAAATCAAGGTGCCAAGCATGATCAGTTCTGCTGAGAACTCTCTTCGGGTTACAGACTACCTACTTATCCTCAAGTATGGCCAGGAGCAAAGCCTGAGTTGGAGACTTCTGAAGGAGAGATTAGGGGTTAAAATCAGTTCTCTCTACATATGTTAAATTTAAAATGCTTTGTAGACACCTGAAAGGATATGCTGAGGAATACAGAGCTCAGAGGAGAAGTTGATAGGTGGTAGTTAAGGCTATGAAACTGAATAAGATCATCTGGGAAGTAAGAGTAGATTCAGGAAAACAGCCTTTTAACAAGCAGTACATTTTAAGGTTGTGATCATGGAATGCATGTATTTTAAGACTTATCTAAGTTGCTAAACCTCTAGAAAGTTTAAGAAATTGACTTTGGTTTTAAATGTCCTAATTGGTATTGCACATTGCTTTTAAACAGTTGTCTACTTATTATTTTATTAGCCAATTCCTGTGCCCTGTTTGGCTTAAAATAGTGCTAAGCTTCATTCTTTACGGATTTCTCTGAGGAATTAAAAAAAATTGTGTCAGGATGAATTGGGTATTGGTTATTTCCAAAAGCTACATAGCATAGAAATTTTATCATGGTAGAGGCAATTTGAAAATTAATAGTTGCTAGTGATAATAGGATAGAGGGGTCTTGTTTCTGAATGGAGTATTTTAGTGAGCAAAGACCAGCTGTGTATGACTAAGGGTGGCACTCATCCAGGGGAAGGACATTTGGGTGAAAATTTGTGTAGTTTTTTTTTTTAAAACAGCAGAGAGGCTTTTTAGTTAGACTACTGGTCTCTTTTCTTTTAAAAGGATTAAGTTTCAAAGGAAGGATCAGCCCACTCTGGTGGGGTGAGGTTGGGGTGGAGGACATATTTGGAATAAGAGGGATGTTTGCAACAATACGTGGCTAGAACTTTCCCTAAGCACTGTGGTTCATAGGCATTTGACCAAGTACTCAAGGGCCAAATCTTAATATTACTTGTTTTTCTCCATTTAATGAGAATCACTGAGCTTAATTAGCTCCCAATTTTGTCTTTACAGTGGTCACACCACAGAGCTTTTGAATACCAATCCTTTAAAAAAAATTTTCCCCGTTATAAGTAATATATATTTTGAGCATCAGATTTTTGCAAAAGTAGTTTGGTAGTAGAAATTGTTTTCGTAATGGAGAGAAAGGGGTTTGATTTCATGTTACTAAAGGATGTTATAAGTAATCAAAAGAAAAAGGGAAATTTGGGAGTCTATGAAATGTCATTTTTAAAGGAGGAAATTTAAGTCAGGAGAGAGTAGACTTGCTTGGAAACAAGTCCTATAATTGGAACTTGAGTAGCTAACATCTGCCTTTGACAAAATCCCCTGCAAAGCTGCTACCTCTGCTTGTAGTCGTTGAATTAGGGCTCTGACATTTTCATATTTCCCGTGGAAATGATTGTGATAATATAAATGTTTTATTTTTATACCTGATTAGATAGGGAAGATGGAAGCCAGATGTTCTTTAAGTTTGTGTCTTATGAATCATTGCACGGACTATAACACAGGCAATAGTAAATCAAAGGTTGCAGAGAGGGTATTGCTGAGGCAATTGTGGTGCAGGGGTGGGACAGATAACCTCTTGTTTTTCTTGGTAACTCTTTGTTTTGGTTCTGGCAGAGTTGGCTAGGTTAACTGATTACATCACATGATCTGTGGTTTTATGATTCAGTTTGTGAAACTGGAGAGCCCAAGGCATTCCTTTAAAGTGTGTTTATTAACTATCTGCTATATGTCAGACACTGTGGAAGGTATTTTGGATAGAGTGGTGAATAAGACAGTCCAAGTTGTTTATTTACATCTGTGATAAGTACTGAAAAGGAGAAATTCTGTTGTCAGGAAAGCATATAACAGGATACTGATTCTAATCTGAGGGTTGAGGGGAGACTTCCCTGAGGGAGTAACATCAGTCATACCTGCTTTCCAACAACCACCATTACTCTCTGTCCCATTACTGTTTTATTTTTTTCATGGCAATAATTGTTATTGCCACAAATTCTTATTTATCTTCTTCCTTCTTGTCTCCTCCTCTGACTCCCCTACTCGCCCTTGCCCCCCACATTAGAATGGAAACTCCTGGAGAGCAAGGACCTTTGTGCCAGAAAACCCTGAATGGAAAGAAGCATGGGGAGGTGGAGGAACCGAAAGAAGGCCAGTGAGGTGGTGGTCAGTATTAGAAGGAGAGTAGCAGCCTTGGAGACCATGTCAGGAACTTTAGAATTTATCCTAAGGACAATGGGAAGCAATTTTAAGCAGGGGATGGACATGATCAGATTTGCTTAAAAATTACTTCAGTGTTGCATGGAGAATGGAGGAGATGTTAGAATGGGCACAGGAGACCAATTTAGGCTATGATGGTAACCTAAGTAGGAGAGCATGGTGATGTCTTGGACTAGTGTTTTGGCAGTGGAAATGAAGGAGAAGGTAAAATTGGTAGGTCTTGACAATGGATTGGATATGAGAGAGGAGAGGAAGAAGTCAGGGATGACCTCCATTCCAGGTTTCTTGATTGTACAACTGAGTTGATGTCAGATACATTTTCCCAATGCATTTGAAAAAGAACGTGCACATTTTCAAGTTTGATATACAGTAGAATTGCCCCTGATTGTGAAAATTCAGCAAATATATTGAACTTTTCCAGTCAACTTTTGGTCAAGATAGAAATGCACGTACTTTTTTTTTAGTCTATACTGTTTTACCTACTAAGGAGTAACCTATGTCTTTGTTTCAGGCTTGCTAATTGTTATAACTGACTGGAGTCCTAGCATTTTTTTAATGGTTTTATTGAAGTATGATTCACATACCATACAATTCATCTATTTGAAGTTTATGATTCAGTGGCTCTTAATATATTCACAGAATTGTGCATCCATCACCATCAATTTTAGAAAATTTTCATTACCCCAAAAAGAAACCCTGTACTGCTTAGCCATTATTCTTCAATCTCCCCATGTACCCCAACCTTAGGCAACCACTAATTTACTTTCTGTCTCTATAGGTTTGCCTATTTTGGACATTGCATATAAATAGAATCATATAATATATGGTCTTTTGTGACTGACTTCCTTTACTTAGCATAATGTGTTCAAGGTTCATCCATGTCATAGCATGTTTCATTTCCTCATTTCTTTTTATTGCTGAGTAATAATCCATTGTATGCATATAACACGTTTTATTTATCTGTTTCATCAGTTGATGGACATTTGGGTTGTTTCCACTTTTTGGCTATTATGAATAATGCTGCTGTGAATATTTGTGTATAAGTTTTTTTTGTGTGTGTGTGTATGTAAGTTTTTTATGTGGACATATATTTTCAGTTCTCTTGGGGATATTCCCAGCAGTGGAATTGCTGGGTCATGTGACAACTCTGTTTAACTATTTGAGGAACTGCCAGACTGTTTTCCAGAGTGGGTATACCATTTTACATTCTTACCAGCAGTGTACGAAGGTTCCAGTTTTTCTACATCCTCACCAATACTTACTTATTTTCTGTCATCCTCAGGGGTGTGAAGTGGTTTCTCATTGTGATTTTGAATTGCGTTTCCCAACAGTGTTTCTATTGGGCTAAAATGATAATGAGATAGAAGCAGGGCAATTTACTGGCTGGCATAGAATTTAAGAGAGTAGAGATGAATTGGCATATACAAGTAATTATTTTAAGCATTTTCTAAGGCTTTGCATTGTCTTTCTGGTTCTCATTTAGCAGTTAACAGTTAAAACATTTTATTTTGTACCTTAGGTTCAAAACAGTTTTCAGGTTCCACAAAAATAATTTTCACAAATACCCTAAATATTTTTGTTATAGTTTTTCTTTCTCTTTAAAATACAGTCTTCATCCCTTTTGGCTCCTAAGCAGTGTAGTTGAGAAGGTCTGACTGATTTTGGACAAATTCAAAATTGAACAATCCAAGAACCATCTTGTACCAGACACTGTGTTTACTGTGTTTACATGGGGGCTACCTTCACAAAGCTTCTAGCCTTGTGGGGGAGACAGATACACATATTTATTTACATATAAGGAAGAATGTGGCAAGTGTAGCAGTTGGTGAGTATAAACAGAGTATGTTAATACCAGAGTGGAGAGAAATTAATTCCCGTTTTAAGCAGAGGCGGTAATTTGAAGGCTAGGTAGAATTTTGGCAGGTAGAAAAATAGCAGAAAA
Source organism: Mesoplodon bidens (assembly GCF_964165515.1). NCBI lineage: Eukaryota > Metazoa > Chordata > Mammalia > Artiodactyla > Ziphiidae > Mesoplodon > Mesoplodon bidens. Next base: position 111,795,765 of record NC_138178.1, read on the forward strand.
GAAGAGAATTTTAGATTGAAGGAACTATGTGAGCAAAGTCATGGAAGCAGGAATTATAGTTTGGAATGAGAAGTAGTCTGTATGGTTATAGTTTAGGGTATATTGGGACAAGAGGGCTCATGGGGGATCCAGCTGAAGATAGACTGGATGCATATGACATGTAAAGGACTTTGGATTTTGTCCTGTAGTCAGTGGGATACTTTAGAAAGTTATCTGCTAGTGTACAGTTCATGATAAAATCTGCGCTTTTCAAAGGTAAGATTTATAGTGATGGTGAAGAACAAATTAGAGATATATTGGAGGTAAGGGAGCCATTTGCAATAGCAAGGGTGAGAACTGACTTATCAACTTAAATTGGCTTAAAAATAGGGGTTTATTATTTCACATAAAAGAAATCTGGAAGTTAACGGGTTGGTTAAAAAGCAGCCCAACTATATCAGGGCTCTGGGATGGCATTTCTGCATTTCTCTTGGTTTAATCTTTATGGTCACAAAATGGTCTTATTCATTCACAAACAGTAAGAAAAAGTGTGGGTTCTCTTACTGTTTCTTGTTGTTATTGTTGTTAGAGAAGAAAACTTTGACCAGGCCACTCCTAGCTTCACCCATCAGGATTGGATCTCATGACTGTGACTTAGCTGCAAAGGAGACTGGGAAAGTGGGGAGTGATATTTTCCACCTTTACAGTGGGAGGTGAGCTCTGCCTGTGAAAACAACAGGTGGGAGTAGGAGTTCTCAGGGGTTAGCAATGAGTAGTATTTGGAGATGCTAATATCCTCCATTTAGTAGTAAAAAGGCAAAGGAACAGACAGATTTAAGAGACAGATTAGAAAGGAAGGAAGAATTAAAGATTGGCTGTAGGTTTGGTGGTGAATGAAGAGATTGAAATGCCATTTACCAAAATGTATTTCCCTATCTAAAATTGAGTTGACTCCTTAGTCTATTTTTTTTTTTTTTTTTTTTTCTTTTTGCGGTATGCGGGCCTCTCACTCTTGTGGCCCCTCCCGTTGCGGAGCACAGGCTCCGGACGCGCAGGCCCAGCGGCCATGGCTCACGGGCCCAGCCGCTCCGCGGCATATGGGATCCTCCCGGACCGGGGCACGAACCCGTATCCCCTGCATCGGCAGGCGGACTCTCAACCACTGCGCCACCAGGGAGGCCCTCCTTAATCTATTAATACCTAGGCCTAGTATCCTGATATCTTACCTTCTAATCACCAACCTAATGGGCTGGGAAGGAGGTTGTTGGAAGTAGTTCGGTGGGTTTTTTTTTTTTTTTTTTTACATCTTTATTGGAGTATAATTGCTTTACAATGGTGTGTTAGTTTCTGCTTTATAACAAAGTGAATCAGTTATACATATACATATGTTCCCATATCTCTTCCCTCTTGTGTCTCCCTCCCTCCCACCCTCCCTATCCCACCCCTCTAGGTGGCCACAAAGCACCGAGCTGATCTCCCTGTGCTATGCGGCTGCTTCCCACTAGCTATCTATTGTACGTTTGGTAGTGTATATATGTCCATGCCGCTCTTTCACTTTGTCACAGCTTACCCTTCCCCCTCCCCATGTCCTTAAGTCCATTCTCTAGTAGGTCTGTGTCTTTATTCCCATCTTACCCCTAGGTTCTTCATGACATTTTTTTTCTTAGATTCCATATATATGTGTTAGCGTACAGTATTTGTCTTTCTCTTTCTGACTTACTTCACTCTGTATGACAGACTCTAGGTCCATCCACCTCACTACAAATAACTCAATTTTGTTTCTTTTTATGGCTGAGTAATATTCCATTGTATATATTTGCCACATCTTCTTTATCCATTCATCCGATGATGGACACTTAGGTTGCTTCCATCTCCTGGCTATTGTAAATAGAGCTGCAATGAACATTTTGGTACATGACTTTTTTTGAATTATGGTTTTCTCAGGGTATATGCCCAGTAGTGGGATTGCTGGAAAAAATCTAGAAACAATAAATGCTGGAGAGGGTGTGGAGAAAAGGGAACACTCTTGCACTGCTGGTGGGAATGTGAATTGGTACAGCCACTGTGGAGAACAGTATGCAGGTTCCTTATAAAACTACAAATAGAACTACCATACGACCCAGTTCGGTGGTTTTCAAGGGCTACTCCTTGGACCAGTGCCAGCTTGCTGCGTAAGAATCAGCCGGGGAGCTTGTTAAATAAATCAGAATCTCTGAGAATTTGATTATTTTAGGTCTGGGATTTGACCATCAATTTTGTTAACAAGCTCCCCAGGTAATTCTGATGCACAGCTAGGTTTAGGTGTATTTGGTAGGAAAAATGTGGACTTTGGTTTTAGACAAACCTGAATTTAAACCCCAAGTCTTCACTTACTAACTGTGTGAACTTGGGCAAGGCACTTGACCTCACAGAGCTCAGGTCCCTCATCTGTGAAATGTGTAACAACAACAATAATAATAGCTACTTTACATAGCTTTTGTGAAATATACAGTATATATGTAATATGTCTAGCATAAATGCTGGCATATAGTAAGGATTCAGTAACTGGCTATTTTTATATGTCTTAGCCTGTAGTAAGTACTGGGTATTTGATTTAGCAAAGAAACAAATTTCTGTAAAGCTACAACAAAAAGAAAATAAGAAGCAAATATAATAAATTGCTTTTCTTGTTGCTTAGTATCCATTGTAATCAATAGCTGATTTTTTTTGGCCCAGCCAAACATCTTCTAAGCTTGAGCATGTAAACTTTGTTTATTTTCTTAACTGCATTTTTGGCTGTGTCTGTTCTGTGTAATCTATATAAGTATATAATTTGAAAATCAGCAAGTATACCAAAAACTCTAATCTAATTTCTGTGAAATACATTACTTAATATTTAGTAGAGCCTATTTTTCACAGTAATCTCATATAAAACCTTAAAGTAGGCAGGATTCTTTCTCTTATAAAACAAAACACAGTTCGGATGAAAGCAATAAGTGCACATTAAGGATCATTTTGTTATTCTCAAAGCTTGTTGCCTGGGTTAATAATTAGAATGTTATTGTGGATGATTGTCTTGTGTGATAAATTATTACTCACTGAGAATGAATGCTCGTTTTTCCTGTTTCAGTGCATAAAGAGGTCTTGGTGAAAGGGAGAAAAGACACTAACATTGGGTATTTACTTTGTGCTAGGAAGTTGACTTAATGTCTCGTAGGAGAGGGGCACCATGCTGTAGGGGTACCTGTGGACTCTGAAGGCATGCTGCCTGGGTTCCTATCCCAGCTCCTGCACTTACAGCTGTGTGACTTTAGGTAAATTACTAATCTTTGCGTGCCTTGACATTATAGTGTACACCTGCCTCATGAAGTAGTTGTGAGGATTACATAAGCTAACATACCTACAGTATTTAGGAAGTACGTGGCTTATGGTTCTGTGTAACTGTTAACTGTTCTTTAAGTTTCACAAATTCACACTGTTCTGCAGTCTCACAAAAATCCTGTAAGGTGTGTATCTTCTTAATCTTTATTTTGTAGGTAAGAAAACTGAGGTTTGGTGAGGTTAGTAACTTAGCAATTGCCCATCTATTTACTGATACAAATCCCAGATAGCTTTTTCGTGCATTCTACTATGGCTTTAATAAGTTAGTTATTTTTTTAAAAATCCTAAAAATAATAATTACTTATGTGAGTCATATGGTATTTAAACAAAAATATTTATTTATCTGGCTGAGGCATGCGGGATCTTTAGTTGTGGCATGTGGGATCTAGTTCCTTGACCAGGGATTGAACCCAGGCCCCCTGCATTGGGAGCGTGGAGTCTTAGCCACTGGACCATCAGGGAAGTCCTCATATGGTATTAAGTAATGTTGTTTTTCAGTTATCAAAAAAACATTTTTACTACTTAGGAATAGAATTAATAGATGAACCATTTTTGAACTTCAAGTTAGGTGTTAATATTTTGAAAAACATTTGTCATTGATCCTCACTTAAAAATATTGCATCGGGCTTCCCTGGTGGTGCAGTGGTTGAGAGTCCGCCTGCCAGTGCAGGGGACACGGGTTCGTGCCCTGTTCCAGGAAGATCCCACATGCCGCGGAGCGGCTAGGCCCGTGAGCCATGGCCACTGAGCCTGCGCATCTGGAGTCTGTGCTTCACAATGGGAGAGGCCACAACAGTGAGAGGTCCGCGTACCGCAAAAAAAAAAAAAAAAATATATATATATATATATATATATATATTGCGTCAAGGGTTGTGGAGAAAAGGGAACCCTTGCACATTGTTGGTGGGAATGTAAATTGGTGCAGCCACTGTGGAAAACAGTATGAAGTTTCCTCAAAAAACTAAAAATAGAACTATCATATGATACAGCAATTTCACTGCTTGGTATATATTCCAAGAAAACAAAAACACTAATTTGAAAAAATGTGCGCACCCCAGTGTTCATAGCAGCGTTATTTACAAAAGCCAAGATATGGAAGCAACCTAAGTATCCATTAATATCAAGAGATGAATAGATAAAGAAGATATATATCCAATGGAATACTACTCAGCCACAAAAAATAATGAAAAAATATATATACTGTAAAAAACATATAAAGTATACTGTATATTACAGTAGGTATTTAATTGTAATTAATTATATAAATATAACTTGGGTTTAGGTAATACATCATTTTATACTTGATGATCATAATGGTACCTTGAGGGTTTTCCATAGTTTTGGAACTTTATTTGTTGTGTAGTTATATAAATATTTGAATACAATACAATTGTTTATTTCACTCATGATATGGATGCATCTGTGATTAACTGAATTATCTAAATCCTCAAGGTTCATACATTTTATGGAATATATAAACAGTTTTGCTTGCTGACAGGTCACCACTAATGTATATAAATAGTATTAACTGACTTGAGACATGTGTGTCTACTTCTCTCGTATCTTTTATAAGAATAATTCAGTGTACTGAGTAAGAAACTTAATGTCAAATATTAAAGTGAAAGATAAGGCCGTGTTTTTTTTTTTTTATTAATTGTGTAACAGAGGGTTGGGAGTGTGTAACTAGACGCTAAAGCCCATCTTGTATTCGGAATTTTTCCTTACTTACCCTTCCTCCTCCTCCATAAGCACACAGACACACGCACCGCACTTACCAAGCACGATAAAATAACAGTACGGTCTTATAAGGTAATTTTCAGAAGGTAGAAGCCCCAAACTGCTTTTCCCCTCTATTTTCTGTATGGTTTTAGGTAGAAAGCATTATGCACAATATGCTTTGAAATTTCCCATTAGAAGCAGTAGCAATTTTGTTTTGAATAGCTCTTAAGAAGCTGTTGGCTGTGTGTTTCCTTCTCAGCACTCTTTGGCCTACCTTTGAAATTGCTTTTGGTAAAGTGCAGCTTGCTGCCAGTAATTCATTCTCTCACTTTGGGATGGAATGGAAGTTGCTGAATTTGTTGTGAGTTAGAAAGAGAACAGTTACCCAAATTTTACATTTAGTATATTCTTCCTTAGTTTCATTTAGTTTGTAACATATTGGTAGCAAAACTGGTACACATCCTTTGAATTTCATGACCTGATTCTGTACAATAAGAAGTTATCCAGATCTTTCTTACAGAACAGTCTGTCTTTTTTTCTTAATTATTCTCCCCTTCCTCCCTAACTTGGCTTTCACCAATTCATTTTTCCTTTCTCAATTTTTTTTTCTCAGTAATTTATTTCCCCCATCACATCTCCTTGAGGAATAAGGAGGCCCCTAAATCCTCAGTAGGGCAGTGTTAGAAGAGTAGCTGAGAAGAGAGCAGAGGGCACATGAAGACATGGGTTTTAAAACCAGCTGCTTGGCTCCTGTGATTTTGAGTCTGGAGGGTATATCAGGTGCTCTGTTTACATCTGATTCCTGTGGTTGCTGCATTGCTTTTATTTGCAAGGGCTGCTATCAGAATTGTGAATGCTCTTCCCTGCACTGCAGTTTAGTTAAGGACATTCCGAAGGAATCGATGTTGGTTTTCAGTGCTTTTCCTGCAGTACCTTATCTGATTTGGGAAAGGTTCTTGTTTGGTTAGGTTTCTAGGTCTTAAGGCTTAGATTCTGTCAAAAAAGTGGCTGGTTGATGTTGCAGATAAGATGACTATTATTTTTAGGGGTTAGTATCTAGAAGTATCTTTTTCTGCATTTGTATTACCATGGTGATAGAAGGCTTCCTAATTTTTCTCTGATTTTGAAGACTACTTACTAAGAGCATCGATACTTTTTTTCCCCTTTAATTAAAAGGCCAAGGATTCAAGATTTTTCTTTCCTTAATCTTAGTTGTTTTACTCCTCATTTACTTTCTCTGTTACTTACTAGATGAAAATGTGGGACTTAAGGGAATTGCTTCTTGTTAAAGAAGATGTTGCTTGTCTGCTCTGGAAAGGAAAACACACACACACACACACACACACACACACACACACACTCTCTCTCTCTCTCTCTCTCTCTCTCTCTCTCTCCCATGCAGCCACTTTATGTTTAAAACCCTGGATTGAACCTAAACTTGGTAGTGAGTGGGTTTAAAACCTGCCCTCTTTTTAATGAGCCCTTTCATACCGGATTGTGTCTTTAGTTTTCAAAGATTTAGGTAGTGTACTTTTTTTTTAAGGTAATATACTCTTATCATATATTTTTTTTTACAGCAGCCCACTATAGCCAGTCTTTGCACTAGATTTTATTCCATGAAGTTCCATTTTTCTGGAGTTGAGATCAATAGGAAAATGAAGATGACACTGGATTTTCTTGGGGGAAAAGTGGTGGTTAGGAATAGACCACAAGGAAATTTATGACCCTTTCTTTAACACCAGAATATTTTAATCTTTACCTACATTAGTTAATTTTGAATCCTATAACTTAAAACGTTAGTATAGAGGTATTAGGAGAGGGAATTTCATGAACTCATAGAATGTTAGAGCTTAAGAGGGGCCGTAGGGATCATATAGTAATCAACCCTGATACTCTACAGAGGAACAAATGGAGGTTTGTTCATTCATTCATTAGTTCATCTATTCATCCATCCATTCATTAAATGGATATTTATCTTATGATTACTGTTTAAGGTGCTTGGAGATATCCTTACCCTTATGGAGTTTACAATAAATAAATATTAGACATCATAAGTAAGTTAAATAGTATGTTAGAAAGTGATAAAAGTAGTCTGAAATAAGGGGGAGGGAAAATGCTTGTGTGTGAGGGGCGGTTCGCACTTTAACATAGGGTAAGCTCCACTGAAAATATGACATTTGAGCAGAAACGTGAACAAGGTGAGAGTGTAGTCTGTGTGACTATCTGTGGGAAGATTGTGTCAGGCAAAAGGAACAGCCAGTTCAAAGGCTACTAAGTGGGAGCATGTCTAGCTTATTATTCAAGGAATAGTGAAAAGCCCACTGTGGCCCCTGGAGTAAGAAGTGGACTGGAGTAATAACAGGTGAGGAAAGTTAACAGGGCTGGGAGGCAGGGGTATGGGGAGCTGGATAGATTATGTGGGGTCTGGTGAATTGTCGTAAGGACTTTGGCTTTTCATGAGTGAAATGCAGGAGGGGGTGTCAGTGAAGGGTTTTGAGCAGACATGATCTGACTTATGTTTCAACTCTGAATCATTCTTACTGCACTGTTGAGAAGAGATGCCAGGGTAGGGTTGCTAGATTTAGCAAATAAAAATATAGGACACCCACTCAATTAAATTTGAATTTTAGATAAACAACGAATAATTTTTTATATGCATATGTCCCATGCAATATGTGACTGGCTATTTACCCATGTGGCAGAATGTGAACTACTTTTTTATAGTTAAAAAAAAAACCCTCTTCATTGTTACTGTTGATTACTGTAGATCACTGTTACTCTGATCCTGCTGGCCCCAAGACGTGGGGCCTTATAGCAAATTTTCATCTTTGCCTTTCCATACTATCTATATTACTGTTTTTCACCTTGCGGTCATCTTATACCCTAGAGTGTTACAATGCAGTTTGTTGGACCCCAGCCCAGACGTACTGAATCAGAATTTCTTGAGATAGAACGGAGTCTCTCTCCACGACTGCCTATTGTTCTAGATTCTAGGTACAGCAGTGAATAAAACACACAAAATTCCTTACCCTAGTGAAATTAACATTCTAGTGGGGAGGCACAATAAACAAGATAAATAAGTAAATATATAGTATGTTAAATATTGATATAGGTGCTAAGAAGAAAGGAAAAGCAGGAATGGGAGTAGGAAATATGCAGTGTTATGATGAGGGAGTTGCAGTTTTAGAGAGAGTGACCAGTGAAGGCCTCACTACATGGTGATGTTTGAATCAAGACTTGAAAGAAGTGATGGAGAGAACCAGGTGGATACCTGGGGGGATGGATTCTTGGCTGAAGGAACAGCATCTACAAAAGTCCTAAACCAGGTGCATACCTGGTGTGTTAAATACACTGCAGGGAGCAATGTGTCTGGAGTGGAGTGAAAAGGGGAAAAAGAGTAGGGGATGAGATGAGAGAGACAAAGGGGAATGGTTAGTGATTGTTAGCCGTTAGGCTTTATGGTATGTTGGAAAGAGATTTGGAAGCTAGCTCCAGCTATGACATTTATCTCTGGGCCTGTTTCTTCTTCACTAAAAAGCGGTCAGAAGACTACGATGATCTCTTAGGTGTTTTTTTGTTTGTTTTTGTTGCTCTAAAATAGTCTTTAATTTGATACTCTTCCATTTCTACCTTTCCAGCTTGTTTACAAACAGTTTATCATTTGGGATTCTTCTGTACTTTTCACGAGCTCATCTCTGTTTGTCCTCTGTCCAGCCACGTGAACTTTTTCCTTTATGTTGCCCTTGTTCCTCTTCTTTCTTAACTGAAATTGAAGATTCAGACAGTCCTTTGATAGGTAGTAGGAAATTGTTCTCATAACTGTCCAACCATTACCTCTTCTGACATTCAGATTCTTATTTAATGTTAGGTAATAGAATTAAGAAACATATTTTTCTCTACTGAGAGATGAAAATTCTTGTGAATGGCAGCTTGATTTAAAGCTAGGTAGAGAGAGAAGAAAGTAGAGGCTTGATTCAACTTTAAATTGAATAAATCCTAGTTGCCAGTCCAAGATTAAGTGTAATGTAATGTGTAGAGACTCATGTGATTCTTAACTGGATACCTCTGTGGAAAGGACACATTTGAGTAGGTCTTAATCTTAAATGAATGTTTACTTACAAACGTTGGGGTGGGCCACTCGAAGACGTTGTTTTGATGGGTTCTATTAGCACATGACATGGATAAAAAGAACATCATGAAGCTTTACAATCTTCTTTAGTGTAAATTCTGTTGGAAGAACAAAGCAGTATCAAAACTCTTGTCAGTGCCTTTGAAATCCAGCACACAAAAAATAGGATTTGTAGGCTCTCAAATTGCAGCTTTCATGCAGTGGTAATGAAACAGTATAATCACTCTGAATAATTCTGCCACCTTTTTACAGGTCTCACAGGGTATTATGAATTATAAAGAAACAAATCCCCAAACCTAGTATGTTGGGGTTTGATCTGTCTTCTTTTTGTCATCTGTTAGACTTTGAGTACTGCAGGAGAGTCAGAAAAAAGGGTACCAACATATTAGGTTAAGTTTATGGTGACATTAAAGATGGCAATCCTACTTTACAACAGTACATGTATAGTTATATTTGCTAATAATCATTTTCTTTTTCTGTTGTGTATTTGGTGAGGCTTTTGTGGTGATTATTCTTTGGGGCCTGGCTGAAATTAATGATAAAGAAAACCCTGATTGGAGTTTTCTTGACTAAATATAATTATTTTAGGTGGAATAAGTTGGAAAGGATTCACAAAACTTAGTTAGTTGGACACCCAGCTGCATATGTTTATTTATAGCCTCTACGTTTCTCATTTATTTTCCTACAATATAAAACTGTTTGAAAGTTTAATTTGAAAAACTGTTTATACACTTAAAATAGGAGCCTATTTAAAAACAATGGAGTAAATTATGAAAAACAAATGAGGTTTATTTGGCATCTTTTGAACGTTACTGAATTCTAGACTTGAAAATATGTGTAGGCTGCTTTTTGTACTTGTAATTTTATCAGTCAGTAGCTGTGCCAAAATCAAAGTACAGTATGCTTAATTAATACAGGGTTTGGTGTTTCTACTTAATGGACACTGATTTTATTCACAATATATAAAATTAAAGTAAGACATGCTAACTTAGTTCCAGTGAAACAGCCTGAAAAATGTGCCCTTTATTATTTTTGAAAACTAGCCAATTAAGGATGAGGAAGTAGATCTTTACTGAGGTAGCTCCTCTGACACTAAAAGAGATGATTGTGTCCTGTCTGACTTTGGCTTTACAAAAATTACATTGTTGGGTGATTGAATAACTTTGTCATGGAAAAGCTTATTTTCTAAATCAGCGTTGGCAAACTATGACCTATGGACTAAATCCTGCCTGTATTTGTAAATAAAGTTTTATTGGAACATAGCCATGCTCATTCATTTACATGTTGTCTATGGCTGCTTTGGTGCTACAATGGCAGTGTTGAATAGTTGCAGATCAAATGATCCACAAGGCTTAAAATATTTCCTTTTTCTTTTTTTGACATCTTTATTGGAGTATAAGTGCTTTACATTGTTGTGTTAGTTGCTGCTGTATAACAAAGTGAATCAGCTATATGTATACATGTATCCCCATACCCCTCCCTCTTGCATCTTCCTCCCTCCCTCCCTATCTCACCCCTCTAGGTGCTCACAGAGCACCGAGCTGATCTCCCTGTGCTGTGCGGCTGCTTCCCACTAGCTATCTATTTTACATTTAGTAGTGTGTATATGTCAGTGTCACTCTCTCACTCTGTCCTAGCTTACCCTTCCCACTCCGCGCGTCCTCAAGTCTGTCTCTACGTCTGTGTCTTTATTCCTGTCCTGCCCCCAGGTTCATCAGAACCACTTTTTTTTTTTATTAGATTCCATATATATGTGTTACCATACAGTATTTGTTTTTCTCTTTCTGGCTTACTTCACTCTGTATGACAGACTCTAGGTCCATCCAACTCACTACAAAAAACTCAATTTTGTTTCTTTTTATGGCTGAGTAATATTCCATTGTATATATGTGCCACATCTTCTTTATCCAGTCATCTGTCAATGGACAGTTAGGTTGCTTCCATGACCTGGCTATTGTAAATAGTGCTGCAGTGAACACTGGGGTGCATGTGCCTTTTGAATTATGGTTTTCTCTGGGTATATGCCCAGGAGTGGGATTGCTGGCTCATATGGTAATTCTATTTTTAGTTTTTTAAGGAACCTCCATACTGTTCTCCATAGTAGCCATTCCCACCAACAGTGCAAGAGGGTTCCCTTTTCTCCACACCCTCTCTAGCATTTGTTGTTTGTAGATTTTCTGATATGCCCATTCTAAGTGGTGTGAGGTGATACCTCACTGTAGTTCTGATTTGCATTTCTCTTATAATTAGTGATGTTGAGCAGCTTTTCATGTGCTTCTTGGCCATCTGTATGTCTTCTTTGGAGAAATGTCTATTTAGGTCTTCTGCCCATTTTTGGATTGGGTTGTTTGTTTTTTTGATATTCAGCACATGAGCTGCTTGTATATTTTGGAGATTAATCCTTTGTCAGTTGCTTCGTTTGGAAATATTTTCTCCCATTCTGAGGGTTGTCTTTTTGTCTTGTTTTCCAAGATTTTGGATCATCTTTACTATCATTACTCTGAATTCTTTTTCAGGTAGACTGCCTATTTCCTCTTCATTTGTTTGGTCTGGTGGGTTTTTACCTTGCTTCTTCAGCTGCTGCGTATTTCTCTGTCTTCTTATTTTGCTTAACTTACTGTGTTTGGGGTCTCCTTTTAGCAGGCTGCAGGTTCGTAGTTCCCGTTGTTTTTGGTGTGTGCCCCCAGTGGGTAAGGTTGGTTCAGTGGGTTGTGTAGGCTTTCTGGTAGAGGGGACTGGCTCCTGTGTTCTGGTGGATGAGGCTGGATCTTGTCTTTCTGGTGGGCAGGACCACATCTGGTGGTGTGTTTTGGGGTGTCTGTGACCTTATTATGATTTTAGGCAGCCTCTCTGCTAATGGGTGGGGTTGTGTTCCTATCTTGCTAGTTGTTTGGCATGGGGTGTCCAGCACTGGAGCTTGCTGGTCATTGAGTGGAGCTGGGTCTTAGTGTTGAGATGGAGATTTCTGGGAGAGCTCTCACCGATTAATAATTACATGGGGCCAGGAGGTCTCTGGTGGTCCAGTGTCCTGAACTCGGCTCTCTCACCTCCAAGGCTCAGGCCTGACACCTGGCCAGAGCACGAAGACCCTGTCAGCCACAGAGCTCAGAAGAAAAGGGAGAAATAAAAGAAAGAAAGAAAAAAAAAGTAAAATAAAATGAAGTTATTAAAATAAAAAAATAAAAAATATTATTAAAGTAAAACAATTTTTAAAAGTAGTTTAAAAAATAAAAGAGCAACCAAACCAATAAACAAATCCACCAGTGATAACAAGTGCTAAAAACTAAACTAGGATAACCACATAAATCAGAAACCAGTCGATCGCATACAGCAAACCCCAAGTCTACAGTCGCCCCCAAGGTCCACTGCCTCAATTTTGGGATGATTTGTTGCCTATTCAGGTATTCCACAGATGCAGGGTACATCAAGTTGATTGTGGAGATTTACTCCATTGCTTCTGAGGCTGCTGGGAGAGATTTCCCTTTCTGTTCTTTGTTCGCACAGCTCCCGGGGTTCAGCTTTGGATTTAGACCCGCCTCTGCATGTAGGTCACCTGAGGGACATCTGTTCCTGCCCAGATAGGACCAGGTTAAAGTAGCAGCTGATTAGAGGGCTCTGGCTCACTCAGGTTGGGGGGAGGAAGGGGTACAGAATGCGGGGCGAGCCTGCAGCGGCGGCAGAGGCTGGCATGACGTTGCACTAGCCTGAGGCGTGCCGTGTATTCTCCCGGGGAACTTGTCCCTGGATCACGGGACCCTGGCAGTGGTGGGTTGCATGGGCTCCTGGGAGGGGAGGTGTGGATAGTGACCTGTGGTTGCACACAGGCTTCTTGGTGGTGGCAGCAGCTGCCTTAGCGTCTCATGCCCATCTCTGGGGCCCGCGCTGATAGCCGCGGCTCGCGACTGTCTCTGGAGCTCTGATTCCCCTCTCCTCGGCACCCCGAAACAATGGTCTCTTGCCTCTCCGGCAGCTCCAGACTTTTCCCCGGACTCCCTCCCGGCTAGCTGTGGCTCACTAGCCCCCTTCAGGCTGTGTTCACACAGCCAACTCCAGTCCTCTCCCTGCGATCCGACCTCCAAAGCTGGAGCCTCAGCTCCCAGCCCCCGCCTGCCCTGGCGGGTGAGCACACAAGCCTCTCGGGCTGGTGAGTGCTGGTCAGCACCGATCCTCTGTGTGGGAATCTCTCTGCTTTGCCCTCCGCACCCCTGTTGCTGTGCTCTCCTCCCCGACCCTGAAGCCCCCCCCACTCCGCCATCCGCGGTCTCCGCCCGTTCCTAGCTCCCTCCCACTGGTGCAGGTCCCATCCCTATTCTTTTGTCTGTTTTTTCTTTTTATTTTTGCTCTACCCAGGTACGTGGGGAGTTTCTTGCCTTTTGGGAGGTCTGAGGTCTTCTGCCAGCATTCAGTAGGTGTTCTGAAGGAGTTGTTCCACATGTAGATGTATTTCTGATGTAGTTTTGAGGAGGAAGGTGATCTCCACGTCTTACTCTTCCGCCATCTTGAAGGTCCTCTCAAAATATTTCCTATTATTTGGCCCTTTAGGGAGAATCATGCTGACTTTTGCTTTTTATCTAAGTTTTTTGTAGACAGATCATGTTCAAGTTATGGTGGAGGTTTATGTGGTTGGTATTTTTGTGTTTAATTTTCCATTCTGCTTCATTCTAAGAAAGAATACTTAAAATCATTTTGAGTGTTAGTTTCCAGGTTTCTCATCAAAAGTAGGTATAATACCACCTTACAGGGTTGCCATGAGGAGTCAATGAGAAATGTAAATAAAATCCTTACCAGAGTGCCTGGCACCCCAGAGGAATTCAAGTGGTGGGGAGATATAATCAGGGAAAGTCTAGGTGTTTATTTAGGTGATTTAGGATGGCATGTTTTTAGAGATTCTGATTTGTCCACAGAGCTGGTTGTGGAAGCCTAGTTTATCCAGGTTCTTAATATAACATTGCTGATTAACTTCCCTCCATCCTTTTCCTCCTCCCTCCTTTCCTGTGTCCCTCTTTCCCTTTCTCTTTCCTCTCCTCCTGCTGACCTTTGTATGTTGCAGGAAAAATGGGGTGTGAGAGCCTGGTCATGTCCCAGCTCTTGGGTGAGTATCTGGGATGGGCCACCAAGTAAGAGTCCTTGACTTTGTGCAGGAAAAAGTTCAAGAGCAAACGAGCCATAATAAAATGAAAGCAGGTTTATTTAGAGAGAGACACACTCCATCTTAGAAGGTGAGAGGTGGCCCCAGGACATGGAGTCCTCTTGAAAAGTGAGTGGTGCTGGGCTGTGGGGGGTGGTTAGTTTTTATGGGCTGGGTAATTTCGTATGCTAATGAGTGGGAGGAATATTCTAATTTCCAGGAGTTGGGACATCACCTACTTTTTGGCCTTTTACAATTGGCCTGGGAACTCTCATGGCACCTGTGGGTGTGTCATTTAGCATATGCTAATGTATTACAATGAGTGCATAATGAGGCTCAGGATATACTGGAAGTCAAATCTTCTGCTATCTTGGGCCTAGTAGGTTCTAATCAGTTTTGGTCATATCCTTTTCTTCTTAATGGTTGTGTAATTCTTTTAATGGTTGTGCCCTGCCCCCTTTCCTTCCTGTCTCAGTACCTTTCTCTCCCCTGTTTCCTTTTTGGTATATATAAGCATTAGTACTGAATTTAGTTGGTCAGTAGAGTCTTGTAGAGAGTATGCAGAGAACCTAACACACAGAGGATTTTCCATTATTCTTAGTTCCATTCTCCAGGAAATAGAGGAACTCTTATCATCTTGTGATCTGCCTCCCTGCCCTCTTTATTCTTATTTGTTAATGTGTATTAGCAGCTATGTAGGTATATGTAAAATCCATTCCTACCACAGCAAATTTTAGGGCAGATCTTCAGGTTTGTCTTACCCCATGATGCCAAGGACTCACTTTTAGACAAGCACGGTTTTCTTCTAGAAGACAGGACAGATAGATGATAAATTCTCCCTAACATTTTGAAGGAAACTTGAAATCTAGTGATGATAAAATTGACCCTCGCAGTCTTACACTGCAAGCACTCACTTAGTTGTTTTCTTGTTTCATGAAAACATAAATTTAAATTTACTTGACAGGTATTTTTAGAAGATTAATTTGAAAACTGAGACCTAACCCTTTCAAGTTATTCTAAAACAACATTAATATAAATCATAGCAAGGAAAAAGAATCTTAGAATATTTTTTGTTTTTATTGGCATTATTATTTTATGGCTGCATTAATTTTGTAGGTGTCACAAGAAAACATATGGAAAAGAGGTGTTAGTTATAGCATTAGCAGACCCATAGATAATAGTTAACAATTATCCACATTGCTTAAGGTTTTAGGCCCCCTCATTTGAAAATGTTTTTATCTGTAGTGAATTTAATTCTATTTTTAATTCAACTAAATTCTTTTGTTTGTGGTTTAAAAAGGAGTTAAAATCAGTGAGAATTTCTCAATGAATGTTCCTACCTTTTTAAAGCTACTGACTGACCTAAATTTAGTTCCAGTGCTTACATACATCAAAAAGGAAACAGAGGAGAGAAAGGTGTGAAGATCAGTAGGAAGAGAGGAAAGAGAAAGGGAAGGAGGGACACAGGAAAGGAGGGAGGAGGAAAAGGATGGAGGGAAGTTAATCAGCAATGTTATATTAAGAACCTGGATAAACTAGGCTTCCACAGCCAGCTCTGTGGACAAATCAGAATCTCTAAAAACATGCCATCCTAAATCACCCAAATAGACACCTGGACTTTCCCTGATTATTTCTCCCCACCACTTGAATTCCTCCGGGGTGCCAGGCACTCTGGTAAGGATTTTATTTACATTTCTCATTGACTCCTCATGGCAACCCTGTAAGGTGGTATTATACCTACTTTGATGAGAAAGCTGGAAACTAACACTACAAATGATTTTTTTTTAAGTATTAAACCCAAATTTTATATATCACCATTCTATTAAAGGTAATGTGTCCTTCCTCCTTTCTCATTTATTTTACAGTAAGCTGAGATTTCTGGTAGAGGGAGATACTAATCCCAATCCTCTGTGAGTCACACGGGGACATTAAATGATTTTCTTAGAATTGCAGTTTGAGTCACTGTAAAGTTAGGGACATAAATTTGAATGTACCTTGTTTTGTCTATTTTTAGGCACCAGACAGTGAGGTTTAACAGGTAATTTTGTGTCTGGAAATAGGTAGATAACGTGGAAGATGAGAGATTGTTTAGTTTAAAAAAAATTTTTTTGAGAGGTTAAGAGTTTTATCTTGCCAGGATACAGGGAGAGAGTTGTATGTCTTGGGGAAACATAACTCAAAGGCATATAGTTAGTATTAGCATTCTGTTTGCTTGTATATGAGAAAAACCAATAACATTGATTTAATCTGTGAAAGAAGAAAGGGGGGGTGGGGGGAGAAGAAAAAAAGACATATTTGGGAATAGGGAATTTTGTTTGTCTTTCTTTGTTAACCTGCTGATTAACTGTCAGCTAGCAAAGAGACCAGTTGGGATATTCTGCCCTTGGGCAGCTGGGTGGATCATCAAGGAAAACAGTTTTAGTTGTTTATGAATTCTCTGGAAGACTTCCGGTTTTTAACTGTGACTGGCACTTAAGAGGTTGTGTCTGTACTATGTCTGCTGCCATCCTCGTTAGCATTTCCATGCCAGATTTCCATCAGCATTTCTCACTTGCTTTAATTATGGTCTTGTTTCTATGCTTTTTTTCCTTCATTTTGTATTCTTTGGTGTGTTAGATGGTCTTTCCAAAAGTTAATGCTCCTTCTTGCTGGGGTTATGTTTGCTGTTGTAAACCATTATTTTAACATTGTGTGCAAGTAGTTTGTTAGTTTTCAGATCAAAAGGTCTTAGTCTGTTTGTGAGTGTATGGGAGATCTGAACCACAATGTTTAAAGTGGATGCAGTGGATTTCTTTAGTCAGTTATCTAGAAGAGATTAGTAAACCAACAAACAATATTTACCCTGAGCAGTTTATGTTCTTTTACCTTACTGTTGCTTTGAAAGTTTAGGTTATGATTTTGGAATATTTTGCAAATTGTCTTTTCTGTAGTCAGACCTGCTGTTTCTGTGCACTTTATCTTTGATGAAGAGTGGGGAAAAATTTGACAGTAAATTCTATTTTCTTACAGTCAAAGGCTGTTGGTTTGCTAGATGTGGATGTGTATGGCCCTTCTATTCCGAAGATGATGAATCTGAAAGGAGATCCAGAATTATCACAAAGTAAGTGAAGAAGAGAGAAGCAGTATGACAACAGTTACACTTCTGTTTAGTGCCTGCGGAGTGTCAGGCATTGTGTCACGCACCTGTGTACCTTATACACACTATAATATAATAATTCCGAAATCAGATGCGAGGCCAGACTGTCTGGGTTTAAATTCTAACTCTGTCACTGATTAACCATGTCGCTTTGAATGAATTGTTCAACCTCTTCGTGCCTCAACACCCCCATGTGTACATAGCGTTAACAATTGTACTTACCAGACAGAATTGCTGTACATAATAGCTCAATTACAAAGTTGCTGTAAGTGTAGTGCGTTCAAAGCACAGTGCTTTGCACACCATAAGTGGTCAAATTCAGCTCATCATCCTCTCTGTATATAAAAATGTGTGAATGTATGGGGGTATTTGAATAGAAAGTATCTAATATATTTGTGTTAGAAGAGCTGAAAATTATTTTCTCTAATCAGATATTTGTTATATTTGTCTTAAAGTGTTTTTGAAAAAACCATAAGACTTTAGTTTCTCTCCCCAGCCTTCACTGCCATCAATAGGACAGAGTAATTTTTTGAGTAAATCTTTAATATTTATTTAATATTAATATTATTTATATTTAATATTATAGATATTATAAATTATTTTATATTTATTTATATATTTAATATATATTTAAATACTTTATATACATTTAATATTATATATATAATATATATAAATATATAATTTTATATTTTTATATATTATATGTTTTATATATTTATATTTAATATTAATATAAATTAATATTTATGATATTAATATTTAATATTTAATATTGATATACTAAATCTTTAATATTTTGAGTAAATCTTTAATAATACAAGATTATTTAATAATCTTGTTATTATATTTTCTTACAAAGCTATTAAATATAAAGGTTCAAGAACAAGGAAATTCTATGATCAAAAAATGAAAAATTGGAACAACTGGTAGGTCTTCTTGAAAAATAGTTTTCAATGAAATTAGTTTATTAAAATTTATTTCTAATTATAGTAAGAGTATAAAATTGAATAATATCTTTTGTTTCTTATTAGACCTTTTATTGTCCATGAATCTAGGACAAAATGCCTGTATTTAATGCAGGGTATTTATTGGATTTTCTGGGTACATAATAGAAGTTTTTTTTTTTATCATTGCCATTAAAAGTTAGGTAATTAGACATTGTCTGCTATTTAAGGTGCTTTTGTTTGTGCTGTAGTTGTTGAAATCAGTTACAATGTTAAGTTCTGAATAACCATTTATCAGATAATAAGAATTCTCCCTATCACTTTGAAGAAAACTTGAGGCTCTAGTGATGATAAAATTGACCCTAGCAGTCCTACATTACAAGCGCCCACTTAGTTGTTTTCTTGTTTCGTTATAATATAAACTTAAGGAAGCTAAGTTATTCTAGTTTCTTTGTTCTTTGCCCTTTTAGTGGAGTGCATACTTAGTTTGCAAATATGTGCCGTGAGCCAAAATGTCAAACTTACACAAAGAAGGAGTAATGAATTTGTGTACTTTAAATGAAAGACT
Source organism: Mesoplodon bidens (assembly GCF_964165515.1). Lineage (NCBI taxonomy): Eukaryota > Metazoa > Chordata > Mammalia > Artiodactyla > Ziphiidae > Mesoplodon > Mesoplodon bidens. The sequence goes on from NC_138178.1 coordinate 111,814,731, forward strand.
TGTTATATCTATCTCTTGATTAAAGTAACGTGAAAACTAGTGCATGTAGCACATGAGTGATAGCAAAATGGAGCCCTTGGTTTCAGTTTTTTCTTAAGTAGTCTGTTCAGTCTATGCCAATGTAAATACTTGAAGTGAACTTTGATGTCTTTCTTCTTGTTTTACAGAAGCTGTAATCTTAAATTTGATGTTTGCAAATTGGCTGCATTAAATAGGCTTTCTGGTAAAAATGAGCTACTGGAAATCTTGGAAAGCCTGAAAATAATACTTTTTTGTGTGTTGACAAGCTGATCTTAAGTCCCCCAAGAAATAAACTGAACGATTAAGGCATTCACTTAAAAGAATGTGGATTCTTGAAAGCCCATCTTATAAATTGGTTTTTGAATCTTAGATAAACCTGCCACCATTATACTAATTGGCATCATTTTGACATTTTTACATTTTTGTCGAGTTAATTTATCCTGTATTACTCTCTATTATAGAAAACACAATGCACCATGGAATTATCTAATTAACAATAAGAAAAAAGATTTGTTTTCAGCAGTTCAGATTTTGCAGAGATAGAATGGTGAGCAGAATCTTAACTTTATAAATGTTCCTCTGTTCCTGGACTTAGCTAGACAACCATAGGGGCAGTGGGACTTCAGGATTGTCTTTTTCTCTTCATTATTTAAGCAGACATATGGTAATGTAGTTTTGGTCAACTTGTTAATTTTAAAACTCCATGTTAAGGTTGACAGATTCATTCTTATATATTTTTTTCTTTTTGAGGAGACTGTAGAGAAACCACATTTCTTGTACTTATGATATTTTAGCCTGATTACCAAGGGAAATTTTACATATGATTCTAGAGAAGTGAATTCAGTAATTGAAGAAAAATTTAAGTTTATAATAGTTTTGGATTTCTTAGGTTGGGAATACTTCTATCAGCTTAAAATGACAATGGTGATTTGTCTATGTTAGTATGCAAAATTATGGTAATGAAAAGTCTAGCCAGTTTGTAGAAAGAGTATTGTACAAAAACCTCAACAGGTTGACATTATAGTGGCTGCAAGTGAACTGTTGCTTTGGGAACCTAATGGAATTTAGAATAAAATCCATGTGTAGTTTGAGAAATTATCATCTAAGTGTGGATTAACTTTTTTTTCTTTTAAAGAACAAGTACCAGTCATTTTTCTCTTTTTTAGCTTTCTAAACAACATAATATGCAGATTTCATATTACAGTATAGCCAAAGTACAGTCCTAGAAATTATTGACTAGAAAGGTTTTAAACTGAAATTGCGAGTGAATATTAAATGGTGGTTGCACACAGAAATGTATTGTTAATTCATTAATGTAATATTCTTTTTTGTTGAGGATTTTTCACTAAGTTTTCTCAACTGACTTTTACTGGTAGGAATCTGCTTTCTTTCACAGTTTTGTGATGATAAATCACCTTCAGAATTCTTGTGAATATTTTACTACTTAGTTTTACTAAAGAATGTCTTTTAGTGTACTTAGCTAATAAAGTAGGAAAATGTTAAGGCCTGTGGAGAGAGGTTACTAAAATTGAAATGTCAAGTAATTTTTTTGAGGATGACACAGTGATTATTAATGATTAACTATGAGACTTCTTTTTGAGTAGGATTCACTTTTCTTTTGTTGTGGGCTAGAAATTTTGCACTCATGTCACAGTATTCTGCTCTCTCTGTCCTAAGGTATTAAGCATTTTCCAAGTTTAGGAATGAATGTGTGTATGGGCTTATGAGACAGAGAAAATGTGGAAAATCAGCTTGGGCAAATGACCTTTAATAATAGTACTCATCTCCAGTAAGAACTACCAGGAAGTGACTAAGATTTCTTTAAGATAATTTAAGTGCATAAAGAATGAGAGTGAATTCTACTCATTCCTGAAATTACCTTGTTTCCTTCCAAGGCAGAGAGTTAGGGGTGTTACTGAAGTTATTGACATGGATGATTAAATTCTGATCCAGTGGTTGGAGCTCCCAAAGCTTCTCATTTATAATTTGCTTCTTCTGGTCATTGTCTTGTGGACCCTTGGGTTTCATCTGATGCTAGAGTTCCTCTGATTATCTTTGGGAAAGATTCTGGGATGTATTCCATAATCACAAGGTTATAGAAATGACTTTTTTCTTGCTGGCTTCCTGGATTTTGTTTAGAACCTCTTTTATACCTAGAATATTAGGGCAAAGTGTAAATCAGGGTTGAAGGATCCTTAAAAAGTTCTTTTGGTTTGCTCTGGCTTTAGGCACTTTTATCTTTAAAATATCTCAGAGATGAGATCTATGTTCTTTGAAGAATCCTATCATCCTACTTTATCAAGACAAAAGTCCATCCTTTGCTTGGCTTATTGTTTCTTGCACAGGTCACTGAATAGGCTGAACTAAATACCTTTTTAGTGTGGTAAAACCCTTTTCCTCTTTTCTTTGACAGTCCTGAGCTGAAGAATAGGCAGCCTCTTTTTGGAGTTCTACTTGCTCTGCTGCAAACCGTCTTAGCCAGGGGCTGCAGCAGATGAAGTCATTGAAGAATGCTTTATTTATCTACAGAACAACTAAGTGTATTTTAGTAGCTATTGCCTGTTAATTTTTGTTTTCTTTCACAGGATGGCAGGAAGTGGTGTTCCCAGGATGTATCTGTGTATATATCAAATAGTCCTTACATATTTGAGTTTCTGATTAGCACCTGCCCCAGGACAAGATTGGTGTCCTTTTATGCCTCCTTCACTTTTTGAGTTATATCAGAGGGCTGCCCTTAAGATGTGTAGATTAATAGGAGGGTACATTTGTAATGTGGCTATATCTTTTAAGGCTATTTATACTTCATATTATCTTTTCCAGTCTAGTCCCAGACTGGAAAAAATGTTTGTTTGTTTGTTTTTCTTATTTCCTAATCTTTTGATCATTTTTAATGTTTCTCAACATTATCAGCACATTTTCAATATCTTCTCTCAAATGAGAAAAATTAAAAGAAGCTCACTACTGTTAGGTATTGTGAGGGGAGATAGCTTGCAATTTTATTTATAATACTCTATTTTTACTTATGTAGTCTCTGAAATTTTTGCATTTTAAAATAGAACCCATTATTGCTGATTCATAGTTACAGGAATATTTTAATAAAACACATGCTGCTTCTCCCTCCCCCCCCCTTTTTTTTCTTTTGGGTTAACAGGAAAGTAAAGCATTTAAAAAGGAAAGTAGTTTGGTGAAAGCAGGATGTAAAATGACTTTTGAAGGTGGAAGATATGGGGAATATTCATCCGTGAATTGGGAACTCCATGGGAAAAGGCAAGAGGTCATTAATAATGAACTTATACTAAGAGGCATGAAAAGTTTTGATGGTCTAGATTTGGTGAGGCTAGCAAGAGAGAAGAGAAATTTGACACGCTGCCAAAAGAAAAAAGCGATGAAATAAGGCATCTTTTTCACTTTCCTTTTGGACTTCCATTTTAGATTTTGTCTATGTGTCATGCATTTATACAGGGTAATGGATTGAAATGACATCTTGTTCATCAAGATTGGATAGATTTTGTACACCCATGTTTATAGCAGCATTATTCACAGTAGCTAAAATGTGGAAGCTACCCACATGTCTATCGGTGGATGAATGGTTAAGCAAAATGTGGTATATACATACAATGTAGTATTATTCAGCCTTAAAAAGGTAATTCTGACATAGGCTGCAACATGGATGAACCATGAGGATGTTATGCTAAGTGAAATAAAGCCAGTCACAAAAGGAGAAGTACTGTATGATTTCCCTTATATGAGGTACTTAGAATAGTCAACTTCATAAAGACAGAAAGTAGAATGGTAGTTGCCAGGAGCTTGGGGGAGGGGGAAATGGGGAGTTATTGTTTGATAGGTATAGAATTTCAGTTTTATAAGATGAAAAGAGTTATGGAGAGGGATGGTGGTGATGGTTGGACAATGTTATATTTAATACCACTGAACTGTACACTTAATAATTAAGATGGTAAATTTTATGTTATGTATGTTTTACCACAATTTTAAAAAATAGGAAAAAAAATGGGAAGATTTGTTCTGGCAGTATGATCAGTACTGGACATAACAATACAGGGTTTCTTCAATAAGTGTCTGTGGTATTGACCCGGTGAATCAATCTGTTCTTTAAAAGAACAATCATTACAGAACTGGGAGAAAATAGAATAGTGATGTTTCATTGGGAGACTTAACAAGCTTAGCTGAAAACCTCTGATTTTCAGTTTGGAAACTTCACTAGCCTATAAGTTGTTAGGAATTGTAGCCCAAAGTTACATTTTCATGTCACGAAAAGTGATAGAGCTTATTACATTCAAAATTCTTAATGTTATTGTTACCTATATTACCATTTGTAACATTACCAATGTTATAAAGCCCTCTGTGATCTGGTTTCTGCCTTCTCACTACTTCTACAGGCTCAATTCCAATAAGTTGCCTTGTTGTTTAGTGAACACCAGTCACAGTGGCCTCTGTTGCTCAAAAATGCCACGCTCTGTGCTGAGGACCCTCGTGTGTTTTATTTTCTCTACCTGAGACACCTTCCATCTCTGCTGTCTTCCACCCCTGCCCCACAACAAGTTTCTACTATCAGGTCTCAGTTTTAATGTTTCTTCTTCCATGACTCCTTCTCTGACTCACCACTCTCCTTATTGCAATTGCAAGGGTAGTTTTTGAATAATCTGTCCTAATTTTTTAAATTTTATTTATTTATTTATTTTTAGAATTTATTTATTTATTTATTTAGGGCTGGGTCGGGTCTTCGTTGCTGTGCGCGGGCTTTCTCTAGCTGCCGCGAGCAGGGGCTACTCTTCATTGCTGTGCGCGGGCTTCTCATTGCGGTGGCTTCTCTTATTGTGGAGCACGGGCTCTCAGTGCGCGGGCTTCAGTACTTGTGGCACGTGAGCTCAGTAGTTGTGGCTCGCAGACTCTAGAGCGCAGGCTCAGTAGTTGTGGTGCACGGGCTTCATTGCTCGGTGGTATGTGGGATCTTCCCAGACCAGGGTTCGAACCTGTGTCCCCTGCATTGGCAGGTGGATTCTTAACCACTGCACCACCAGGGAAGTCCCCTGTTTAATTTTTAAAATCTCCTCTACTAGGCAATACAACATGCACAGAGCAGAGGCTTTCTGGCTTGGTTTGTTTTGCTTTTGCTTGGTTATATAGTGGATGCTCAGTAAATCTTAGTTGTTTAGATGAAGAAGTTTTCTGATAAATTTCTTGTACATTAGCTGCATATTTTAGTTTCTGCTTTGGGTATATTAGTAACTTAATTTGCAATCATAATATATATTTTTTAATGAACAATATTGACAGTTTTAAGATATTATCTTAGCAGTTAATCGTTGTGATATACGAGTGGCTGTCTTATACTACTTTTTTCCATTTTTAGGAAAAGAGAAAGAACTTCTATGGTTAAGGCATTTGACTTTTGAGAATTATGTTACATGGAGTGAAATGGTTGTTCACATTGTTTCAGTGTGGTAGGACAGTGCCAGTCTTGCCTCACATTTTAGTTTTGAAATGTTGAGTACAGATCTGCTTACTCATAACGGGTAGAGTCTTGTGGGGCCTGAATTTGGGCCATGATGGAAAGGACAGTGTCCAGAATGCCAGCTCTAAGACTAAGAACAACCTGAAAAAAGAGAAGGAGCTAGCGTACACCATCATGATGGTGTCTCAGCGTACACCATCATTCTTTTCCTCAGACCATCCACATTGCCAGGCTAAAATAGTACATGGACAAAGATTATTATTTGAGTGTGTTAATGTAAAGATCTTATTTGAGACTGTTTATTCTGGAGATTGGTATTTGTAATAGGTGTGGAGAAATGGTGAGTGAGGAAGCAGTGATGGTAGGTTTTGATTTTATTCTGCTGTCTCTGAGGTCTTTCAATTAAGGAAAAGAAAGCAGAAATAGCAGCTTGCGGTTTAATGGGCTTTGGGATCTCCCTTGCAGTGTACAAACCACAAACTTTTCTTGAAGTGGTGGAATGTCTTAAACTGGGTTCCCCAGAAAGCAGAGCCCTGTAGAGTAATAATTTATTAGGGAGTACCAAACTGGACTGAGGAAGGAGAAAGGGAGGGAGAGCCAATATGAAAATGCGCTATCTAGCTGGCTGTCGCTAACCGTGACAGCTTGCTTGATTGCATGGGATTGTGTAGACTCCATCTCAAGACAGTCTATCTGGGAGAAAAGGGGAACAATTTATCTAATGGTATCCATCTTCCAGTGACCAAAGGCTCACCTCAGGAGGTATTAATTCACCTGCATTTCTGAGCTCTGTATGAGTAAGTCCTGGCAGAGACTTATGGTGTCTGGCGATGTCTCGTCCTTCAACACAAAAGTTTTGGGGTGGCAGGTGAGAGGCACACAGTATATAGGCCTGAAGCAAGGTAGTGTCAGATAGTTCCTCTGTGACACTGGTCAGAGTCCAAGCAGAGCTGGTTGCCATAGTGCTGGCTGGAATGAGAGATGAGTGAGGCTAAGAGGGCCTGGGGTGATGCATACGGGGCTTCTGAAAAATGGGGATGGAGGCAGGAAGCTGAGTATCAAAGTCTAGATCTTTATGCTTGGGGTTTATGGGGGACACGTAATGCTGGTTTGTTTTAAGCATAGCAGTATTACGGGGATTGGTATTCTATTAGAAGGGCTAATAGGGCTAAGTTTTAACTCTTGGTTATAAGATAAAGATAGATCCAGCTGTAAGCCACTTTATTATTTCAAACAAACAATTGCACAATTTGATACTGTGTGTTGTACACTTGATCCAGAAGCCTCACGTAAGCAAGAATGTTCTTATTGTCAGATTGGACAAGAACAGAAACTAAAAATTGAGATACCAGTCTTAGTCATCAGGAGGATGTGAGTTCAGATGGCTCCGTTTGAATATTTTAGTGGACACCATAGTCATTAGAGGAACTGTTCGTTTTTTTTCTTATTACAGATCCTGTGGCTGAAAATCATACACACGCACATACCTATATACACATATATATTTAAGTAAAGCACCCTTAAAATTTTTGTTACTTGTAGTTTAACTAGCACTGGCTTAAAATAAAAATGTTTGCTCTTAAACTATGCTTATTTTAGACCTACTTTTAAAATTTGCAATTGTATCAAAAGTGAAATGTTGAAGGAGACATTATTTCTGTTCATTTAGCAAACATTTATTGGGTATCTTCTATGTAGTTAGTAGACATGAGAAATACTTGGTTCTTTGGCTGTCAGCTCAGATAAGATTTGATCCTTGCTCTCAGGAGCTTAGAGTAAGACATTAGCTACTGATCGTAAGCATCACAAGCATAAGTAAATGCTGTTATAGAAGTATAAGCCCTTTTCTGTGAACCCAGAGATGGTGACTCTAAAGTGGGAATTTAGGGAAAACTTCCTGTAGGAGGTGATTTTTGAGCTAACTTTTGAAAAATGGATGAACCAGGAGTTTGTTGTAAGAAGGGGTTGAGGATTGAAGGTGAGAAGGACAGTCCAGGCAGAGGGACTGTCATGTGTTAACAGAATGCAAGTTGTTTGGCATGGCAGTAGTGAAGAGTGTCTGTGGGTGAGTTGCAAGAATAAGCCAGAAAGGTAGGTCAGGGTACTATCATAAATTCCTTCTTGTGCTTGTTTGAGGAGCTGAAGTGTAATTCTAAGGCTATGAGAAGCTATCATGAATTTTAGGGGAGTGACACGGTCAGTTTTGAATTCTAGGATGATCACTTTGGCAGGATTGTGGAGGAACAGTAATAGGACTAGATGAGAGGGAGAGCCAATTAAGATGCTATTACACTGATCCAGGTGAGATGTAATGAGTCCTGATTTAAGTCTGTGTTAGTAGAAATGGAGAGGGAGGGACCCAACTGAGGTATTCAAGAGGTTGAATGAATAGGGTTTGGTAATTCATTGAATATGAGTGAGAAAAAGGTCTTTAGGATGGCTTCTGGATTTCTGGGTTGAGTGACTGGATAGATAGTTGTGTCACTCATCAAGATGGAGCAGATAGGAAAAAAGGAATAAATTTAAGGAAAACAGTGATGAGTTAAGGTTTATGTTGAATTTGATGTCCAAAGAGAGTTAGCCATCAGGTGATTGGAATGTGTTGAGAGTTAAGGAGAGACGTTTGGGCTAGAGATACAGATCTGGGAGTTGGTGGTATATATGTAGGTGATAGTTGAAGTTGTTAGTGTAGATCAGTGATTCTCAACCAGGAGTGATTTTGCCTCTCCACCGCCCCCACCCCCCAGAGGCATTTGTCAATGACTAGAGACATTTTTGATTGTCACAACTGGGGGATCTAGTAGGTAGACACCAGAGATACTGCTAAATATCCTGTAATGTACAAGACGTCCCCTCACAACAAATTATTATCTGGTCCAAAATGTCAGTTCTGCTGGAGTTGAGAAATCCTGATTTACATAAGGTAACGCAAAAGAGTTTTAGAGAGAGTCAAGTACGGTATAGGACTGAGGATAGAATTTGGGGGAGATAACCTAAGGTGATCAGAGAAAAACTGAGAAGAAGTGGCCACAGAAGTGGGAAGAAGACAAGGAAAAAACTGCACCCTGGAAGCCAAGGGGGAGTTTTAGGGTGAAGCGGTCAACATTTTCAGAGAGGCTAAATAAGATAAGAATTAAAAATTATGTTTTAAATTTGACAGCATGTCCAAGTTTTCAATTTACTAAACTACTATTTTGAAGATGTCCGTGTACAACTTGTGTTGTGCTTCTTGAAGAAGTATATTTTATAAAGTATTTATATTTGGCCTTTGGGAAATCAATCATTTGGGAATCATTTATTGAGTATGTCTATAATGGTACTGTGCTATGCTCCAGGTAAAAAAGACGAGTAAGATGTAAACTATTCTTGAGGCACTCACAGTGGGAGTGATGGGAAATGTGAGCACACTAAGTACTGTATGAAGCTATGAACAGAGAACCATGCAAACAGAGAGGACCTTCTAATATTTCTGTGATGTAGTCCAGCTAACCCTGGATCCTGATAAGGCTTAAAAGAGCAAAAGACTTGGGCATATTTAAAAAATTAATGAAAAGATTATGTTTATCTTTTTTTTTTTTGCGTTACGTGGGCCTCTCCCTGTTGTGGCCTCTCCCGTTGCGGAGCACAGGCTCCGGACGTGCAGGCTTAGCTGCCATGGCTCACAGGCCTAGCCGCTCCGCGGCATGTGGGATCTTCCTGGACCGGGGCACGAACCTGTGTCCCCTGCATCGGCAGGCGGACTCTCAACCCCTGCGCCACCAGGGAAGCCCCAATCTTTTTTATTTTGGTGTTAAAAAATGGACGTTGAGACTATGGGTGATATCTTCTATCTGTCATAAGCAAAATACGTATGGGATGTTTCATTTATAAATCACAACATAATCTACCACCTTCTACTACCTCTACCCCAAAATAGCCCTTTATGTTTCAAATGTGCCTGAGGCTTGTCTCATTTCTGTAACCTTCCTCCTTCATGTCTACCCACTTCTGTTTCTTTGTAATTCCAGGCAGAGATAGTAAATGGTAGCTGTAACTGAGGGCTGTGGGGACTTGGGGGTTTTCTGGAGAACCTGTAAGTTTATCCTAGAGTTGGCTTTTCCTCTTACCTATTCCTTTCCTCCAAAACAAACCATAGTCATCTCCCTGCCTCTTAACCCTGAGTTTGACCAGAGGTGAAGTGAGACTTTTTCCCAGAAATTTGTGTGTTTTCATGGTTAATATTTAGATTATAAATCTGTTTACTTCTCTTCATATTCTTCTGAGTGTTCCATTATAGTATAATATAGTGCAGTAGTTCCTCAAACTTTTTGGCCGGTGGGGTCTTTTATGCTGTTAAAAATGACAATCCCCCTCAGTTTTTCCTAATGTAGGTTATACTTATTGATGTTTATCAAGTTAGAGTTAAAACTGAGAAATTAAAAAAACCTTGTTCATTAATTCATCAAAAGTAACAACAAACTCATACTTCTTAATATACATTTTAATGAAAAATATCTATTTTCTGAAGTAGAAAGTTAGTGAGAAAAGTGACATTGCTTTATATTTTTGTAAATCATTTATATGTCTTACTTAACAAAAGACTGCTAGATTTTCATATCTAGTTTTTCATTCAGTCTGTTACAATATGTTGTTTTGGGTGAAGTAGATGAGGAAATTCCAGCCTCACACAGACATGTAGTTAGAAAAAGGGAGGATATTTTAGTAGTCATTTCAAATAAGTGTCAATTTTCTTCTTTGATACTACACCAAAATTTGACAAGTAGTAGTTTCTTTTTTAAAAAATTCATTTTATTGATATAGTTGATTTACAATCTTGTGTTAGTTTTTGCTGTACATCAAAGTGATTCAGTTTTATATATATATATATATTCTTTTCCATTATGGTTTGTCACAGGATATTGTATATAGTTCCCTGTGCTCTACAATAGAACCTTGTTCATCCATCCTATATATAATAGTTTGCCTCTGCTAATCCCAAACTCCCATCCCTTCCCTCCCCCACCCACATCCCCCTTGGCAACCACAAGTCTGTTCTCTGTGTCGTCTTTCAAGTAAAAATGGTGTTCCGTGAAAAATACGTCCAGTTAGCTTACAACTCAAACAATTGCATAAGTGCTTTCCCTTGAGAATTGTAATTCAGTGTGCTGCAGAGGTACTTTATTTGTACTTCCCATTTTGTCACACAGAATTTTAAAAACATGTGTACTCAAGGGTCAAGATTTAATAAATTAAATAAATTTCACTACTTCATCCAGGACTGGCATTTATTTTTAGTGTAGTTCATGCTGGGGAAGAATATGATGACTACTAGTACAGTTTGATGCCACTGTCTTGGTTTGTGCTAAGGTTCTGTCAGTTCTACCCATCTTTGCTTTTGGACCATCTGTGTAAAAGTTGACCCAGAGGAAGGCCAAATAACATCTTAGTATTCTTATGAAAATAGTCCTACCCACTTGGATTATCTGAAAGTTTCTTGGGATCTCTAGGGGACCAGAGACTGTACTTGGAGACCTACTGGTTTAATGGAAAGTTCTTCAACCAGAAGTCAGAAGTCTTGGTTTCTAGTTTGGTAAGCTAAGCTTCATGCTTGTTATGGATTTCAAGAAATTATTGACCTCATTTTTTTTTCTTCCTTTTTTAAAGTAATGTGGAAGTGAGTGCTTTACAAATGAGTTAGTTTGTGTCTAAAGTCTGGAAATATTATTTAAATGTGGCACTTTGTAAACAAGTCCTGTAGAGAGTTGAGCTAGGTCTTTTCTCTCTTTGTTTACTATATTGGCATTAAGGTACCTGGAATTGATAACCTATTTTTGAAAAACTTCTAGTTAATTTTTCAAAAATATTAATACTTGAATATGATCATCGTCAACATAGACACTGCAGTCATATTAGAATATAGACTATAAGATACAAAAAATGTGCTCAAGCTGCTTGTAATCTGATTAATAAATGCTCAGAAATAGCAGTATAATGTAGTTTATGCTATCACATAATTGGTTTAAAGAATATAGGAGACCAGAGAGGGCAAGGGGAGGTAGAAAATGGCTTTATGAATTTTACAGAATTAAATTGGACCTTAATGGAAACAGGGAAACCATATGAGCCAAGGTGCACAGAGAACATGTCACACTTCTCAGTGAAGCTTTCCCCTTCTCAAATAGCCGTTCCAAGTTTCCCTCTTGCATTCCCTCTTCCCTTTCTGTGGTTTGGGACATAGTTTTTCTCATACTTCTTAACTTTGGACCACTCTGAGGCCTGTGATTTGTGCTGCTATTAAGACAGTGTGCTGTGGTGGGAAGATCTTGGGCTTTGGAGTCTCACTGACCCAACCCCCAGTTCTGATGGCACCACTTACTGCTGTGTGCGCATGGGCAAGGTCTACAACTTTGAAGGCTGTATGAAAAATAAGTGAGATAATAAATTTAAAGGTTCTCAGTAAATGCTCACCGCCTTTCACCGTTATTGCAAGTAGTCAGTAGCAGCAGAGGATGCTTCAATTAAGATGATAGCATGCTCTGATGAAATTTATCAGTTAGATGGGGATAGCAAAAGAATTATTACAAGGGAGGCAGTAAGATATAGTTGTTACCATAGATTTTAGCGTCTGAGAGACTTGGAGTCAAATCCTGACTGCAAGCTATGTTATTACCTTTGTTTACTTTGAGCAAGTTGACTTAAACTCTCCAAGACTTAGTTTATTTATACAATAAATAGGATTGGCTTTAGGAAGAAAGTCAGCAAGGCCCACCTAAGTATTTGTGTCTTCTTTAATTGAAAATGATTTTGTTCAGCCTCAATTGTCATGAATATCTTGACATACTCTGCCCAGTTCAGGCGGTCCATCCATAGAAAAAAGACTAAAATATTTATTGTCTGGTTCTTTACAGAAAGAGTTTGCCAGTTCCTGTTATATGCAATTAAGTTACTTGGAATCAGTTTGATTCTTTTGAGGGCAGCTTTTGAACTTCGAGTGGGTCCAGAGCAGCCTTTAGTCTAGGGCTAATTTACCCCAGAACTGCTATGATTCCTTTCAGAGGACTCTACCATGTATTAGGAGATCTTTCCTCTCTGGTTGGTGGGGGCATAGAAACTGTTTCCAGCTGTATGTGATCTTCGGGAATTGCAGCTCTCTGCTGATCCTTTCCTCAGTCCCAGGGAATTTCCTCTCACTCACGTGCAGATGAATACTCAGCTAGAGACTCCTCAGGTCCCCTGTGCAGTTCTCTGCAGTTCTCTGTGTTGCTCTCTCCTCTCTGATACACTGCCCCATAAATTCTTGCTGCCTTGGCTTCACCTAACTCTGAATATTTTTTTCTCAGTTCAGCAATGTTACTGGACTTTGTTTGGATTCCCCCTTCCTGTGCTTCAACCTGGAAACTGCCTCTAGGGCAGTAAACTGGGGCAGTCGTAGGGCTCATCTTCTTGTTTCCCTTCTTTCAAGGATTGTGGTCTTCCTGCCTGTTTTCCCATGTCTGAAAATGTAGTTTTATATGTTTCGGTCCAGTTTACTAGTTTTTCAAAGTGTGCTTGTGTTGGCGGGACAGGGGGGTGGAGTGCTACAGGAGGTAGTTACAGGGTAAATCCTGCTTTTTACTTTTTCATGGCCAGAAGCAAAGTTGTGTTCATAGCTTTTCTTTTTTCTTTTTTCTTCCTATATACTCTCTAGGAAGTCAGATGAGTCCACAATCTTTACAGTCACCTTTTTTTTCATAGCAATTAAGTGCCGTGGCCATTTGTATTAGTCTGGTCTCTTCAGAGAAGCGGAACCAATAGGAGGTACAGATAGATACATGGATAATAAGGAGTTACTTTATGTGGTTAAGGAGGCTGAGAAGTCCCAGGATCTGCAGTCAGCACGCTGGAGACCCGGCAGAGCTGATGGTATATTCTTGTCCAAGTCGAAAGGTGTGAGAACCAGGAGAGCTGGTGGTGTAAATTCCAGTCTGAGTCTGGAGGCAGGAGAAGACTGATGTCCCAGCTTGAAGCCTTGAAGGGAGGGTATATTCTCCCTTACTCTGCCTTTTTGTTCTGTTCAGGCCCTCAATGGATTGGATGAGGCCCACCTACACTAGGGAGGGTAATCTGCTTTACTCAGTCTATTGATTCAAATGTTAATCTCATCCAGAAACACCCTCACAGGCACACCCAGAATAATGTTAAACCAAATACCTAGGTGCCCTGTGACTCAGTCAAATTGCCATAAAATTAACCATCACACCACAGGATCTCCCAGTTTTGCCCTTCATCTGATTTGTATAATCATGAATCTTGATAACACTAAATGCATTCGCTTTGGTCCCATTTTCTCCTGCTATGGAGATTATTTCTGAGTTTCTAGAGTAATCTCAATCTCATTTCAAAGATCTATTTCCTGGGGTCACTTTCCAACAAAAACACAGAAGCACTTTTCAAATTATTTGAGAGGGACTGTTTATAAATATGTGGAAGAAGTGTGGGAAAACCACAAGAGGTAGGATAATACCTGTTGATAATAGTTGAGCAGTTACCTCTAGGCCTGAAGAGGTGAGGGGAGGGAGCATATCAAACCTGGAAGGAGACAGTCCTTGTAGAGATGGCTGTCTTGGGAGGAGCAGTGACACTCGGTAGAGGCACCCAGCCAGCCCAAGATCACCCCACAGAGAGAAAACCAGGAAATGAAATACCCAAACCAACCCCCCCCACACACACACTTCCTCTTTCTGATCTGCTTTTGATGCAGTCCATAGAAGAACCGCAGGGTCAGAGAGAGGGTGAACTGGAGGGGCAAATGACAGATAATCAGCAAAGTCAGGGGAGCTGGGTTATAGTAACTGCCTGGCCCCTCTCCCTCAGAAACAGGGGTGTTTCAAGATGCAAACCTAGGATTTGAAATGAGAGGAAATCCAACTTACAGATTGTCATCTTTCTGCCTTTCTGTATATATAGTTACTCCCAAGTTATTTTCTGTGTGCACTGGAGAATTGATGAAAGCAGGGAAGGAGAAGTAATGTTAGATTACCTAATTTGATTAAGGGCATCAGCAGGTCTCTGTTATTTTACAGATAAGGAGGGTGATATAAAAAATTAATAAAGTTTGCCCAGGGTAATAGGCCAGAATCTAGATACTCCATAACCCATAATGTATTTTGAAAATAACGGAATCCACAAATGTGTGATAAGTGATGACCTAGCTTCTGTCAAACACCTCCAGTGAGGTAGATTTTGCTGTTTCATGATAGCTCTATTTATTATAATTTTGAACAAAAATCTGCCTTTATTTTTTTAAATTAATTTTTATTGGAATATAGTTGCTTTACAATGTTGTGTTAGTTTCTGCTGTACAGCGAAGTGAATCAGCTGTTTGTATACATATATCCCCCTTTTTTTGGATTTCCTTCCCATTTAGGTCACCACAGAGCACTGAGTAGAGTTCCCTGTGCTAAACAGTAGGTTCTCATTAGTTATCTATTTTATACATAGTATCAATAATATATATATGTCAGTCCCAATCTCCCAATTCATCCCACAAATCTACCTTCTTATAACTTTCACATGCCTTTACGAGGTCTGCCTTCATGAGAACCAACTAATCTAATTCTTTTTCCTTTCATAACCTGTGAAATATTTGTACACCATGATCAGTTTTTTCCCAGCTAAACAACTTCCGGCCTTCAGCTTTTTCTCATATGAGGCAGTTTTGAGTATGCTTATCATTCTGATTGTCTTCCTGGCCATGGGTCACTCTGTCAGTATCCTGCTTAAATAAGGTTGCAGGATTTGAACATTATTTCTAGGCATATTCTGAAGTGATATAGTGAATGGATTTTTAATCACCTGGTACAAAACGGTGAGCAATACGGTGGAAGAGGAAAAGCAATGTAATCAGTTCTTTACACTTCCTTACTTCTTTATGCTTATGCTTACCTAATTTTCATGGTACGGAAAGAAAACAGCTGTGTTCATCAGATTCTCTTAATCTATTTCCCTATTGCATGTCTGTGATTTTTTCCCTAAAATCTAAGTTCCTCAGCTTCAAGGAATAGACAAACTGCAGTCACTGTGAGATACTTGAATTTACACACTGCACCTTCACTTAGACATACTCATTTTCAAAAACTCATTGAAAGTGTGGAACGTTTCTTGGCCTTAAAAAGGTCACCCTTTGAAAAGATTACCTTTAACCTTTTATGGAATAAATAAGGCTGTATAAGTAGCCAGCTGTGGAAGTCAAGTAATCAATAATGGTAGACATGTAAGGTTCTGTTTTACGGGGTTGATTTCTGTCATACCTAATTGTTGGTTATCATTTGTAAAAACAACAGCAATAAACTAATTTCTCTGTTCCATCTTTCCTGCCAATAAAGTGAATGTAGCATTGTGGCATTGAGCCAGATGAGAAAGATAAGAAAAGAAAGCAGAATCCAATCAGTCAGAAAAGAGATTAGTTGAATTTGAGTATAGCGTACAGAATATCACCAATTTGAAATAGGCTATTAAATGACATGTTGGGAGGTTGCTTAAAAAAATTGAAGGAATGTATGATATATCGAGTTGTAAGCAAAGCCATTGGCTTGAAAAGTCCTAGTACCATTAAAACAACAACAACAACAACACAACAAAACTTAGCATGCTAGCCAGGTAGAACTCTCCTGGAAGAAGCCCCTAGGTTCTGTGACCCTGTTTGACCCTGACTGATAATCTGTATCCCTCACCATATCTTGGTAAACGTGCTACTTTATGAAACAGATCAAATCCATTAGTATTAACATTTTTGTATTAAGTTTAGGAAGAAATTTTATAACCATTGTGGTATTATATGTGTGTATTTGTTTTTAAAGGTGTTAGAAGCATTTAAGAGAATTAAACCTATTAGAGAATGTCATGTTAGCTTTGTAATTTGAAATGTTTCTTTGATATTAAACATATTATGTATTAATTAGCATTATTTTTAGATGTGAGTAAAAGAAAACCCAATGCAATGTTAGCTTAAACAAGGTTTATTTCTCTTTCACATAAGACGACACAATCTATACAGGACTGATAAGACAGTTTTATTCCACAAGGTCTTCAGGAACCAGAGTTTTTTCCCAGTTTGCTGCTACACCATACCTAGGAGGATTTTAATTTAAAAGATGTAAAATCGTTTGGTTAAGTTTCTAAATAGTGTTAGAGCATTCAAGATAATTGGATTTATTTCATTTATTAGTTCTGTTTATTAAATTTACAATTGTTGCTTGAGTATTTAGAATGATTTTGGTAGGTGGTAAGGCTACCCCGTCAAGCATTTGTAAGGTTTGAGAGTATCCGGTTTATTTGATTTGTAAATGTAGTTTTAAATGTTTTAGGCAACTTAATTTACCTAACTGTATAATTGGAGTTAATGAGGAGATCACACACTATGCACCCGGAGCTGAAACAGCTGATATCTTTTTTTTTTTAATGCTTTTAAGTATACATTTTATGTGGTCAAGGGGGAGTAAATAATCTCTTTAATATTTGCATATCTTTCATGAAACTTTGACAAGTTTAGCTCTTTGCTGTTAGGAGATTCAAATTAAAGCTTCACTTTTTCAGTAGTAATAGTGTTGTCAAAAATATTAGCCATGTATACAGAGGAAGTCTTTAAGACATGAACTGTTGTCATGGGGGTCAGTCCAAGTAACTGCAAATGTATGTAAAGAGAAAACCTAACAAGGCTTTTTATGCAGAATGCTGTCTTCATACTTCCTATCCATTGGCTATTTCTTTGAAGGCTAGATATCATAAAAATGCCTATGTCTAAAAACTTTTGAAATTTAATACTATTCCAGATTTTTGGATATTTGTTTGAAAGCTAACTTATTTCTCAAATTTTAACTTAGCTTTTTTCTTTAGCATGAGTGACATTTTTGAGAAAGGGGCTATCTCAGGTATTGAGTAATACACATTTAAAGTTTCCTTTCTCTTTAGATAACTGATGGCATTTTTCCTCTCCAATAATAATATTTTCAATATCTGTGCCCTGATTTAAAAGATACCAATATATAAAAACTAAACTTTATAAAACTATCAAGTTTGTGGGGTGCTTCTTTGAATAATGAAGTTTTCCTTTATACCAAAGATCTCTGCAACTAGGGAATTCTGTGCTCTCCTTTGTAAGACTTGTTTTGGTTAAAAGTTTACATTTGTCTAGTGATTGTGTGATTAGTGTCTGTCTGTCCCATAGACTTTATGTTTCATGAGGGAAGATACTGTGTCTATTTTTCTTCACCATTGTATCCCTAGTTCCAAACCTCATGCTTGGTATATAGTAGGTGCTCAGTAATATGTTGAATGAGGGAGTGAATGGAGAGAAATCTTTTATGTGGTGAGTGTTCATTGATACCTTAAAATAAAACTCATTTTTACAGAAATATAATTTATATTTAATCATTCTTAGGCTTATAGCTATTATATAAGTTAATTGCCTATAATTTTAAATGGCAGAGAATGGAATTTTTAAATCAGTTACTATTCTATAAATGCTTTAATGGTATCCCATAACCAAAATAAAAAACTAGCTAACATTGCAAAGGTTTATTACCCTTCTGAGTAGTCTTCAATTTACTGTGGGGTCACAGACATCAGTGACTCTGCTTCCTATTAATTCTTTTTTTCTGGTTTCTTATCTAGATACTCTGATACATGGGCCATTCATATAAGTCCCCAGATCTCTAGCATAACTTAAATGGGTAATGCAGTAAGGCTCTTATTGTATATACAAAATGTTTATAGAAAGGAGTTGGCCCCTCAGTATTTGTAGATGTATTATCTTTTATTTAATAAATACTAATTTTTTTAGTAGTCTTCTTAAAATGTTTTTTCATTTTTATGCTTTGTATCTTTTCCTTTACTCTTAAAACAAATTGAGTTTAATGTAATTCTTTTGTGTAAAGACTGCACTGAAGTCAGAGTTTTCTCTTTTGCTGTACATCTCTTTATTTTCTCTGTTGTATTCTGCATTCTTATCATTTTTTTAATGCTGGCTGTCATAATTTTGTCTTATTTTTTAATGTTTAGACTTTTTTGTTGCTTCACAATATACACGTTAATAGGTATTTTAGTTACTGTAAGAAGTACAGTTTTGTGCTAAGCCCTTGTCACATGGCTAAGATAACTTTTTCTTGTTCCAGTACATCACTCCTGTTTTGCTAATTTGCTGCTAAAATGCTCTTATTTTGCCTTGTGGGCATGTATTGCTAGTATGTTTCAAATTAGAGCTCCTGAATCCCTTGTACTTGGAGCTCACTGTTGCTGCTTAAAAATGAATTTGAGATTTTTAGAAACTAGGTGGGCTAATAAAACCAGTGTTATATGTCATGTAAATTTGATAAGAAGGCTGGAAATGTCACCATATAAACAGAAAGATAGGGATTACAGAAATTTAGTTAAAAGATATATCAAAATAACCAAACATAGTCAACTACAATTTTAGAGCTGTAACCTTAGCTAAGACCTTTTTGTTGGCTTAAAAGATGATACACGTTCATTACAGAATAACTTTGTGTATCAGAGCTTGTTAAATTATTTCAGGGAACTTGTCTGGGCATCATCAAGCAATAGAAGAAAAATCAGCTCCTATATTAGCTAACCTTCCAATTGTGTGTTATCTTTTGATCTCATGTATGTTGGCATGACCTTAAACCTGCTTCTTTGGAGATGTGTGTGGTAAGAATATGGGACTTAGGATGAAACAGGCCTAGACTAAGATCCTTACTGATTTCGTTGCTAGCTGTATAACTTTGGGCAGTCTAGTTTTCTGATCTTTAACTACTTTATGTGAAGTATGACATATAAACACGTCATGTGTCATGTGAAGACAACTTTCCAAGGCCACAGCTAGAAGTGGCTAATTTCTTATAATAAATAATATTTTACTGTACTAAAAATGCCTGGGTGGCCAAATATAGGGTGTGCAGTTTTCCTTTAATATCTACTTACTTTCGACTGTTTGGCTATTTACAAAATTGTTTTGGCTATTATGTAAACATGTATTTTTGAGCACCAGCTATAGTAAGGAAGGGGAATATGGTATTTAGTGGGGGAGGCAGGATAGAGGCATGAAAAAGATAATCATACAGTGTAACATTTGTTAAGTGTCAGATGCTGGAGGAGATTAGAAGAGGGGATGGCTATGGAGAGCTGGTTTGGAGGCTGCCATGGAAGAAAGGGATTTAGATAAGCAGAGGCTGGGGATAGCCTTCCACTTTCCTCAAGTGTGAAATGGAAATAGTACTGCCTCATAGGATTGTTATTAGGATTCAGTGAAATACAGTATCTTAAAGTATCTGTGCAGTGCTGTATGACACATAACTGCTATTTTTGTTACTCTTCTAGACTGAATATAAGTGGTTCCTTCTGTCATTTAAAAATTTTTTTCTTTCACAGATGCCTGACCTCTCCTTTAACTTGGAGATAACACATAGTTTTCATTTTAAATACCAACTGGTTATCTGGAACATAATGTTGAAAAAATTCTGATCCACACCTGGTTTCAGCAGGAAAGAATGTGATCAGTTAGTGCTCAATTAGTGATGCCAAGGGCAGGTGTAAAGCAGGATGGAGGCCAGGATGGTGGTGTATGGGTTGTTGGAGTATGTAAAGCAAGGATTTCTCATCCTTACCTATAGTCCTGTTATCACCTATTTTTTTTCTAGCCCTCCGTTCACTTCTTCCTGTTAAACTCTGCAGTATAAACTGACAAGGTTCAGAAGTAGGATGCCAAGTTTATCCCTATATTTCTAGATACTCAGTAAATATTTGCTGAATGGTTAACTAAATGAAGAAACTCCTAGCCCCAGATTAGACAAGAATTTGAGATAATAACCATTGCTCAAAAATATCTCTTTATACATTATTCCATTATATTCTACAAAGCAGCTTCCATTTAAAAAATACTTATATCCTCAACAAAGCTTAAGTTCTCAATGTGGTTTACTCATATCCGGTTCTTTTCCTAGTGGAAACCACCCACATGAGAAAACGAGAGTTTTAGTTGGGGGAAGGGATGGGTTGGAAAAGAAAGGGGCAGTTTTCTAATTGGGAAAAAGGTTAGATTTTAAGGAAGATGTGCCTGAATGACTTTCAGCTCTGAGATGAGTGGGTTTCTGGGATGATGTAATAGGGTTGCAAGGTGGTACAAAAATGGACAGTATGCTGAAGATAAACAAAATTTTAATATTGAGTGACAGGTATACAATTGTAAAGACATTGAAGAATTTTCTTTGTAGTCGTACTTTCTGCCCCCTTCTCTAATATTCTAGATCCCCCTCCTTTCCACTTCTATTTGCAGTATTATTATATTGCCTATGAGCCCTCCAGGTTGGCACTTGAATTTTGACCCATTTTATTCTCATCTTTACTCATTTTCTCTCTAAATCCTTCTTTTCTTCGAGGTAAACAAGTAGGGTATTCTAAACCTTTCCTGGGTACTATTAATTAGTAGAACTACTTTGTCTCACCCAGCCACTTGAAGTCCTCCTGAAAGAAAAATAGTGATTGCAACTCCTTTCTTACATCTGATTTCTCCTAAGAAAGGATCTTGGTTTCAGAAAGAAAAGAAGAAATAGGAAAGTAGATGTGAGAAAGTGAAATTGTAAAGTTTGCACTGGATGTCCTTTCTTACTTTCTGAAGGTTCTTGTACTTTTTTGAGTGTCTTCTCATTAATATGTGGATAAAGGCTTGTTTTTATAAAACTTTTATTATTTATTTGACTCTATGTTTAAATATTTCTTAAAACTCGTGAAATGAGGTTGTATATTCTTGGCTGCACTGTCTGCATTTAAAAAATGGATTTAATGCCTTTAGTTATGATGCCAAGTTATAATTTTTTAAAGACATATATTCCTGACATTGGTGTTCAACTGTATTTAAAATGCTTCCTTTATTTTTGGAGCTAGGAAGCAGAGTAGAAGGTACAGAGGTTTTTTAGGCTTATTGCTAATACCAAGTAAATGGGAATGTCTACTATTTAGCTGATTCATGAACAATGGGATTGCTGCAGAAAGAAGACCTGATTCTAGATCAGAATTATCCTTGGAACATTTAATGATGTCAACTTTAATAGAAAGGTTTAAAACAGCCTTTCTTATGCCTGTTTCTTTTTTACCTAGCTTTTCATTTTGACATGGTCACAGTGTCTATTCTAGCTTGACAATTAATTTATAATATAAAAGTAATCTCTAAATCCATTTGAAATCCACTGGTGACATATAATCCATTAATTAAATTTGTACCTGTTAGAAATGATAGAACTTTGTTGTAGTAGAATGAGGAGGATGTGGCAGTGTGTCATTCATTCTGTGAGTGGCATTGTGGCAATTGAAGTAGTTTGACTTACAGTAAGAATCTTTTGTGTTTCAATGCATGAGCTACTGTGAAGATATGAGGAAGTGGGAAATAATGATCTGTGTCATGGTAAGTTCTGCTAATGATGGTCTCTTCAAAATGCTGTTACTCATGGGGCAATGGATTCCAAAAAATCTATGTAAACTTTCAGTAGTACTTTGTTAGTTTTTCTATTAAGTTTATGTGGAGGAATGGCTGTACACATTTTCTTTAATTTAAAGTCTAGGGCAAATAAACTAATTTGCACTTGTAATCATGAGTTGTTGTTCAGAGTCTTTCTCTATTAATTTAAAAGTATGGCTTCAGCCTATGCCAACATTCCATTCTGGTAATTTTATTAATTAGAGTAAAATGCTTTCCGGCAGTATCAATTTTGTTTACTGATACATAGGAGAAGATAGTGAAGAATGTGCCTTTAACTTTCTCTTTAATGTATATGCCCTACATGTTTAGGAGTTTCAGTATACATTATTCACTGACAAATTTTGAAGTAACATGGTGATGAATCTGCTCACAGTGCTGAGCTTTTGGTTTACAATTGCTTATTCACTAAGGTACAAGAAATATTTAAAGTACATATTTTCTCTAGATTAGGATTTAACGTACTAATAAAGTAGATTAAAGATTGTTCCTTTACAGTGTTAGAGGTTTTGATTTTCAATTTTGTGAAAAGACTTTTTTTTTTTTTTGGCTGTGTTGGGTGCACGGGCTCCTCATTGCAGTGGCTTCTCTTGTTGCGGAGCACGGGCTCTAGGCGTGTGGGCTTCAGTAGTTACAGCACGTGGGCTCAGTAGTTGCGGCACACAGGCCCTAGAGCATGCGGGCTTCAGTGGTTGCAGTGCGTGGGCTCAGTAGTTGCGCCGCATGGGCTCTAGGGCGTGCGGGCTTCAGTAGTTGTGGCTCACGGGCTTAGTTGCTCTGCAGCATGTGGGATCTTCCCGGACCAGGGATCAAACCTGTGTCCCCTGCACTGGCAGGTAGATTCTTAACCACTGTGCCACCAGGGAAGTCCCGTGAAAAGACTTTTGACTGACCCAGTGTCTTAGTCTATTCAGGCTACTGTAACAAAAATACCATACATTAGGTGACTTAAATCACAGACATTCATTTCTCACAGTTCTTGAGGCTGGAAAGTCCAAGAGCAAAGTGCCAGCAGATTCTGGTCTGGTGAGGTCCTGCCTCCTGGATCACAGATGACCATCTTCTGATTGTGTCTTCTCATGGTGGAAAGGGCAAGAGAACTCTCTGGGGTCTCTTTTATAAGGGCACTCATCCCATTCATGAGAGCTCCACTGTCATGACCTAATCACCCCACAGGCCCTACCTCCTAGTACCATCACATTAGGGGTTAGGATTGCAACATAAGAATTTTGGGGGGCCACAAACATTTAATGCATATCACCTAGTTTCAATTTCTAATTCCAGTTTGAACTTTAAGCCCTTGTTTTGAATAGAGGCAAACTACTTAGACCATCTGTTTCAATGGAGGAGAAAGTCAATAGATGATACTCAGATTCTCTTAATTTATTTTGGTATAATCTTTTCCATGTTACATTAAAAACAAGATGAGGCTGCTGTTGCTACTGCAGGTTTTAGCCAATGCACTAAAACAAGAAAAAGAAGTAAGGGTTATTAATGGTGGAAAGGAAAAGAGAGTTGTTGTGAATTCTTTGTAATATGTTTGTCTACCTATGTAATATGTTTGTCTACCTAGAAAATTCAAAGATATGATCAGAAAATGTCTTGAAAAATAATGAGAATTCTGTAAGATATCTTGGGGAATATAAGATCACTGAATAAAAGCCAGCAGCTTTCCACTTTTAGTTCTGGCAGTGTGGCAGACAATGTTTAGAAAAACCCTTCTTGTAACAATATACCTTAAAATATTACATGGAATATTAACAAAAAGTACTTTTCAATGCATGACTAAGGTAGTAGGAAAGGAAGAGGATTTCTCAGAACTTAGAAATAATAAGAAAGTGTGAGCTAATTGGTATAGGTGAGCATTTGAATTGATGTTTACCCAGGTATTACCTGCTGATCCTTGGTGGCTTAGGGCCTATATTTTATAGGTCTGTTTATGAAGGAATGGAGATGAAGTTTGGCATCTAAGAAGGGAGTAAGTTTCAATGGAGAATCACCATATAAAAGCTGGGATGCCCAAAGGATGACATCCTTAATAAATGACCATTGAAATAACTCTTCCTTATGTTGGTGGCTATTGGGATATATGCTGGACTTGTCCTCGGCTCTGGGTGGAATGCAAAGAAAAGAAAAAAAGGACAGATAAAGCAGAAGATTAGACACAACTAAAGAGGACATTTGTTAACTAGAATGTAGATGAAAAGAAAATACCCAGAATATAACATATAGAGAAGATTGGGGAACAAAAAATGAAAGTTTGAGGAACATGGAGGACAGCATGAGAAGGTCCATCACAGGTCTAATCAGACTTCTAGAAGGAGATAATGGAGAAAATGTGACAGAGGCAATACTTAAAGAGAGAATGAGAGTTTTCCAAGACAGAACTAAAATTTAGGAAAACAATAGCATATAAATTGGCCTGGGAGGGAGAGTGATTAGATTTTAAGCATTCAAAGGAGAAAAGTTAGGGGTATTGATTACCTTTATACTTTAAATATTTGTTTAAATAACTGGGTAATCATTTTAAGAATAGAAATGGAGTGTATGATTTCTATTTTAAAAGTGGGAAAAATGTAATGAGGGAAAAAAATCACAATAAAAAAAAAATAAGGCTGCCCCCCAAAAAAGTTAAGCAAAGAGAAAGTACAAAATAGTAGATATGAATTCAAATGTATCACAACATAAATATTAATATATTACAACTCTTCAGTTAAAAGAATAATATTGTAAGACTGGAGAAAACAAAACCAAAATAAAACAAAAACAAAATCCAGATAGGTTAAAGCTATTTAGAAGAGATATGCCTAAAACATAAAAATATACATAGGTTAAAAGTTAAAGGATTGGAAATGATACATCAGGCAAAATGAAAGTGAGTGTAATGTTAATAGACAAAATAGACTTTAAAGACTTTTAAAGCAAAAGTATTACTGAAAGTAAGGAATTACTACCTATAAATAATCTTGCTTCAATGGCTATATATAGACTCTTCCTTTCAAGTATACCTGGAACATTTGTAAAAATTGACCATGTGCTAGCCCATGAAACAGGTTTCAGTGAATTTCAAAGACAGGTATCATTCAGATCATGTTCTCTAATATCACACAATTTTGAGGTTTATAACAAAATAGTAACTAAAAACATCTACACATTTGGAAATTAAAAACAATTTCTAAATGACTCATGGTTGAAAGAGGAAATAATGAAAATGAAAACGTGGGATAAAGCTAAAATAATATTTAGGGATAAATGGTCATTAAGTGTTTATATTTAAAAAGAAGAAAGGCTGAAAATAAGTAAGATAACTATTTAACTTAAGGAGTTAGAATAATGCAATAAACCCAAAGAAAGTAGAAGGAAAGACGTGATTAAGAGCAGAAGTTAATGAATTTGAAAACAAAGATACAGTAGAGAGGACCAACAGAACCAAAAAAAAAAAAAAAACTAATAAAATTAGACAAATGCCTGGCAAGGTAGAGTTAAAAAAAAAAAAAAGAGACAACCTATAAGTAAATTGGAACTAAAGATGGGACTTGACAAAGGCAACCATTGGTTTCAAATATGAGAAAAGGTTTGGACAGCTCTGTGACTATACATTTGAACATTTTCTTGAAATAGGTAATTCCTGAAAAAATGTATATCACCAAAACAGATTCAGAAATAAATAGAAAATCTAGATTATTGCATACTTATTAAAAATGGAATCAGTATTTAAAAATCTTATTACCATGAAGATAGCAAGCCAACACAAACTAGTAATTTCAGTCTTAAACAAACTCACTCATAGAATAGAAAAATATATAATACTTTACAACTTAGTTTATGAGACTAGTTAAACCTTAGAAGGCTAGAATGAAAAGGGAAAATTACAGGACAGTCTCCCTAATTAATGTATGTAAAAAGACTTAAGTAAATATTAGGAACCCAAATTCAGCATTGTATTAAACAACTCTACTGTGATTAAACTGGATTTAATACAGAGAAGCAACTTTGGTTCAGCATTAGAAAAAATGTGTTAATTTAACTCACCATTTTAGTGGCTTAAAGGAGAAAAAGTATATTATAGTTTATTATAATTCAGAAACATGCCAAAAAAACATCCTACAAAACCCAGCAACCACTTAGGATTAAAACTCTTCTCCAACTAGGTATAAAAGGGAATTTTATTTAACCTGATACAGTGTATCTCTAAAAACTATACAGCAAGAATCATACTCACTGGTGAACTATTAAAAACATTCCATTTAAAATTATGACTAAGAGAAGGAGGCTGGTTTCACAGCTTTTATTTAACATTATACAGGCACTCCTAACCTGCAAAATAAGTTCAAACACATAACATACATGAATAAGAAATTAAATAAAAGAAGCAAACTGTCATTATTTAAAGAAAATATAATTATTTACATATAAAATTTTTAAAAAATCTATAGAACAGTTATTAAAATGAACACAGGAATTTAGCAGGGTGGCTAGATATAAGATTAATATACAAGAAAATTAAATTTCTATATACTAGCAGTAAAGAGTTAGAAAATGCAGCTTCAGAAAAGATACAACAGGGAACTCATTGCTCTGTGGTGACCTAAATGGGAAGGAAATCCAAAAAAGTGGGGATATATGTATGTGTACACTTGGCTGTACAGCAGAAACTAAGACAATATTGTAAAGCAACTATATTCCAATAAAAACTAATTTAAAAAATTATACAGAAATGGAAAAAAAAAGATTCAGCCTATTCTTTAAAGTGTCACCTCCTTCATAAGTTTGTCCCATTCTCTTTAATTGGAATTAAGCATTCCTCATTTAATTGGCCAAGTGTAGTTTGTTTACATATTTGTAAGATTATATCTTACAACAGTTATCTCATAATTGACTGTGTTTACTTCTTTCTCCTCCCACTTGACTTTAAATGTCATTCATAGTACAAATGACAATGAAACACTACGGCCCAAAACCTATGGGATGCAGCTAAAGCAGTTCTACGGGAGAAGTTTATAGCAATACAATCCTGCCTCAAGAAACAAGAAAAATATCAAATAAACAACCCAACCTTACACCTAAAGCAGATAGAGAAAGAAGAAAAAAAAACACCCCAAAGTTAGCAGAACGAAAGAAATCATAAAGATCAGATCAGAAATAAATGAAAAAGAAATGAAGGAAACTATAGCAAAGATCAATAAAACTATAAGCTGCTTCTTTCTTCTTTTTAACATCTTTATTGGAATATAATTGCTTTACAATGGTGTGTTAGTTTCTGGTTTATAACAAACTGAATCAGTTATACATATACATATGTTAGCATACCTCTTCCCTCTTGCATCTCCCTCCCTCCCACCCTCCCTATCCCACCCCTCTAGGGGGTGGGTCACAAAGCACCTAGCTGATCTCCCTGTGCTATGCGGCTGCTTCCGACTAGCTTTTTTTTTTTTTTTTTTGGTGGTACGTGGGCCTCTCACTGCTGTGGCCTCTCCCGTTGCAGAGCACAGGCTCTGGACGCACAGGCTCAGCGGCCATGGCTCACGGGCCCAGCCGCTCTGCGGCATGTGGGATGTTTCTGGACCGGGGCACAAATCCCTGTCCCCTGCATTGGCAGGTGGACTCTCAACCACTGCGCCACCAGGGAAGCCCTAGCTAGCTATTTTACGTTTGGTAGTGTATATATGTCCATGCCACTCTCTCACTTTGTCACAGCTTACCCTTCCCCCTCCCCATATCCTCAAGTCCAT
This sequence comes from Mesoplodon bidens, assembly GCF_964165515.1. Taxonomy (NCBI): domain Eukaryota; kingdom Metazoa; phylum Chordata; class Mammalia; order Artiodactyla; family Ziphiidae; genus Mesoplodon; species Mesoplodon bidens. Next base: position 111,842,443 of record NC_138178.1, read on the forward strand.
TCTCTAGTAGGTCTGTATCTTTATTCCCATCTGACACCTAGGTTCTTCATGACTTTTTTTTCTTAGACTCCATATATATGTGTTAGCGTACAGTATTTGTTTTTCTCTTTCTGACTTACTTCACTCTGTATGACAGACTCTAGGTCCATCCACCTCACTACAAATAACTCAATTTTGTTTCTTTTTATGGCTGAGTAATATTCCATTGTATATATGTGCCACATCTTTATCCATTTATCTGTCGATAGACACTTAGGTTGCTTCCATCTCCTGGCTATTGTAAATAGAGCTGCAAAGAACATTTTGGTACATGACTCTTTTTGAATTATGGTTTTCTCAGGGTATATGCCCAGGAGTGGGATTGCTGGGTCGTATGGTAGTTCTATTTTTAGTTTCTTAAGAACCTCCATACTGTTTTCCATAATGGCTGTATCAATTTACATTCCCACCGACAGTGCAAGAGGGTTCCCTTTTCTCCACACCCTCTCCAGCATTTATTGTTTGTAGATTTTTTGATGATGGCCATTCTGACCGGTGTGAGATGAAATCTCATTGTAGTTTTGATTTGCATTTCTCTAATGATTAATGATGTTGAACATTCTTTCATGTGTTTGTTGACAATCTGTATATCTTCTTTGGAGAAATGTCTATTGAGGTCTTCTGCCCATTTTTGGATTGGGTTTTTTTTTTTTTGTTATTGAGCTGCTTGTAAATTTTGGAGATTAATCCTTTGTCAGCTGCTTCATTTGCAGATATTTTCTCCTATTCTGAGGGTTGTCTTTTGGTCTTGTTTATGGTTTCCTTTGCTGTGCAAAAGCTTTTAAGTTTCATTAGGTCCCATTTGTTATTTTTGCTTTTATTTCCATTCCTCTAAGAGGTGAGTCAAAAAGGATCTTGCTGTGATTTATGTCATAGAGTGTTCTGCCTATGTTGTCCTCTAAGAGTTTGATAGTGTCTGACCTTTCATTTAGGTCCTTAATCCATTTTGATTTTATTTTTGTGTATGGTGTTAGGGAGTGTTCTAATTTCATACTGTTACATGTGCCTGTCCAGTTTTCCCAGCACCACTTATTGAAGAGGCTGTCTTTTCTCCACTGTATATTCTTGCCTCCTTTATCAAAGATAAGGTGACCATATGTGCGTGTATTTATCTCTGGGCTGTCTATCCTGTTCCATTGATCTATATTACTGTTTTTGTGCCAGTAACATACTATCTTGACTACTGTAGCCTTGTAGTATAGTCTGACATCAGGGAGCCTGATTCCTTCAGCTCCATTTTTTGTTCTCAAGATTGCTTTGGCTATACGGGGTCTTTTGTGTTTCCATACAAATTGTGAAATTTTTGTTCTAGTTTTGTGAAAAATGTCAGTGGTTGTTTGATAGGGATTGCATTGAATCTGTAGATTGCTTTGGGAAATAGGTTCCTTTTCTCAATGTTGATTCTTCCAATCCAAGAATATGGTATATCTCTCCATCTGTTTGTATCATCTGTAATTTCTTTCATCAGTGTCTTATAATTTTCTGCATACAGGTCTTTTGTCTCCTTAGGTAGGTTTATTCCTAGATATTTTATTCTTTTTGTTGCAATGGTAAATGGGAGTGTTTTCTTAATTTCACTTTCAGATTTTTCATCATTTGTGTATAGGAATGCAAGAGATTTCTGTGCCTTAATTTTGTATCCTGCTACTTTACCAAATTCATTGATTAGCTCTAGTAGTTTTCTGGTAGCATCTTTAGGATTCTCTATGTATAGTATCATGTCACCTGCAGACAGTGACAGATTTACTTCTTCTTTTCCAGTTTGGATTCCTTTTATTTCTTTTTCTTCTCTGAATGCTGTGGCTAAAACTTCCAAAACTATGTTGAATAATAGTGATGAGAATGGGCAACCTTGTCTTGTTCCTGATCTTAGTGGAAATGGTTTCATTTTTTCACCACTGAGGACGATGTTGGCTGTGCGTTTGTCATTTATGGCCTTTATTATGTTGAGGTAATCTACCTCTATGCCTACCACATAGAGGGTTTTTATCATAGATGGGTGTTGAATTTTGTTAAAAGCTTTCTCTGCATCTATTGAGATGATCATACGGTTTTCCTCCTTCAATTTGTCACTATGGTTTATCACATTGATTGTTTTGTGTATATTGAAGAATCCTTGCATTCCTTGATAAACCCCACTTGATCATGGTGTATGATCGTTTTAAAGTGCTGTTGGATTCTGTTTGCTAGTATTTTGTTGAGGATTTTTGCATCTATGTTCATCAGTGATATTGGCCTGTAGTTTTCTTTCTTTGTGACATCTTTGTCTGGTTTTAGTATCAGGGTGATGGTTGCCTCGTAGAACGAGTTTGGGAGTGTTCCTCCCTCTGCTATATTTTGGAAGAGTTTGAGAAGGATAGGTGTTAGCTCTTCTCTAAATGTTTGATAAAATCCACCTGTGAAGCCATCTGGTCCTGGGCTTTTGTTTGTTGGGAGATTTTTAATCACAGTTTCAATTTCATTGCTTGTAATTGGTCTGTTCGTATTTTCTGTTTCTTCCTGGTTCAGTCTCGGCAGGTTGTGCATTTCTAAGAATTTGCCCACTTCTTCCAGGTTGTCCATTTTATTGGCATACAGTTGCTTCTAGTAGTCTCTCATGAGCCTTCGTATTTCTGCAGTGTCAGTTGTTACTTCTCCATTTTCATTTCTAATTCTATTGATTTGAGTCTTCCTTTTTTTCTTGATGAGTCTGGCTAATGGTTTATTAATTTTGTTTATCCTCTAAAAGAACCAGCTTTCAATTTTATTGATCTTTGCTATCGTTTCCTTCATTTCTTTTTCATTTATATCTGATGTGATCTTTATGATTTCTTTCCTTCTGCTAACTTTGGGGTTTGTTTGTTCTTCTTTCTCTGTCTGCTTTAGGTGCAAGGTTAGGTTGTTTATTTGAGCTGTGTCCCGTTTCTTAAGGTAGGGTTGTATTGCTTCAAACTTCCCTCGTAGAAATGCTTTTCCTGCATCCCATAGGTTTTGGGTTGTCATGTCTCCATTGTCATTTGTTTCTAGGTATTTTTTGATTTCCCCTGTGATTTCTTCATTGATCACTTGGTTATTCAGTAGTGTATTGTTTAGCCTCCATGTGTTTGTATTTTTTACAGATCTTTTCCTGTAATTGATATCTAGTCTCATAGCATTGTGGTAGGAAAAGATACTTGATATGATTTCAATTTTTTAAAATTTACCAAGGCTTGATTTGTGACCCGAGGTATGATCTATCCTGGAGAATATTCCATGAGCACTTGAGAAAAATGTGTATTCTGTTGTTTTTGGGTGGAATGTCCTATAAATATCAATTAAGTCTATCGTGTTTAATGTATCATTTAAAGCTTGTGTTTCCTTATTTATTTTCATTTTGGATGATCTGTCCATTGGTGAAAGTGGGGTGTTAAAGTCCCCTACTATGATTGTGTTAGTGTCGATTTCCCCTTTTATGGCTGTTAGTATTTGCCTTATGTATTGAGGTGCTCCTGTGTTGGGTGCATAAATATTTACAATTGTTATATCTTCTTATTGGATCAATCCCTTGATCATTATGTAGTGTCCTTCTTTGTCTCTTGTAATAGTCTTTATTTTATTTTTATTTTTTTTTTCTTTTTGTGGTATGCGGGCCTCTCACCGCCGTGGCCTCTCCCGTTGCGGAGCACAGGCTCCGGACGCGCAGGCCCAGCGGCCACGGCCCACGGGCCCAGCCGCTCCGCGGCACACGGGATCCTCCCAGACCGGGGCACGAACCCGTATCCCCTGCATCGGCAGGCGGTCTCTCAACCACCGCGCCACCAGGGAGGCCCAATAGTCTTTATTTTAAAGTCTGTTTTGTCTGATATGAGAATTGCTACTCCAGCTTTCTTTTGATTTCCATTTGCATGGAATATCTTTTTGCATCCCCTCACTTTCAGTCTGTATGTGTCCCTAGGTCTGAAGTGGGTCTCTTGTAGACAGCATATATACGGGTCTTGTTTTTGTATCCATTCAGCCAGTCTGTTTCTTTGGGTGGGAGCCTTTAATCCATTTACATTTAAGGTAATTATTGATATGTATGTTCCTATTCCCATTTTCCTAATTGTTTTGCATTTGTTATTGTAGGTATTTTCCTTCTCTTGTGTTTCTTTCCTAGAGAAGTTCCTTTAGCATTTGTTGTAGAGCTGGTTTGGTGGTGCTGAACTCTCTCAGCTTTTGCTTGTCTGTAAAGGTTTTAATTTCTCTGTGGAATCTCAATGAGATCCTTCCTGGGCAGAGTAATATTCGTTGTAGGTTTTTCTCCTTCATCACTTTAAATATGTCCTGCCACTCCCTTCTGGCTTGCAGAGTTTCTGCTGAAAGATCAGCTGTTAACCTTATGGTGATTCCCTTGTGTGTTATTTGTTGTTATTCCCTTGCTGCTTTTAATATGTTTTCTTTATGTTTACTTTTTGATAGTTTGATTAATATGTGTCTTGGCGTGTTTCTCCTTTGGATTTATGCTGTATGGGACTCTCTGTGCTTCCAGGACTTGATTAACTATTTCCTTTCCCATATTAAGGAAGTTTTCAACTATAATCTCTTCAAATATTTTCTTAATCCCTTTCTTTTTCTCTTCTTCTTCTGGGACCGCTATAATTCGAATGTTGGTGCATTTAATGTTGTCCCAGACGTCCCTGAGACTGTCCTCAGTTCTTTTCATTCATTTTTCTTTATTCTCCTCTGCAGTAGTTATTTCCACTATTTTATCTTCCAGGTCACTTATCTGTTCTTCTGCCTTAGTTATTTTACTATTGATCCCTTCTAGAGTATTTTTAATTTCATTTATTGTGTTGTTCATCATTGCTTGTTTCCTCTTTAGTTCTTCTAGGTCCTTGTTATATGTTTCTTGCATTTTCTCTATTTCCAAGATGGTGGATCATCTTTACTATCATTATTCTGAATTCCTTTTCAGGTAGACTGCCTATTTCCTCTTCGTTTGTTACGTTTGGTGGCTTTTTACTTTGCTCCATCTGCTGTGTGTCTTTCTGTCTTCTCATTTTGCTTATAGTAGTGTGTTGGGGTCTCCTTTTCACAGGCTGCAGGTTCATAGTTCCCTTTGTTTTTGGTGTTTGTCCCCAGTGGCTAAGGTTGGTTCAGTGGGTTGTGTAGGCTTCATGGTGGAGGGGATTAGTGCCTGTGTTCTGGTGGATGAGGCTGGATCTTGTGTTTCTGCTGAGCAGGTCCACGTCTGGTGGTGTGTTTTGGGGGTGTCTGTCACATTATTATGATTTTAGGCAGCCTCTCTGCTAATAGATGGGGCTGTGTTCCTGACTTGCTAGTTGTTTGGCATAGGGCGTCCAGCACTGTAGCTTGCTGGTTGTCGAGTGAAGGGGGGTCTTGGTGTGAGATGGAGATCTCTGGGAGATTTTCACCGTTTGATATTATGTGGAGCTCAGAGGTCTGTTGTGGACCAGTGTCCTGAACTTGGCTCTCCCACCTCAGTGGCACGGCCCTGACGCCTGGTTGGAGCACCAAGAGCCTTTCATCCACATGGCTCAGAGTAAAAGGGAGAAAAAATAGAAATTAACAAAGAGAATAAAATAAAGTGAGATAAAATAAAATAAAGTTATTAAAATAAAAAATAATTATTAAGAAAAAAAAATTCTTTAAGTAAAAAAACAAGCAAAAAAAAAGAAAATGAAACCGACAGAACTGTAGGACAAATGGTGAAAGCAAAGCTATACAGACTAAACCTCACACAGAAGCATACAAATACACACTCACAAAAGGAGGAAAAGGGGAAAAAATAATATATCTTGCCCCCAAAGTCCACCTCCTCAGATTGGGATGATTCATTGTCTATTCAGGTATTCCACAGATGCGGGTACATCAAGTTGATTGAGAGCTTTAATCCGCTGCTTCTGAGGCTGTTGGGAGAAATTTCCCTTTCTCTTCTTTTTTCGCACAGCTCCCGGGGTTCAGATTTGGATTTGGACCCACCTCTGCTTGTAGGTTGCCTGAGGGCGTCTGTTCTTCACTCAGAGAGGACAGGGTTTAAGGAGCAGCTAACTCGGGGGCTCTGGCTCACTCAGGCCGGGGGGAGGGAGGGGTGCGGATGTGGGGCAAGCCTGCAGCGGCAGAGGCTGGCGTGACATTGTAGCAGCCTGAGGCGTGCTGTGTGTTCTCCCCGGGAAGTTGTCCCTGGGTCACACGACCCTGGCAGTGGTGGGCTGCAGAGGCTCCTGGGAGGGGAGGTGTGGATAGTGACCTGTGCTCGCACACAGGCATTTGGTGGCTGCAGCCGCAGCCTTAGTGTCTCATGCCCGTCTCTGGGGTCCTCGCTGATAGCTGCAGCTTGCACCCGTTGCTGGAGCTCCTTTAAGCAGCACTCTTATTCCCCTCTCCTCATGCACCAGGAAACAAAGAGGGAACAAAAAGTCTCTTGCCTCTTCGGCAGGTCCTGACTTTTTCCTGGACTGCCTCCTCGCTAGCTGTGGCGCACTAGCCCCCTTTAGGCCGTGTTCACGCAGCCAACGACAGTCCTCTCCCTGCGATCCAACCAAAGCCTGAGCCTCAGCTCCCAGCCTCCGCCCACCTTAGCGGGTGAGCAGACAATCCTCTTGGGCTGGTGAGTGCTGCCTGGCACCGCTCTTCTGTGCGGGGATCTCTCCGCTTTGCCCTCTGCATCCATGTTGCTGTGCTCTCCTCCGTGGCCCTGAAGCTCCCCCCTCTGCCACCCTTTGTTTCCGCCTGCAAAGGTGCTTCCTAGTGTGTGGAAACCTTTCCTCCTTCACAGCTCCCTCCCACTGGTGCAGGTCCTGTCCCTATTCTTTTGTCTCTGTTTTTTCTTTTGCCCTACTCACGTACGTGGTGAGTTTCTTGCCTTTTGGGATGTCTGAGGTCTTCTGCCAGTGTTCAGTGGGTGTTGTATAGGAGCAGTTCCACGTGTAGATGTATTTCTGATGTATTTGTGGGGAGAAAGGTGATCTCCACATCTTACTTTTCCACCATCTTCTCAAATCCCCCTAAAAGCTGCTTCCTTGAGAAGATAAAGACAATTGATAAACTGTTAGCCATCAGGAAAGAAAGGGAGAAGACTCAAATCAACAGGATTAGAAATGAAAAAGGAGAAGTAACAACTGACATTTCAGAAATTAAAAGGATCAAGAGAGATTACTACAAGCAAGTATATGCCAATAAAGTGGACAACCTGGAAAAAGTGAACAAATTCTTAAAAAGCACAACATTCCAAGAGTGAACTAGGAAGAAATACAAATTATGAACAGACCAATCACAAGCTCTGAAACTGAAACTCTGATTTAAAATCTTCCAACAAACAAAAGCCCAGAACAAGAAGGCTTCACAGGTGAATTCTGTCAAACATTTAGAGAAGAGCTAACACCTATCCTTCTCAAACACTTCCAAAATGTGGCAGAGGGAGGAACACTCCCAAACTCATTCTATGAGGCCACCATCACCCTGATACCAAAACCAGACAAGGATGTCACAAACAAAAAAACTACAGGCCAATATCACTGATGAACATAGATGCAAAAATCCTTAACAAAATACTAGCAAACAGAATCCAACAGCACATTAAAAGAATCATACACCATGATCAAGTGGGGTTTATCCCAGGAATGCAAGGATTCTTCAATATATGGAAATCAATCAGTGTGATACACCATATTAACAAATTGAAGGATAAAAACCATATGATCATCTCAATAGATGCAGAAAAAGCTTGTGACAAAATTCAACACCCATTTATGACAAAAATCGTACAGAAAGTAGGCACAGAGGGAACTTAACATAATAAAGGCCATATATGACAAACCCGCAGCCATCATCATTCTTAGTGGTGAAAAATTGAAATCATTTCCACTAAGATCAGGAACAAGACAAGGTTGCCCACTCTCACCACTATTATTCAACCTAGTTTTGGAAGTTTTAGCCACAGCAATCAGAGATGAAAAAGAAATAGAAGGAATCCAAATTGGAAAAGAAGAAGTAAAGCTGTCACTGTCTGCAGGTGACATGATACTATACATAGAGAATCCTAAAGATGCCACCAGAAAACTACTAGAGGTAATCATTGAATTTGGTAAAATAGCAGGATACAAAATTAAGGCACAGAAATCTCTTGCATTCCTATACACTAATGATGAAAAATCTGAAAGAGAAATTAAAGAAACACTCCCATTTACCATTGCAACAAAAAGAATAAAATACCTAGCACTAAACCTACCTAAGGAGACAAAAGACCTGTATGGAGAAACCTGTAGGACACTTTGAAAGAAATTAAAGATGATACAAAGAGGTGGAGAGATATACCATGTCCTTAGATTGGCAGAATCAATGTTGTAAAAATGACTGTTCTACCCAAAGCAATCTACAGATTCAATGCAATCCCTATCAAACTACCAATGGCATTTTTCACAGAACTAGAACAAAAAATTTCACAATTTGTATGGAAACACAAAAGACTCCAAATAGCCAAAGCAATCTTGAGAACATAAAGCAGAGCTGGAGGAATCAGGCTCCTGGAGTTAAGACTGTACTACAAAGGGACAGTAATCAAGACAGTATGTTATTGGCCCTGAAACAGAAAGATAGATCAATGGAAGAGGATAGAAAGCCCAGAGATAAATCCACACATCTATGGTCACCTTATCTTTGATAAAGGAGGCAAGAATATACAATGGAGTAAAGACGGCCTTTTCAATAAGTGGTGCCGGGAAAACTGGACAGCTACATGTAAAAGAATGAAATTAGAATGCTCCCTAACACCATACACAAAAATAAACTCAAATGGATTAAAGGCCTAAATGTAAGGCCAGACACTATACAAGTCTTAGAGGAAAGCAGTGGCAGTACACTCTATGACATATATCACAGCAAGATCCTTTCTGACCCATCTCCTAGAGAAATGGAAATAAAAACAAATAAATAAATAGGACCTAATGAAACTTAAAAGCTTTTGCACAGCAAAGGAGACTACAAACAAGATGAAAAGACAACCCTCAGAATGGGAGAAAATATTTGCAAACAAAGCAACTGACAAAGGATTACTCTCCAATATATTCAAGCAGGTCATGCAGCTGAATATGAAAAAAGCAAACAACCCAATCAAATAATGGGCAGAAGACCTAAATAGACATTTCTTCAAAGAAGATATACAAATTGCCAACAAATACATGAAAGGATGCTCAGCATCACTAATCATTAGAGAAACGCAAATCAAAACAACAATGAGGTATTATCTCACACCAGTCAGAATGGCTATCATCAAAAATCTACAAACAATAAAGCTGGAGAGTGTGTTGCGAAAAGGGAACCCTCTTGCACCGTTGGTGGGAATGTAAATTCATACAGCCATTATGGAGAACAGTATGGAGGTTCCTTAAAAAACTAAAAATAGAACTACCCTATGACCCAGCAATCCCACTACTGGGCATATACCTTGAGAAAACCACAATTCAAAGAGTCATGTGCCACAGTGTTCATTGCAGCACTATTTACAATAGCCAGGACATGGAATCAACCTAAGTGTCCATTGACAGATGAATGTATAAAGAAGATGTGTCACATATGCACAATGGAATATTACTCTGCCATAAAAGAAAACGAAATTGAGTTATTTGTAGTGAGGTGGATGGACCTAGAGTTTGTCGTACAGAGTGAAGCAAGTCAGAACAACAAATACCGTATGATAACACATATATATGGAATCCAAAGAAAAAAAAAATGGTTCTGATGAACCAAGGGGCAGGACAGGAATAAAGACGCAGATGTAGAGAATGGACTTGAGGAAATGGGGTTGGGGAAGGGTAAGCTAGGACGAAGTGAGAGAGTATCATTGATATATATACACTACCAAATGTAAAATAGATAGCTAGTTGGAAGCAGCTGCATAGCTCAGGGCTTTCTGACCACTTAGAGGGGTGGGATAGGGAGTGTGGGAGGGAGACACAGGAGGGATTGGATATGGAGATATATGTATATGTATAGGTGATTCACTTTGTTATACAGCATAGACTAACACAACAATGTAAAGCAATTATACTCCAATAAAGTGTTAAAAATTTTTTCGTTCATAGGCTATGCAGACAGAATAAGCCTTTTTAAAACTTGACCACTGTCTCTCCTGTCTGCTGGAGTTTAAGTTCCATCAGACCATATCTCTGACATTCACTGATGTTTTACCAGGGCCTATCCCAGTCTGTAGCACCTAGGAGTCATAAAGTAAATTTTTGTCTAATGAGTGTGTGAATGAATACTCTCACGAATTGGAATTTTGGTGTATACTAATATGGACAAAGAGTAATATGGTGTAAACTTTGAAGAATATCCTTGGGTTTAAAAAGTGGAAGAAGAATTTAGAAGGAATCAGGACAGACTTGATTGTTGCTATTATTATTTATCAACATTGATAATTTTTTTTGCCAAATCCTTGGTGAGTGTATACTGGATGATATCACATTTTATATCAACTATAGATTTTAATATAGATTGATATTTATGTTAATTTTATAATAAACTTCATATAGATCATAAAAAAAGATACAAATAGTTTAAGAAATACAGGGTACCTCGGAAAAAACCTAACAAAGAAAATGTACAACTTTCAAGAGGAAAAGAATTCTAAAATTTTATTGAAAGATTTTCAAAATGTCAATAATTGGAAAACAAATGATGTTCATGGATAGGAAGACTAAATTTTGTAAAAATCTTAGTTCCTCCTAATAGTCTTGCAAATCCAGTCAGAAGTCCACTTGTCGAAAGTGATGACCAAGTTGAATTTACAAATTATAAAGGTTAGCAAAGGGCCTGTGAAAAGGTAAGACACTCTTGAAGAGAGAGAAAACACAGGGGACTTGTGCTGCCATATAAGGGGGCTTATTATAAAACTGCAGTATATACCCCCTGTTTGGTATTGGCTCAAGGATAGACAGATAAACTAGTAGAACCGAATAGATAGTCCAGAAACAGACTTATATATATATATGGAAACCTGATTTATGACAAGGCTAGCATTGCAGACTATTGATTGTAGGACAATTTATTATCCACGTGGAAATAAAGTAGTGGATCCTCACATTACACACACAAATTAATTTAAGATGGTTTAAGGACTTAGATGTAAAATGCAAAACTATGAAGGTTTAGAAGACAATATAAGATGCGATCTGAATGACTGTATTAGTAAAGGCTTTCTTAAACAAGACCCAATAAGGATAGACCATAACGGAAAAAACTGATTAATTTGATTACATAAAACGTAAAAACTTCTGTTATTCAAAAGACATTATAAAGGGACAGAACAGCAGAGCCTTGTTCAAGATGATGAACTCAAATGCCTAGTGCATTTGATTTATGTATTTGATATTTGCACAACTGGAAAACAGGAACAAATTGCTAATAAGTACATAGAAAATGAAGGAAACACATACACACATGCACAAAGATCTTCTTATCAGTTCAGGGAGAGAAAGGAAAAATAATATTGTGTGCTATATTGCTCAGCTATTAATAACATTTACATGATATCTAATAAAAATAGTGATATTGCATTTGGGAAGATGGGTGCATGAAAAGCGTGCCTGTGTTTGTGAAAAAGAGCTAAATACTTTAATATGTCATGAGATAACTAAAAATTGTCAAACTCTTGGTTTGGTAGATTAGCTAATTGTATTGTATCAACATTAGTTTCCTGGTTGTGATAATTGTACTATGGTTATATAAAATATTAACATTAGGGAAAGCTAGGTGAAGGGTATATGAGGACTCTGGCTATACTTGCAACTTTCTGTAAGCCTAAGATTAATTCATAAGAAGTTAAAAAAATCAACTAATAGTTGTTGGCTCTGGGGAGTAAGAAATGCGACAGTGCTGGGGGATTATTGACATTTGGTAATAATTTTTATAGTACTACTTGACTTTTTAATTGGTATGCATTTGTTATTGGAGAAGATGGAAAGTAGAAAACTGTGCAGAGCACAATGGAGGAAAGTTATTTCTCTGTAAATTTAACTTGGATGCTTTGGAAAGAATTGACAAAGTTAGTTACGTGGAAAAGAATATTGCTATCAAATTATCTATGAGGGGGCTTCCCTGGTGGCGCAGTGGTTGGGAATCCGCCTGCCAATGCAGGGGACATGGGTTCATGCCCCGGTCTGGGAAGATCCCACATGCCACAGAGCGGCTGGGCCCATGAGCCATGGCCGCTGAGCCTGCGCGTCTGGAGCCTGTGCTCCGCAATAGGAGAGACCACAACGGCAAGAGGCCTGCGTACCACAGGAAAAAAAAAAATTATCTATGGGGGAGTTGAGCTTGTTAGTTTAGTCAGAAGTTAAAGAGGGAAACCATTAAAAAGTATATATATTCTTAAACATTTTATTTTAGCTTGGAACATAAAAATGCATACTTATTCACCAATCTTTTAATGAAGGGCCATAGCTTTTTTTTTTTTTTTTTTTTTGCGTTACATGGGCCTCTCACTGTTGCGGCCTCTCCCGTTGCGGAGCACAGGCTCCGGACACACAGGCTCAACAGCCATGGCTCACGGGCCCAGCCGCTCCGCGGCACGTGGGATCCTCCCAGACCGGGGCACGAACCCGCGTCCCCTGCATTGGCAGGCGGACTCTCAACCACTGCGCCACCAGGGAAGCCCGGGCCATAGCTTTTTTTGTGTGTAGGGAATCCAGTGAATAGAGTTCAGTAATGGATTTCTTATATAAACCATGCCTGTATGCTTTATCATAATTTTAAATTTCAGTTTCTTTAAAGAGGAGAGAGAACCTAAAGAACATATGATAAAACCTGAATATGTAATTCTGCTAGATTTTTATGATTTTGCCATAAACCTTTAGCCTAATACTAGTCCAAGTTACGTAAGGTGAGAGGGCTTCTAGTGTACTTTGTTATGGTGAAGAACTAGGATATGGTAGCAAGAATGACTGGGGACGTGGCTACACAGATAGTCTGATAAAAGAAACTATATTTTATAATAACCTTTTGCTATGTGAAGTGTATTTTCTTTGTTTTGTATTGAGCATAAGCAGTACATTGGTTTTCTCTTTTGAGATTAATACAATTTACTGTCTCAATACAAAGTAGAGGTTTTTTTTTCTTTTACTGTGGTAAAAAACATAACATAAAATTTACCTTCTGGGTTTCCCTGGTGGCACAGTGGTTAAGAGTCCACCTGCCGATGGAGGGGACACGGGTTTGTGCCCTGTTCCGGGAAGATCCCACATGCCACAGAGCGGCTGGGCCCATGAGCCATGGCCGCTGAGCCTGTGAATCCAGAGCGGCTGGGCCCATGAGCCATGGCCGCTGAGCCTGTGAATCCAGAGCCTGTGCTCCGCAACGGGAGAGGCCACAACAGTGAGAGGCCCGCATACCGCAATAAAAAAATAATAAATAAATAAATTTACCTTCTTAACCATTTTTAAGTGTACAATTCAGTGGTATTAAATACATTCATAATGTTGTGCAGCCATCACCACTATCTACCTCCATACTTCTTTTCATCTTGTAAAACCAAAACACCCTATCCATTAAACAGTAGCTCTCCATTGCTACTTTCCCCTGCCTCTGGCAACCACCATTCTACTTTCTGTCTCTATCATTTTGACTATTTTCAGTATCTCATATAAAGGGGATCATACAGTATTTCTTTTTGTGTCTGACTTATTTTACTTAGCAGTGTTCTCGTGGTTCATCCATGTTGTAGCATATGTCAGAATTTTCTTCCTTTTTAAGGCTGAATAATATTCCATTGCATATCTATACCACGTTTAGCTTATCCATTCATTCATTAAAGGACACTTGGGTTGTTTCCACATTTTAGGTATTGTGAATAATGCTGCTGTGAACATGAGTGTACAAATATCTCTTCAAGACACTGATACCCTTCAATCCTTTTTTCATCCCTGCTTTCAGTTCCACCAAGAAGTGGAATTGCTGGATTGTATGGTAATTCTATTTTTAATTTTTTGAGGAACTCATATTATTTTCCATAACATTTCCATTTTACATTCCCATGGACAGTGCACAAGGGTTGCCATTTGTCTCTATTCTTGCCAACTGTTGTTATTTCCTGTGGGTTTTTTTTTATGGCAGCCATCCTAATAGTGTGAGGTGGCCTCTCATTGTAATTTTGATTCACATTTCCCTAATGATCATTGATGTTGAACATTTTTTCATGTGCTTATTGGCCATTTGTATATCTTCCTTGGAGAAATGTCTATTCACTTCCTTTGCCCATTTTTGAATTTTGTTGTTGAGTTTTAAGAGTTCTCTCTATATTCTATTCTGGGTATTAATCTCTATAAGATATATGATTTACAAATATTTTCTCCCATTCTTTGGGTTGCCTTTTCACTCTGTTGATATTATCTCCTGATGCACAACGTTTAAAACCTTTCATGAACTCTAATTTGTCTGTTGTTGCTTTTGTTGCCTATGTCTTTGGTGTGTATCCAAGAAATCCTTGCCAAATCTAATGACATGAAGCTCTTGCCCTGTGTTTTCTTCTAAGAGCTTTATAGTTTTAGCTCTTACATTTAGGCCTTTGATCCATTTTGAGTTAATTTTTTGTCTGTGGTGTTAAGTAAGTGTCCAACTTCATTCTTTTGCATGTGGATATACAGTTTTCCCAGCTTTTCCCCCAGTGAATGATCTTGGCCTCTCTGTGAAAAAATCGTTTGACTGTGTGTGTGAGGGTTTATTTCTGGGCTCTCTATTCTGTTTCATTGGCCTATATGTCTACCTTTATGCCAGTACCACATTGTTTTGATTGCTGTAGCTTTGTAGTAAGCTTTGAAATAAGGAAGTATGAGTCCTCAAGCTGTGTTCATCTCTTTCAAGATTGATTTGCATATTTGGGATCCTTTGAGATACCATATGAATTTTAGGATGGATTTTTTATTTCTGCAAGAAATATTATCAGCATTTTGATAGGGATTGCATTGAATCTGTAGGTGGCTTTGGGTAGTATTGACATCTTAATATTAAGTCTTCCAGTTAATGAACATGCATATGTTTTCATTTGTTTATGTCTTCTTTAATTTCTTTCAGCAATGTTTTGTAGTTTTCATTTTGCAAGTCTTTTACCTCCTTGATTAAGTAAATTCCAAAGTATTTATTCTTTTTGATGTTGTTATAAATGGGATTTTCATAATTTCCTTTTCAGATTGTTCATTGTTAGTGTATAGAAATGAAGTATTTTGACTTTGTATCCTCTACTTTACCAGATTTATTTATTAGCTCCAGTAGTTTTTTATGGAACCTTCAGGGTTTTATTTATAAGATCATAACATCTGTGAGAAGAGAAAACTTTACTTCTCCCTTTCCAATTTGGATGCTGTTTATTTCTTTTTCTTGCCTCATTGCTCTGGCTATAACTTTCAGTATTATGTTGAATAAAAGTGGCAAAAGTGGGCATCCTTATCTTGTTCCTGATCCTAGAGGAAAAATGTTCAGTCTTTTACTATTGAGTATGATGCTTGTTGTGGGTTTTTCACATCTGGCTTTTATTATGTTGAGATACGAAATAGAGTTTGTTACTTTTTTTGGATTCTTATATATTTTTCCAAAATTTCAAGTAAAGAAAAGAAATAACTGTGTGTGTGTGTTTGCAAATATACATTGTATACACATACTAGATAAGCATATGTATATAATTTATTTATCAATATATATGAATAAACCTGGTGGACAAAATTACTTACTGAGGTTATTTTTTTAGAATATTTGAAAATAGTAGATGAAGTGTTTCTTAATAAAACTATATCCCATCTATTTTTAGATGTTGCATCCATTGGGTGTATTAGTTGTATGCTTGGTATAATGTTTAAACTGTTGCAAATTGAGGTGAATTAGTTGGAAGTGAAAGACTAGCAATATGAGTAGCTTATTTATATTTTTAATTTGACACTCTTTGATAAGAAAACAGGCAATATGTTTATGTATAATGACTTACTCTTCTAAAAGATGTTTTTTTCTTATTTCAGGTAACTTAATGCGGCCTCTTTTGAATTATGGTATTGCTTGGTGAGCATATCTTTTTTACTTTATGTTACTTTTCAGAATAATATTAACTTATATAAATTAGTTGTATTTTTGGTTTCCCATTGCAGTATGTCCATGGGCTTCCTGATTGAAGAGACTGCACCCATTGTTTGGAGAGGCCTTATGGTAATGTCAGCCATTGAGAAACTGTTGAGGCAGGTAAGAAAATTGCATTAAGCATCATTTTATTATCGGCACACTGTGGTTAATATTTTCTGATTGGAGAGCCGTTAAAATTTGCAGTCAGGTTTGAGATGTTTTGCAAAACAACCCAGTCGATATACTGAATTTATAATGAGGTGTGTGGCGCCAAGACCAACTTTCACTGTCACATGATTGAATCTTTCCCGTTGCTTATTAGTACTAAAATCTAATGTCTTATTTTATATTATTCTGTTTTTCTGTTCAGACTCTTGAGTCTACATCAAGGCAAGGAAATTTATTTTATAAGTAATCTGCCTTCTTTAGATTTATGGTTAATTTCATTGTGGCCAATACTGAGTTATAAGGGCAGTGTAGAAATTCCTTAGATGTAGAAAAAATTCTATAAACCACAGTGCTTATGATTAAGATTGCTTCAGAACAAAATGAAATTTTATTTTACTCCGAGTACATATGGCTACATATTTATTTACATAGTATCTGTCCAATCAACTTGAATTTGTCCTTAAGGAAAAGAACAGTTGACTGGATAATCTAAAAATATCAGATGAGCTCTATGTTATTTATAGGAATAAATTTTATTTTTTCTTAGTAACTGTGAATTTATAGTTAATTATGTTCTAGGTAAATATTATAAGTACTTTGGATTTTCTCCACTGACTTATAACAATTACGCCTTATTTATTCATGTTTTACTCTGGGTCAGGCACCATGCCATAGGCTGGCAGTTCTAATCATAGATATTCCTATATTCATTTCCAGTTGTGAAAGTAAGTAGATATAATATGTCTTGAACTCTGAAACTCTTCTTTTTTCATTGTAACATCTTGTCTTTTTTCTGCTGCTTGAGTTCTGATAAATGTGCTCTTTGATCTTTGGTCCCAGAATCCTCCTATTTTCTCAGCACGTTTAAGTCTCTTGGCTGCATTTCTTCCTCTTTCACACTCAGATCCCATAGTTGGTTATTTCAGTTATACTCCTGATCCCATCCATTCCAGTTCCTTTGTGATCTTGACCTTTATTTCTGTGGATTAAGCTAGAATTTTTTTGTTTTTTTCTTTAAGGAAATTCTAAAACAATCTTTATTCAGTTTATAATTAAAGTTAGAGTCAATGGAAATTTGGAAACACCAGAAAGAGAATTTTGATTTTAATATTGTCAACTGAAAAAATTATGCAACCTGTAAGTTGAGAATTATGTTTTATTTGGCGGACAAAACTGAGGACTTCATCCCAGGATGCAGTCTCTCAGGTAACTCTAAGGGACTGCTTCGAAGAGGTAAGGGAGGGGCCAGGGTATATAAGAGTTTTTGCAGCAAAGACAGGTAGTCAGAACATCAAAAGATTACTCTTAATTTAAGAAAATCATATATCTCAAATTAAGGAATTTAGCGCTTGTCTATGTATGGGAGGATGCAAGAGTTTGGGCCTGTTGAAATCCTTCCTTTGATATCTGGGGCCCTCGGTTATCTGGGGCCAGTATCCTGTGCTTTCTCATCCTGAGTTTCCTCAGGGTGCACCATCAGGGGTGGCTGCAGCAGCTGACTGCTAGATGGGGGGCATCCTGTTTCTATCCTGAGTTCCCTCAGGACTAACTGTCAGGGAGGCGGTAATGTGATGGCTTGATGGCTGCAACATCCTTGTTTACTGATATGGCAGGCAACATTTTCTCATTGACAATATTAATTTCCCCCGTCCTATGTTAGTGTTAGAATTCTCAACAGGAAATGATTCAGAATTCCTCCTAAGTCTTTATGGATGGCCACAAGAAGATGGAAGTACTTCCACTTTCCACAGTGATCAGACACTTAGAGATCCAAGTCAGTGAGAAGAGACACAGAAGTCCAGGCCAAGGGTTGGTGATCCTAGCTCAGAGATATAGAATCCCCATAGCCTGTGCCCAGCAAGGGGTGAGCAAGTTCTCTCTTTTCTGTCCTTTTTAAATCTCAGGGATCCTTTTAAATCTCAGATTCCAACAGGTGACAAAAGCATCTGCAAATGAGCCCCTGAGCCTGGAAGAGAGAGAGCAAGTGTGTACCTGCCGTCAGGAGAGGGGCAAAGGGAGTTTCCCACAGAATGAGATTAAACCTGACAGTTCGAATAATTAGGCTACAGAAAGACTGCACCTGAAGCTCACACTTAGATTTAGTACCTGCTTTTATAAACAAAGAAAACTTTTTGAGACCAGAGGTGAGAAGATCAAAAGTCTGAAGGAACCAGAGTATATTATTTTTTTATTTTGTGGGGTGTTGGGGAAGGGAAGAGGAGGCAGGATGCCAATTCTGTATTCTCAATGTCCCACCATAACCCAGCCTTTTGTATCTACTGCTGAGTACTGTTGGAGAATGTAGAATACTTGTGTTAATTCCTGGCATCATACATTTTTGATTTCTGAGTTTAACCAGGCTCTCAACACTTCAATCGTCTGATTTAATTCATTATTTTTCTCAACATTTATTAAATGCTCAGCTTAAAAAATATTTAGGAGGCTTCCCTGGTGGTGCAGTGGTTGAGAGTCCACCTGCCAATGCAGGGGACGTGGGTTCGTGCCCCGGTCCGGGAAGATCCCACATGCCGCGGAGTGGCTGGGCCCGTGAGCCATGGCCACTGAGCCTGCGCGTCTGGAGCCTGTGCTCTGCAATGGGAGAGGCCCCAACAGTGAGAGGCCCGCGTACCGCAAAAAAAAAAAAAAAAAAAAATTTTAGGGAATTTGGTAGTTTGGCAGAGGACCTACTGGAGATGTGGCAGTTTGACTCGCTGGCACATAAATCATATAAAAGTCACAGTTTATTCTGAAAAATGCTGAAGATACATTTTTAGCAAACATACTACAAAATATCAGAATGAATATCGGGCGAGAAAATGAATCCATTACTTTTTTTTTTTTTTTTTTTGCGGTATGTGGGCCTCTCACTGTTGCGGCCTCCCCCGTTGGGGAGCACAGGCTCCGGACACGCAGGCTCAATGGCCATGGCTCACGGGCCCAGCCGCTCCGCGGCATGTGGGATTTTCCTGGACCGGGGCATGAACCCGTGTCCCCTGCATTGGCAGGCGGACCCTCAACCACTGCGCCACCAGGGAAGCCCCATTACTTATTTTATTGGGATACTTAGAGGATACCTAGAGTATCCTCTAGGATATTAGGATATTGGACTGCATGTTTGCCATACAGTCTTTTGTAAAGCTGCTTCTGTCATCTGCACATTTTAATAAGAGCTGAAAGCTGATATTTTTGGATCATACCGTGACCAGTGCTAATCATCTGAGCTATTAATTAAGGAGTGTTTTGTTTTTGTTTTGCTTTAGAAAGCAGACCAGCATTTGGTAAATTTAACATCCTTTGTTGAAAATATAGTAGCTGGATAGATGCTCTATATAGCAGTGGATTGTAGAGGGTACCTGGTTCATTGGCTGATTAAAAAAATTGAATATAACACATATGTAGAAGAAGGTACAGATCATAAGTGTCCAGATAGATGGATTATCCCAAAGTGAAAACACCTTTATACTCATCATTCAGGACAAGATAAATAGAATACCAATGTTCCAGAAGCTCTTCTCCTGTCCCTTCCCAGTTACTATTTTGTGGGGAGATGATAAATACTTGTGATAGGTCTGCCATCTTGAACTGGAATCTTTTTTAAAGTTTTTTTCCCTCTTTCTTTTAATTTACTGAGTTAAACTTATAATAGGATTCACAGATCTTATATGTGGAGTTCAGTGATTTTTGATAAACATATATGACTGTGTAACCATACCCCAATCAAGATAGAGGACATTTCTATTCCCCTAGAAAGTTTCCTTGGGCTCTCTTGTAGTCAGTCCCACACCCATAGGCCATGATTGTTGTGATTTCTATCACCAAAATGAGTTTTACATGTTCCTATACTTCATATAAAGGGAACCTTATAGTATATAGCCTTTTGTATCTGGTTTCTTTTTCTTAGTCTAATGCTTTTGAAGTCATCCTTGTTGCATGTATCAGTAGCTGAGTCCTTTTTATTGCTGAGTAGTATTCCTTTGCATGAATATAACCCAATATTGTTTTAGCTATTCTTCTGTTGATAGACATTTAGGTAGTCTCCAGTTTTTGGCCATTATGAATAATGCTGCTATAAATACTTGTACAAGTGTTCATAAGAGTTCCAGTTGTTCACATCTTTGTCAATGTTTGGTGTGGTCATTCTGTTCACTTGTGGGTATAAAATGATATCTTCTGATGGTTTTAATTTGTGCTTCCCTGATGGTCAGTGATGTTAAGCCCCTGTTCATGTACATGTTAGATATTGCTGTATCTTCTTTCATGAAGTGTATGTTCAAGTCTTTCACTCTTTTTTTTTTGGCTCATTTTTCTTCTTGTAATTGAGTTGCAAGAGTTTTAATATATTCTGGTTATGAGTCCATTGTCAGATACATGTATTGGGAATATTCCTCCCAGTCTGTGGCTTGCCTTGTGATGAGCTGAAGTTTTAAATTTTTGTGAAATCCAATTTATCCCCCCCCCAATTTTTTTTTCTTAATGCTTAGTGCTTTTTCTGCCCTCTCTAAGAAATCTTTGCCTTTGTCTACCCCAAGGTTGTAAAGATATTCTCGTGTATATTTTTACCTTTAAATTTTACAGGTCTGGCTTGTATATCCCATTGTATGAAGTGAGATAATAATGATCAAGGTTTATATTTTTTCATATTGTGTCATAATAGGAAATATATTTATTCTTTGTCCTTGGGTCCTGACACAAAGCTCCTAAAACCCTTGGAATTTCCTAAGTGATAGGATTGTCCTTTGTCATTCATAAGGAGCCTCTTTTTGAGCACACCTGCTAGTTCATGCTAGTGAGGTGACTTGGGGTAGGACCCCTAGATAGCCTCAGGATGGGACTGGTCACCAGCAAGGCCGAGTATTTAGAGGGTTAGAACTTTCAGCCTCTCCTACTGACCTCTGGGAAGGGGAAGTGGGGTGGGCTGCAGATTAAACTCTATGAAAATTCTTGAACAACAAGATTCGATGAGCTTCTGGGTTGTAAAACAGACACACATGCTGGGTGGGTTGTGTACTCTAGTTCCATGGGGACAGAAGCTCCTGTGCTCAGGGCCCTTCTGAACCTTGTATTTACCTCTTCATCTGGCCGTTCATCTGTATCCTTTATAATACCCTTTATAATAAACTGGTAAATGTAAGTAAACATTTCTCTGAGTTCTGTGAGCTGCTCTAGTGAAATACAGGCAACCTCAGATATTGTGGGTTTGGTTCCAGACCACTGCAGTGAAGGGGATACCACAATAAAGCAGTTGCATAAACTTTTTTGTTTCCAAGTGCACATGAGAGTTACGTTTCCATTATACTTTAGTCTATTAAGTGTGCAATAGCATTATGTCTAAAAAGAAAAAAAGTGCATACCTTAATTAAAATATACTTTATTGCTAAAAAGTGTTAACCATCAGCTGAGCCTTCAGCAAGTCGTAATCTTTTTGCAATAGTAACATGAAAGATCAGTGATCACAGATCACAATAACAAATATGATAATAATGAAAAAGTTTGAAATATTGCAAGGATTACCAAAATGTGACACAGAGACACAGAGTGAGTAAATGCTCACTTGGATAAATGGTCCTGATAGACTTGCTTGATGCAGGGTTGCCACAAACTTTCAATTTGTAAAAGATGCAATATCTGTGAAGTGTGATACAATGAGGTACGCTTTTAATTGAACCTGAGGAGGGGGTCATGTGAACCTCACATTTATAGCCAGTCAGCCCAGAAGCACATGTAATAGCCTGAACTTCTGATTGGAATCTGAATTGGGTGCAGTCTTTTGGGACTAAGCCCTTAACCTATGGGATCTGATGCTCTCTCCAGGTAGATACTGTCAGAATTGACTTAATTGCTTGGCGGTGTTGGAAAACACACATTATAATAGTTTATCTAATTGTTCTAGCACTTTGTTTAAAAGACTTCCCTTTCCCTATTGAATTGAATTGATACATTAGACAAAAATCAATTAAGCATATGTGTATGGGTCTATCTCTGGACACTGTGTTGTGTTCCATGAATAGTTTAATCCTTAGAGTAGAACCATACTGTCTTGATGATTGAAGCTGTATAGAAGGGTTAATATCAGAAAGTGAGAGCCCTCCAACTTTGTTCTTTCTTAAGATTGTTTTGACTATTCTAGGTTCTTTTACATTTCTGTATAAATTTTATATTCAACTTACCAATTTGTGTAGAAAAGCATGTTGGTATTTTCATTAGGATAGTATCGAACTATCAGTATAGATCAGTTTTGGGTGAATCGAGATCCTGACAACATTGAGCCTTCTAACCCTGAGCATGGTATGTTTCTACATTTATTTAGATTTTCTTTAATTTCTTGGAGTGATATTATATAGTTTTCAGTGTATAGGTCTTGTAATTCATTTGTTAGATTTATCTTAATTGTTTTAGTTTTCTTTGATGATATTGTAAATGGAAATTTTTTGTGTGTTTAGTTTCAAATTGTTTACAGTTAGCACATATACTATTGATTTTTGTATATTAAACTTGTATTCATAATTTTTCCAAATTTGTTTTTAAGTAGTTATTTAGTAGCTTTCTTGGTACCTTGTATGCACATGATTATATTGTCTGCAAGTAAAACAGCTTCATTTCTTTCTTTCCAATCTATTCTTTTCATTTCATTTTCTTGTCTTCTTTTTTTTTTTTTTTTTTTTTTTTTTTTGCTGTATGCGGGCCTCTCACTGTTGTGGCCTCTCCCGTTGTGGAGCACAGGCTCCGGACGCGCAGGCCCAACGGCCATGGCTCACGGGCCCAACCGCTCTGCGGCATGTGGGATCCTCCCAGACCGGGGCACGAACCCGTGTCCCCTGCATTGGCAGGCGGACTCTCAACCACTGCGCCACCAGGGAAGCCCCTTGTCTTCTTATTGAACTGGCTAGTACTACCAGTATAGTGTTGAACAGAAAAGATGAAAGCAGACATGCTGGTCTTCATCCAGATTTTTTTTTCTTATTTAATGATATTTATTCTCTTTACCAAGCTGTACAATAAAAGGGAAATGTCACATCTAGTGACATTAACATTAAATATTTCTTCATTAAGAAAGATGATAGCTATTGGTTCAAGTTCGTGGAGTAGAAGGATGTGCTCTTACTCCCTCTTGTGAGAACACCAGAATCGCAACTAACTGCTGAACAATCATCAACGGGAAAACACTGGAACTCACCAAAAAAGATACCCCACATCCAAAGACAAAGGAGAAGCCACAATGAGATGGTAGGAGGGGTGCAATCACAGTAAAATCAAATCCCATAACTGCTGGTGGGTGACTCACAAACTGGAGAACACTTATTCCACAGAAGTCCACCAACTGGAGTGAAGGTTCTGAGCCCCACGTCAGGCTTCCAAACCTGGGGGTCTGGCAACAGGAGGAGGACTTCCTGGAGAATCAGACTTCAAAGGCTGGTGGGATTTGATTGCAGGACTTTGACAGGACTGGGGGAAACAGAGACTGCACCCTTGGAGGGCACACACAAAGTAGTGTGGGCATCGGTACCCAGGGGAAGGAGCAGTGGCCCCATAGAGACTGAACCAGAGCTACCTGCTAGTGTTGGAGGGTCTCCTGCAGAGGCGGGAGGTGGCTCTGTCTCACCGTGAGGACAAGGACACTGGCAGCAGAAGTTCTGGGCAGTACTCCTTGGTGTGAGCCCCACCAAAGAGCCTGGGTAGGCTCCGGGTTGGGGTGGCCTCAGGCCAAACAACCAACAGGGAGGGGACCTAGCCCCACCCATCAGCAGACAAGTGGATTAAAGTTTTACTGAACTCTGCCCACCTGAGCAACAGCCAGATCAACCCACCACCAGTCCCTCCCATCAGGAAACTTGCAGAAGCCTCTTAGACAGCCTCGTCCACAGGAGCAGACAGCAGAAGCAAGAAGAACTACAGTCCTGCAGCCTGTGGAACAAAAAGCACATTCACAGAAAGATAGACAAGATGAAAAGGCAGAGGGCTGTGTACCAGATAAAGGAACAAGATAAAACCCCAGAAAAACAACTAAATGAAGTGCAGATAGGCAACCTTCCAGAAAAAGAAAACAGAATAATGATAGTGAAGGTGATCCAGGACCTCAGAAAAAGAATGGAAGCAAAGATCAAGAAGATGCAAGAAGTGTTTAACAAAGATCTAGAAGAATTAAAGAACAAACAAACAGAGATGAAGAATACAGTAACTGAATTGAGAAGTACACTAGAAGGAATCAATAGCAGAATAACTGACGCAAAAGAATGGATAGGTGACCTGGAAGACAGAATGGTGGAATTCACTGCTGTGGAACAGAATAAAGAAAAAAGAATGAAAAGAAATGAAGACAGCCTAACAGACCTCTGGGACAACATTAAAGGAAATAACATTCGCAATATAGGGGTCCCAGAAGGAGAAGAGAGAGAGAAAGGACCTGAGAAAATATTTGAAGAGATTATAGTCGAAAAGTTCCCTAACATGGGAAAGGAAATAGCCACCCAAATCCAGGAAGCGCAGAGAGTCCCATACAGGACAAACCCAAGTAGAAGCATGCCGAGACACATAGTAATCAAATTGGAAAAAATTAAAGACAAAGAAAAATTTTTGAAAGCAGCAAGGGAAAAATGACAAATAACATACAAGGGAACTCCCATAAGATTAACAGCTGATTTCTCAGCGGAAACTCTACAAGCCAGAAGGGAGTGGCATGATATACTTAAAGTGATGAAAGGGAAGAACCTACAACCAAGATTACTTTACAACCAACCTACAACCTACAACCAAGATTATCTCATTCAGATTCGACGGAGAAATCAAAAGCTTTACAGACAAGCAAAAGCTAAGAGAATTCAGCACCACCAAACCAGCTCTACAACAAATGCTAAAGGAACTTCTCTAAATGGGAAACACAAGAGAAGGACCTACAAAAACAAACCCAAAACAATTAAGAAAATGGTAATAGGAACATACATATCAATAATTACCTTAAACGTGAATGGATTAAAGACTCCAACCAAAAGACACAGGTTTGCTGAATGGATACAAAACAAGACCCATATATATGGTGTCTACAAGAGACCCACTTCAGACCTAAGGACACATACAGACTGAAAGTGAGGGGATGGAAAAAGATATTCAATGTAAATGGAAATCAAAAGAAAGCTGGAGTAGCAATACTCATAGCAGATAAAATAGACTTTAAAATAAAGTATGTGGGCTTCCCTGGTGGCGCAGTGGTTGAGAGTCCGCCTGCCGATGCAGGGGACACGGGTTCGTGCCCCGGTCTGGGAAGATCCCACATGCCGCAGAGTGGCTAGGCCCGTGAGCCATGGCTGCTGAGCCTGCGCATCCGGAGCCTGTGCTCTGCAAGGGGAGAGGCCACAACAGTGAGAGGCCCGCCTACCGCAAAAAAAAAAAAAAAAGTATGTTACAAGAGATAAGAACACTACATAATGATCAATGGATCAATCCAAGAAGAAGATATAACAATTATAAATATATATGCACCCAACATAGGAGCACCTCAATACATAAGGCAACTGCTAACAGCTATAAAAGAGGAAATTGACAGTAACACAATAATACTGGGGGACTTTAACACCTCAGTTATACCAATGGACAGATCATCCAAACAGAAAATAAGGAAACAGAAGCGTTAAATGACACAATAGACCAGATAGATTTAATTGATATTTATAGGACATTCCATCCGAAAACAGCAGATTACACTTTCTTCTCAAGTGCGTAAGGAACCTTCTCCAGAATAGATCACATCTTGGGTCACAAATCAAGCCTCAGTAAATTTAAGAAAACTGAAATCATATCAAGCTTCTTTTCTGACCACAGTGCTATGAGATTAGAATTCAGTTACAGGGAAAAAAACGTAAAAAACACAAACCCATGGAGGCTAAACAATACTTTACTAAATAACCGAGTGATCACTGAAGAAATCAAAAAGGAAATCAAAACATGCCTAGAGACAAATGACAATGAAAACACGACGATCCAAACTCTATGGGATTCGGCAAAAGCAGTTCTAAGAGGGAAATGTATAGATATACAAGCCTACCTCAAGAAAGAAGAAAAATCTCAAGTAAACAATCTAACATTACACCTAAAGGAACTAGAGAAAGAAGACCAAACAAAACCCAAAGTTAGCAAAAGGAAGGAAATCATAAAAATCAGAGCAGAAATAAATGAAATAGAAATAAAGAAAATAATAGCAAAGATCAATAAAACTAAAAGCTGGTTCTTTTAGAAGATAAACAAAATTGATAAACCATTAAGCAGACTCATCAAGTAAAAGAGGGAGAGGACTCAAATCAATAATATTAGAAATGAAAAAGGAGAAGTTACAATGGACACCGCAGATATACAAAGCATTCTAAGAGACTATGACAAGCAATTCTATGCCAATAAAATGGACAACTGGGAAGAAATGGACAAATTCTTAGAAAGGTATAACCTTCCAAGACTGAACCAGGAAGAAATAGAAAATATGAACAGACCAATCACAGGTAATGAAATAGAAACTGTGATTAAAAATCTTCCAACAAACAAAAGTCCAGGACCAGATGGCTTCACAGGTGAATTCTATCAAACATTTAGAGAAAAGCTAACACCCATTCTTCTCAAACTCTTCCAAAAAATTGCAGAGGAAAGAACACTCCCAAACTCATTCTATGAGGCCAACATTACCCTGATACAAAAACCAGACAAAGATACTACAAAAAAAGAAAATTACAGACCAATATCACTGATGAATATAGATGCAAAAATCCTCAACAAAGTACTAGCAAACAGAATCCAACAACACATTAAAAGGATCATACACTATGATCGAGTGGGATTTATCCCAGGGATGCAAGGATTCCTCAATATACGCAAATCAATCAATGTGATACACCATATTAACAAACTGAAAAAGAAAAACCATATGATGACGTCAATAGATGCAGAAAAAGCTTCTGACAAAATTCAACACCCATTTATGATAAAAACTCTCCAGAAAGTGGGCAGAGAGGGAACCTACCTGAGCACAGTAAAGTCCATATATGACAAACCCACAGCAAACATCATTCTCAATGGTGAAAAACTGAAAGCATTTCCTCTAAGATCAGGAAAAAGACCAGGATGTCCACTCTTACAACTATTATTCAACATAGTTTTGGAAGTCCTAGCCATGGCAATCAGAGAAGAACAAGAAATAAAAGGAATACAAATTGGAAAAGAAGAAATAAAACTGTCACTGTTTGCAGATGACATAATTCTATACATAGAGAATCCTAAAGATGCTACCAGAAACTACTAGAGCTAATCAATGAATTTGGTGAAGTAGCAGAATAGATGGTTAATGCACAGAAATCTCTTGCATTCCTATACACTAGTGATGAAAAATCTGAAAGAGAAGTTAAGAAAACACTCCCGTTTACCATTGCACCAAAAAGAATAAAATACCTTGGAATAAACCTACCTAGGGATCAAAAGACCTGTATGCAGAAAACTATAAGACACTGTTGAGAGAAATTAAAGATGATACCAACAGATGGTGAGATATACCATGTTCTTGGATTGGAAGAATCAATATTGTGAAAATGACTATACTACCCAAAGCAATCTACAGATTCAATGCAATCCCTATCAAATTACCAATGCCAGGGCTTCCCTGGTGGCGCAGTGGTTGAGAGTCCGCCTGCCGATGCAGGGGACACGGGTTCGTGCCCCGATCCCGGAAGATCCCACATGCCGCGGAGCGGCTGGGCCCGCGAGCCATGGCCGCGGAGCCTGTGTGTCCGGAGCCTGTGCTCCGCAACGGGAGAGGCCACAGCAGTGAGAGGCCCGCGTACCGCAAAAAAAAAAAAAAAAAAAAAAAAAAATTACCAATGCCATATTTTATGGAACTAGAACAAACAATCTTAAAATTTGTATGGAGACACAAAAGACCCCGAATAGGCAAAGCAGTCTGAGGGAAAAAACTGGAGCTGGAGGAATTAGACTCCCTGACTTCAGACTATACTAGAAAGCTACAGTAATCAAGACAATATGGTACTGATACAAAAACAGAAATATAGATCAATTGAACAGGATAGAAAGCCCAGAGATAAACTCATGCACCTATGGTCAACTAATCTATGACAAAGGAGAGAAGGATATACAATGGAGAAAAGACAGTCTCTTCAATAGGTGGTGCTGGGAAAACTGGACAGCCACATGTAAAAGAATGAAATTAGAACACTCCCTAACACCATACAGAGAAATAAACTCAAAATGGATTAGAGACCTAAATGGAAGACCAGACAGTGTAAAACTCTTAGAGGAAAACATAGGAAGAACACTCTGACATAAATCACAGCAAGATCTTTTTTGATCCACCTCCTAGAGTAATGGAAATAAAAACAAAAATAAACAAATGGAACCTAATGAAACTTAAAGCGTTTTGCACAGCAAAGGAAAGCATAAAGAAGATGAAAAGACAACCCACAGAATGGGAGAAAATATTTGCAAACGAATCAATGGACAAAGGATTAATCTCCAAAATATATAAACAGCTCATGCAGCTCAATATAAAAAAAAACAACCCAATCCAAAAATGGGCAGAAGACCTAAATAGACATTTCTCCAAAGAAGACATACAGATGGCCAAGAAGCACATGAAAAGCTGCTCAACATCACTAATTGTTAGAAAAATGCAAATCAAAACTACAATGAGGTATTGTCTCACACCAGTTAGAATGGGCATCATCAGAAAATCTACAAACAACAAATATGGAGAGGGTTTGGAGAAAAAGGAACCCTCTTGCACTGTTGGTGGGAATGCAAATTGATACAGCCACTATGGAGAACAGTATGGAGGTTCCTTAAAAAACTAAAAATAGAATTACCATATGAGCTCAGCATTCCCAGTACTGTGCATATACCCAGAAAAGCCATAATTCAAAAAGACACAGGCATCCCAGTGTTCATTGCAGCACTAGTTACAATAGCCAGGTCATGGGAGCAACCTAAATGCCCATTGACAGACGAATGGATAAAGAAGTAGTGGTACATATATACAATGGAATATTACTCAGCCATAGAAAGGAATGAAATTGGGTCATTTGTAGAGATGGGGATGGATGTAGAGACTGTCATACAGAGTGAAGTAAGTCAGAAAGAGAAAAAAAGATATCGTATATTAACGCATATTTTGGAACCTAAAAGAATGGTATAGATGAACCGGTTTGCAGGGCAGAAAGTGGGAGACAGATGTAGAGAACAAGCATATGGACAGCAAGTGGGGAAAGCGGCAGGGGTTGGGGATGGTGGTTGGATGCATTGGGAGATTGGGATTGACATGTATACACTGATGTGTATAAAGTGGATGAGTAATAAGAACTGCTGTATAAAAAAATAAATAAAATGAAACTCAAAAATTCAAAAAAGAAAAAAAAAGAAGGATGATAGCTGTAGGTTTTTATTGATGCCCTCTATCAGGTTGAAGAAATTCCTTTCTGTTGCTTTGTTTGCTGAGGAGCTTTTATCCTGAATGGGTGTTGAACTTCTTCAAATGCTTCTTTTTTTTCACTTATTGAAATGATCATGTGGTTTTTCTCCTTTATTCTATTAATGTGGTAATTTATAGTACATTGATTGATTTTCTGATCTTAGACCAAACTTGCATTCCTGAGATAAATTCGCCTTGGTCATGATATTTTAATTACAATAAATAATAGTATACTTACTTTTAATATGTTGCTGGATTCAATTTGCCAGTATTTTATTAAGGAGTTTTAGATCAATATTTATGAAGAATATTGGTTTCTAAGTTTTTTTTCCAGTAATGTCTTTTTCAGGTGTTTTATGAGAACTATCTTGGCCTCATAAAATGCGTTTGGAAGTACTTCTCTCCTCTTCTATTTTGTGAAAGATTATTAGCTTTGGTTTAAAGTTTGTATTTGGTGGAGTTTACCAAGGAAGCCTAGAGCTGGAGTAGTGCTTCCCCCCCTCCCCACTGCCCTGCCCTCAGCCACTGTGGGTGGGGAGAAAGTTTCTGAGGACTAATTCTATTCAGAGCTTTCATTTCATCTTGTTTCAGTTTTGTTGAGTTTTACAAGAATTTGTTCATTTCACCTGATTTGTAGAATATATACATGAACTTTGTTCATAGTATTGCCTTATTACCTTTTCAGATAGGATATAGGATGTAGCAGTGTTCCCTCTGAATTCCTAATGTTAGCAATTTGTTTTTTCTGTCTTTTTTTCCTCATTTTTCTTGCTAGGGATTTTTCAATTTTGTTAATTTTTTCAAAGGATCAACTTCTGGCCCTTTAAAATTTCGCTGTTTTATGTTTTTCTTATTTCATTGT
This sequence comes from Mesoplodon bidens, assembly GCF_964165515.1. Classification (NCBI taxonomy): domain Eukaryota; kingdom Metazoa; phylum Chordata; class Mammalia; order Artiodactyla; family Ziphiidae; genus Mesoplodon; species Mesoplodon bidens. The sequence continues at coordinate 111,873,018 of NC_138178.1, forward strand.
TTTCTGGTCATACTGTTACTATTTATTTCAGGGTTTTTTTAAATCAATTTATTTATTTTATTTTTGGCTGCATTGGGTCTTCATTCCTGCGTGCAGGCTTTCTCTCTTTCTCTAGTTGCGGTGAGCGGGGGCTACTCTTCATTGCGGTGTGTGGGCTTCTCATTGCAGTGGCTTATCTTGTTGTAGAGCAGCAGCTCTAGGCACATGGGCTTTAGTAGTTGTGGCATGCAGGCTCAGTAGCTGTGGCTCGTGGGCTGTACAGCTCAGGCTCAGTAGTTGTGGCACACGGGCCTGGTTGCTCCGTGGCATGTGGGATCTTCCCAAACCAGGGCTTGAACCTGTGTCCCCTGCCTCTACAGGTGGATTCTTAACCACTGTGCCACCAGGGAAGCCCTATTTCAGGTTTTATTTGCTCTTCTTTTTCTATCTTCTGAAGGTAGAAACTTAGGTAATTGATGATAAACATTTCTTGTTTTTTAATGTATGTAGTTATGGCTATAGATTTATCTCTAGTCATTGCTTAGAATCCTGCAATTTCTGATGTTATGTTTTCATTGTCAAACAATTCAAAATAATTTCTAATTTCCTTTTCTTTTACCTGTGGATACTTGTAGTGTGTTGCTTAATTTCTAAACAGTAGGGAATCTTCTTAATAACTTAATGGCATTGATTTCTAGTGTAATTTTGTTTTGGTTAGAGAATTTACTCTGTAAGATATCAGTCTTAAAATTTTTTGAGACTTATTTTATGGACCAGCATGTGATCTGTCTTTGTGATTGTTCCATTGTGCTTTTAGAAAGAATGTGTATTTTGTAGTTTTTGTGGTTAATGTTCAATGAATATCATTTAGGTCAGGTTGACAATGTTATTCAAATCTTTCATATCATTACTGATTTCTTTGTTTTGTCTAGTTATTCTATCAATTAGTGGGAGAGGAGTGTTAAAATCTCCAGCTGTGATTGTGAATTTGTTCATTTCTGTATTTTGTTTTTTGCTTCATATATTTTGAAGCTCTAATCACCTGTTTAGAATTGTTATTTCTTCCTGGTCAATAGACCTTTTTATTTTTATGAAATGTTCCTCTTTATCTCTGGTAAACGCTCATCTTGAAGTCTACTTTATTTGATACTAATGTAGCCACATTAGTTTTCTTGTGCATACCCCATTTCCAGAGAATATCTTTTTTATCTTTTTACTTTTAATCTTCTATTTCATTATACTTAAGGTGGATCTTTGTAGACAACATTTAGTTGTGTCTTGCTGTTTTATACAGTCTGAAGTCTAATTAATAATTTTTGCCTTTTAATTTGGACTGTTTAATCCATTTGCACTTACTATAATTATTTATATGGTTGGGTTTAAGTCTGCCATTTTACTTTTTTTTCTCATTTGTTCCATCTATTTTTTTCTTCCTCTGCTTTTCTTTTACTGTATTCTTTTGGATTAATGAAATATTTCTTGAATTCCGTTTAAATTCTTTCATTGGCTTTTAAACTAAACCTCTTCCTATTAGTATTCAGTGGCTATTTTAGAGATAATAATATGCTTTCTTTTCACAGTCTTCTTAAGGTTTATATTGTTAATCACATGATTAATTACTTTCTAACAGTATTGTTCCATTTATTGGGTTGGCCAGAATGTTCATTCGGGTTTTTCTGTAAGATGTTATGGAAAAACCCAAACGAACTTTCTGGCCAACCAAATACCACCTCCCATTCTGTGTGTATTGTTGTGATGTATTTTAAATACATATACTTTATTAAATCTCACAATACAGTGTTATAAATTTATTTCAATAGTCATCTTTTAAAGAAATTAGGAAAACAGTCTTTCATATTTACCCACAACTTTGTTTTTTCTGTGCTTTTCATTTCCTTAAATCTGAGTTTCATCCATTTTCCTTATCTTGACGAAGTTGTTTTAGTCTTTTTTTGTGGTGTGGGTCTCCTGATGAAGAGTATTTTTAACTTTTATTTGTTGGAAATTTATTTATTTTCCCTTCATCTTTTCAGTGCATGTAGAATTCTGTGTTGGCATTTTTTTCCTTCAATCTTTTAAAGGTGCTGTTCCATTGTCTTCTGCTTTTCATTATTTCCAATAAGAAATCTGCCATCATTTCTGAATTGTGCCCCTGTGGGTAATATGTCTTTTTTCTCTGGCAGCTTTCATGAATTCCTTTATATCTGTGTTCTTTTTATCTGCCTACCCCTTATATGTTGATGTTCTCCACAAGTTATGTTCATAGCTCAGTAGCTAAGGGCATGGACTATGGAGCCATATCTGCCTGAGTCCAGTCGCTACTGCACACCTAATAGCTGCATGTCCTTGGGCAAAAACCTCTCTGGGCTTTAGTTCCTTACGTATATAATGGGGTGAATGGTAACTACTGCACTGTGAAGATTAAATGAGTTAATATGTGTAATATGCTTGGACAGCATAGTAAGTGTCACATAAATGTGCCCTGTTATTATTGTATTTTATCAGTCTTAATACAAGTTAGATTTTTTCCATATGTTAACATTTCTCAAATCAGGATGCATCTTGCAAGTGATGGCTTCTTAGAATTCCTTTATCAGTGGCTTGAATTCTGGTTCTTTCAGAGATGCTTTGTGTTGTGCCTCCATTCACCTGGGACATTTTCAACCTGAGGCAACTTAAAATAGAATTCTCTGTTAGAGGTTTTTGGGACCACTCAGGTGGTAAGAATTCAGATTGGAAAGCTCCATGTGTACCAATTTCTGATTTATTGTCTTTAGGTGATGTTTTTCTGCCTTCTGCCAGGGCCTGGAGAGATGCACATTTCATTGAAATTTATTTCTAACTTGAGGATTTATATTTTATTTACCTTTAGTTTAAGAGAGTTTAGTCTTTTGGGGTCCCTACTTTACGTAGGCTTCTTCTATTAGACTCCTTCTCATCTTAGATGTTTTTCCTCTTTTCTTGCTACATAAAATAATGATACATCTTATAATAAGCAGGTTATTAGATTTGTTGATATTAGGTATCATTTTTATTGTCGTCATCACCACCATCCTCCCTGAGACATCTCTTCTACTTTCATGACTTGAATTATATTAATTATAGCAATGAGTTGAAGACTTCTCTTTGGTTAATATTCGTAGTTTGGGGTGGTGATTTTGTGAGGAAAAGGAGTTAGTAAAGAGGAAAAGAAGTAGTTCAAGTAGGAAAAGGACTAAGGATACTAATGTCATAAAGATAAAGTGTTTGCAGCCATGGTTTTCCAATATATCTGCATATTAGAATCATTTGGGAATCTTCTAAAATTTTCAAATTTCAGGTCACACTCCAGACAGATTAAATCATGAACTCTTGGTGTGTAAGCCAGGCATCAGCATTTTTGGAGCTTTCCAACTGATTCCAGTGTGTGGACAAGTTTGGGAACCATTGGTTTGTAGAGTTTTAAGAATGATAGGTCAGTGAGAATGAGGATTGAAAAGGGCAAGGAATAGTAAATGCTAGGTAGGCATTTGTGATCCTTTAGTAGAACAGTGAATGAAAAAAGTCAGATGATAGGGGTTTAAGAATGGATTTATAGCATGACCTTGGAGGTGGAGGTGTATTCTGCTCATTATATAAAATAGGCCATTCAGGGGAGTGGGGAAAAGGAATGGAAAATAGGATAGAAGCTTAAGGAGGAATGGTATCAAATGAAAACCCTTTTCATTTGTTTTCCAAATGGGACAGCCATACCTTTTCCAAGGTATAGGATACAGTGAAGAAGGAGGAGATTATTGAAAGAGGAATATTATGAAAGAGGCAAAAGGGAATGGAGTTAAAATGGGGTTATGAATTATTTTTGGAAAGTAAGTCTCTAGTTCCAGGTTTGGTGAGTAGAATGGAAAGAAGAATAGATGAGGGAACCCCATTATTCCTAACATAAAAAGAGGTTAACCAAAATTGTTTTTTCCTTGATCTTCTCAGTGGAAGGAAAAAGATAGTGAGTTTACTCAATAGAGCAAATTTGGTTCACAAATTTCAGTATTCATAAAAATTATCTGGAGAGCTAGTTGAAAATTCAAATTTGTAGGCTTTCTGTTGCACTCCCCCACTTGAATATTTTCCTTCAGTAGGTCCGAGGGAGGGCCAAGGAGTTTGCATTTTTAATAGATTATCCCAGATGAGTCTAAATTATGCTGGTGGTTCTGAAATCAAGCTTAGGCATACTATGGGCCAGAGGCAGTGCTTTTTAACAGGTTTCAGAGCAATAAAAAAAAGATGAAGAGATAAACGATCCCTGTGTAATAGCAAAGGCCCACTGGATGCTAAATATTATGATATTTTAGATTTGCTGGATTTTTGTGACTCTTTAGCAGCTCTCTGAAGGCTAAAAGCTGCCATGGGCAAATCTGTTGTTGGATCCAGGAATGGCATGGCAGAAAGGCCAAAGGAGAAAAACATCCAGGGCATTAATGAAGGAAACATTGAATTCAAGGCCTGGTTTCCTGGAAGACAGGTAGTCAGGAGGGATCAGGAGGCTTTGTAAAATTGGAGGCATCACATAATTGGAAATCATCTGTTGTGGGGAAGAAGTGATTCAGTAGCTTGGGAGGAACAGGTGTAAAAAGTAACAGATAAATTGATTTTGTTTAGGGAAGGAGGGACATTAGACAAGTTGGACGTTTCTTTCCTTCTTTCTTTTCTTTCCTTCCTTCCTCCCTCCCTTCCTCCCAGCCCCGCCCCCCCCCCACACTTTCCTTCCTTCTGACTTTGGAAATGTGGTATTGTTGAGGAAAGGCAGGTTTCTATTAAAGTGAGAAAAAGGTCAAGGATCAAATTATCTCATGATGGGGTGGTAATAGGGTTGCTAGATAAAATGCAGGATGTACTTAGTTAAATTTGAATATCAGATATACAGCAAATAATTTTTCAGTATGGAAAAATTACTCACACTAAAAAAGTATTCATTGTGTATCTGGTATTCAAACTTAACTGAGTTAGTGTCCTCTACTTTTTTTTCTCTTAATTTTTCAAAAAATTTTTATTGGAGTATAATTGATTTAAAATGTCATGTTAGGGACTTCCCTGGTGGTACAGTGGTTAAGACTCCACCTGACAGTGCAGGGGACACAGGTTCGATCCCTGATCTGGGAAGATCCCACATGCCGCAGAGCAACTAAGCCCATGCACCACAACTACTGAGCCTGTGCACCTAGAGCCCGTGCTCCGCAGCAAGAGAAGCCATCACAATGAGAAGCCCGCGCACCGCAGGGAAGAGTAGCCCCTGCTCACCACAACTGGAGAGAGCCGCCCAAAGCAGCAAAGAGCCAATGCAGCCAAAAAAAAAAAAAAAAATGTTGTGTTAGTTTCTGCTGTACAGGAAAGTGAATCAGTTATACATATACATATATCTACTCTTTTTTAGATTCTTTCCCATATAGGTCATTACAGAGTATTGAGAAGAGTTCGCTGTGCTATACAGTAGGTCCTTAGTAATTAGCCATTATATATATAGTAATGTGTATGTGTCAACCCCAATCTCCCAATTTATTCTTCCTCCCCCCTCCCCCATCCCCGCTACCTTTCTCCCCTGGTAACCATAAGTTTGTTTTTTACATCTGTGACTCTCTTTCTGTTTTGTAAACAAGTTCACTTGTACCATCTTTTAGATTCCATATATAAGTGATATTGTATGACATTTGTCCTTCTCTGTCTCACCCACCTCAGTCAATATGAGAATCTCTAGGTCCACCCATGTTGCTGCAGATGGCCTTATTTTGTTCTACTTTTATTTGCTCTATCTGGCAACTTTAGTGGAAATGATGTTTCATAAGACAGGTAAGAGTCAGGCTGGGAGAAGGTAGTCACGGTGGTGGAGTGGAACTGAATTGTTTAAGAATAAAAGTATGAAGTAGTATCAAGGGAACATTATTTAGCTGAGAGTAGCAGGTATGAATAATTGAAATGGGGTGAGCATCAGAGTGGGAGATGGGGCAAAGAATTATATTAGGATAGGGGAGCCCTGCCAGGAGCATTCTTCGTAATTTTGTGAAGGAAGATAGTCTGTCAACTTCTTTTACCGATGTCTGCAGCTTCTTCTGAAGGATAACTTATTTTTCTGGATACAGAAGCAGTTGTATAGAGAGTCTCATGGTTTCAGTTGCCAATGTCCAGTAATTTATCTGCATAATATCACCGCACCTCCTTCCAACCTCATCTGCTAAAAGGAAGGGAAGAGACTGATGAATAAATACATTGATGTTCATGAACACTTTGTAATACACTGCAAAAAAGCATTCCAGCCCATAAAAATAGAAGTTAAACTTTATGATCAATTAGGAAAACTAGGCAGATAAATGTTAGAATGTCATTTTGAGTACTAGATTGATCAGTATATTTTTCTCCTGATTTTGGAAACAATTTCCTTTTATTTTCTATTTTGACTTTAAATAATTAAAGGCATAAACATCTAGTACATTTCACTCAATGAATAACTAATAGTTTAAAATTTTTCTGTTATTTGTTAAGATTCCTGAGTAATATTTTTTGCCTTTAAGTTGTGCTCGACATAAATGTAATTAATTTTACTCAAATGAGGAAGTGTTAGAATCTTTGACTTTAAAAATGCGGGATATTGGAAAAATAATTTTAGTTACTAGAAGAAGAGTATGGAAAGGAAAACTTCAAAGGCTAGTCTGGTGTCAGCACCTGCTGTGGTCACAGTGTAAACCCTGGAGGCCAGGGATTTTGGCAGCAGTTTCAGTGCTTTTAGTTCATTCTCCAGTATCCCCAAATGTGAAGCAGATGCCAGTTTCTTCTCTAGGGCTCTGATAATGGCATATAATGAGTTGGTTGTTTCCTAGCAACTAAAGAAGCAGTTTCACTTTAGCTGATCCTGCAATAGGAATGAGACATTTTCCCTTGATAGTTGGTATTAGTGATTTCCCTGACAATGGAATTTCTGAATAAGGAATGTTCTCAGTCTTTGGTTTCCTAAAGAATTTTGCTTTTGAGTGTGGGCTAAGCTCTGCTTAATCTTGTATAAAATGAAAAAAATTTCTTGAGCCCCCTAAGTACCTCTCATGGGAAGAGCCAAAGGAGTTTGATACATCATTTCTCAAATGGCAAGTGATTATACAAGAAGCTATAATGGGTGTATTTTTCCCAGTGTTTAACAGTATAATTAACAGCCAAATTCTTTTCTGTATTTAATGTTGGAGGCAACAGAGGTTTATTATGTACTGGCCAATGTGCTGTAGAAATATATAAGAAATTTTTATTACCAGTGTCATTTCAATATAAAGTCAATATAACAAAAACATATTTTCTAATCTATAACCCACTTGATTTCAAACAGTATTCTATACACAAAATTATTATTACACCAATTATTATAATAGTTCGCTTTAAAGTAAACTGTTGAACAATTTAATGTTTAACTTTAAATAATTACTAATTAGTTGTAAGGCATCTGTACTTAATTGGAGCATATCTAAATCCTTCTTATTTGGCAGTGGTAATAGACCAGAGGTATTCTGATTCTTAAGATATATGGAGGCATGAGAAAATGACTTTAAATGACCTTTTTTTAGTCATTCATAGTTTAAACAGTTTCTAAGGAAATTATGTTTTCTTCTTTTGACATTAATACCTAATATAAATTACCTCCCTCATTCAGATTTATAGTATGATATATTAAATTTCAGAAGTTCCCAGACACTTAGACAAAGATAAAATATTAAGTGATGTTCTTAAGATAATTAAGTTAGCCATATCTAAATATACCAAAGAAATTTATTGCCTTGCATGGAAAAGGTTTTCAGACTATGCATTAACTGTAGATGAAGTTATTGAATGTTTTTCTTGTCACTTTTGGGCATCTGACCTTATTCATTTCTCCCTATGATTTTCGCATCACCAGGTACTTAGCAGTCTCATATTTAAAAAGACTTTATTAGGCCTCCATGAAACATTAAAGAATAAAGAACACTAATAAATTCAGTTGGACAGGATAGTAGTCTTTCAGGCACCTAAGGCAAAATTTTTTCCTTAAAAACTCTTTAAACATGAGGCAGAGTTTCTATATAATATCTCAGTTACTGCTCTTAGATTTCTTCGGGACCTTAATCTGAGGCGACAGAGTCAAGCATGTTAAGCCTAGTTTTGAATTCTTTCCCTTTTAAAAGTATAGATTAGTCAACAAGGAAATAGAGGTATAATATAACTAAAGCCTAGTTCTTTGAAATACTTTTCTGAGGCAGTACTATCTAGTAAATTAGCTCAATTTGATTAACCTAACAGGGATTTCTTTTGATCACTGCATTTATTCACTCATTATTTATTGAGTTGGCATCAGATAACTATTGTTATACTTTTAAAATGTCATTGGACTTTTTTGTCATTTTCAGCAGCAGATATTTAAGTGGCTACTTACTATGTTTGGGCCATTGGTTAGATGCTGAGGACCAAGGATATGTAAGATGTAGTTCCAACTTTCAAAATGTCAAAGCTTTTAGTTACAGTCCTACTTTTGACTTGTGGTCATAAGCAAGATGTTTAGAATGTTAGACATTTTGATGATTTTCAGATATTGTTTTATAGCGTTTTGTTTAAGGCAATCAAAGTTGGAACTTAGAGGAGAAAGCTGAGTGTTACATAGCGTTGACCATTCAAGTTGGTGGTATTGTTACAAGAGACCAGATTTCACAGATTCATTTAGGCTCCATGTCACAGAAGGAACCCTGCAGTCACATTGAAAGGGAATAAGTTCTCAGGAGTTAGAAATGGCTTATGAATATAAATTGCTGGTTATTTCCTCCTACTTAAAATGCCCTTCGTTTTCTGCCAGTTGTCAGAGATGAGTTACATGAGTTCCTCCAGCTCACTGTGATGATTGAGTTCTTATATATGCAGCTTTGAATATTGTAATTTATTTTTACATGTTGTTATTGTAGATATCTAAGACAGAAAGCTATTACAGTTTTCTAGACGGGCACCAACTTCCCTAATCCCCCACCCCAAGCCATTTATGCCAAATTTCTCAAGTGTTAGAGTAGATCTAACGTGTCATTACTTCACCAACTTACTTGTGTGTGCTGGTTCCTCTTAACACAGGTGTAGAGACACTTTTCACCTGATAAAACTACTTAATGACCAGAAGGTTTAACTGGGTAATTTTATCAAGAAAACCATAGAAGTAAAACAACCAAAGTAAAAAAAAAAAGAAGAGTTATTGTTGTCCACTGTCAACTACTGATACTCTCACTTCTTGTTTTGTGTAGTTTTGGGTTGGAGCAATTCCTAAGTCTGGGAGGGCCCTGCTTCTCAGAGCTTCTCTTCTAACCTGACACCCAGGGAAGGCCTCCTGCTGCAGCCCTCTGACTGTATATAGCTGAGCCAGATTATCTTCTGCTCTATATCAGTGATTGGCCTTGGATCAGCCCTAGTCCTGGCACCTTTGGAAGATGAAGGTACTTTCCTATTCTTTGTCATGAATTCCTTCCTCAGGTTTTAGGCCTTTCAGTCACATCTTGCTCTGGTCTGGATGCAGGAACCAGCATGTCATCTCCCCTTCTCATTTGGTACATCATTAGCTATTTCTTCACATGGCTCTCCCCTTTGGCAAGGTTAGGCTTTGTCACATGTCCTTCTTCCCTAGAACTTTGCAGTAGGGTATTAGGTTTCTCATCTCTGATCATCCCCTTTCTTCCCAGTTCAAAGCTCTTGTTTACTTTGGATAGATCTTTTTGCCTGAGTGAAAAACTTGTTCTTAGCCTGTTCGTAGGTTCACCCATACTCTAAGAATGATTGAAGCTGTGGACTCAGGTTACTGGTTTTACTTCCCTGTCAGTGGATCAAGTGCTTCCTAAGGAGAGAGATGGGGCCTTGCCCTGATTTTGTCCCTTCATATTAATTTTTCATTCTCAACAGTGAACATAGAGAATCAGGATTCTTACTTTCAGAACATAGAATGGGGGGAGAGGCACAATTTGACTATTCGGTCCAAATGGAGTACAACAACAGATTTCATTTATGATTTTTCTGGTACCTAAATAGGGAAGTAAGGACAATTAAAGAAAAGCAGAGCATCTGGTTTAACTCCAGGCCTGAATCTGAAAAGAGGAAATTGAAGTCATTATTGTGGTTTAAACTTGGCCAGTATTTCATTGATAAAGCAAAGATGCTTGAGTATTCTTTTGTGTCTGACAACACAGAGAAGCTTTTCCTATTTCCTTCTTTGTGTAACTACCAGAGGGAAGTATCTACCAGAGGGAAGTAATAGGGGTCCTTGGACAATCATTTCATGTTAAGGGTGGCTCTTACTGTATCTCTGACATAAGGAGGAAGCATGCAGAATCCTGGCTTGTTTTTAAGAGAACTGATAAAATGGAGTGTCTCATTCAGTTGAAGTCAGCAATCAAAATTAGTGCAAAAGGAATCACTACTAGAAAAATGTGCCGAGCCAGTGAAATACATTAATCAAAGGGGGAATGATGTTAGACACAAATCATTAGCAGCAAAAACCAATGAGGCTAAAATAATTTGCCTTAGAAAATGAATAAATTAAGAGTAGGCTAATTGTCCAAACCATATAATATCCCATTTCTACCTTGAACACTTCAGAATTTCTAACTTTTTTTATTCTTCTGTGTTGTTGATACAGGCTTTTAAGAGTAAGCTTCAGTGATTTGGGCTGAGTCTAGGATGAGGGTAATTATGAAAGTTAGGACCATGTCTTCTGCAGTTATAATTAAGGAGTCTTAATAAAGATCAAGATGAAAAACATAAGATTACTTACTGGGTCCTTAGGAGAACTTAAAGCTGTGGCCCCTTTGGATGGGCAAAGCCTTCTTCTATCTCCTCAGGTGCAGAGGGAGAATCATGGGTCAGAATCATATGTTAGAAGCCTGCTGGAGCTATTCAAGTTCCATAAAGATTTGAATAGGTCCTAAACAGTCTATAAGGAGAGTTATGGTTGTTTCTGGGGATTTTATAGGATTTTGACCCCTTTTTATTTAAACAGAAACTGTATTTAATTGATTTTTTTAAATTTTTATTTATTTTTTATACAGAAGGTTCTTATTAGTTATCCATTTTATACATATTAGTGTATATATGTCAATCCCAATCTCCCAGTTCATCCCACCACCACCACTCCCCCACTTTCCCCCTTTGGTGTCTATACGTTTGCTCTCTACATCTTTGTCTCTATTTCTGCCTTGCAAACTGGTTCATCTGTACCATTTTTTTAGATTCCACATATATGCATTAATATATGATATTTGTTTTTCTGTTTCTGACTTACTTCACTCTGTATGATGGTCTCTGGGTCCATCCACGTCTCTACAAATGATCCAGTTTCGTTCCCTTTTATGGCTTAGTAATATTCCATTGTATATATGTACCACATCTTCTTTATCCATTCATCTGTCGATGGGCATTTAGTTTGCTTCCATGACCTGGCTATTGTAAATAGTGCTGCACTGAACATTGGGGTGCATGTGTCTTTTTGAATTATGGTTTTCTCTGGGCATATGCCCAGTAGTGGGATTGCTGGGCTCATATGGTAATTTCTATTTTTAGTTTTCTAAGGACCCTCCATACTGTTCTCCATAGTGGCTGTATCAATTAACATTCCCACCAACAGTGCAGGAGGGTTCCATTTTCTCCACACCCACTCCAGCATTTGTTGTTTGTAGATTTTCTGATGATGTCCATTCTAACTGGTGTGAGGTGATATCTCATTGTAGTTTTTTTTTTGTTTGTGTTTGTTTGTTTGTTTGCGTTTGCAGTACGTGGGCCTCTCACTGCTATGGCCTCTCCCATTGTGGAGCACAGGCTCCAGATGTGCAGGCCCAGCGGCCATGGCCCACGGACCCAGCCGCTCCGTGGCATGCGGGATCTTCCCAGACCGGGGCACGAACCTGTGTCCCCTGCATCAGCAGGCAGACAGACTCTCAACCACTGCACCACCAGGGAAGCCCTCATTGTAGTTTTGATTTGCATTTCTGTAGTAATTAGTGATGTTGAGCAGCTTTTCATGTGCTTCTTGCCCATCTGTATGTCTTCTTTGGAGAAATGTCTATTTAGGTCTTCTGCCCATGTTTGGATTGGGTTGTTTGTTTTTTAATATTGAGCTGCATGAGCTGGTTATATATTTTGCAGATTAATCCTTTGTCCATTGATTCATTTGCATATATTTTCTCCCATTCTGAGGGTTGTCTTTTCATCTTGTTTGTAGTTTCCTTTGCTTTGCAAAAGCTTTTAAGTTTCATTAGGTCCCTTTTGTTTATTTTTGTTTTTATTTCCATTACTCTAGGAGGTGGATCAAAAAAGAGATTGCTGTGATTTATGTCAAAGAGTGTTCTTCCTATGTTTCCTCTAAGAGTTTTATAGTGTCGAGTCTTACATTTAGGTCTCTAATCCATTTTGAGTTTATTTTTGTGTATGGTGTTAAGGAATGTTCTAATTTCATTCATTTACATGTAGCTGTCCAGTTTTCCCAGCACCACTAATTGAATAGACTGTCTTTTCTCCATTGTATATCCTTGCCTCCTTTGTCATAGATTAGTTGACCATAGGTGCATGAGTTTATCTCTGGGCTTTCTATCCTGTTCAGTTGATCTATATTTCTGTTTTTGTGCCAGTACCATATTGTCTTGATTACTGTAGCTTTGTAGTACAGTCTAAAGTCAGGGAGCCTGATTCCTCCAGCTCTGTTTTTTTCCCTCAAGACTGCTTCGCTTATTCGGGGTCTTTTGTGTCTCCATACAAATTTTAAGACTTTATTGTTCCAGTTCTGTAAAAAATGCCATTGTTAATTTGATAGGGATTGCTTTGAATCTGTAGATTGCTTTGGGCAGTATAGTCATTTTCATAATATCGATTCTTCCAATCCAAGAACATGGTGTATCTCTCCATCTGTTGGTATCATCTTTAATTTCTTTCATCAGTGTCTTATAGTTTTCTGCATACAGGTCTTTTGTCTCCTTAGGTAGGTTTATTCCTAGGTATTTTATTCTTTTGGTTGCAATGGTCAATGGGAGTGTTTCCTTAATTTCTCTTTCAGATTTTTCATCATTAGTATATAGGAATCCAAGTGATTTCTGTGCATTAATTTTGTATCCTGCTACTTCACCAAATTCATTGATTAGCTCTAGTAATTTTCTGGTAGCATCTTTAGGATTCTCTATGTATAGAATCATGTCATCTGCACACAGTGACAGTTTTACTTCTTCTTCTCCAATTTGGATTCCTTTTATTTCTTTTTCTTCTCTGATTGCCGTGGCTAGGACTTCCAAAACTATGTTGGATAATAGTGGTGAGAGTGGACATCCTGGTCTTCTTCCTGATCTTAGAGGAAATGCTTTCCGTTTTTCACCATTGAGAATGATGTTTGCTGTGGGTTTGTTGTACATGGACTTTATTATGCTGAGGTAGGTTCCCTCTCTGCCCACTTACTGGATTTTTTATAATAAATGGGTGTTGAATTTTGTCAAAAGCTTTTTCTGCATCTATTGAGATGATCATATGGTTTTATCCTTCAGTTTGTTAATATGGTGCATCACATTGATTGATTTGCGTATATTGAAGAATCCTTGCATCCCTGGGATAAATCCCCCTGATCATGATGTATGATCCTTTTAATGTGTTGTTGGATTCTGTTTGCTAGTATTTTGTTGAAGATTTTTGTATCTGTATTCATCAGTGATTATTGGTCTGTAATTTTCTTTTTTTGTAGTATCTTTGTCTGGTTTTGGTATCAGGGTGATGGTGGCCTCATAGAATGAGTTTGGGAGTGTTCTTTCCTCTGCAATTTTTTGGAAGAGTTTGAGAAGAATGGGTGTTAGCTCTTCTCTAAATGTTTGACAGAATTCACCTGTGAAGCCATCTGGTCCTGGACTTTTGTTTGTTGGAAGATTTTTAATCACAGTTTCCATTTCATTACTGTGGTTGGTCTGTTCATATTTTCTATTTCTTCCTGGTTCACTCTTGGAAAGTTATATACCTTTCTAAGAATTTGTCCATTTCTTCCCGGTTGTCCATTTTACTGGCATAGAGTTGCTTGTCATAGTCTCTTAGAATGCTTTGTATTTCTGCGGTGTCCATTGTAACTTCTCCTTTTACATTTCTAATATTATTGATTTGTGTCCTCTCCCTCTTTTACTTGATGAGTCTGCTTAATGGTTTATCAATTTTGTTTATCTTCTAAAAGAACCAGCTTTTAGTTTTATTGATCTTTGCTATTATTTTCTTTGTTTCTATTTCATTTATTTCTGCTCTGATCTTTATGATTTCTTTCCTTCTGCTAACTTTGGGTTTTGTCTGGTCTTCTTTCTCTAGTTCCTTTAGGTGTAAGGTTAGATTGTTTATTTGAGATTTTTCTTCTTTCTTGAGGTAGGCTTGTATATCTATACATTTCCCTCTTAGAACTGCTTTTGCCAAATCCCATAGGTTTTGGATCGTTGTGTTTTCATTGTCATTTGTCTCTAGGTATTTTTTAATTTCCTTTTTGATTTCTTCAGTGATCTCTCGGTTATTTAGTAAAGTATTGTTGAGCCTCCATGTGTTTGTGTTTTTTACGTTTTTTTCCCTGTAATTGAATTCTAATCTCATAGCACTGTGGTCAGAAAAGATGCTTGATATGATTTCAGTTTTCTTAAATTTACCGAGGCTTGATTTGTGACCTAGGATGTGATCTATCCTGGAGAATGTTCTGTGTACTTGAGAAGAAAGTGTAATCTGCTGTTTTCGGATGGAATGTCCTGTAAATATCAATTAAATCTATCTGGTCTATTGTGTCATTTAACACTTCTGTTTCCTTATTAATTTTCTGTTTGTATGATCTGTCCATTGGTGTAAGTGAGGTGTTAAAGTCCCCCACTATTATTGTGTTACTGTTGATTTCCTCTTTGTAGCTCTTAGCAGTTGCCTTACGTATTGAGGTGCTCCTCTGTTGGGTGCATATATATTTATAATTGTTATATCCTCTTCTTGGATTGATCCCTTGATCATTATGTAGTGTCCTTCCTTGTCTCTTATAACATTCTTTATTTTAAAGTCCCTTTTATCTGATATGAGTATTGCTACTCCAGCTTTCTTTTGATTTCCATTTGCATGGAACATCTTTTTCCATCCCCTCACTTTCAATCTGTATGTGTCGCTAGGTCTGAAGTGGGTCTCTTGTAGACACCATATATATGGATCTTGTTTTGTATCCATTCAGCAAGCCTGTGTCTTTTGTTTGGAGCATTTAATCCATTCATGTTTAAGGTAATTATCGATATGTATATTCCTATTACCATTTTCTTAATTGTTATGGGTTTGTTTTTGTAGGTCCTTTCCTTCTCTTGTGTTTCCCACTTAGCGAAGTTTTTTTAGCATTTGTTGTAGAGCTGGTTTGGTGTGCTGATTCACTTAGCTTTTGCTTGTCTTTAAAGCTTTTGATTTCTCCATCGAATCTGAATGAGATAATCTTGATTGTAGGTTGTAGGTTGGTTGTAAAGTAATCTTGGTTGTAGGTTCTTCCCTTTCATCACTTTAAGTATATCATGCCACTCCCTTCTGGCTTGTAGAGTTTCTGCTGAGAAATCAGCTGTTAATCTTATGGGGGTTCCCTCTATGTATTTGTTGTTTTCCCTTGCTGCTTTCAATAATTTTTCTTTGTCTTTAATTTTTGCCAGTTTGATTACTGTGTGTCTTGGCGTGTTTCTTCTTGGGTTTATCCTGTGTGGGACTCTCTGCACTTCCTGGACTTGGGTGGCTATTTCCTTTCCCATGTTAGGGAACTTTTCAACTATAATCTCTTCAAATATTTTCTCAGGTTCTTTCTCTCTCTCTTCTCCTTCTTGGACCCCTATAATGAGAATGTTGTTGCGTTTAATGTTGTCCCAGAGATCTCTTAGACTGTCTTCATTTCTTTTCATTCTTTTTTCTTTATTCTGTTGCGCAGTGGTGAATTCCACCATTCTGTCTTCCAGGTCTCTTATCCATTCTTTTGCCTCAGTTATTCTGCTATTGATTCCTTCTAGTGTACTTCTCAATTCAGTTACTGTATTCTTCATCTCTGTTTGTTTGTTCTTTAATTCTTCTAGATCTTTGTTAAACTCTTCTTGCATCTTCTCGATCTTTGCCTCGATTCTTTTTCCGAGGTCCTGGATCACCTTCACTATCATTATTCTGAATTCTTTTTCTGGAAGGTTGCCTATCTGCACTTCATTTAGTTGTTTTTCTGGGGTTTTACCTTGTTCCTTCATCTGGTACATAGCCCTCTGCCTTTTCATCTTGTTTATCTTTCTGTGAATGTGGTTTTTGTTCCACAGGCTGCAGGATTGTACTTTTTCTTGCTTCTGCTGTCTGCCCTCTGGTCTGTATTTAATTGATTGTAAGATACATGTTTTCCAAATTTTAGTATCTTTGAAATTGGAGTATATTTTATAATCAATAAATCTTTACATCATGTCAGTTTAATTATTAACTTTTTATTCTTTTTGGTGGTAAGTAAAATATTGTGTATCTTACAATCTATGTTGTTTTCTATTTGAGGGGATGCAGTAATTATTTTGATTGTGATTACTTCAGTGCTGATTGAATTGTATTCTCATCTATTTCACAGTCACTGCAGAGTGCTTCTACATCGTTCATTTGGGTCAGGTTTTTTATTGTTGAAAGACTGTTTTAAACTGCTGGTGACAGCTTTGGCAACCTGTTCATCCTCTTTCATCCCCTCATCACTAACTTAATTTTCCTCCTTATTACCTACTCAGAGACTGCCGGATTATTCTTCCCAATGTATAATTCTCGGGATGCCAGTCATTGCAAAGACTGTTAGTGCCTCCCTATTACTTTTTACAGCAACCTTTCCTCTGATGTTATTCATTTGTTCCATGGTTAGACTTACAGAAATTGTAAATAAGAAAGGCTTGAAACTTGCTGCCATAGATTCTTTTTGTTCCTGTGAACCTTTACTTATAGATTTAAAAAAAGTATCAGTGCTATGTAATCATTCATAGTTTGAAAATAATGCTATACTAATTTATATTCATAGATGATTGTGTGTTTAATTCTTGTTTTTTTAATAATATTAGTTAATTTGATGTTGATAAAAAGTGCACCAAACGAAATGACTCATGGTGAATTAAAGCATCCTTTTTTTTTTTTTGCAGTACGCCGGCCCTCACTGTTATGGCCTCTCCCCTTGCAGAACACAGGCTCCGTACGTGCAGCCTCAGCGGCCACGGCTCACGGGCCCAGCTGCTCCACGGAATGTGGCATATTCCCGGACCAGGGCACGAACCCGTGTCCCCTGCATTGGCAGGAGGACTCTCAACCACTGTGCCACCAGGGAAGCCCAAACATCCTTTTTTTAGAAAAATTTCCCTTTTGTATTTATGCCAAGCCTATATATATATATATGTCCAAAGAAACAAATATGTTGGAACTTTAAAATTGGTTCATTTTCGGGGCTTCCCTGGTGGCGCAGTGGTTGAGAGTCCGCCTGCCGATGCAGGGGACACGGGTTCGTGCCCCGGTCCGGGAAGATCCCACATGCCGTGGAGCGGCTAGGCCCGTGAGCCATGGCCGCTGAGCCTGCACGTCAAAAAAAAAAAAAAAAAAGATGTGTGGTCTAAATTTGGTTCATTTTGGTACAGTCTGAGTCTGGTGTATTTGTTACCTCAGTGTAGAAAGCATCAGCTTAAATAGGTTGACTTAATGTATTATCACTAGATAATTTTAAACTACTGGAAGTAGCTACCTATTATTGAGTTTGTACTGTGTACCAAGAGTTATACTGTTTACCTGTATTATCTCATTTAATCTTCACAATTCTGTGTAATTGGCGCTGTTATTCTTTGTTGCAGCTCGCCGGCTCCTTTAGTTGCGGCATGTGGGTTCCTTAGTTGTGGCTCAGCAGCTCTTTAGTTGGGCATGTGAACTCTTAGTTGTGACATGCATGTGGGATCTAGTTCTCCGACCAGGGATCGAAACCAGGCCCCCTGCATCAGGAGCGTGGAGTCTTAACCACTGTGCCACCAGGGAAGTCCCCCTAGGCTGAGCTTTTGACTAAA
Organism: Mesoplodon bidens; assembly: GCF_964165515.1. Classification (NCBI taxonomy): domain Eukaryota; kingdom Metazoa; phylum Chordata; class Mammalia; order Artiodactyla; family Ziphiidae; genus Mesoplodon; species Mesoplodon bidens. The sequence continues at coordinate 111,891,044 of NC_138178.1, forward strand.
CTGTAGAAGTGAAGTCTTAAAGTTTTAAGTTTTCACTTAAAAGAGTGAAAACACACTTTTTAATATCATCTCTGAAATACTAATGAGTATTAATATATTGAGAGTTTTCCTGTGTCATTTGACTGGAGATTTTGTATTTTATACTTTGTACCTTATAAGGCATATCTGAGAGGATGTCTTGGTAAGTCTCTTTACAATGACACTCATTATTTAAATGCCTCTTTTTCATTCTACTTCAATTGCGTTTTTAAAAATTTAGACAATATGTTATTTTGGTACAGTTTTTATATGTAGGCTAGTTATAAAGTCTTTTTGGTAGCATTTGGTAATGGGAAGTTCGAAAAAACCTTCTATGTTGTGATGTCAGTAACTGCAATCATATAATTCATTTATGAAGTATAGTAGTTATCAAATGCCTTTTTTAAAAATTAAAAAATTGAATTAAAATTGTTTTATAGGTATTCATTATTTGCGTTTGATCACATTTCACTGAGGTACAATGACATTTCCCAGTTACCTAGAACAAGCTGTAATTCACTAAAGAGAAATGACTTTCTGTCTCAGTGATATAGTGAGTGGCTATTAAATCCAGATTAAAACTCAACAGTACTTTTCTTAGTGGTTATTTGTTGAGACTTCTTCACAGCTTGGAAGAATTTATGGGAGCAGAGAGCTGTTAGTAGCGCAGTAGACTAGTTACTATTCAGTGACAAATTTCAGCTAACTTCAGATATTGAGTTCTTTTCAAGTCATTTTTTTTTCCTTGCAAACAAATTGATTTAGAGAGAACAGATATCTCAGTTTAGACCAAATATAAAGTTAGAGGGTTCCCACAAGACTGCCCTCACTCTGACACTAGTTACCAATTCAGGGGTTTCCAAGACCATCTTTAGATTCAATAATTTGCTAGAAGGACTCACAGAACTCACTGAGAGCTACTGTACTCATGGGTATGGTTTATTACAGGGAAAGGTGACAGATTAAAATCAGCCAAAGGAAGAAGCTCCTAGGGCAGTGTCTGGGGAATTACCAAGTACGGAGCTCCCATTGTCTTCTCCTTGTGGAGCCAGGACACATTACTTTCCTGACATTGATGTGTGACACGGTGCATGGAATATTGCCAACCAAGGAAGCTCACCTGAGCCTTGGTATTCAGAGTTTTTATTGGGACTCTGTGACATGGTCATTATTGATTATCCATGTGGCTGATCTCAGCCTTTAGTCTCCATCTCCTCTGAGTGTGACCCAAAGCCCCCATCCTAAGTCACATTGTTACTACCTGGCTAACCCGTGGCCCCAAGAAAACAAAGATCTTAGAGATTACTTCCCAGAAGCTGAAGTCAAAGGTCATTTTTTGGGGGGCCTTTTTGAGCAAGATTAGATTATTTACTATACAGATAAAATGTGAATAAAACTGGTTTCCAGAATGAATGTATGTCTAAAGCTAAAGTTGGATAGTAATCTAGTATGTTGAAAACATTGTTGCTGAGAATTTCTAGGTATTGTAACTAAATATGGGAATTCCTTGAAAGTACAATTTTTCTGAGCTGTGGAGAGGCCGCTGAGACTGATTCTTTTGGACACCTCGAGGCCTAGTAATTCCATTACACCCCTGATACCTGTCACTTTTGATAACTACCCAAATATAAACCTCTCTGGTCACTAAAGTATTTTCTCATCTTTATGCTGTTTAGGATTTCCTCTCTCCTAAACCTAAACTTACCTTCCTCTTCCCAAAGTTTTGTTTCGTGATTCTGATTCTGTTTCTTGGACCTCCAATTTATATTAAATGAATTCTCCTTAGTATACTTAACTGAAAACTCCTCTGTCTCTTTGCCTTAGTTGAAAACTGCAATTCCTTGTAGACATTGCTTTTCATGAAGTCTTCTTAAGTGGATGCATCTCTTCTTTCACTTGCTGTGTACCCATGGGTTTAGGGTAAGGTTTGACACATTTCTTGTTTCCTAAGGCAGCTTCTGCTCTAGTACCCCTCCATACTTATATCCTTTTTTGATAATCATGGTTATTAAAAGTATAGTCAACTTCTCCTGCTCTTCTTCGGTCATTCTTTTTTGTTTGGTAAAGATATTGACACTTCCTTTTACCTCAGTTCTAGCCACCATCTTGGATTAGTGGCTTCAGAGTCCACATGGACAATCCAATTAATATCCTAGCCTTTCAGTTTCTTCACCTTCTTAATGTGAGTGCCCTCAACCTCCATTCTATGTCAGCCATCCATTCTTATGGTACACCTTCAATCTTGTTCCCTGGAAGTACTCATTTTACTCATCTTGCCATAGCTTTTCATCCTTTTAGCCTTCTTTTTATGGCTACTACAAATACACCCCAGGTTCCTTTACTATTCCACTCTGTCTGCCTTTTCATACCTTTCATTTCTTTCCTAACATAGATGTACATGACCTGTTATTTCACTGGCTTGCTGATAACTTCAACTCCTTTGTACCCTTGTCTTTCCACTGTACCACCCATCCTAACTCCAATCTAGAATGGACTCAACATTCTACTTTCTCAATTCTTACTCTCAGGCTGCTGGGTCCTGCAAGAGAACTCCTTGTGGGTGGCAATATGAATTAATGATATCTAATATTGACTGAATCATCTGTTGCCCAGTAATCTGTACAAAGTTTTTTTTCCATTCTTTTTTTTCCCTCTCTCGCTCAGAAAGCTCTTATGCTAGGCAACCGTCTCATATTCTCCATTTAAAAATCTGCTTTGTTATTCTGAAGACCTCTTTTCTTTTAACCTTCCCTTAACTTTTATTGAATGATCCCATTTTCTGCTTAACAGAGAAAATTAAATTTGTATGGTACAAACTTTCTGAACTTCCATCTAGCCCTCTTACAAAATAGCCTGTGTCTGAACTCATTCTTGCCCTCCTCCTTTTTTTTTTTTTTTTTTGTTTTGCGGTACGGTGGCCTCTCATTGTTGTGGCCTCTCCCGTTGCAGAGCACAGGCTCCGGACGCGCAGGCTCAGCGGCCATGGCCCACGGGCCCAGCCGCTCCGCGGCATGTGGGATCTTCCCAGACCAGGGCACGAACCCGTGTCCCCTGCATCGGCAGGCGGACTCGCAACCACTGCGCCACCAGGGAAGCCCGCCCTCCTCCTTTTTGTATCTTTGGCTTCTTTCTCTTTACCAACACTTTCACATTAGCATATAAATATGTATGAGGCAGACAGTATTGGCTGGCTCTGTAAAAGTCATTCTCAACCCCCATCTCTCTTATTGCCTCAAAATTGAGTCTAGAAAGTAAGACAATTTCTCAGCTTCTCTTATAGCTAAGAGTGGCCATGTGACCCAGTCTAACCAGTGAGATATAAGGGGAAGTCTGATGGGCAGCGGGGGGAAAGCTCTAGGTAAGGTGTTCTGCTTCCTAACAGAGGGACAAGGTTTATTCTTTTCTTTTCTTTCTGTTGGGAATATGTTGTAAGGACATGATTCCCTGGTCTGCTGACATCACTAAGATTCTGAAAAATCCCCAGAGTTGTCTACTTTTAGACTTTTTATTAAATAAACAATACATGTCCTAAATGGCTTAAGCATTTTTAGTTAGGTTTTCTGTTACTTGCAGTTGAAAGCATCTTAACTTGTGATGCATAAATTTCTCCCAATAAAATACCAAAAACAAGCAACTCTGTTTTGACTCTACTAGATACCAGCCTAATTTTTCTTCTCTCTTGCAAGCAAGCTTCTTGAAAGAATTTAATAAGTCTGTCTCTCACTCCCTCATTTACCATATACTTCTGTCTATATTCACCTTCACCCTGCTTTAGCCTGGGTCACCAGAAATGTCTTTTTAAAAAAAAAATCCTTTGTACACTTTTCATTTCTTATTGTAATTGATCTCTTTGCAGTATTTGATGTATTAACTTTAATCTTGAAATACTCTTTTCCATTAGCTTCCATAATACTGCATTCTCCTGTGATATCTACTTTTTTGTTTGTTTGTTTGTTTTGTTTTTGCAGTACGTGGTCCTCTCACTGTTGCGGCCTCTCCCATTGTGGAGCACAGGCTCCGGACGCGCAGGCCCAGCAGCCATGGCTCATGGACCCAGCCGCTCCACGGCATGTGGGATCCTCCCGGACCGGGGCACGAACCCGTGTCCCCTGCATCAGCAGGCAGACTCTCAACCACTACGCCACCAGGGAAGCCCCTGTGATATCTACTTTTTATCTTCTCTTTCTCATTCTCCTTTATAGTTTCTCCTTTCCCTACTAATTTTAAAAAATATTAGTCCTTAGTACAGGTATAATTATCCCAGTTCACAGGCTTAGAGACTAAGTAACCCTAGATCATATAATTAGTAAACGGTGTAGCCAACATTTGAACAGGCTCTAAAGCCTTTATAATTCATCTTTTGAAATCCCTTCTGATCTTGTGCTTTCCCTGGACAATGGTATCCAGCCCTGAAGCCCAGATACAATATTCATCCCAGATGTCTCTCCTGAGTGGTAGACACACCCATCCCATGTGCAACTGCCTGCTGGATAGCTCTGCTTGACTGTCCCATCGATATCTCAAAGTCATGAAGTCCAGATGAGAGCTCATCAGTGTACCACACACACCTGAAACTCCTCCTTCTGTGCTTATGACGGGAACTCAGTGATGTAGCTGTTCAGGCCAAAATCCTGGGTGTCATCTTTGATTCATCCTTCTTTTTCTCCCACTGCTCATATTCACTGTGTCCTGTTCTCCCATCTCCTCTGCTGCCCTTCCCCCACTGTGTGGTCCACCCTTATCTTTCTCCTGGGAAGGCTGTAACAGACTCTACATTGGTATCCGTCTGTAATCTGAGATAGTTTGACTAATGTTTTTTTAAATTTATTTATTTATTTATTTTTGGCTTCATTGGGTCTTCATTGCTGTGCGCAGGCCTTCTCTAGTTGTGGTGAGCGGGGGTTACTCTTCGTTGTGGTGCGTGGGCTTCTCATTGCGGTGGCTTTTCTTGTTGCGCAGCACGGGCTGTAAGCGTGTGGGCTTCAGTAGTTGTGGCTCGTGGGCTCTAGAGCTCAGGCTCAATAGTTGTGGTGCATGGGCTTAGCTGCTCCACGGCATGTGGGATCTTCCCAGACCAGGGCTCGAACCTGTGTCCCCTGCATTGGCAGGCTGATTCTTAACCACTGAGCCACCAGGGAAGTCCCCTGACTAATCTTTTTTAAATGCAGATCTCATCATGTACTTTCCTGATTTAGACTCTTCAGTGAAAATTTGTTGTTTTCTGGGACAAAAGTTCAAAATCCAACTTGGGAAATAAGGCACCTCTTGATCTGATCACAACTCATTCCCCTACTCCCACTCTCCGCTCCAGTCCTAAACTATTTGCTATTCCTGGATTCATTTTGCTCTCTTGCCTCTAGGACTTCCCTCATGTTCTTCCTTCTTGCTGGAATACTCTCTTCTATAACTCCATCTAGTCCTTCAGGTCTTAGCTTAGGTGTTACCTCCTTTGGGAAAGCCTTCTGTGATGACCCTCTCCCCAGCACTAAGAGCTCTTGTGTGCTTGCAGTGCCCCGAAAGGATCACACATTCTCTTGTCTTAGGGCCTTTGTACTTGCTGCTTCCTCTGCCTTCTGTCTCTTCTCTGCCTCTACCCTCTTGCTATTCAGTACAGATAATGCTCTGTGGTGATCCTACTTTTTCCCCGAATCACAGTTGAGAAATCCTTCTCTTCACTTTGTGAAATTTGAAACAATTCTGTTGCATTCTTTTGCTTTAGAAATTTAGAATTTTGAACAGTTTGCTTTTAATTTGCATCCCCTCCCTTAATCCAGGCCTTCAAAAACAAAACAAAAACCTAAGCCTGTTTTTTAGCTTTATGCTTCTCCAAGCAAGCTGACATTGCCTAGCTTGAGAATCGATTATGTGCCAGAAGTCAGCTGATACTGTTTGTAAGAAAAAAATGGCATTTGCAGCTTTTAGCTCTAGCCACTGAACCTGACAAGTTCTGACATCTCTTCTCTTGGCTGCCTCTCACTTCTTTTTCTGTTTCCATGGAAATGGACATCAGAGCACAGAAACATAGTAAGATACTGGTGGCTAATTGCTGTTGCAGATTTCTGAATTCCCTTTGTTTGTGGAGTGATTATTTTATTTTAGTGACTCTTGCCCTCTGTGTAGTATGTGGTAGTTAGCTAAAACATCTAAGGCAGCTTCTGGGTTTGGGAGCTAGCTGATGTTTCCCACGTGTCACTAACTGGTATCCTAAAAGCATGTTCCCTGTTTCAACTCTTAGGGAAAATATATTTTAATTTAAGAACTGTAATCTTTTCATATTTCAAGCCAGGAGACCTGGCCTTAGTCCCAGATCTGTTACTGTCTCATTCATATTTTGGTCCTGTTACCTCAATTTCGTTGTATTTATTGAATGAACCCATTTCTACTACCTAGCCCTGGGGCTTATTTACAGATGTCCCAGAGAAAAGACTGCTTCTCTACCAGTGTGTTTTAATAGAAAACATAGAAATAAGATATACAACTAATTTTAGTTAAGGAAACCAAACCAGGTTTCTAAACATCTGAAATAGAAAAGTGCTTTTAATTCTAACCCTTTATTTTCTCCTCCTGTAAAATGATCAGAATAAGGCTTGTCATATGGCTAGGAATATTAGGTTAAGACTCCCTTTTTAATGTACATGTGGTTTCCCAAGAGAAAAAACAACCTATCTTATGGCAAAGTAAAGTGATTAAAATTGTAGTTGAAAAATTCTATTCATTTCCTATTTAATGAAGGAAGTTGCTTATCTAATTGTATTTTATTCACATCCAGGATGTAGGAGGATTTGCCATAGCCATATGCCTTTCTAGTAGGTTTATCTATACCAGGTCAGGATTTCCTTGTAAATCTAAATTTAGAGCTTAGAAAGCGAGGTTTTGTTAAGTGCAAAAAGGGACTGAATGTACCTATAAAAGAGATTAGTATTTGCTGAACCACTTCTTCACATATAGTGTCTGCTCTATATCAAATGAACCTGAGTAATTGAAATTTAGTATGAACAGAATAAATCTTTTTTTGCATGACTACACAATAAAATACAGGTTTATAGCAAATTCCCACTCGTGGTTGCATGTATACAGACATAAACCATACACGATAAGACATTATAAATAAACTTAATGGGAAAGAATCCATTTTACACTTTGTAATTATGGTAAATTTTTCAGGTGGAAAAAAGCTGCTTGATTAAATTTGTTGTGAATTTAGTCTCCCATAATGAACCTGCAGTAGACTTTGGGGTATGGTCGTGTCAAATTCCCTCTGTTGGTGAAGCTTCAGGCTTCATTAGATTTATCACAGGCCCCAGTGCTGTAAGGTACAGTGCTTTAGAGCAAAAGTTTATTTTTAAATAAAAAATATCCTATATTTGTTGTAGTAGAATTAGACAATGAAAAAAATGTTCAAGAAAGAAAGTATAATGGCCCATTAACCCACTATCAAAGTAAGCTCCTGTTGACTTTTTGGCATATTCCTTCAATTAAAAAAATTCTACCAATATACAAAACAAAATTGGATAATGCTGTATCTGCTGCTTTGTAGCCTACTTATTTCATTTATCATATCATGACATTTTAACCTGGTATTATATATTCTTTAAAAATGATTTTAATAGACTTATACTGTCTTTAACAATTCCATAATTTATTTAGCTTTCAAGATATTAATGGATATTTAGATTGTTTTCTTATAAACAACTGTAAGCAAGAACCTTTAAACTTTCTTTATCCCTTCAGTGAGTGTAGAAAGTGACTAAATTATCTGGTTTTCCAGGCTGGTACCCCAGTAGCTTGGACTTTGATTTCTTTTTTGTCTGCCACATCTCATAGTTCTCTATTAAAGCCTGCTAATTTTATCTCCAAAATGTCTCTTGAATTCTTTCCTTGATCTCTGTTCTCACTGTGATTGTAGTAGTCAGAGTCTTCATCATCTAACTTGGAGGACTGCAGTAGTCTCATCCATAGCTGATCTTTCTACCTCTCTGGTCTCTTCTTTCAATGTATTTCTCCTCTTATGGTCAAAATTGTCTTTCAACGTGTGGATATAGTCATATATTCCCTGACTTTAAAGTCTTTGATGTTTTCCCATTGTCTGCTGCATAAAGTTTAAATCCTTACCCTGGTATTCAGGGGCATTCATATTTTGGTCCTATCTAACCTCATTTCTTTTTTCTCATTTCCACATGCCACACATCCCAGGCAGCCTTCCCTGAACACACTAAGGTATCCTCCTCATAGCCCTTCATGTCGTTTGTGCCTTTCTCATTTCCTAGAATGTGCTGTCGCCCACCCCAGCAATTCCTTACTCCCTTTTTTCAAGATTTCAGCTCAATTATTACCTATCCTGTAAAACTCTGCTGTGCAATACAGTACAGTAACCACTAGCTACCTGTGGCTATTAAAGTTAATTAAAATTAAAAATTCCATTTCACAGTTATATTAGCTACATTTTAGGTGTTCAATAGCTACATGTGGTTAGTGGCTATTGTATTGGACAGTACATGTTAAAGAACATCTTCATCCTTGCAGAAACTTCTATTGGAGAGTACTTCTATAAAGCCGTTCCTAAAATAATTGATTTTCTCCTCAGAGCTTCCATAACCCTTAAGATTAACTATTTAAAAAAGCCTTTGAATTCTTTTAAGGGTAGATGAGGGACCAAGCCTGATTCTTCTCATCTCTAGCACCTAGTATGTAGGTGGCATGTAGTTGAATTTCAAGATGTGTTGACTGAATGAACAAATGAGTGAAAAATGACATGAGTTTTGGGGAGTCATATGAATAATGACGATGTTAGGGGTTTTTCAAGTTTAGAGAAATGCTGATTCCCTTTTGTAAAGTGCATGATTATCAGTTTCACTTCATCAGTGACTCACAAAGCCTTAGACAAATTGGTTTCTGATTGTTTTACCATCTAAACACTGGGTAATTAGGTGTGTTTCCCCTATATAATATAGTACAAGGCCAATAGTTACTGAATCTGTGCTAGATAGTGTGGATATTACACAAAAGTATAGAGCATTTTTAGTAGATTCCACACTACTGCCTGAGTTTATATTCCATGAGCTGAGAGAGCAGACATTTAGGGTGTCTTAGTTTGTGCCTGAAATCTCACCTTGTTTATTTTATTTCATTTTCATAATATCTTTATGAGGTAGAATAATTTTTTTTCCTGTTTTGCAAGTAAGGAAACAGAAGCATAGGGAAGCTAAATAGCTTGTATAAGGTCATATAGAGCTGGGAAGGGACTCTTTCTATTACACCTCAGCTGCATCTCATGTAACCTCATTTGAATTGTTAATATGATCAGTGCCCCTGGGTAGCTTTGGTGATTCATATATTTTGTAATTGTTCATGGCTGGAGTTTGTCTTGGGTTTTGGTTTTAAGAAAAATCAACAGCCTGAAAAACTATTAAAGGAGGAAATTATAATGCCCCACTGTTAACATTTTATTATCTACTGCTATTGCCTGGTACTGTGCCTGGGCTAATGGGATACAACCAGATCAAGTTAAAGGAAAAACCGTAAATTCTGTAAGCGGTAGAAATCTGGAAGCCTTTTGGAGGCATTTAATTACTTTGTGAAGTGCAACTATCATCTTATGCCAGTGGCTCTCTAGCTAGTTTTCAGAAACTTCCCAAAGTGCAATATCAACATGTAAAAAACTACACAGCACAATGCCTGGCACAAACTTAGTGTTTAGAGATAGTTTGTTTAATGAATGTATGAAAAATAACAGAAATACTTTTATTGATAGTAATAATAGCTAACATTGTTTGAATGTTTTCTGTTGCCAAGTGTTGTGCTAAGCTCTTTATTTGCGTTATTTCACTTCACTCATGGATTGACTATTGAGCACCTACAGTGTGCCAGGCAGCATGCTCAGTGCTGGAGATACAGTGGTGAAACAAACAAAAACCCTGTTCTCATGGGTTATACTTTTTGGTAGGAGAGACAGAAATAAACAAATAAATAAAACCATAATATAATATTGGTTAGTGATCAATGCTATTGGAAAGAAATAGAGAATGACTAGGGAAAGTTTATCTGAGAAGGTGACATTTAAAGCAGACTTGAATGGAAGGAAAGAGATTGAGCCATCCAGGCATTTGGGGGAAGAGCATTCAAAGTGGAGGGAATACATGAGTAAGGAAGCCAGGGACTAGATCATCTAGGGTCTTATAGGCTCTGATAGGATTTGGGATTTTGTTCCAAAATGACAAAAGCTATTGGAGGTTTTTGAGCAGTGGTGTGACATGATATGGTTTTTGTTTTAAAGGGGATCACTTTGGCCGCTTGTGTACAGAATAGAAGTAGGTGGAGTGGGAAGGAAGGGGTGAGAATGGTGGAAGTAGGGAGACCAATTCAGAACCTGTTACAGTATTCCAACAACCCTGTGAGGTAGTTTTCATTATTTTCTCCAATTTTAGGTTAGAACACAGAGGCCCAGAGAGATTAAGAGGCAAATCCAGTCTGTTACCAATCTCTGCCATTATATTATTCTGCCTGACTCCCATGAATGAGTTTTAAGAATTTTTGGCATTGTATATTATTTCAATATAGCTAATAGGTGTATAGATTTCAAATGAATGTTGTCTTTCTCAATTAGACTGTTTTCTTAATGGATAGCAACTTGTGAAACCATATATTACATAGAAGTTGTTAATCAAACAGAATTCAATGTATATATGTGGAGAATTGTGTAGGTAGGGCAAGAATGTGTATATTCTTATTAAAAGGCACTTGATGTTAGAATGCTTTTTTATTAGAGCAAGTTTCTTCTTAATGCAAGCATAAGTTACTCTGAGATTTAGCTTCATTTTAAAACTGGTTTATGGAAATAATGAAAACTCAGTGATTGAATTAAAATGTGAAAACCAGCACCATTTTTAGGTAACATGGTATTGTGAAAAGAGCATGGGCTTAGGAAAAGCATCTGATCTTGGAAAAATTCCTTTAATCTTTCTGAGTCTGTTTTCTTTATGTCTAAAGTAAAGATAGTATTATGTACTTCACTGGACTGTTGTGACAATTAAATATGATGATGCATATAAAGTGTCAAGTATATTGTACACAGGGGGTAGTAAATGTTATATTCTTTCTTATTAAAAACAGTTTTGTGGGTTTGAAAAGGATAGCTCAAGAAAATTTATTAATTACTAATTAATAGCCTAAATTCTTACAAAACCTTAGTATTTTTCCTCATTCCCTTCCAATCTTAAGGATCGTGTCTTATGAAGAACTGTCTTATGAAGAAGAGGCACTGGAGGAATTGTTTTAGCCTTTGGGAGACAAAATTCAGAGGTGTATGAGAGCTGTCTTTAAATGTGTAAAGGGCTGTCATGTGGAACAGGGATTTGTTCTTTATGACTCAGGAGAGCAGAACTATGATCAGAGGGTGAAAACTGCAGGGAAGGTTATTTTGGCTCATTAAAATGAAGACATTTTCAAAAACAGAATGAATGCTCTATCACTGGGAGCTGTGTGCATAGCTACACCAGTTTTCCAGAATGTGTCAGGCATGGAAGGTTTTTTATTTAGTTTGACTATTTCTTCAGCCTGAGAATTGCTAGAACATAAGCTAGATAAAAGGAGAGATCTCGTCTTAGCACCGTGGTGTCCTCAATGCCTGGTACTGTATCAGGCTGTAATGTGACAGTACTACTGTCATTTGTTGAATGAATGAATGAGTCAGTTGTTCTTGGAGATCATCTGCATACCTTACTCCTCCTCTTTGCCTTAAGTTTAGTTCTGATTTTTGGTTGATAGCTTGAGTGTTTATTTGGATTCAAGATAAGGGAAACTGAATTGCTGCTTGGTAAGAAAAAAAGGAGTTAGTGGAAGGTTTCTCAACAGCGGCACTGTTGATATTTTGGGCCAGGTGATTGTTTTGGAAGGGGCTATCCTGTACATCGTAGGATTTTTAGCAGCATCTCTAGCTGCTGAACACTCATCAGATGTCAGTAGCACCCCTCTCCTCACTCATTACAATGAAAAATGTCTCCAGACATCACCAGATGTCCCTTGGGGAGCAAATTGTCCCTTGTTGAGATCCACTGAGTTAGTGAATAACTCAGTAGGACACACCAATGCAAGTAGACAAATTCACTATTTTCATTAGATGAAATTAGAGAAAATGGTATCATTTAAGGAAATTCCTTCAAGTATTTGTTTTAAGATGAACTATGCAGTGGTATCATGAGGTGTATGTTAATATGTGCATATAGCTTTATAATGAAGAAGTCTGTGTAATGCTCCTGGGTTTCTACTTTGCTTTGAAACATGAAGTTGATTCTTTAGTTTTGGCTTCTCAGTAAATGAAGGCTTACCATATTTCTTTGACAGTGGTAGAATTGCTTATGCTGGGTCTTTGGACCCAAATTGCTTTGACCACCATTATATATTGTAGTATAGGTGTGGAGGGTTCAAAATCAGGGGTTGCTGGAAATGGCAGCTTGTAACTATCAAAACAAAGACAGCATGATCTGTAATAGCAGGAAAGGTTTGCAGCAGCAGAAAGCTGAGTGCTGATCACGGATTCTAGAAGGAATACTAGAGGTTTTTTTAAAAAGAGTTATATATGTATTTATAAATTTATACTTTGGTCTTAGTCTAGGGACATGATCATCTCAAAAATGGATATGATTTCTTAAGTAACTATGGTATACACTGGTCACATTGGAAGTCAACTATTTTTAGGCTGTACTGAGTTTGTACTTCTCTGACTTCTATCATTAGTATTTATGCTGAGATTTTCTCTTGTTTAAATCTTCTAAATGGCAAATGTTAATAAATCCTTGCTTGCATTCTATTTTAACTTAGTATATTTTCTTGTCACATCACATTTTATAACATCTGAACTTTTCATGGTCCTGATTTAATTATGAGCTAGACATTGTTGCATTTTAATATACAACACTTGCATACATATTGTGATGTAGTCATTTGTAAAATATTGTCTCACCAGGCATTATTATAAAGGAACATCTGTCAGCATTTCCATTATAAACCTTAATTTATTTTTAAAGAATCTCTGACTTGTCTATTTCTAAATTGCTTTGCGCTGAAACCTAGTAAAGAAGTTGTCAGCAGAAATCCAAGTTTTGTTATATTATAGAGGGAAAAATTGAAGCTAGTATTTTCTACTACTTTGTGTCACAGCACTTGAAACACTCATATTTTTTAGCAGATTCAGGTGCTTTTTACTTGATATTTATTTAATTCCCATGAACCCAAGTGAGGAAATGGAAACCGACAGCCTCTTAAATGGGCTTGTTTCTTTTCCTGTGTTATGCTATAAAATTTTTGATAGATTTATTTGAAAAGTATTTACTGAGTAGATGCATTAAGTGTTTTCTTAGAACCACCTTAGAACATGAAAGTGTCTTTACAAAGCCCGTAGGAAATCAGATCTAGGATTACTGTGAACAGAGAAACTTTCAAAAGCATCAACTATAATGAGATTCTGGAGACAGTTCTATAGTTGAGAAAGTGAATAGCTGTTTAGTGATCAAAATTTGGGGTTATTATTCTCCTTGTCCCTCCTTGAATGGTATTACTTTGCAGTCACTAACCTGGCTGATTTCTGCCCCTCCCTCTTTTTTGTAAGATGTCATTGTTGCTATCAGTAGATGCTTCTATGATAATTTTCAAATTGCTTTTAAAACCACTTGAAAGCCAACGTTATTATTTATTTTGTTATCTGATTTTGAACCTGAGATTTTGGTATCCTCTTTTGATGCTGATTACCTGTATAAAAGGTGAACTTTATACAAAATTAAAAGCATTAAGGAGTGTAAGGATCAGAAATTGAATTAGTTCATTCACTTATAATTATTTAACAGATATGTATATCTTACCTCCTATATACCAGACACTACATGCAGAACATATAATGATGAATGAAACAGGCAGAGTCCCTACCCTCTTGCATAATCTAGTATGGGAGTTAGATAATATGCAAGTAAACAACTACAAAATAAATAGCACATATTTATTTTGGTTGAGTTAATAATAGTTCAAAGGCTTTTATAAATGATCCATAAAACAGAAATCTACATTTAGATGTATTGGGTTGGCCAAAAAGTTCGTTTGGGTTTTTCCATAACATCTTAATGGAAAATCCTAAATGAACTTTTTGGCCAACCCAATACAAGTGTCTTATGTTTATCAGAACAGAAGGATTAAAACATCATATTACTTTAGTTATACCTAAACTGTTATCATTTCCATATTAATGGAACCATTTTTGCTTATATATATTTTAATTAATAATTGTTGTTGTCTAGGAACTTGATTTTTGTGTATTTTTCTGTATTTGGTCACCTCAACAGAATCATTTATTCTAATAGCTTTTCAATAGAATTTCTGGGTAGTTGGTCCTTTCTTTTGTAGTGTTTGTATCTCTTAATGGTTTTATTTTTCTTATTGCATTGTCTAGCACAACCAGTTGAATTTTAGATAGTAACAGTGATAGTAGGCATCCTTGTCTCAAGTATGATATCGACGGCAATGTCTCTCCTTTTTCACTGTTAAGTATGATGTTTACCTTACATTTTTAGTGGATCCTTTCAGCAAGTTAAGAACATTTCCATTTATCCCCAGTTTACAGATTTTAATGATTTAGAACAAACAAGACTGTGTTTATATAATGGCAGCCTAGGTAATTTAGACCAGCACTTTGCTAAGGACAACTAAAGAAGCTGAATAAAATATGGAAAACAAATTCTTCGAAGTGTGAGAAGATCAGAACTGACAGAAATAAGTCATTCTCTCAAAACTACTTTTGTTCTAAGGATGTTTATTGATCATAGCCTACCAGCTCTGAAGCTGAGTTCTGCTTTCAGATGCCTTACAAGACTGAGGGACTTAAATCAAAACCTGGAGTCTGGCAAGAGTAGTCTGTCCCTTACTATGAGCTGGAACCACAAAATGCTGAGCCCTAGAATAGCAGTGAATTCATCCTAACTTAGTCCCCCTAAAAACTTGTAGCACTACTTCCTGTCATCTGTTTGATCAGGAAATCTTAAGTCTAGACCTTGGATTAAGATGGTCTTGGATTGACAGCTTTAACAGAAGCAAATAAAAGTTCTCTATGGAGGCGGATGCCATCATGCAATGTACCAGTTTGTTTTTTCAAATAATTTTTGTCAAATACATTGTCCAGCATGCAGAAAAAGATAATCAGGCATAGAAGGACAAAACACATCATGATTAGAGGGTCCAAGATGACAGCATAGTAAGATCCTGAATTCATCTCCTTCCATGGACACAACAAATCTACAACTACATATGGAGCAGTTTCCTCTGGGAAGGACCTGAAAACTAACTCGTCCTCAACAAAGGATGAAAGAGCCACATTGAGACAGGTAGGAGAGGCAGAGATGCAGTCTCACCAAAAACCCCATCCCCTGTGTGGTGACCCACAGACAGAAGGGAATCTCACAAATATGGAGCTTCTTCCTGGGGAGTGAGATGTTTGTGCCCCCATGTCATGTGCCCCAACCTCAGGCTTTGAAAACCAATGGAACTTGCATCCAGGAGGCCCATAAGACTGTAGGGAATGGAGATTCTGCTTTTAAAGGGCTCACAAACAGATTCATTTGCCCTGGGACCCAGCATAAAAGCAGCAGTTTGAGAAGTGCCTAGAACATATGTGCAGTAGATTCATTTCCTAATCCTAAAGCATCTGCTGGTGGGGCAAGAACCTGTTGGACTGAGGCACTGGCAGGCACCATATTTGCATTCCCTTTACCTTGCTAGTGCTGGCACTCACCCTCTATCCTAGTGCAGGTGGGTGTGCTTCACCCCTGTGCTGCTCCCATGGCTCCACCAAAGCCAGCCAGGTGAGTGCCCTGCCCCTGTGCCACACCTGTGGCCCCACCAAATCCAGTGGGCATGTGCACTTCACACAGGGGACATCCCTTGAGCACCTATCTCTGGTAGCCAGGGAGGATTGTGTTTCTGGGTCCCATAGGTCTGAAACAATTGGAAAGACAGTTCTTGACACCCTTGACAACTTGTACTTATTAAGAAAATAATCAGGCTGCTTAAATAATCACAAAGGCTTGAGAGACAGCCAAAAGCTATGGCATGGTTAAATGATAAGGTTCATCTTTTACACAAGGCTACTTCTTCAAGACTGGGAGAGATAGCTGTTTTGCTTAACATATAGAAACAAACACAGAGAGACAAGCAAAAGGAGGCAACAGAAGAATATGTTCCAAATGAAAAACATGATAAAACTCTAAAAAAGAAACCTGAATGAAATGGTGATAAGTAATTTACCTGATAAAGAGTTAAAAGTAATGGTCATAAAGATACTCACCAAGCTCAGGAGAAGAATCTATTCTATTGAACACAGCAGGAACTTCCACTAAGAGACAGAAAATATAAGAAAACACCAAACAGAAGTCATAGAGCTGGGGAATACAATAACTGAACTGAAAAATACACTAGAGGGGCTCAAAAGCAGACTAGATGAAGCAAAAGACTCAGTGATCTGGTAGACAGAGCAGTTGAACTCACCCAAACAGAGTAGGAAAAAGAAAAAAGAAAAATAAAGTAAAGATAGATTAAGGGACTGATGGGACAACATCAAGCAGAATAATATTCACATTATAGGGGTCCCAAAAGAAGACGAGAGAGAGAAAGGGGCAGAAAACTTACTTGAAGAAATAATGGCTGCAACTTCCCGAACCTGGGGAAGGAGACAGGCATCCAGGTCCAGGAAGCCCAGAGAGTTCCAAACAAGAAGAACCCAAAGAGACCCACACCAAGACATATTATAATTATAAATATAAGTATATAAATATAAGATATCAAAATTGAAAGATAAAGAGAGACTCTTGAAAGCAGCAAGAGTAGAACAACTTGTGACCTACAGACATACCTTAAAGATATTGCAGGTTCAGTTCCAGACCACCATAATAAAGTGAATATGGCAATAAAGTGAGTCACACAAATATTTTGTTTTTCCAGTGCATATAGAAGGTACATTTACACTATACTGTAGTCTATTAACAGTACAATAGCATTATATCTAAAAAAATGTACAAACCTTAATACTTTATTGCTAAAAATTGCAAACCATCATCTGACAATGCAGGGTTGCCACAAGCCTTCAGTTTGTAAAAAATGCAATATCTGTAAAGTGCAATAAACTGAAGCACAATAAAATGAGGTATGCCTGTACAAGGGAACACCTGTAAGACTATCAGCAGATTTCTCTACAGAAACTTTTCAGGCCAGGAGGGAATGGCATGCTATATTCGAAGTGCTGAAAGGAAAAAAATACTTTCAATCAAGAATATTCTACCTTGCAAGATTGTCATTCAGACTTGAAGGAGAAATAAAGAGCCTTCTAGAGAAACAAAAGCTAAAGAAGTTCATCACCACTAAACTGGCCTTACAAGAGATGCTAATAAAAACTTCTTTAAGCTAAAAAAAAGAGCACTAGTTAGTTATAAGAAAACATATGAAAATAAAAATCTCACTGGTAAAGATAAATTTATACTAAAGTTATTGGATTAAAAACTTATAAAGCTAATATAAAGGTTAAAAGGCAAAAGTAGTAAAAATAACTATAACTACAATAATTAGTTAAGGGATACACATTTAAAAAGATGTAAAATGTGACATCAAGAAATATGAAACATGGGGTGGGGGGGTAAAATTGTACAGTGTTAGAATGACTTCAAATTTAACTTGTTATCAATTTTTTATATACATATAAAAATTTATGTCAACTTTTATATATATATGCCTCATGGTAACCACAAAGCAAATACTTATAATAGATACACAAAAGATAATGAGAAAGGAACCTAAGCAAAACACTATACAGAGTCATCAAACCACAGAGGAAGAAAGCAAGAGAAGAAGGAAGGAACAGAGAGGAACTACAAAACATCCAGAAAACAATTGACAAAATGGCAATGAGCACATAACTATCAATAATTACTTTAAATGCAAATGGACTAAATTCTCCAATCAAAAGGCATAGAGTGGCTGAATGAATATAAAAACAAGACCCATATATTTGTTGCCTGCAAAAGACTCACTCACATACAGACTAAAAGTGAAGGGATGGAAAAAGATGTTTCATGCAAATGGAAATGAAAAGAAAGATGGGGTAGCTATACTTATATTAGACAAAATAGACTCTAAAACAAAGACTTAAATAAAAGGCAGAGATGGGTGTTACATAATAATAAAGGGGTCAATCCAGCAAGAAGATATAACATTTGTAAATATTTATGCATCCAACATAGGCACCCCTAAATATGTAAAGCAAATATTAGCACCTAAAGGGAGAAATTGACTGTAGTATAATAATAGTAGGGGACTTCAGTACCTCACCTACATCAGTGCATGGATCATCCAGACAGAAAATCAGTAACAAACTAGCCTTAAGTGACACTTTACACTAGATAGACTTAATATATACCCAGAACATTCCATCCAAAAACAGCAGAATACATTCTTCTCAAGTGTATATGGAACATTCTCCAGGATGGATCATATGTTAGGCCACAAATCAAGTCTCAGTAAATTTCAGAAGATTGAAATCATATCAAGCATTGTTTCTGATCACAATGGTATGAAACTAGAAATTAATTACAGGAAGAAAACTGAGAAACCACAAATATGTGGAGTTAAACAACATGATAATGAACAACCAGCGGGTCAATAAAGAAATCAAGGGAGAAATCAAAAATGCCTTCGGCTAATTGAAAATGGAAATCCAACATACCCAAATCTGTGGGATGCAGCAAAAGCAATTCTAAGAGGGAAGTCTATATTGATAAATGCCTACCTCAAGAAAAAAGAAAATCTTAAATAGTCTTAATTTACACCTAAAGGAGATAGAAAAGAGCAACATATGAAACCCAAAGTTAGTAGAAGGAAGGAAATAATAAAGATCAGAGTGGAAATAAATGAAATAGAGACTAAAAAGACAATAGGAGGGCATCCCTGATGGCGCAGTGGCTGAGAGTCCACCTGCTGATGCAGGGGACACAGGTTCGTGCCCCGGTCCGGGAAGATCCCACATGCCGCGGAGCGGCTGGGCCTGTGAGCCATGGCCGCTGAGCCTGTGCGTCCAGAGCCTGTGCTCCACAACAGGAGAGGCCCCAACAGTGAGGGGCACATGTACCGCAAAAAAAAAAAAAAAAAAAAACAATAGGAAAGATCGATGAAACTAAGAGCTTGTTCTTTGAAAAGATAAACAAAATTGGTAAACCTTTAGCCAAACTCACTAAGGAAAACAGAGAGGGGGTCAAGTAAATAAAATCAGAAATGAAAGAGGGGAACTTACAGCTGACACCAAAGAAATACAAAGCATCATAAGGGACTACTATGAACTACTATTTGTGTCAACAAATTGGATAACCTAGAAGAAATGGATGAATTCCTAGAAACATACAATCTTCAAAGACTGAATCATGAAGAAATAAAAACCATGAATAGACCAATTACTAGTAAGGAGCTTGAATCAGTAATCCAAAAACTCTCAACAAACAAAGCCCAGTAGCAGACAGCTTCACTCATAAATTCTAGCAAACATTCAAAGAAGATTTAATACCTGTCCTTTCAAACTCTTCCAAAAAATTGAGGAGAAATTGTTTCCAAACTCATTTTATTAGTCCAGCAGCACCCTGATACCAAAACCAGACAAGAACACCACATAAAAAGAAAATTATAGGCCAATATCCCTATGAGCATAGATGCAAAAATCCTTAACAAAATGTTTACAAACCAAATTCAACAATACATTCAAAGGATCATACAGCAAGAACAAGTGGGATTTATTCCAGGGATGCCAGGATGGTTCAATTAATGTGATACACAACATTAACAAAATAAAAGATGAAAATTATATGATCATCTCAATAGATGCAGAAAAAATATTTGACAAAATCCAACATCCATTTATGATAAAAAAAATTCTCACCAAAGTGGGTATATATCAACATAATAAAGGCCATATACGACAAGCCCACAGCTAACATCATACTCAGTGGAGAAAGCTAAAAGCTTTTTCTTTAAGATGAGGAACAATACAAGAACATTCACTCTCTCCAATTTAATTCAACATAGTACTGGAAATCCTAGCTAGAGCAGTTAGGCAGGAAAAAGGCATTCAGTTCAGAAAGGAAGAGGTAAAATTGTCTATTATATAGAAAACCCTAAAGACACCACCAAGAAAACTGTTAGAACTAATAAACACATTCATTAAAGTTGCAGGATACAAAATGAAAGTCCAAAAATCTGTTGTGTTTTTTACACTAACAGTAAACTATTAGAGAAATTAAGAAAACAATCTCATTTACAGTTGCATTAAAGAAATACTGAAGAATACATTTAACCAAGGAGGTTACACTGTACACTGAAAAGTATTTTTTGACAAAAGAAATTGAAGAAGACACAAATAAATAGAAATTGTGTTCATGGATTGCAAGAATTAATATTGTTAAAATGTCTGTCCTACCAAAGGCAGTCTATAAATCAATGCAATCAATCCCTATCAAAATTCCAGTGGCATTTTTCACAGAAATAAAACAAGCAGTCCTAAAACTTGTATGGAACCACAAAGATGCTGAATAGCCAAAGCAATCTTGAGAAAGAAGAACAAAGCTGGTGGCATCATTTTCCCTGATTTAAAACTATATTACAAAACTACAGTAATTAGAACAGTATGGTATTGGCATTAAAACAGGTACATAGATCAATGGAATAAAATAGAGAGGTCAGAAATAAACCCAAGCATATGTGTCAATTAATGTACACCAAAGGAGACAAGAATATACAAAGGGAAAAGGACAGTCTCTTTAGTAAATGATGTTGGCAGAACTGGACAGCCACACGCAAAAGGATGTCTTCCACCATATACAAAAATTAACTCAAAATGGATTGAAGACTTGAGCATAAGACCTGAAACCGTAAAAATCTAAGGAGAAAACTGGTGATAAGCTCCTTGACTCCTTGGCAGTGTTTTTATTTGGATCTGACTCCCAAGGCAAGGGCAACAAAAGCAAAAATAAACAAATGGGACTAAATCCAACTCAAAAGTTTTTGTCACAGTGAAGGAAACCATGAATAAAATGAAAAGGCAACTTACTGAATTTGTAAATCATTTATCTCATAAGGGATTAATATCCAAAATATATAACAAATTCATACCACTCAATAACAAAAAGGCAAACAGTCCAACTTACAAATGGCCAGAAGATCTGAATAGACATTTTTCCAAAGAAGAGATACAGATGTCCAACAGCTACATGAAAATATACTCAACATCACTAATCACTAGGGAAGTGCAAATCAAAACCACAGTGAAATAGCACCTCACACCTGTCAGAATGGCTGTTATAAAAAAGACAAGAGGGCTTCCCTGGTGGCACAGTGGTTGAGAGTCCGCCTGCCGATGCAGGGGACACGGGTTCGTGCCCCGGGCCATGAAGATCCCACATGCCGCAGAGCGGCTGGGCCCATGAGCCATGGCCACTGAGCCTGCATGTCTGGAGCCTGTGCTCTGCAACGGGAGAGGCCACAACAGTGAGAGGCCCGCATACTGCAAAAAAAAAAAACAAAAAACCGACAAGAAATAACAAGTGTTGGCAAGTATGTGGAGAAAAGGGAACTCTTGTGCTGTGTTCTTGGAGACATAAAGTGGTGCAGTCACCATGGAAAACAGTATGAAAATTCCTTTAAAAATTCAAAATGGAACTGTGATACAATTTAGCAATTCCACTTTTGGGTATTTATCTGAAGAAAATGAAAACACAAATTTGAAATGATATATGTACCCTGATGTTCACGGCAGCATTATTTACAGTAACCAAGATATGTGAACAACCTACGTGTCCCTCGGTGGATAAGTGGATAAACAAGATATGGTATATTTGCACAATGGAGTACTACTCAGCCATAAAAAAACAATGAAATCTTGCCATATATGACAACATGGATGGACCTTGAGGATATTATGCTAAGTGAAATAAGAGTCAGAGAAAGACAAATACCATATGATTTCACTTACGTGTGGAATCTAAAAAAACAAAGGAACAAACAAAACGAAACAAAAGTACTCATAGTTACAGAGAACAGACTGGTGGCTATCAGAGCAGAAGTGTGTTGGATGGTATGTGAAATGGGTGAAGGGGATCAAGAGGTACAGCCTTCCAACTGTAAAATGTGTAAGTCATGTGGATGTAGTTTACAGCATGGGAACTATAGTTACTAATATTGTATTGCAAATTTGAAAGTAAGAAAATAAATCTTAAAAGTTCTCATCATAAGAGAAAACATTTTTTGTAACTTTGTATGTGGCAGATGGTAAATTAACATATTATGGTTATCATTTTGCAATGCAAACAAATGAATCATTATGTTGTACACCTGAAACTAATATAATGTTGTATGTCAATTATACTTCACTTCAAAAATTCATTGAATTGTACATGTAAAATGGATGAATTTCATGGTATGTAAATTATACCTCAATAAAGTTATTTACAAAAAAAATAAAGATACCATGATTAAGAACCAGCAGGTACAACAGACAATAAAAATAGACTTATAAAATTATATTCCAAATTCCAAAAATAATGAGGACTGAGAATTAAATTTTATCAGTTCCTTCTTTTGGCATTTGTGGTAATGATTTTTAAACATTTTTTCTTTATTCACTTAATTTAATTAAGTGTATTAATAGGTCTTTTGGTGTTCAACAAATTTTACATTTCTGGGATCATATTCCTTGAATGCACTGCTATATTAAGTACACTAGTTTTAAAATGTAGGATTACACTAGTTTTCTTTTTGTGTGTGTGTATTAATCTCCACATTGGAAGAACTCTTCCTCAAAACTCTCTGGACCAAATGCTTTTTGGGTTATGAGTTGGTCTTTGACTATTTTCCATTTTCTTGTGTTATTTATTCATTCATGTTTTCTACTTCTTGTGTCATTTTTGTTAATTTATAGTTCTTACAAAATGATCCATTTCATCTAGTTTGAAAATTTTATTGGTATGATGTTGTACTTAGTAATCTCTTATAATATCCAATCTCTTTTCTTATTCTTAGTGAGACTTGTCAAAATGTTCTTATTGGTCTTTTTTGAGAAAAAAAAAGCTTTTGGTTTTGTTGATTGAGTTTATTGGTTATTTTTCTTTGTTTTAATAAGGCATAACTTACATATAATAAGATACAAGGATGGTAAGTGGACATTTTGGTGAGGTTTTGATTTTGGGTGCACCCATGTATTCAATCTAATATGCAAAACAAGATAAAGAGCATTTCCATTACAACAGAAACTTCCCTTGTGCCCCTTTTCAATCAGTGGTTGCCATAGGCAACCACTTTATGAATTTTTGAAATCATAGATAGTTTTGCCTTTATTCAACATAAAGTTTTTGAGATTTATCAGTGTTGAGTCTTAGTAATTTGTTCTTTTTTTTTTGCTGAATAGTATTTAATCATATGAATATGCCACAATTTATTTACTCTATGTTGCGGGACAGTTGGTTTGTCTCTCTTTTTGTTTTTTGGGGTTCTTTTTTGGCTATTATGAATAAAGTTGCTGTGATAAACATATAAAACATATATTTTTGTATGTGTTAATGCCTAGGAATGGAATTGCTGAGTTAAAGATAAGATGTACACTTAACTTTATAAGAAACTACCAAAGAGTTCTCCAAAGTGATTTATGCTCCCACCAGCAGTGTATGAGAATACCATTTGCCCTGTATTTTTGTCAACATTTGGTGCTATCATTCTTTTTGATTTTAGCCATGCTGTTAAGAGTGTGGTGGTATCTTACTGTGTTTTAAGTTTGCATTTCTCTGATGACCTAAAAATGTGAGCACCTTTCCATATGGTTATTAGCTATCAGAATATCTTCTTTTGTGAAGAGTCTATTCAGTCTTTTGCTCACTTTTAAGTGATTGTTTTTTTGTTGATTTGTAAGAGTTTTTAATATTCTGGATATCAGTTATATATTTATTATATAATTTGATGTAATTTCCTCTATCTGCCTACTTACCTACCTATTGAGAGCTAGCAAGATAGAGAGTGTATGTGTACATGCCAGAATGTGAGAGGGGAGAGGTAAAGAGAAAGAGAAAAATATTTTCTCAGGCTTGCCAGTCATTTCTAAATGGTGCCTTTTGACAGACAGATTGTTTTTTTAATTTTTGTTCTGGCTTTTGTGTTTAGCCCTGTGCTTCATCTCAAATTAATTTTTGTGTATGGTGTGAGAAAGAAGTTCAGCTTTTTTTTTTTTCTGTACATTTGCCCAGTTTTCTAGCACTAAATGTAAGAAGACACTTTGCTTCATTTAATTGACTTGAAGCCTTGGTTGAAAGAAAAATACATGTATATGTATATGTAGGTATGTATGTATAGATAGAGAGGTAGATAGATAGATAGGTAGATAGATATTTGTGTGTGTGAGTGTAGGGGAGTCTGTTTTTGGATCCTGTATTCTGTTATCTGCCTCACACCAATACTACATAGTCTTGATAGCTGTGGGGTAAGGCTTCTGGATTTGTTTTCTTTTTAAAGGATTGTTTTGGGAATTTTAGATTGTGTGCATTTCCATAGAAAGTTTAGAATCAGCCTGTCAATTTCTTCAAAATGTTTGCTGAAATTTTGCTAGGGATTATGTGGAATTGATAGCTCAATTTGGAGAGAATTTCCATCTTAGCAATATTGAGTCTTCTGATCCATGAACATTATATATCTTCCCATTTATTTAGGTCTTTTGAAATTTCTTACAGTAGTATTTTGGAGTGTAATACACTTGCACATCTTTGTTAGGCTTATTTCTAGATATCTTTTTGTTTTGTTTTTAATTTCATTTTGAATTGTGTATTGCTAGTATATGGAAATATAATTGAGGTTTTTTTTAAAGATTTTTTTGATGTGGACCACTTTTAAAGTCTTTATTAAATTTGTTACAATGTTGCTCCCGCTTTATGTTTTGGTTTTTTGGCCATGAGGCATGTGGGATCTGCCTTTTTTTATATTGACCTTGTATCTTGCTCTCTTCCTAAGATCATTTATTATAGCAATTTTTCTAGATTCCATTGGGTTTTCTGCATATGTAATCATGTCATCTAGGAATAAAGAAGCTTTCAGTTTTAATATTTATGCCTTTTATTTCTTGCTTTACTACACTGACTAGCTTTTTCAGTAGTACAGTGTAGAAGTGAGAGAATGGATTTCTTCATCTAGTTCCTGACTTTTTTGGAAAAGCATTTAATATTTCATCATTAAGTAAATGCATTAAGTAAGTAAGCTGTAGTTTTTTTCTGGATACCATCTCTTAGCTTCAGATCGTTCTGTTTCTACTTTGCTGAGAATTGTTACTATGAATGGGTATTGAATTTTGTCTAATGCTTTTTCTGTATATGTTGAGATGATCATACAGTTTTTCTCTTTTATTCTGCTAATGTGATAAATTACATTAATTTTTATAAATTAGATCTACCATGTATTCATGAGATTAAATCCCTCTGTCATGATGTTTTATTATTTTTATATTTTGATGGATTTGTTTTTCTAATAGTTTAAGAGGTTTTTTTTAATCTGTGTTCGTGAGGGATGTTGGTCTGTAATTTTCTTCCCTTATAATATCTCTGTAGTGATTTATTGTCAAAGTTGTTTTCAGCATTTTGGTTTTGTATAGCATAAATGTCTTCATTTTTAAATTACTTTCCTATTCTAGTTTCTCAAGGTTTATTATTATTTTCTAATTTTTTAGTTGAATCTTCTTTTGAATCATAAATATATACTTGTCTATAAATGTTCCTCTGAGTATTGCTTTGGCTACCTCATTTTAAGTAGATGTTCTGTATTATTTATAATCAAAGATATGAAATGTTGCAGCAGGAATACTGTATACCTTAGTCACAGATAAGATTCCAGTAAGTGGTTCTGTACATACTCAGGCTTCTGCTAACTACCTCTCTTCTATGAATGCTATATAGTCTCTGGATCTGGCCTTTGACCTCCAGATTATAGCTAAAAAGATAAATCAGGGATGTTCTGATGACATAAAATTTTATATTTCCTGTCATGGCAGCTCTAGGTCAAAGCTTTCAACTTAACTTTTGACTTTTAGACTGGATAATCCTTTGTTGGGAGGGGAATAGGGGCTGTCCTATGCACTGGAAGATGTTTAGGAGCATATCTGACTTTTATCCACTAGGTGCCCATAGCAGCCCCACTTGTGACAATTTAAATTTCTCTAGACATTGCCAATGTCCTAGGTTGAGGATGATGTCAAAATTGTACCTGGTTGTGAAACACTGCTCTAGGCCAATATCTTTGTGTCATTTTTGTTATTTCTGTACATCTAGTAAGTTTACATGCAAAATGGATATATATTAAGTTTTTTTTTCAACTGATAGCAAACCAGGAAGAATGTGGCAAAGACAGCTATTAGCTGCTTCAAGCAATAGGAAAATTATGGATTAGATGCTATCATTCCTACCTTGTTGGATTTCACAAGTGATATCTGGACCAGGGACTAAAGACATTTGAATGTATGGTTCAAATAGCAGAAGAGTCCAGGGGAACAGTATCTCTCTCTTCTGTGTCTGTTGCTTAGATGTCTCCCACTAATCTTATAACTGAGAAGCAGAACTGCTCCCCTGGTTTTAAAAATCAAGGTA
The DNA here is from genome assembly GCF_964165515.1 of Mesoplodon bidens. Classification (NCBI taxonomy): domain Eukaryota; kingdom Metazoa; phylum Chordata; class Mammalia; order Artiodactyla; family Ziphiidae; genus Mesoplodon; species Mesoplodon bidens. The sequence continues at coordinate 111,917,737 of NC_138178.1, forward strand.
GATATACATTCATAATCTTGGACAGTCAGAAAGGCACAGTGTTTGTTTATATTTCACTTGTGTGATAAATATCTGAAGCATGCTTCACGAACTGCTACAGTGACACATAAAACATACGCTCAATAAAGGTAACTCCTTACAATAGCTATATACTCCAGAGTGAGTATATATAACTCAGTCTTCCCAACTTTTCCCCATTGTTAGAAATTCAGTGTTTTTGTTTCCCCCTGATTATAAATATTTGTATGAAAGAATATCTTCTGTGTATTGCAGAGTTTATATTACAAAGCCAAATTGCTTCCCAAGGGTCTGGGCAGCCATTTGTGATGTTACTTTTCACTCCAGATTTTTCTTCACTTTTTTTTGCCTTTTTTCCACCACCGTAACTTTAAAAATATTTTTTAAACTATTTACTTACAAGAAAGTACGTAAGGTGCACTAATCTTAATATATTATACACGCCTGCATAATTGCTACCCAGATCAATATCTAGAACATATTTAATATCCAGGAGGTTCCCTCTTGTTCCTTCCCACTCAGTGCTCATTCTCTGAGGTAACCAGTATATGATTGATTGATTGATTGATATTTATTTATACATACATGTGTATTTTTCAGCTTTTTTGAGGTATAATTGACATATAGAACTATATATATTTAAAGTGTACAATGTGATGATGTGACATATCTATGCTTTGAAATGCTTCCCACAGTCAGGTTAATTAACGCATTCATCATCTCACATACCCATGAGTTTTTTGGTGTATGTGATGAGAATGCTTAAGACCTACTCTAGACATGACTTCTTTAAGTATTTATAAGTTTTGCTTATCCTTAAACTTCATGTAATAGAATCTTTTATGTCTTACGTTTTTCTCTCAACATAATGCTGAGATCCATCCATGTTTTTACTGACTCCTGGATATTTCTTTATTTTCAGCTGTATCGAGGCATATTGATAAATAATATTAAAATATATTTCAACTGTATAACATGATGATTTGAAAGGAGTCCCACCATTGAGTTGATTAGCACATTCACCACCTCAAATATTTCTTTTTTTTTTTTACTTTTAAAATTTGTTGGTGTGAACACTTAAGTTCTACTCTCTTAGCAAATTCTATTACCAATGCTAGTCACCATGTTATACATTAGATACTCAGACCTTATTCATCTTATAACTGAAAATTTGTACCTTTTTACCACCCTCTCCCTATTTCTTCTACTGCCTCAACCCCTGGCAACCACCATTCTACTCTGTGAGTTCAGCTTCCTTTTTAGATTCCACATATAAGTGGTACCATGCAGTGTTTGTCTGTCTCTGTCTGGCTTATTTCACTTAGAGTATAATGCGCTCCGTGTTCATCCATGTTGTTGCAAATGGCAGGGTTTCCTTCTCTTTTAAGGCTGAATGATATTCCATTGTATATATGTACCATATCTTTATCCATCTAAGGCACTTAGGTAGTTTTCGTACCTTGGATGTTGTGAATAGTCCTGCAATGAATATGGGAGTACAGATATATGAGCTAGTGATTTTGTTTCCTTTAGATATATACCTAGAGGTGGGATTTCTGGATCATATGGTAGTTCTATTTTTAATTTTTTGAGGAACATCCATACTGTTTTCCATAATGGCTCTACCAACTTATATTCCCACCAATAGTATGCAAGTTTTCCCTATTCTCCACATCCTTGCCACCATTTATTTCTTATCTCTTTGATAATAGCCATTCTAACAGATGTGAGGTGATATCTCATTGTAGTTTTGATTTGCATTTCCCTGATGATTAGTGATGTTGAGCACCTACACGTATACCTGTTGGCCTTTAGTATGTCTTCTTTGGAAGAGTGTCTATTCAAGTACTTTACCTATTTTTTAATTGGGTTATTGTTTTTTTGTTACTGAATTATATGAATTCCTTACATATTTTGGATATTAACCTCTTACTGGGTATGTGGCTTGCAAATACTTTTTCCCATTCCATAGGTTGCCTTTTCATTTTGTTGATGGTTTCCTTTGCTAAGCAGAAACTTTTTAGTTTAATGTAATCCCACTTGTTTATTTTTGCTTTTGTTTCGTTCACTTTTGGTGTCAAATCCAAAAAATCATTGCTAAGACTGATGTCAAGGACCTTGCCCCGTTTTCTTCTAGGAGTTTTACAGTTTCAGGTCTACTTTCCGTTCACTTAGCTTAATGTCCTTAAGGTCCATCCATGTTGTCATAAATGGTAGGATTTTCTTCTTTCCCATGGCCAAATAATATTCTGGGGTGTGTGTGTGTGTGTGTGTGTGTGTGTGTGTATCACATCTTCTTTACCCATTCTTCCATTGACAGACACTTAGGTTGTTTCAGAATCTTCGCTATTATGAATAATGCTGCAATAAGCATGGGAGTGCAGATATTCTCTTGAATATCCTGTTTTCATTTTCTTTGGAAATATGCCCAGCAGTGGGATTACTGGATCATATGGTAGCTCTATTTTTAATTTCTTGAGGAACATCCATGCTGTGTTCCATAGTGGGCTCACCAGTTTACATTCCCACTAACAGTGCAGGAAGTTCTCTTTCTGCACACCCTCACCAACACTTGTTATCTCATTGTATTTTTAATGATAGCCATTCTAACAGGTGTGAAGGTGGTATCTCATTGTGGTTTTGATTTGCATTCCTCTGATGACTAGACTAGTGAGTGACATTGAGCACCTTTTCATGTACCTGTTGGCAACTTATGTGTCTTCTTTGGGAAAATGTCTCTTTGGATCCTCTGCGCCTTTTAAAATCAGATTGTTTGATTTTTTGCTGTTGAGTTGTATGAATTCATTATATATTTTGAATAGTAACCCCTTATCAGATATGTGATTAGCAAATATTTTCTCCCATTCAGTAGGTTGCATTTTCACTTTGTTAATTACTTCCTTTGCTGTGCAGTAGCTTTTTAGTTTGATGCGGTCTCACTTGTTTATTTTTGCTTTTGTTTCCTTTGCTTTTGGTGTTAAATCCAGAAAGTGATTGCCAAGACCAATGTCAAGGAGCTTATCCCCATTTTCTTCTAAGAGTTCTACTTTCAGGTCTCTTTCAACTTTTTAATCCAGTTTGAGTTGATTTTTGTATATGGTATAAGATAGGGATCCAGGTTCATTCTTTTGTATGTGGCTGTCCAGTTTTCCCAACACCTTTTATTGAAGAGACTATCCTTTCCCTGTTGTATATTCTTGGGGAAATAGTTTCTTAAAATTTTTTTAACAGAAACATATCAGAAAATTTATTTAGTCATGCTATAATTACCCAAAATGAAATTGAATTGTTGCCACAGTTAGTTTTTGGGGAAAAGGACAGAAGTCCTATGTTTTCCAAATACAGAGTTGAGGGTATCTTGTAAAAATATTTTCTAACTATATCGGAGCATAACATGTTATGCATAGGCCTTTAGGTAAAGATAATACTGCTGAATCATCTGTATCTCAGGAAGTTTCTTACTTAACTACACTCTTAATGGTTTTTAAAGATGTGACAGAACCTCTGAAATTGAGTATATATGTTTAAAAAAAATTTAGAATGAGTAAGTAGTTCTTGAAAGAGCTAGACACCTTACTTGTAGCTTCATGGGTGGTTGGTTTTTCCTTCAGTTTGATGGCCATCAGTAGGCAAGTCTACTTCTCCTATGGTGACAATGCCTATAGCACCTCCTAGTGTGAAACCCAGGGCCAACAAACATCCAATAGCTCAGTATTGATTTTAGGTGCTTCATGTTTCTGTGAATGGCTATGTCAGATGACAAATTTCAGTGATTTCAGTTGTTATAAAAAGCAGAGAACAAAATTGGGAGTATTGATGAAAATTTCATGTGCAGAACTTTGTCGCCAAAATTATTTGGCAGTTTAAATGCATCCAGATCCAATTTTTGAGAGATGTGTTGATCCTGCCTATAGGAACTTCCCTGGCCCACACTGCTAATGGGGGAGGAGTAGCCCTCCATGAAGGTGAGAATACCAGTCAGGCTTTTATTTTTACAACACAGAATTTTTGCATTTGAGCATCAAATTTCAAAACACATGACTTTTTGATTCATAGATATTTGCTGCTGAATTTATGTTATAATGTTTGGCCAAATATCTAGCACAAGCCTAAGATGATTGCTGATTGAAAGAGCCTAGCTGAGGAATGCTAACCAGTCATTCCCAAGTTTTCTTCATAGATCACTTGTGTAGGTCATCTTTGCAAAACCATGAAAATGTTATGTTCTGAGCTTTCATCAAGAGTCTGTGTAAGAAATGTCTATGTCTCTTCTTCTTTTGGAGGATGTTGGAAGAGGAATGGGACAGTGGGGATGGGGTAACTGTTATGGAAAGGCGGTACATTATATGGAAAGAATGTGGGCTGTGGTGACAGAAGGTTAGTAGCTTTGGTGATGGGAGGATGTGGAAGGTCTCTTTTGATTGTCCATGTTTTTCAACAAAATGATACATTTATTGGGTATATACGTACCTGGGTACTGTACTTGGCCTGAAGATATAAAAGTGAACAAGACTACTATTTAAATAGGAGGACAGCAGTTTGGCTCTATTGTTAGTACACATTTCTTCCAGTTTTTTGGTTTGTGCTCAAGTTTTAGTCTTAGTTTGCTCACTGTTGGTCTTTCTTCCCCTCTATTTTTATTTTTTCATTGATTGGGGAATTGAGAGAGAGGGGAGAGATACCAACGGATTGATTCAGGCCATGAAATCAACTTACATTTTATGTTGGGTATCTGCATATATTTCTTACCCTGACTTATTGTCCTATATGTTAATATTTCAGAATTTTTGAGACTATACCTGATTCAAGGAGTTAATTTCTTACATCCAGATAGTCTTGCTTTCTGATGCTGAAGTAGTTTGGTCAGAACTTCAACCTCTAGTTTTATTTGTTCATTCATAACTAGTTTGCTGTTTTAAATACAAGAATCAAACCTCATACTATTTTGATGCAATTTTTCAAAAGTATGTACTCATATTAAATAAAATTATTTCTTCAACTGGAAGAGAAAAAAAAGAATTCTCATGTTAAATGTGACTTGAAATTCATAATCTGATTAACAAGAGTCTAGTTGATAACAAAGATTTTTAAATGGCCAGCCATGATATTTAAATTAAAAATGACTTATCTGGACATCAGTATGAAGCTAAGAGAAAATATGTTCCAAAATACCATGTATGTGTCATTATTATCTTATCTGAGAAACCATAGCTTACTAACTAGAGTTAGTTTCTGTATAGAACACAGGTTTGTATTGAGCCTCACCATGATACAGTTAGTTTTCTTGTACTTCATGGCATTGCTTACTTCCTACTCTGGCCTGCACTCTGTTATTATGCACGTGCCACTGGAGGTAGGGTTATGTTAGGGAGAATTAGGGCACAAGTTCTATTTATTTACAGGTTTTGGGGGTAATTTTTGTTTGAGAAGGGTATGATAATACTTAAGTAATACTAGTTTTCCAGTTTTATAGACAGCAAACTGAGGTCTAGAAAGATAACTTTCATCAAGATTACAGGTGATATACTAATTGGTTTGTTTATTGTCCTCCTATCCGTTTCATGGGGACAGGAGCTTCAGGTATCTTGTTCATTGCTGTATTCCCAGTGTCTAGAACAGTGTGTGGCACATGTAAATGTTGGTATTAATTACTAAGTTAGGGTTAAACTCTATAATGATGATTCTGTGTATCCACTTATTTATATTCTGATTTTAGGCATGCATATTAATGTGTGATCTGAAATATTAAGATGAGTATGAAGATACCTGTTGAGGAAAGAACAACTTCTAGATATAGTACCACATTCACTTGTTCATCAGGGTACAAGATTATTGTGAACAAGCCTGCATATAATGACCAGTGTGCATAAATGAGAATGGAGAAACAGCTGCTCATTTAACAGTCTTTTAATGAGATGCATAAACTTCAGTCTGTTTTTCTGTTTCTTTGCAATTTAGTGATTTCAGTTTCCTTAGATGTCTTTTGGATACTTCTGAAGTAATTATGTAGTTTAGGAAGTGAGAAAGTGCTGAAGTTGATGAGATGGGAATTAGATTGTTTTACGTGTTTTTCCTCCCAATATCCTCAAACCTACTTCCAATCTATATCTGTATCACCTTCATCTCTATTCTTCCTCCATCCTTACTCCTTCTCAAAATCCTTTGTTAAACGTAGTTATAGCTAAAAGTTGCTGCATTTTTTAGTTTTCGCTAGGAAAAGTCACTTATGACAGTACATTTATTTTTTCTTCAGCTTTGTAGGTGGCAGGTCTACTTAACAGGAGCAAGATACAGGTCACTAAAATGTAGAAATTTAATTAATATAATTCAAACAACAGATGTAATTTCTTTTCTGCTCTTTTCCTAGCCCTTATTTTTAGTCATCTACATCTTTTAAATTGTACTTTGACCCAGTGTTTTCATGCTTAATTTTACTGGTGAGAAATTTCCCCTTTAATTTGCAAAAAGCCACTTAACTCAGCTTATGACATGTAAACATATGGAAAATATATTTTTAAATTACTTGTTCAGGTCATTTTGGAATGTGGTGACCTCAGAAATAGACAAATATTTTCCTAGCACCTGGTTAGAAGAGTAGACATGATAGGCTTATTGAGAGAAATTTTAATTTTGACTTGCATGATATGACAAGCTTCTCTTTAAAGTAACTTTTTTCAATACAATACTACTATTTAATTGTTTAATGCTTTTTAGAAAATCCATGATTTCATTTCCTCTTCAGAAAGAAACCTCTATAAATCAGACAAAGTTATTTTCATTATCCATATTTTGCAGAGGCAGATCATTGGCAAATCATTTGATTTCAGAGTTTCAGTTCCTTTATCTGTAAAATAAGGACATTGGACAAGATAATCTCTAGAGTCCCTCCTAGCTCTAAAATTCTGTTTATAACCATCGTAAGATGAGGAAACAGAGGCATAAAAAAGTTAAGCAGCTTGGGTAAGTTCAAACAATGAATTAATAATAAAACCTTGATATGTGACTTTCTGACTGACCTATTTATTGACACTTTCACACAACCATTATGCCTGAAACTGAAACTGCTGATTTCTTTCTTTCCTTACAGAAAACATATCAGTTAAAAATAAATTATGCTACAAATATAATCCTTTTTATTTTTCTAAAAGCTCAAATATATTTCTGTAGTCTCAAGTTAAATCCTTGTGATTTAGTAGATGCTTATTCATATTTTTAAAAGGAGGATGTCTTACAAATAGTGGTTCACATAGCAACAAAAGACAAATCAGAAAACAAAGCATATCTTAAGTTATGAAGTATAAATAATAAAGTAAGTCAAAAGTAAACCAATTTCACGTACAGCGAAAGAAAAAAATAGAAAAGATCCTTGTGACAATTTTCTTCCATCCTTTTATTTTATATTATTATTATTATTATTGTACAAATTTTTCCACAATTTGTATCTGAATGTGTGATAAGCATTGGAATGATTTGAGCTTTCTTTTGTTGGATGAGTATATCTCAGTCATGAGTGTTTTGTATTAGCTGGAAAATTGGATTAGATCTCTCGACCTTTAAGGGTTTGTGATTAAGTCCCCTCCCCATTCAACTCAGTGGTGGTTCCCTCAACAACTCTTCAGGAATGCATCTATTTTGTAAATTATGACATTTTATATAGATATAACACATTAATTCCTAGATGAGCCAGAATGAGGTATTTTAAGATGGCAGAGTAGATTGTAGTTCAAAACAAATTTAGATTTGAGTTCTTTGTAAATATAAGCTAAATTTTCCATAAGAAATATGATCATTCCATGAAATAAATGTGTTAAATATACCAATTTGCTTTTAGCTTTCTTGTTTTTATATAAAGTGCTCCCTTTTAAAAAAAAATAGCTTGTTTGGTCATTTTGGTGCTTTTGATAAGAATACTTTCTATTTACTTTTTTCTGTAAGCAAATCTCTCACAGATGTTTTTCAGGTTACATAAACAGGTCATGGTCACGTTTTCTTTTTTTAAGTAGTTGGAAGGAACCTTAGTGATCATCTAATCTAAAACACTTTAACAGATGAGAAAATTGAGGGCCAGAGAGGTTAACTGGCTGACCCATGGTAATCTAGCTAATTAGTGATAAAAATGATTGGAATTTAGGTATGCCAGTTTTCTACACTAGAATTCTTCTGTTTGATGAGTAGATATCTGGACTCTCATCTGTACCCAGCTAGATTCATAGTCTTGATTTTTACCAAACTCCTCCTTTCCAGTGCTGTTTTTTGTTTTTGTTTTTGTTTAAATTTTCATTCATTACTAAACTGTTTTTCAAAGCGGTTATACCATTTTATTTTATTTATTTATTTATTTATTTTTTTGCGGTACTCGGGCCTCTCACTGTTGTGGCCTCTCCCATTGCGGAGCACAGGCTCTGGACGCGCAGGCTCAGCGGCCATGGCTCACGGGCCCAGCTGCTCCACGGCATGTGGGATCTTCCCAGACCGGGGCACGAACCCGTGTCCCCTGCATCGGCAGGCGGACTCTCCACCACTGCGCCACCAAGGAAGCCCTGTTTTTTTTTTAATCATAGTGATTAATGTCTGAATCAGAATTTGAAATCTGAAAGCTGCATTATAATAGCTCATACTTAAAATGTAACTGAATATGAAGCTACAGTTTCTCACAGTTGGTTTTCTATTTGATGTGAGTTAGATCTTTAAATTTTTAGAATAAAAATAGACGGTGGGTAGAATGATGGTTATTGACTTAAAACAAAACGAGAATTTAGTGGTGGATTATTGATATTCTTTTTTTTTTTCTTTTTTTTTCTTTTTGCGGTATGCGGGCCTCTCACTGTTGTGGCCTCTTCCGTTGTGGAGCACAGGCTCCGGACGCGCAGGCTCAGCAGCCATGGCTCACGGGCCCAGCCGCTCTGCAGCATGTGGGATCTTCCCGGACCAGGGCACGAATCCGTGTCCCCTGCATTGGCAGGCGGACTCTCAACCACTGCGCCACCGGGGAAGCCCCAAGACCGTGCTTTAATATATAAAAGACTCTTAAAGGATCATGTAAGGAAAGAATACTGTGATATACCATTAAAAAAATGCTCAGAAATAGAAGAAACATCATTATAATTAACCAGGAAAATGGGAGGGAAAAAAAGGAAACAAATGATTCTTCTATTTCTTACTTATATTATCTAAGTAAATAATTTTCTGTGGGTCTATAGTGTCTACTTTATATATCTATTTTATCATACTCTGAAAAAGTGTTGTAGTAAAGATCATTTGTTCTTTTTAAAAATTTATTTATTTATTTATTTATTTGGCTGTGCTGGGTCTTAGTTGCGGCACGCGGGATCTTCTTTGTGGCATGTGGGATCTATTAGTTGTGGCATGCAGGATCGAGTTCACTGACCAGGGATCGAACCTGGGTCCCCTGTATTTGGAGCATGGAATCTTAACCACTGGACCACCAGGGAAGTCTCGTAAAGCTCATTTGTTCTTGGGTTTGTGGTAGCAGAAGTCTTCAGGGGCTTGGAGAATAGTGACGCTGCACCCAGTTCTCTGGGAGACTTGGGAGCATGACTTGAGTCACACAGACCAGGATTTATATCCCATCTCCATCACTCACCATCAGCCTGACCTTGGGCAATTTTCTTAACTTCTCTAATCCTGAATATTCTTATCTCTTTAAAATAAGAGATTATAATGCCCATTTTACAATGTTACGTAAATGTATCTACCCTATAGTAGGCTCTCATTAACTGTTCATTTCCATTTGCACTCCTTTACCTGTTACCTGTAGACCCTTCCCCTCACCTCTTCTCTGTTCACTAGCCAGTTCGACCTGATGGCCGATAAGACTCAAATGTAGGACTCCAGATCACAGGTAACTAGAGCTAAAGAAATAAGCTCGACTGGGACAGATCATCTCTAGCATGCAGTACTACATTGGGTAGACTGCTCTGCTGGAACATAGTGTCCCTCAAGTTCAGTAACATCTTTAAGAACCATCAAAGCCATTGGACGATGACTAGGAATCCTCTCTGGGGCTCCATGCAGCATCTATGGCGGCTACCATCCTGCTCCTTCAGGACCTTGAATCCTCCCAAGTACAGTATTTTTTCTAAGGATTTTTTTAAAAAGAGTATTATGGTTTTATAGTTTTCCTAATTAAAGGGAGTACCACACATCTAAATATATTTTATAAACTGTCCCAGATTAGGTTAATAAAGTGATGTGTTACTCCTACTTAAAAAAAAAATTTTGAAGCTTCAGCCTTTAGGTATATAGGGAGAGTTTTTATTTTTTAATTTCTTTTAGTAATTTTTAAAAATAAAAATATCATGATTCTCAGGCAAGTTTGTAATATTTTAGGCCTTTTTGGTAGCAGTCCTGTCCTTCACTAACATCTTCTTCCTAGGTGATGAACATCTGTGGCCTAAAGACTCTGGAGAATTTAGAGAGTTGTTCTCAAATTAACTACATATTGTTACTTTTGTGATAACATCATTATTTTTATATTGTGAAGTTTTACTGTTTCAGTTGTACTGTGGATTTACATGGGACGTCTGTGGGCTAGCCTGGGAATTGGATAATCTTTTAAACATTATTTTAGAAACTAGGTACCAAAGATTGACCCATATATCAACTTTTGGGTAAGAAGTACTCTGTGAATTAATGCTATCTCCAGGTTGTCAGGATCAGTTTTTATTTATTTATTTATTTATTTTTCTTTTTGCGGTATGCGGGCCTCTCACTGTTGTGGCCTCTCCCGTTGCGGAGCACAGGCTCCGGACGCGCAGGCCCAGCGGCCATGGCTCACGGGCCCAGCCGCTCCGCGGCATATGGGATCCTCCCAGACCGGGGCACGAACCCGTATCCCCTGCATCGGCAGGCGGACTCTCAACCACTGCGCCACCAGGGAGGCCCCAGGATCAGTTTTGCTCTATATCTGCTAGAATAATTAAAGAAATGTGAGATGATAAAGGGAAAGATAAAGAGTAAAGTTTCTCTTTCTTTCTCAAAACATTACTGCTATCACTGGGTTGGTAGTGCCTTTGGAGAGATTTAGTCAAGAAGTTTTCCACCCCCACCCCCTTTTCCTACGGAAAGGAAGAATTTTTTTTTTTTTTAAATAAATCTATTTATTTGTTTTTATTTATTTTTGGCTGTGTTGGGTCTTCATTGCCGCACGTGGGCTTTCTCTAGTTGCGGCGAGTGGGGGCTACTCTTTGTTGCTGTTTGTGGGCTCTAGGCGTGCAGGCTTCAGGAGTTGTGGCTTGTGGGCTCTAGAGCACAAGCTCAGTAGTTGTGGTGCATGGGCTTAGTTGCTCCACGGCATGTGGGATCTTCCCAGAACAGGGCTCGAGCCCTGCATTGGCAGGCAGATTCTTAACCACTGTGACACCAGAGAAGTCCCAGAAAGGAAGAAAGTTGAAAATGGATTAGAGAACTTTCGTCCGAAAAAAAATGAAAATATTAGGAAAGAACTTTTAGATCATTGTTGTAAATTAAATAATGTGTTTTCATCTTATAACTGGGTCAGCTGTTATCAAAAGAGTCTCAAGGATAAGTTCATTATATTTTGTTGTGTCACTTATTTCCACAAGCCAGTAGGCCATCAACTCAAGTAGAAATTTTTTTGTTATTCAGATTTTTATTGTGGTATTTATATTTAAATAATTTCACCTTTATAGCAGTTTTCTTCTTGCAACCAAAATAAAATATTGCATGATTTTATGAATAAGTCACTGGGCAGAGCAAAAAATATGGTTCAGACTTAATCCTATTTTGTGTTCTATTTTAGATTTATATTTTATACAAAAGGTACCTCACATGGCAAAAAATTTAATTTTAGTAGTATAATAAAATTGTAAGGAGCAATCCAAAAGTGGGCAGAAGACCTAAATAGACATTTCTCCAAAGAAGATATACAGATTGCCAACAAACACATGAAAGAATGCTCAACACCACTAATCATTAGAGAAATGCAAATCAAAACTACAATGAGGTATCACCTCACACCAGTCAGAATGGCCACCATCAAAAAATCTACAAACAATAAATGCTGGAGAGGGTGTAGAGAAAACGGAACCCTCTGACATTGCACTGTTGGTGGGAATGTGAATTGATACAGCCACTATGGAGAAAAGTATGGAGGTTCCTTAAAAACTAAAAATAGAACTACTGTACCACCCAGCAATCTCACTACTGGGCATATACCCTGGGAAGACCATAATTCAAAGAGTCATGTACCACAATGTTCACTGCAGCTCTATTTAGCTCTATTTACAAGAGCCAGGACATAGAAGCAACCTAAGTGTCCATCGACAGATGAATGGATAAAGAAGATGTGGCACATATATACAATGGAATATTACTCAGCCATAAAAGGAAATGAAATTGAGTTATTTGTAGTGAGGTGGATGGACCTAGAGTCTGTCATACAGAGTGAAGTAAGTCAGAAAGAGAAAGACAAATACTGTATGCTAACACATATATATGGAATCTAAAATAAAATATATATGAAGAACCTAGGGACAGGACAGGAATAAAGACACAGACGTAGAGAATAGACTTGAGGATGCAGGGAGGGGGAATGGTAAGCTGTGACAAAGTGAGAGAGTGGCATGGACATATATACACTACCAAATGTAAAATAGATAGCTAGTGGGAAGCAGCCGCATAGCACAGGGAGATCAGCTTGGTGGTTTGTGACCACCTAGAGGGGTGGGATAGGGAGGTTGGGAGGGAGACGCAAGAGGGAGGAAATATGGGGATATATGTATACGTATAGCTGATTCACTTTGTTATAAAGCAGAAACTAACACACTATTGTAAAGCAATTATACTCCAATAAAGAAGTTAAAAAAAAAAAGAAAAAAAAATTGTAAGGAGCAGCTTGACTCAGAATCAGTCAGTGGTTTTTGACTGAACACTGAACACTGGTTCATTAGAGAGGGGATTGGTTGTGGAAAGGGAGTCTGGAGATGTATAAAGAATGGGTTCTTCTGTCAGGAAGCTTACAGTGAAGTTGGGGAGATAATTTTGTATAAAAATAATTACCCTAGAATTCTTAGAGCTTGAAGACCCATTTAAACCTTGGAAACTAGTTGAATCAAAAATCCTAGGAGCTTGGTGATTTGCCTGACATACTTGTCCACGGGCCCGAGACAAGGTTAGCTGCATTTCCTATGCCAGTAGTGGCATGGTTTCATGTCTGGGATTCTGAGCAAAGCACAGGTACACTGTTCTATTTGCTATTAGGGTTGAAACATGCCTAACAGTGGTTGGAGAACCAGGAAATCAGGGACAGGTAGCAGGACTTAGGTACAGGATAGAAGTAGCAACAGATACAGACGAGGCCAGACAGACAGAGTCAGACATCAGGACACTACCTTGAGATCTACTAATTATGAGTCAAGTAGGCATAAGAGTCAAAACCAACTATTCAGTGACTAATTAAGAGCAGACAGGAAGGAAAGAGACAATGTCTGGCTCAGCCCAACTTCCTTTAAGAATTTGCCCTCACTGATGGAATATTCTAAGCATTATATGAATAGGCTGCCGGGACACAGCCCACTTTTAAATTACTCAGTCTAGATTTTGTCCCGTTTCTCCTGCTTCGTGATTCCTCTTTTCATTCTTCAGTTACCTTTTTCTTGCCCTCAGGAGTCTTGGCCACCACTTTGGCTCTAGCAGGTTATAGCTCTGCCTCTCTTTCTTGGCAGTGATTTTCCTCCCTGATTCGACAGGGGCCCAGGACCCATCCCTGCTGATATTGTTTTCACCTGGCTCACATTGGCCTTGCTAGCAGACCTGGGATAGCTGGGACACGCTGCCTTTGCTTTGGAAAAGCATATGTTGACCCTGTGGTACTTAAACGTGGTCTGTGTACTGCTGATGATGGAGTCTTCTACCCTGGAGGCTGACTGTGGTACACTACTCCCACCAGCTGAGAAGCCAAAAATGGAATGCATCTATGGGCCCTTTCTTTTCAACACTTACAGCTCAGCCACTTTGCACTTGTGCTCCTGGCATCCTCTGAAGCAAGGCCTGATAGCTGCTGCTACTTTGGTCAGCTTCTTAATAGAAGTATCCATGCAAGAAAGTGGTCCACCTTCTTTACCCATTCATAGCACCACACTCTTCATAACTGATGTCCTGATGTCTTCATAACCTTACCTGTCCAAATGTAAGACACACTTTTATCTCCCAGTTATTCCTCAGAAAAGAGGGTATTGCCTTTATTTGAGTTTTTGAGTTACCCTCAGATTATCAGGCATTATTCTGAATATAAAATACAAAGTATTGTTTGGAGAAGACATGTTGGCCTAAAATTACCCCAGTCAGTGCTAGTTTGGAATATTTTCCCTGTGTAAGGTTGACAAGAAAGAAATAAAAATAATTTAACAGAGATTTAGTAATTTTTTAAAAAATAAAATTTATTTATTTATTTATGGCTGCATTGGGTCTTTGTTGCTGTGTGTGGGCTTTTTCTAGTTGCGGCGAGCGGGGGCTACTCTTTGTTGCAGTGCACAGGCTTCTCTTGTTGTGGAGCATGGGCTCTAGGTGCATGGGCTTCAGTAGTTGTGGCATGTGGGCTCAGTAGTTGTGGCTCATGGGCTCTAGAGCACAGGCTCAGTAGTTGTGGCACACAGGCTTAGTTGCTCCGTGGCATGCGGGATCTTCCCGGACCAGGGCTTGAACCCGTTTCCCCTGCATTGGCAGGCAGATTCTTAACCACTGTGCCACCAAGGAAGTCCCAGTAATTATTTCTGATAGCATAAACTTCAAGTGTTGGTTGTCTTAATAAACAAAGAGAAAGAGCAGTAAAAAGAAGCAATACCATAGGTTGTGCTGTTATAGCAATTACAAATGCATAATGAAAAAACAGCTGTTCTAATGTTATCTGAATGGCTTTGGACAAAAGCTCAGTGACTACATTATATCAATATTTGATTCTAGAAGTCCTGTATCTCAAACACTTTAGAGGGGAATAAAGGTTATGTACTACTGTGTAAAAGAGGCATCTTGCACAAAGCCTCTGTTGGCAGACTCAGGTCTGAATGCTGCCCCTAATCTGTACTTCATCCCATCCTTCACAATTGCCCTGACCACTGGATTTTATTTTATTTTTTTACTCTCTCATTATGCTGTTTATATCCCCCTTTAGATGTAATGCACATATTTGATTTCCTGGCTGCACTGCTGAATTCTCTGCTGCAGTGCTGCCTCTTTATCCACAGGGCATCTCTGAACTACCTTGGTAACTCCACTTCTAGACTGATTCAGTCTGTTCTGCTGGGATCCTTTGAGTCTGGAGCCTGAGAGGGAGCCAAGAAGGTTTTACTAGAGGTGGGGTTACCTTGAGGCTAATGAAGCTTAAGTTCAGGGTTCCACACTGTCATGGGCTCCTAAGAGATGCTGGGAGTTGTAGAGTGTTCTCAGGGAAGAGAGGAAGCCGGTTGCAGTCAGGAAGCATTTCTATGTAAGCATTTCTGTTGTTCAAGAGACCTCAGAGAAAGAAACTTGAATCTCTAAGGCTCCAGCATTTTATGATGATTTCTTGTACATTCTAAATAAATATTTACTTTTGTACCAAATTTTGCATTCCTAACTGCATGCTAATTCTTAGAGAAGACCACCCAAACTGTATATGGTTCAGGCCACACAAAATCTGGATCAGTCGCTTAGTTTTACTAAATGAGATACCTAGGTGTTTTGCTAGTACTTATTTCTCTACATTTAGTAATAAATAATTTATATGCGTAAACAAACACTGAGTAGAATCTAGAGAATCCCTAAATCATTCTAAAATCAATGCTTTGGTGATTATTTTGTAAGAGAACTGGAACTTCCTGGCAGCCAGTATATTTCAATATTAATATTAGTGAATGCTCTAAAACTGGAACTCATATACTGACTTGAGTTCAGTTCAAGTCTGCAAGCCTTTGTGAAATGCCTACTATGTGAAATGAAAGTGTTGGTCTAGGTTTTTTTTTTCCCCCAGAAAGTTTGAATTCAGTTTGAGTCGTTTGAAATTAATTGCCTTAACAGTGATATACTTTTAGTTCCTTGGAACCATAATAGCAGTTCTCTTTAAAGAAATAAGAAATTGGAGCCAATGTGATAAATATGATTAAATGCCAAGGAACAACAGTGATAAATTGTTGGCACCAGTCATTTGATGTCCTCTGAAACAAAGAGACTTGTCAGTCTGCCAGTGCTAGGAGTTTCAGTGCAGAGGATATAAAATGAAAAGTATCCTTTATCTTTTTAGTAAATAGTTTCATAGATGATGGTCATGGGTAACTTAGGGGTAACTATTTTTCAAACCAAGAAACCCTGTATTGAAAACGAACTACTTCATGTTCATCATTTCATCATTCTCTTAAAATGTGTCATTAAATCAGTGTCAAGTACTTGTGTTTGAGAAATATTATAGAATTCCTAAAAGACATGTCAGTATATAATGACATATACTGATAAATGTGTTGAAGAAGGACACATTCAGAGAAGGAAAGAGACTGATGGTTTGGGGGAGTGCCATTTTAGAAAGGCTGTACTGCCTTCCTAGCTATTCCTTGAATGTGCCAAGCATATCCCCATCTCAGGTCCTTTGCACTTGCTACTTCTTCTGCCTGGAATGCTTTCTGAGAATTGCATCAGTTAGTTTTCTCACTTCACTCCAGGCTCTGACCACCCTGTCGAAAGTAGCATCTTCTACCACTCTATTCCTTTTCCCTCTT